>NC_134285.1:8003759-8639143 GCF_949628215.1 Phalacrocorax aristotelis
GAGACAGTTCTCCATGAACTTCTTCAATGTGAGTCCTTCCCACAGGCTGCAGTTCTTCCTGAACTGCTCCTGCGTGGGCCCCCTGCGGGGTCACAAGTCCTGCCAGCAAACCTGCTCTAGTGTGGGCTCCTCTGTCTCCATGGGTCCACAGGTCCTGCCAGAAGCTTTCCATGGGCTTCCCAAGGAGTCACAGCCTCCTTCAGGCATCCACCTGCTCGAGCGTGGGCTCCTGCATGGGCTGCAGGTGGATATCTGCTCCATCGTTAACCTCCATGGGCTGCAGGGGCACAGCCTGGCTCACCATGGTCTTCACCATGGGCTGCAGGGGAATCTCTGCTCCAGCACCCGGAGTACTGCCTCCCCTCCTTCACTGACCTTGGTGTGTGCAGGGTTGTTTCTCTCACATATTCTCACTCTTTTCTCCAGCTGCCTAAAAAGCACCAAGGAAAGGATTCAGTAGAAATCAGCTAAAAACTATTACAGTGATAGCTTTTTTTTTCCTTCTTTCATGTTTCTCTTTTTTGTTATTCGTTGTCCTCAGTAAGATTCAAAATCAGGCTCTCCTCCTTTCGTTTTCCCAGGGCACGAATAGAGAACATGACTGATGTACTGATCACTTGTTTATAGCAAAATACTAACATTCTGGATTGCTAATTTTGATCTGAGATGGAAAAAAAACTAGAATTATTAATTACTTCCTTTTTCTTCTTGTTGTAGTAAAGATATTTCAGATTCCATGTCAGAGGAAGGAAGAAATGAGATATGAAAGAGAGTGCTAGTGCATTAAAGAAACTCCATCCTAGTCCATGTTCTCCCTATACTTCAGGAAAGGTGAACTTCTGTCACTCAGTACAGGCAACTATAGAGGGGAAAAACTAAAAAAAAAAAAAAAAACCAAAAACCAAACAACAAACAAAACAAAAACAAACAAACAAAAAAACCACACAAACAAACCAGAAAAAACAAAAAGAGCTAGGTTTGAAGAAGGAGTGCACCATAGCATCATTCCTGTTGGTGTTCTTCTTTCCTAAGCTTCTGCTTTCCCTATGTTTTACATTTTCATGGCAACTAGGAAGAAGGCAGCTCTTAAGGGGACTGGTGGAGTAGCTCAGCAGACTGAAACAGAAGGTCAGGTCCCTGCTTCCAACTCCTACCCAAAACTGTATTTACCTCTGTGAGAAAGGGTTCAACAAAACATGGAAGGAAAAAAAAAAAACAATTAAAAATGTAAGTGATGCAACAAAGCAAAAAGAAGAAACAGAGGTGGATCTTTCTCTTTCTCATACTAAAATGAGAAATGCAGCGATCCAAGCATGTTGGCCCTTCAAACCTTCTAAATACCTTAAGCCCGCAAGTTAGCTAGTTATTGTTAAAACCAGCAACACAGTTGAGGAAAGAATTCCCTTGTGTGTCAGCAGATAATAAGGATTCTGCAAAAAAGCCCACACCAACTGCAAAGGCTGAAGGGGCAATACCATGTTCATCAGGCTATCAGCTACCAAGCTTTGCCCAGAAGCATTTAGGCAGGTCCTTCCAGACAAAAACATCCTCCAGGGAGTTGTACAGATTTCCTTCCAAACCCTGCAGAAGCCCCTCAGCTGAAAACAAAAAAAATGTTTTGGAGTTGTAAAATGCTTTAAGCTTTGACAGGGAATATTGGCATAGGGGAGTATGCCAGCATCTGTCATTCTTTCAGTGTAATGGTGCCATAGGCTAAAGGAGGCCAGCAAAGCTATAGATTCATTCAGGAGATGATGGTGAGGAAAAAGGAACTCATGAGAGCAGGAACCTGGGTCAATAATTTGGTTGTTACTCATCAATTCTGTGCTCAAAGGCATGGAAGCCATTTTGTTTTTCTTCTAAGAGGCTACAGTTGCATTTTACATAGCGTTTCTATATCCCAAAGCTTTCACAGCCTAGGGCAGATCAGTTTTAAGACACTGCAAATCCATGTTTTTCCAACAACCCCATCATACATGAAAGGCAAGAACATGCAGAGGTGTCTGGACATATATGAGATTTTAAACAGGGGTCCACTCTTGACCCAGACTTACTGTGGGTTCAGTCAATTTACTTTCTGTGCTCTCTTCTTGCACCTACACAGAAATTAATTCCATGAGCAAGGAAAAAGGTTTGGTAGTGGGTACTCTCGCAGTGCCTGGACATATCTGAACTACACTGAATCAGAGTGACTCAACGAATCTTCAAACTCCTCCATATGCCTAGCAGTGAGCTTTATATTTAGGGTACTCTGGGAGGTAACTGTCTGTTCCTCCTGCTGGAGATGACCCAATGTCATACAGAATACAGAAACATTCACTCAGGCAGAACACAAAATGTTCTCCAGATTAGTAGGTAGCCTGTGCTCCCAGGCAAGGAGAGACATACATTCAAGCCCGATAGACAAGAGAAAGACATTAAAATCCAAGGCCTGGATAAATAAGTGCTATGACCCCTTAGCTAGAAAGGGGCTTCATTACTGTATCTGACAAACTACTGCAAATTCAGTTACAACATAAAATATTTACTCCCTAATTACAGTGCTGACTAGTGTGTAGCCTTGGGATGACCAAAGCCACATCACCAACAAATTCCAAGCCATTTTTCTTGTCTCTATAATTGTTCACATTTGGCAGGCTTCCATTTTTCAATATGATGGGATTCCCCTCAAAGACTAAAGATGTGAATGGAAGAAGAAAAAGCCTTCCACCTGTTTAATCCTTCAATTTTATCTCTTTTTCTCACCAATATTCTTTAGGAAAGAACACAGACTAAAGAGGAAAGCAGCAATAACCACAGGCAAACACACATCCCCATATTTTTGCAGGATGGAAGATGACTGGGGGACAGTAGAAGATAGATATGGAATATACTGACCTTCCAAAATCCAGGTTGACTCTTTCTCCCTGAAAGTTTTTCAGTCTGCACTTAGGAAGCTTCTGGCTGAGCTTCATCCATGTTTTGTGCATTTCCAACCTCACATAGCCGCCATCTGGAGAGGCAATTCTAAGGGCAGAGCTGGGGAATGCCGTCACAAGAAATTAGTTCTTTTTTTTATATATATATAACTGAACTGCTGAGAATCTGAAACACACTTTTATGGCAGCACAGTGAAACCTAGTGACAGATGGTAATAATCACTTAAAAATAAATCTCCTTTATGCAACCAGCTTTTACATTCATTGAACAAATCATTAAATCTACAATAGATTTGTGTGTGTTGTGAATTGCAGAAGCAGCACTGCAGGGCGTTTTTCTTAAAAAGTTCATTTACCTACCATTACCACTAGATATAATGGGTAAAGTCTTAGTCCTTAAAAAGTCAACTGCAAAACTCCACTCCCTCTTCAGTGAGGGCTGGGATATCACCGAAAAAAAAACTACCCAGCATAGGTAATATTAAATTAAAAGTATACATTAAAACACCTCAATTCTGAAGAGGTGCAGCTCACAAACTAATCATTGTGACTAAAGCTGTAAAATGGACCAACACAGATAAATGTAAACCTATCAAGTTATACTCTTTGTATCAACTGTGGCTGCCTACGACGCTTCGTATGCATCTTGGTATGACAAGCCTTCTTGCAACATATTCAACTCTACAGCACATGGAGGGTGGGGGGTGAAACAGTGTATTTGAATTTATCCAGTCGAGACTTAGGAATTAGCAATCTTAAGTAAAGAACCCTTATATATGAATTAATGGAATAACCCTCAAGATACATACACTTCTCTGGAAACTAGGTCCAGCTAAAATATAGCACATTTCATCAACCAATCATAAATCGCTCTACAAAGAAGGAAAAATTTTCTTTATTTTGCAGGTGGCAACATTGGGGCTTACAAAGGCAGTTGCAGAGAAGCAATAGGACAAAAACCTTTCTGACTCCCTCTCTGCTGGGCCACAGGATGTTTAATAATCATATACTCCTAGAAGTGGGTATTTACAGCCCTTTGCCTCTGGCAGGATTGTCATGGACTGAGGCAATCTTCCCCTTCCTTTACACAATAAAAATGACTTAACAGAAACAGAAATAGTCTAAAGTAAAGGATAAGGCATCTAATCAAGATACTACTGTAATTAATGTTTTCCACACCCTCCTCTCAGTCCCTACACGATTTCCTGGAGGTTATGGGAAGAAACAGATGTTAGAAAATGTTCCATCTTAAAATATTAGTAATTAACGTCATTATTACCTCATTATTTAAAAAGCAAGTTATACTGGGGCTTCTTCTCCTACAGAGGGAACCTTCACTTAAAGCTATAAAAATACTACTATTATTACCACCATTACTTTCCACTGCAAATAGAGACAGTGTCTGGTATCATGAAGACTTACTTACCTGATGATTCAGTTTCCTAAATGAAATCCTGCTAAAGTTGTACTTTACTAGCCCACTCTCAGGAGCAAATACCTGTAACCAAGCACTCTAAAGGTATCATTAGGGGTAGTATGTTGATCATTGTCATATTTCTAAAAAGCGTGCACTGTGAAAACAGCTGTGGTTGCCTGAAGAACCAGAACATAAGCATAACACTTGCAGGAGGGAAGAAGGAGGCATAAAGCAAAATAATAAAATGTAAAGCCTTGGTCTAGCTCATTTTTATTGAGGCAAGGAATCAAAACAATAAAGACTTAATCCAAACCTCTTTTAACAGGAAACAGCATTGGAAATCCCTGTAAAATTAATTTGAGTCAGATGAGTATTGCTTTAAAAATTCCTTTCGTGTATTTGTAAGGACAGGCTCTGCTAGAAGCAAAAGTGAATATGTAATTCCAAATTTCTTCTTAACTTCAGAAAGTTTCAGCTCATATCCCTCCTGGAAACTGGACACTCCAGTTTTAGGGCTAGAGCTGGATCTGTACCTTATTTCATATTTACTTCTGCACCAGCCTCAACTATAAAGAAGAATGTCTAGATCACATCATGTCCAAGATCCTGTGCACATCTTCCAAAGCAAAGCTTCCTCCTCATTCTGGGGGTACGGTAAGATGCAGAGCTCTGGAAGTATGGTGTTCACAATGAGCACAAGACTGGAATGATACTGTGCTTACCCTAAGAAACATATTGGACATCAGAAGAGGCCAGCTATCCCCTCCCCACTGTCATTGCAAGTAAACAGCTTTTGAAGGTAATTCTCCTTCCTATTCACCACAAAACTGCTACCAAGGCTGCATATGTGCTGACATATACTTCAGAAACACACATTCAACTGCCACTCATCCTTATTCAGGATGATGGAAATGCTCATTTTCTCCTGAATGGGACCTGTAAATTACCTTGATTGCTGATACCACAGTCACTCCTGACAAAATTTAAAAAAAAAAAAAAGAAAAGAAAAGCCTAAGGGTAAGGTAAAAGTGAAAAGGAGACAGTCTGTTCCCACAGACCAGAGCCCAGCAAGAAGATGATGAAGCCAACTGAAACAGAGAGAAAATAAACCCAAGTGAAACTGATGAAGCAAAAGCCAGGGTAAAGCAGTTTTTGTAATAATAGTGTTCTCCTTCCCTCTTTGAAACTAAAAGCCTCTCAATCCCTAATGATATATGTATGTGCAAGCATTTACACACACTTCACATTTTCCTACATGTACACAGCAACAATTGCAACACAAGCAACATGCATGTCAAAGCACCAGTAAACAACCAAAGGAAGCATTACCGAGCCTCATGTCACACGCAGGTTTTCTTCCATTCCTGAAGCCTCTCTCCTTCCTTCCTCTTTGCTTTTGCTAGCCCTGTGGTGGTGTACATTGCTCATTTAATCAGGCAACAGGGCTCAAATGTACAGGCCAATGTCCCTTTACTATCAAAACAGGTGAAGGAAACAAAAATAGAAAGCATAATTTTCTGGAAGAAACTCTCCAAGCACTATTCCCTTGAAAAATGAAGCAGGGGGAAAATATCTTTAAAATCATGGCAGACAAAATTGCTAGGTAATAAGTTTTCCTTAATTCCCCACATGTATGGCTCTCTAGTACTGTGTTTGAAACAGTTCATTGGCAAGAGGGTCACAATACTCTGTCAAAGATGATTCTCCCTTCACAAGCCTTCCTGCATATTTTATGAAGAAGATACACTCTGCTGCTTCCAGGGGCCTGCAAGACTCATGTAGTCACTTCAAAAACTATTTTAAAAACAATTACATCCTGTAAGCACCCAGTAGCTGAATTTCCAACTCAGCCTCCTGGCAGTATTATGTACTATTGTGGAGTCTTTTTTAAAAAGTAGAAATAAAAACTCAGTAGGGCATATTCTAAGGAAGGCGCATATTCTGTTGCAAGACCTAGTTTATTTCAAAGTCGCTAGTATGAGGTCAAACCAGCAAACAGTATTTAAAAGAAAAGAGAATAATAGATACAACTCTGGACTAGATCACGAGACTGTCAATTCTGCTGTCTCGCCTCTAGCATTAACCAGTTCACAGTGATGCAATAAAGGGGAAAACACACCCAACCAATACTCATAAAGCTCCTATAGAATAGCATAATGATAGATATGCGAAGAGGAAAGATTCTTTCCTGACCTCTGTGGCAAGCAGTTTATATTCTCAAGTATTACGTCTGATAGACCTTTTTTAGCTTGCATAACCGCAAACTGCATTATTATTTATAAAAATATCCTGAATGTACAATGGAAAATCCTATAGCACTTCCTAAAATAATGGGGGTTCAGCAGAGGCTTAATGGTATTTCAAAAGCATTTATATGTAAATAGAGGTGAAATGAGAGTGCATTATATTTAACGAGATTACTGCATGGCTTGTTGGTTATATTTTTTTCTTAATTAAAGGTGCATTACTGCAAAGTGCTATATACTGACCTCAGACTAGCAAAACCTGTTCAGCACATTCTTAATCCTAACTAGTTAACAAATTCTTACGTATGTTTAGTGCAGCCAGGCCAGAAAGATCAGCACCAGGCAGGACTGAACCCTAGGAAACTGGTTTGGCCTACTGTGTTTGCTTCTGCACAGCTTAAAACAAAACCTTGCAAGAAAAGGCCCAATCCATAGGAGAGAAAACAAATGTCTATGGAAATATAAATAAAATGCAAGGGTCATGCCATGTTGGTGGCCTTTATATATCCCATCAAAAGGGATGTTCTCCTCCAAAAATCCGTCAGATAAAATTGCCACAACTGAAAAAGGCTCACAAGAGTGTTTGAGGCAAGTTCATCAGAGTGCACAAGAGCCCAAGGCAGTGGTTAGCAGTTACTCAACCATAGCTAATAAAAGATCAGGCGTGTATATGAATTTAGCTAGTTTATAGATACCTTAATTCAAATCTGTCATGTAAAACTCAGCTGAGCTGCTCCTTAAACACTACAGATATTCTTTCTTACTTCAGATCTGCCCAGATGGAGGTCAGCCTCCATGCAAGGAGAACAGAGCGCCTGGGCACCCATTATACAGATCACACAAGACAACAAACAGATGAACAGGTTGGAGACTATGTCATAGGATTTCTTTTGCCCCCCCCCCCCCCAAAATACTAACTATGAAGATACCAAAGCACCTTCTGCTTTGTGCTTCTTCCTTTCCTATCGTTCTTCTTCATCCACAGGGTGAAGAACACCCTTTTCCACTTTAGCAGAAAAAGACTCATTTGAAGGAGCTTCCCTAAGGGTGAAAGAAGAGGGTTTGACCTCTGCTAGGCTGTTATGGACAGTAGGTATGGGTAGCCCTTTCCTTAAGTTTACAGAGTGGCAGCCATTTGTATTTAAAAGGGAAGAGTAAGTCCTGCTCAGTTGTCTGAAAGGTTTGTCCTTCCAACATATGATGAAGAAAATGCTTTAGGTGAAGAACCCCAGATGGACAGCAATGCCATCCTGTGGAGCAAGGCTCACCGAGTACTCATCTTTAGGATCTCACAGTGAGGGTCTAATGTTCCTCAGCACTGTGAAGGGAACCTCTCACTAGTCCAAAGGTCAGGCGCCTTGAGCAATCTCACTCAAAGGTAGGAATTTACAGACTTCTTTTTTCTTCTTTAAATTCTAATTGTTGGGAACATTTACAGCTGGCTCTGAATAAGGACAGAAGGCAAATGGCATTGCAAGCTGTGTGTTTGCGTTTGCACTGCAGAGGAGCAAAGAGCAGATTGGCAAGTTTTTCCTAAGTGATCTTGAAATGGAATAACATTGATGCCACATACATTATGCAAAAGTGGATGGATTGATTAGCGGGTCACGCAATTCCAAAGGCCCATTATACAGCTTCCTTTAAATAATTAAGCACAGGAAACTGTACGACTCCTGCAAAGCTAACCAGGATCATCTCGCTACTTAGAAGATTCACTGTGCACTTTATTGCTAAACAAAAAAGCTAAGCAGGTTCTCACTGACTTGGGGCACTGCCCTCAGTTTCATGGGCACTGTCATATTCCTTCAGACACATCCTCATACAGCAGTGACAAGTGTTGGCTTCCCAGTGCCATCAGTTTGGTCAGTGGGGCCTTTTCGCTTTCTCACAGATTTGGCAGCAATTCATTTGCTGGTGTGAGCAGGGAGTGCAACTGATTTGTTTTTCTAAGCATCACCCAGAGATTCAGAGTTAGGGGTTTATTAAGTTAGGTGTTTTATTTCTTGGCAATAGCACCACACATCCAAAAATCCCAAGCAGTTGGCAGCATAGAAAATATTTCAGTTGATGTATTTGTTTAACCAGAACTGACCATTAAGCCATGAGGAGTTATGTTCAAATTCAGGTATTTAGATAGTGTCCATTTCGTATCAGGTTTGCTAAAAGGTTCAAGCGTTGCCAAGTTTTAAGAAGGATATGTAGTAATCCAAGGAATTGAATTATTTAAAGCTTAAAAGACAGAGCTATTAACCAGCACCTTTCTGACGCCAGTACACATGAAAAAGTGACCCTGCTTGTCACTTCAGCAACATTTTTATGAAGGCACAAAAATGAATGGCACATTCTGAATCTTCCTAAAAGCTATTTAGAGGTAGACTAAATAGGTATTGCCATTTTTAAAGATAATTCCCTCAGAAACGCACTGTATTTAGAAAGAATTCATATAGCTATAACAGTACAAGAACAATGAATCACCTGCATTTCACTAACCAACAGGCCCTTTAATAATCTCAAAGTACAACAGAAAAAAAATACATAGGCACAACTTACATCTAAAGTGACTAATCTGACCTCTGTTAGCTGACAAGGTTTGGAGGGATTTAAAAGATTTTCTGTATTTTAGAAGATATACATCAATGTTGAGAAAAGTTGGCATCTGTGTTTCAACTTTTATTTCTCAATTAGCTTTTTTTGAACTTGTATATCAATATATTTTGGTTTCTCATCACCTCCTAATCAGATTGCTATCTTATCACCTGATACAGAAAGAAAATACCAGGAGAAATCAATAGTCAGAGCAAAGGGCCAGGTAGGGGTCAGCCTGGATAAATGATATGTCTGTCTTATTCATATCATGGCATGAGATCAGCTTTAAGCAAAGAATCTGAGGGGTCAAAAAATGGACTCATAAGGGAAAAAGGATTTGATTTCATTCAGCTGAGCAAGTCACATTAATTGCGTAAATAACTACAACTGGCTAAAGATCACAATTGCCCATCACTATTTTGAATTTCAAGGGAAAAAGGCCAAATACAGTTTTCATGTTTTTTGGACAACATAGTCTCTATTTTTCATCCTGCTCTACAGAATACGATATTTAAATGACAGCTGCTCCTTTTCCTTTCTCCTAACAAATCAAGTGCAAAGATATACGTGACTGGATTCTGTATAGGTCACCCTTTCATCTGGGGATTTTTATGCATGTTTAATTACCTGCAAGTAAACCATTTCCCGTGGTTGGGGAGCATACGAAGCATACTCCTAAGGTTTCGTCTTTCCATCAGCGTCTATTTTCATGAAGCATGTGTGAACTTAAAAAACTTGGACATGTCCACCTCTCCATCAAATGTGGCTGAAATCAATCCCTAGGTTCAAAAGTTATGAGGTAAGGTGTTAGTCTCTCACATACACACTCAAAATGTGACCGTCATCTCATTTCCTTAAGGATACACAAAAGACCGAACTTAAAATTACTTTGCATGTATAACACCTGTGTACATCAGCCATAGGAGACTCTTGAGACTTGATGGGGGTTTTCTGCAGCACTATTGAAACAGCTTTTCCCAACCACAGTTGTACTGGAAGCATTTTCCTTACTAACCCAGAGCAATCTGCTGTTAATACACACTGCTGCAAGGAGGCAACTTCCTAAGTGATTAAATTTAACTGTAATGGCAACAGACCCATGAAAGAGCAAGCTGAAGACTATCTTACAAGTTGCTTCACTGAATCACTTCCAGGACATTCTTTTAATCTAGTTTTGGGGTCTTTTCTAAAGGAGAAAGCTCTTTTCAACAGAAAGAAAATAAATATAACCCCACCTCTCTGCCTTCCTGCTTTGCCTCACCAGTGACAACAAAACAGAGCAGCCACAGGCCATCACTGTGATATGCATACTTTTACAGAACAGCATCACAGCAAACTCTAGATACATAGCACTGAATCAATATCTCCTCCTTTTCTTTAAAATTTTGTCTCACATTTGCACACATAATTACACCATCCACTTTACCAGATGTTTTGGTAATCTGTGTGAGTTCTCACTGTTCAGCAGAACAAGGGACAGAGCACCCTCACCGTGTCACAGCAGAATCAAATTCAGAGTGAAATTAAATTTGCCCATTATTCTCCCACTCCCTCCTGTGCTATGATGCATGTGCTCATTTCCTCAATGCAAAAGGCAGTTCTCCCTGCATGCAAATCAATTTGATTGTAGGACTTTACAGACCTGTGCTGGAGAACTTAAACTTTTTACAGATTTTTTTTACTCCAGAAGCACAAGTCAAAATTCCCTTCTGTTTCCCTTCTACTTAACCCTTAGCATTTGCCTGCATACAAATGTGCTGATTTCCAGCTGAAGAAACTTCGGCTTAAGACTGCTTATGCTGCCAGAGGCTCAGTATGTGACAGTAGTAATTCTGACATATTTGAAAGCTTGTGTTTCTTTATTTCAAAATTAATTTTTATTTAGAAAATCTTTAATTGTATCAAAAAGAGAACAACTCAAGACTTAACAACAAAATCTTGGACTGGAAATAAAACATTCAGTTGACAAGAAGCAATTGCTTCATTACTATTCATTACTATTTCCAGTTTAAGAACAACAACCAAACCTCCAGTTTTGTTTTGTTTGTCCTGTGTACAGACAAAATGGTTTTCAGGATGCCAGCATTTCTCCCAGAACATGAAAATGGTTTCCCACCCTCTCTGAAACACCACCTCTCCTATATGCTGGTGCATAAAGCTCATTAATTTCCACATGACCTGAGCACAGATAGAATGTCTTGGTGAAATGCATCCAAAATGCTTTTTTACAAGAATCCTGTGATTATAGAGTACACAGGCTAAATCACAATGAAATGACTGATGACCAAGTTAGCCACCTGCTTTACAAAGGAAAACAAAAGGTCAGTGTAAATTCCAGAGGTCTTTTATAAGCTGTAATTAATTATGTGTTATTTGATTCTAGTTACTTTCAGGAAACTAAATGTTATAGTGCCCGTAGTCATGCATTTCATATATCATTCACCTTTTAATTAAACTGGTCCTCTCGTAAGGTTATTATTTTCTGCCCTGTGATCTCAGCGCCTCTAATCTCAAACTGGTGATCTCATGCGCTGCTTTGTTCAGCTATACATAGGGAAAAGATTATGCCACTTCGAAATGCATATTTGGTATTTTGACACTGGATGAAAACCCAGTGTTTGGAACCTCCATCTCAGAGGAGATGCAGTCCCAGGTGTGGACAACTTCAGCTGAAGTTTTTCAGCCCACTCTAATACAAAATGCAGCTGGACTTCTCCTTTGCTCTCAGCAGGAACTGATCATCAAAATCTGAAGTGACAGAAATGAAAGAGAAAGGTGGGGAGTTTAAGCCCATTACCCTCATTAGTTCAGAGAATAAATTTGGATAAGACAACAAAACTAGCAACTTGTTGTGAGAAGTCAGCTTTTGAATCACTGTAGGCACTCATATCCTTAGCTGGTTCACAGCTCAAGCTCTCAGCCAGGTATTCCTATTCTACCTTAGCCAATACATTTATTTGTGTTGCCAGCACTTGAAATAAGACCATGATTCAGCTCAACCTTTGCAGTGTTTGTCATCAGACTATCAGCTCAATGACACCAACCAACCTCATTTAAGACTGCAAGTCTTTTCTCTCCTTACATGTTTAAATTAAGAAAAGTCCCCACTGGAGAGCAGGAGGATGATGAAAACATGGGAGAGTTGAACGATCACTTATACATACAAAGAAATGTTTAAAATCAAGGAGGTGTTAGATATAGGAGGTTTTATTTTCATTTTATACTAGTAAAGGATATAATTTAGTGTTTTAAACACCAGTGATCTTTAGTATTAGCAGGGAGTTTCCAGGCAGATGACAGATGGAATAAGTCTGTGCAGTGGGGTGCTACCTGGAATTTGGGGAGAGCGTGGCATGCCCAATACACACCAAAATCCACCTGTTTTATTTCCTGCTGTAAACTGGCCTCACAGGTGAACAGATCACCTTTCTCTGCAAGACTCCTTGACAGCACCTAAAGGTCACCTACTACTGAAGTCTGTGCAGCTCAGGCCTAGTTACGATTTTGAGACACTTTATTGAGCCATTTCAAGTGCCATACTAGAGGAGAAAATGCAGCTTGCTGGTAGATGCCCATTATAGCTAAGGAGAAAAATAGCATTGAGGGAACAGGGCCAGAAGAGGAGATTGGTGCTTATACAGATTTGGCCTGAGAATGTCAAGTAGCTTCTCTCACCTCCCCATCTATAATGCTGAAATGACTGTTACCAGAATTAAAGGGATGCTATAAGCTAAATCCGCACAGGTTCCAAGGGACTTCAGCTGGAAGGCATGACAGAAATGAAACACTTTCTTATTATTTTTCTCACTCACTCAAAGAAATATCTGAGAGGAAACCCAACATTTTATAGAGCTTATAAAAATACGAGAAACCTGACGCATTTCCCATTCAGGTCAAAAGGAGTGTTTTCCACTGGCTGCCATGTGAGCAAGAGTTGCACTAAAAGGCCTATAACAATTGCTTATAAACAAGGTCCCTAAAGCAACTTACAAATAGATGGCTGCTATTTGCCTTGGCTTTCACCCATCTTTCACCATGGAGACAAGAGGAAGAAGATAATGAATCTGTGCAGGGATAAATGTCTGCATACTAATTTATTTTCCTCTGTTAACACTGAGAGCAAGAACAATCGGTAGTTTTGTGGACTGAATTTTGTAGGTTCCTCAAGTAGAATCAGAAAGACAACACATCTCTGTCTACAAAGCAGCTCCTCAGCACCACAGAGGTGGACACTTCAAGTCACTTCTCTATAGTATCTTCAAGTACCGTACTTTCACCACATGGTACTTAATTGTTTTAACTCACTTTAGCTGATTTCCGAAGTCTGCTGAACCACAGGATATGTTTACATTTCAGATGCAAGTTTATTTCCCAAACATTGTTCTGCCAGCACTAGAAACAGAAGCCCTGCTTTCTGGAAGTGGGCCAACCTCTCAGTACTTGACTCCCTTCACAAAGTGCTAAAGGAAGTTCAGCCACTGCATATATTTGCTTTGAATAGCTCTGCTGCTGTTTCAGCTGGGAAAGTACTCTACATGATTTGAGTATATATCAAATTAACATACTCTGCATTGTCCTGAAAAGATACCACTGCCCTATCACATGCATTGTGCTGCTGCATTATCTAAGGAGTTTTTCTGCCTGAAGAAATGTTTGTGCCTCCTACTTAGCTCCTACTTTAACTGATGCTAAAAATACCACTGGTTGTTTTAATGGTATTAATTATTCCCTCTTCACCTCCATCACTCACCTACCAACACGACAAAGCAGCATCTCAGCATGGAACGTACATTGCCTCAGTCAGTGTGGGGGAAAAGTACCAGACAGCACTCAGGAAATGCCCAGCCAGGGACCACCGCCTGTCGGGAAAGCACTCACAGCAGGGTAGGCAGATGGGATCGATCATCTCTGGGAGGAGCAGCAGAGCCAAGGCTAGAGATGGAGGTGAATGAGTTGGGACATTTACACGCTGCAGGACGAGGACCCCACGCCAACATGCTGCCACTTAGAATAGTCTGGAGAAGTGCTCCTTGTCCAAGGAAACCCTGGGATACTGACCCAGCAGCTACAGGCAACACGGCAGGGAAGAAGCATAGCCTCCACCTCCTGGGTGAAGACAAGCAGAACTAGCCCTCCACAGAAAACATGGAGGTGGTCAGACCAGTGCCTGCTCATAAAACCCAAAGACTTCCCACCACTTTCACCTCCCCTCTTTTCCTCTCCCTTTGCCTTGCTGGGGTGTAACCATATCACATAATATTTTTGCTAAATAGTTACAATTTTTTAAAAAGTAGCTAATAGCAGGCAGCTTAGAAAGAGGATAAAACCAGGGTAAGCATGTGATGGCATTTCCATGGAATACTGCCCAGCCTTGAAAAAGCAGCAGCTCAGCAGCAACCCTCGATGGGCTTGCTTTCATGAATTTACCTAGTCTCTTCTCAGTCCCATGCAGGTACCTAAATACATTTTAGAATAAGTCTGTGTGACTAGTCATGATACATGGATGCTAAGTGACACTTTTTTAGAAGAAATTTCCTCTCTGCACCTTGAACTAGGCAAAATGTCCCACTTGGGTCTCCCTTCACCAGGGTAAACCACACGAACACCTCCAATAGCACAGCAGGCAGAGACAGCCACTCAGTGGGATATCACTGCCGAACACAGTGTGGCTATACCCAGAGGTGGGTATCCTTCTCCAGCTTCTATGAGTCTCTGTAGTAACTTGATTTTTACTTCAATTTGAGACAAGACATATGGGAATGCTTTCACTGTTAAGAAAAATACTCTGAAACAAACCCAAAATATCTTATTAAAAGTGTTTCAAGATTTCTGACCTGCATTCTGGTTTTCCTATACTTAGATATAAATTAAGTCTGCCTGTGAATTTTGCTACTTTAATGATTCGTGACTACAGAAATTGTGTCCTGAATGTAGGGGAAAGAAAAGGATTAGTGATGAAAAGGAAAACACACATAATATTTTTCAGTGTCTTAAGTTTTAATCACCAGGAAATGAAAAATAAATGAGCTATGGGCATTGTATAATTGCAATAAATTTTGAGAAATTAGTAGTGTCCAGATAAACCCAATTAAGTTTAATAATTTTGAGCATCAGAGACTGGGAGGATGTGGGAGGGGGATAAATCTAACAAGTTACTGATGAATATAAAGTTTTCAACTGCAGAAAACAATGTTTAAATTAATATGACACACAGCGATATTTCTGGCTGCCTTTCTAATTGATTCTTCCTGTTAAATCAAGAGGAACTTGTGCACAATAAGCAGATTGCTGAGAGGCTAACCCCTACACAGAAGTAACAGTTAACTTTAGGTAGACACACAGTAGCTATTCATAAAAGAACAGTCTCCTTTTCAGTTTAGTGAGGCTTCGCTCATGGGTTTCCTAGTTTAAGGCATAATGTAACAGCAAGCAAAGACCAAGGAGTCACAGTACCCTCCAAAACTCATAGCCACCGAGAAATTTAACCACTATTTGGCACATACGCATGACTTTTCCCTCCAAGGGGAACCTGGAACAAATGCTCATGATGCAATAAAAGGAGAAAGATAGGTACATTTTTCAATTTGCTGATTAATCCTTATACACATCACAGTAAGTATCAAGCCAACAAAAAGAGGGGTTTATATTAAAACATTATCCAAGCAAAGGAATCCTTGAAATACCCATTGCCAAATGTGAAGTGTTTGATTTCCTTAGGTTCCACATCAGAGCCTTGATTTTCAAATCACTTCTGAACTGAAAACCCAACTAAAAAGGCATGAGAGGAGCCTAGAGGTATAAAACAATATGATCCCCTTACATGGAGACAGATAAGGAACTCCTGACCTCCATTCTACAAAGTTTGCCCTTAGTATTAAAATGAGCAAGTCCAATTGGCTAATTCTTTTAGCTAGTCTCCTAGCTTTCCAGAGTTTATTTTTTATTATTAGGAAAAAAAAAAAGTAAACGTCTATCTTTTGGAATTCCAATGAACAGAAACAAAAGCAGAGTGTAACAATTCAGAGGTGTCAAGAACACATCTGGAATATCGCTCAGAAACAAACTGCCTTGCTCAACCCAGTGAGGTGTCCAATGATGATAAATTACATGTCAGAACTCACAATCATTTCATTCCTCGTACAGCAAAGGGAAGTAAACTCAGATATCATGAGACTAGAACTGACAATCAGGAAATCTTGTCAAGATTTATCATTCTATCTGTCCCATTTACTGTCCCTAGTAACACAAATTGGCACCGAATACAAAACAGATCATTTGCTGTAACATTATTTGGGAAAGTAACATCGACATTTAATTTTGCCCTGGGCTAGCTTGGGAGCTTGGCAAAGCTCAAGATAGGGAGAGCAGTGGATGTTGTCTATCTTGACTTCAGTCAGGCATTCGACACTGTCTCCCATAGCCTCCTCACAGGCAAGCTAAGGAAGCGTGGGTTGGATGAGTGGACAGTGAGGTGGATAGAGAACTGGCTCAACAACAGAACTCAGAGGGTCGTGATCAATGGAGCGGAGTCTGGATGGAGGCCTGTCACTAGCGGTGTTCCCTAGGGGTCTGTGCTGGGGTCAATCCTGTTCAACACATTCATCAGTGACCTGGACAATGGGATAGAGTGTAACCTCAGCAAGTTCGCTGATGATACCAAGCTGGGAGGAGCAGCTGATACACCAGAAGGCTGTGCTGCCATCCAGCGAGACCTGGACAGGCTGGAGAGCTGGGCCCAGGGGAACCTGATGAAATTCAGCAAAAGTAAGTGCAAGGTCCTGCCCCTGGGGAGGAACAACCCCAGGCACCAGTACAGGCTGGGGGCTGACCTGCTGGAAAGCAGCTCTGTTGAGAAGGACCTGGAGTTCTGGTGGGCAGCGAGGTGACCATGAGCAATGTGCCCTTGTGGCCAAGAAGGCCAATGGTATCCTGGGCTGCATTAAAAGGAGTGTGGCCAGCAGGTCGAGAGAGGTTATCCTCCCACTCTGCTGTGCCCTAGTAAGACCACATTTGGAGTGCTGTGTCCAGCTTTGGGCCCCCCAGTTTAAGAAGGACAGGGAACTCCTTGAGCAAGTCCAGCGGAGAGCTATGAAGGCAATCAGGGACTGGAGCATCTCCCTTATGGGGAAAGGCTGACAGACCTGGGTTTGTTTTGCCTGGAGAAGAGAAGACTGAGGGGGGGATTTCATAAATACCTATAAATATCTAAAGGGCGTGCGTCAGGAGGATGGGACTAGGCTCTTTTCAGTGGTGCCCAGTGACAGGCCAAGGGGCAATGGGCACAAGCTGGAACACAGGAAGTTCCACCTCAATATGAGGAAAAATTTCTTTCCTGTGCGGGTGCCAGAGCAGTGGAACAGGCTGCCCAGGGAGGCTGTGGGGTCCCTTCCCTGGAGACATTCAAACCCCACCTGGACGCGTTTCTGTGCCCCCTGCTCTAGGTGTCCCTGCTCAAGCAGGGGGGTTGGATGGGGTGATCTCCAAAGGTCCCTTCCAACCCCCACGATTCTGTGATTCTGTGATATGGCACCTTCACAGAAGAGAACCATGCTTGTGGGCACAGAAAATTACTCAAAGGTATTTTGCTCATCTGTAGTATCTAGCAGGTGCTACATCTCGCTTCAGCAACTCAGGCAGAAATTCTTGGTGTAGGGGAATAAACCTTGAAAAACATTCCTCCCTTTGCTCAACTTGTAAAGAATTTCTCATCTAGAGAATGCATTTGGTCCTTCTTGAATACCTTACTTTTTTCTAGCATGTTTCTTTGAGGATAACACCACATACACTAGTAAATTATGATCAAAAGTATATAAACAGATGAAATTGGCTTTATTTTTCCCACTTCATAGAAGAAACAGCTGAGACCATTCCTTCAGCATATAGTACATGTTCCTCATCTCAAGTTGCAGCTCACAGGACCTTGTAAAAATCACTACTTTAGCAGAATTTCACCAATAAATCACTGCAAATCATTAAGCTAATTACTCTTAGAAGAGAGAAGAGAGAAGAGAAGAGAAGAAAGTTACTAGACCAAATCTGTAATTCAAACTGGCCTACTTCAGGAGTTATCAACAGTCTTTCCATAAAAAAAAAAAAAAAACACACACACAAAAAAAACCCAACAACAACAACAAAAAAAACCACAACACCACACATAGGCAATATAAAGAAATCCATAGTTGAATTCTGATAATTTACGTCAGTGAGAAATTGGAAAGTTGAAGGACCAGGAAGTAGAACACTTTCTCAGTGGTAAACCATTACCTTTGGGTGCATCCCAGAGGCCTCCCAAGTCACAGTCTCAGCTCACGTTGAGTGTTGTCCCCTGACATCAGAGCTGCAGAAGAAATGAGCCCACCCCTCCAAACCTCGAAGGGTTGCTCTCTTAACAAAACAAGAGAGGCTCATTCTTTTAGCCATAATTGTTAAAAGTTGTATCCTTGTCAGCCCTGTAAGAAACTGAATTTCATCAGTTCAGGTCCTTGCATACTCCTGCTGCTTCTTGATTTAGAGCTTGTCAAAAGGTTTTACAAGCAAAATTAAATTCAAAAACTGTTAAAACAGGTGTAAGACAGGTTGTGAGGAGGTGCAGCTGCTCCAAGCACTGCAAAAGAGGTCATGAATTTTTCCTGGCCTATATGGGAAACATCTCTAGACCAGAAGGGTGATAATAATTAAAATAGGCCAGAGAATGTGTCTTTTAAAGATTAAGAGTCCTCTTCACGTCTCAGAGAACACAATGCTTTATTTCTATTTAACTGTTTAGGAAATGCTCCAGGCAAAGCAACTATCACCAAAACAAAAATTAAGAATCAAAAAATAAAAAGTATGTTGATGTATCCAAACAAAACACTCATTGACTTAGAAGAAATGAATGGGAATCTTTCTTTACAAGAAAAATCAAGCAAGTGTTATTTTTACCCTTCCACTGAATTGTGCCTTACATGTAGCGTTGGCAATGGACTCCACATTACTCCTCTATATCCAAGTCATGTCCTTTTTCTGCATTTACATCACAGAAACAAAAATTGTTAAGTATCTTAGTATCTAGGTATTCAAGATCTGTGAGTTCATACTGCGTTTAGGTGCTATTTTAAGCAAAATTTTATATCAGGAGGCTTTATTTCATTATAACTACCTAAAAATGAGATTTTTTTAAAGACTTGAGGGTTACCTTCATGTGTGAGAGGGTCCAGACCTGAGAAGAAAGAGGATGTCTGGTCAGTTTAGGATGCTAACAATGGGAAGAAGAGACAAGAGGGGCCAATTTCTTTATGGTGGGGCATGGACAAGGATATTGCCTTAACTATTCTTTGCTTTTATGGTCTGCAGTAATTTTTTGGTATATAGGACAAACTTCATTTTTGCATGCAAGTTCAAATGCACAACAGGAAGTGGGGAAGTTCCCCATTATTCAGCAAATTCTCTGCTTCCTATTGCTGTTCAGCAATGGATTGTAATTGTGCAAGTTACAGTATCTTAACCATTTTTCACTTCACCTTTTATTTTATAGCTTCTGTTATGTGTTAAGGAAAATGTTGCATTCAATGAAGTAGCAGCATACCAGCAGCTCCTGAAACGGCAAGATAAGAATTTTCACCTGACTACTCATAATAAATGAGACATGCCTTGCAGAATTCACTCATTTTATTCCAGGAAGAGAAAATGTGTGCACTGGAAGACAGAAACAGAAATGAGGAATGCCAGGTGACCTTGGGCGAGTTACTTCACTTCTTTGTTTCTCTTTGCTGTTGTTTTCCTTGCTAACATTGGTCTGTCTTGTCCAATTAAAGAAAATTGAAGCTCTTTGCATTGTCAGCATATCTAGCCAATAAGGTGCTGACCTCACTTGGATACAATAATGATAAGTAATAACCATGATAACAATTTACAAGTGATGCCCTGAATTTCTGATACTCTGTCTAAGAAGTGTTTCAATAACTTACTAAAGCACATGTTCACCTTTACAACGGGAAGCTGCTCTTAACTCTTGTCAGCTTTAATAGAACTTAAAGGCTTAGATTTTCACCCTGACAAATTCTCCTGGAAAGTGGTTGCAGAATTCTACTGCTCCACTGGTCTGAGAAAAACTCTTCTAATTACAAACCCAAATGCACTCTAGGATAGCTCTCACCCTCTGTTCTTACGCCAGCAAGGTCTTCTCTTCTAGTCTTCATGCCTGTGCTGTATTTAGCGAGATAAATCACAACTCTTCCAGGCCTATGTTTTGCTAGGTGAAAGAGGCCAAACTCTCCTCTGAGTTACATGTTAAGCCTCCATTAGAACCTCTGCTTTGAGATCTAATCCATCAGCCATGCAATCATTATAACCTAATTCTGGACTTAAGATCCTATTAAACTAAGGCAAAACCCTTTCAGTTCACTGCCAGAGTAGCAGGGTAACCAACCCTGGATCTCCATAGACTTCTCCCCAAAATAGAAGAAAGGAACCTGTGTCCTTGCTCCTGAAATCCATTGCTCAAAGTGCTGTCCTTACCTGCCAGCACTCAGCACCCATCCCAGGAGGGGAGTAGAGAGAACAAGCTCCCCTTTCAGGATATGGTCTCTTCCTTCCAGCCTGGGATCATCTGCATATATCTGCATAACTATGTTTAACTGGGTCTAGGGTAGAGAAGTTGTTGGGACTAATGGAATAAAAAAAGCACAAAGAGCCAAGAAAAAAACTTCAGCTTAAAAGAAAATGCTGTAACACATTATATATTTGTAGCAGGAAGGATGACTTTCAAATGCCCTCTGGAAGGAAATGTATAATAAGATCTTTTCTTTCTCTATCCTTTCTATTGACAGCATATCACTTTCAAACATCCTAATTTTGCTGGGTGAAAATGTATGCCCTCTTTAATACAGATAAGTCATTTGCCATACATAAGCCTTGTTAATTTAGGATTAATGTTGCTGAAGTAATTAAAGTGACCTTATGCAAAACACGACTATAGCTTCGTACTGAAGTTCTACTGGTTATCTGTAGGGCTAAGTTCAGTCCAGTGGTATTAACAGTTGGGTTGGCTTTAGCTTTACAGCTTCAGAGGTCTCCAAAATCCACTTTAAAATAAAGGTCTTCTGTTAAATCTTCCAAAGACAAATGAATGTCAGTCGGTTGTTCCCAGCCACTAACTGTGAGAAGTACAAACTCTTCAGTGAGGCTTGAAGAGTCAAAGATCACAGACAGAAACCAAAGATGCAGAAATCGTTGTATGTTCTCCTCTAATTTCAACAGCCACCAAAAAAGGTAAACAGAAATGAGTCAATGGGTGGAGGTGGCACTTAAATTGCTATCAGAAAGGTATTGTCACATGCATTAACTTTGAATTTGGTATGGACTTCTTTGTCTCTAGACAAAAGCTCAGAATAACTCTCCACTATACTGAAGAACAGCACTTCCAGTATGAGACAGAATTGTTTAGCAAGCAACTGCTGCCAGGTTAATAATTTATCAAGTACAAACTATGGTTATTTTCATATGGTTTCTCTAGTTAAAAAAAAAAAATCTGCTCGGAAATTTACAGAAAAAGAAACTTCATAGGAAACCAAATGCTACTGCACGGGCAAGGATATAAAATATAAAAGGTTGTTTTGTTCCATAACACTTTGGGTTGGTGGTCATGTAAAATGCTTTTCATGCGCAGCCAAAGATCAAAGTATTAATGGAGATAATTACAGAGCACAACTTGAGAGCACCGTAGCAATCAGTTGCTAAGGCTAGAAAGTTTATTGTAAAATAGCATTTACACCGATAAAGCCCTACTGATGTACATATTGCAAATTATTTTGAACTCCCAGGCTACTAGCTAGGATTACTGTAATCACCCCTAGGAACAAGTTCATTCTTTCAAAGAATTCCGTCTTGGAGTTACAAACATCAGCTTTGTCCACTTTTGCAGCTGACACGAAGAAGTCCATTTAGTAAAATCGTTCCTTTATTTGCATATGGGTTCCAAGGACTTTGTTCAAAACCAGCTCACAGTATAATAAGTGTTATCTGCTTCTCTCCTGTTCATTAAATCTGTATTCATTCACTGCATACAGCACTTTTGTTCACCTTCTTGATATCAACAAAGCTAAAGAGGGATGGACTGACCTCAAAAAGAGGTACATTAATAAAAATTTCAAAGCAGAGGTATTTCAAAGACTACTGCCTACATTCACTTCTGATACAAATTCCAGACATTCGTATTGAATTTTGTAAGACACTGCTATTAAGTCAAAGCCAAGTTCAAAAGAAGCATCCCGTTACGTGATATGTATGCTATTTCTGATACAGAAGTCATTATTAAAAGAAATGTACCCAGCAATGCACCACAGAACAAGAACCAGCATTGTACAGTTTTGCAATTAAAAGGAAAAGGGGTTTCATCTTTTCCAGCAGTTGCCTGTATAGATCAAGGGAAACAGGTATCTGAGTTACAGGATACTGAGTACCTAGCACCTGACTGACTGGCTACAGAAATGGAGGTGAAACCAGAATGAATCCTAGCTGCACAGGGTTCACTGCTTAGAAGAAAGACATTTTTGAGAAGCATAATTTTCAATATATACATTGCAGCATCTATTGAAATAGTGCTGCTGAAGTAGAGATATTCTCTCCACACATGCACACGTACACCCTTTGCACAATCTGGAGCCCCTGCTTATGGCCCTTAACCGACTGCTGCCCCGGGCCCAGAGCAAGACAAAACCAAAACAACTTTGCTCCACTGAGCCCTTTCTGATCTGTACTTGAAATTCTCTGGCCAGGTTTTACAGACATCCATTGCACTGCACTAACACAATCCATGAGTAGATCCTTAAACTGTAAAAATCATTCCTAGTCCCTTTCAAATTCGTTGTTAATATAGACTTAATTAAACTTCTGTAAAGGTACAGGCTTCTTTCTCACTTACCCTGAAGTATCTTGAAAAAAATCGTGCCCACAGAGAACACTACACTTGCTTTTTCCCTCACACTTTGTTCTTCCCCTCCACCATCTGACTTCAACACACAGGACATGTAACAATGCCTGGGGCATCATCCCTGACTTCGGGAGTCTCCAGGCAACCTGCAGCCCCTGTGGCTGTGTTACAGGTGAGAGATGAGCAATACAAAGGAACATTACAGTGTAGAACCTATGGGATTTTGTGAAGAGATCGAGTAAATAACTTTCATCAGAAGCTTTAGAAGGAAAAAAAGCTCTCTACTAAGCTTCATCTCATCAGATTTCAGGCTTGAATAAAACATTCAGGGTGAGACAAAAGCCTCTTCCAAAGCTTATTTGGGTTTGCAGTTTTGCTACAAAGTCATAATTCAGCCAAGATTGGTTGAAAGCCCAAACATATTTGAAAACACTTGGATGCCCTTTCAAAGGACCCTGAGCTGATGGATGAGTTTGTGTCTAAATTTTGGTAAAACTTAGTTATGTATGGTATGAACTGTTCAAAGATGGTAGTGAAATTACTTCATATACACTTGCATGTCATTGCACCAAATATATTTGTACAGGTGTAAGATCTTAAAGGTGGATATTGCTGGCAACATGAGGGTGAAGTTCTTGCAATGAATACTTCTTCACATTTTCCTGTTAAGTATATTATTTTTTTACTTTATTGCAGTGTCACATAAGGAGTCAAAGGTCAGGATCCTATTATTTTAGGCACTGCAAAAGCACCAGTGTGAGTCCCTGCCTCACATAATTTATAATTTAATTTGTGGAAGAACAAGATGCCTTTTAGAAAAAGTGATGCTGAATAAGTGGACATTTCAATAATTCTCCATTAGGCCAGAAACTGCTGTTGCAAACTTGCTTAACATAGATCGGTGTCTTATAAATGACAGTGTTTGGGGGTTTTTAATTTGCATTGGAAAGCTAACAGCACAAAGAGATTTCTTGGTATGTTTTGCTAAGTTGTTCTTACAAATCTTTGTTTAACATTGTTCTGATTGCCAAAAGAGTTTTTAAAAATGTATATAAGTAGAATTCCTTTTTGAAAAAGAAGTGGTAAGGGATTGGGGGGGTTATCCTCCCTTTTGCTTAGCTGCCTCATGATTTTTAAGGAGTTTGAAATCAAACTGCAACATACAACATTGCCTAGTGAATACAGGCTCATCTTTCATGAGATGAATGTCCTGACAACAACATAACTTCCCTTGACAGAAATTGGTGTGCAACAAATCCCGAGAAATCACACTGCAAATATATCCCTAAGAATCCTTTAGATTTCCTAAAGTAGAGTGGAAACTAGAGATACGCTTAAAATCCCAAAAGTAATGTGTACTGTCAAGAAACCGGCTAAATGGCTGCTTCGTGGGGAATGCAGGTAAAGTGCCCTCAAAATGACAGCACCAGCAGCTAAAAAAAGTAGCAATGTTTATGACTTATGTCACGTCACATCAAAACAGGTCAGATGATGCATTTTTTAGGGTTGTTTCACATATGACCCTACGAAATCACATGTCAAATGATGGATAAGACAATTTCTCAGGATGCGGTATGCTCCAGGTAAAGCCAGGATTGAAGTGAAGGGCCATCTTCAACATAGTAAGAAATACGTGACAGGATGAGATACCTTTTTCATTCCTCAGTCAAGCATGTCCCTGTGTTGATAAATGGCCAAAAATGATACAAAATAACAGGAGCAATCAGAAGAGTCATCAAAACAGAAAATACCTGTCCTTTTTCCTCAGTTTGGCTGAGTTTCCTCAGTTTGGCCAAACTAAAGAAAATTTTGTCTAAATACTATTATACCATTGTAGATGGTAGATGTAGATCTAGAACAGCCTATAGTCATACCCTTTCCACCAAACACAAACTCTGCAATAGAAGTAGGCCAAAGTTTGTAGGAAGTTGGTCCATTTTCATTAGACAAATATAGTTTGTAAAGAACACTCAAGTTTCAGAACACAAGCCTTCTTCAGTGATTCGGACCTCCATCCAACTTTCACTCCATTTTAGGCCCTGGAGTATCATGCCCTTCAAAAGCAGGCTTCAGACTGAGGCAGTGAAGTTGAGGCATACAAAACCTTTACATTTAAAACACTGAACAAGAAATGGTGGCCTTTTTTTTCAGACTATGACCTAAAAACAAACACCTGGGCTGTTTTAACTACTAAAGCCATGCAAATTAAATTAATTATTGTTCTAAAAATTTGCATCTCTCTCCATTTCAGTACACAAGGGCAATACCCTCTTCTAGTTCTGTGAACCAACAGCTAATTATCTTCCTGCAAGTGGAAGCAACAATCTCTTTTAGTTGGATAAAACAGTGTCTTCATACAAGGGAATGCAAGCATAAATCTAATGTCTGAGAAAGAAAATTCAACCTAATAAAACACTGAAGGAACAAGGCCTGCAGTTCAAATGAGTGGTCCTCACTCAGTCATTGCGATATACTGTCATCGTTCACTCTAACATAATGTTGCCAAGATGAAGCACCATCTTACCAGCCATTACCTCTGTTATAGGATCAAACCATTTTGAACTTCTTACAGTTTCCTATCTTTAAGCTATCACATTTTAAGACTAGATTTTTAACATGGATAATAGACCTGCACAGGAGCAAAAGCCTGAAATTCCTCCTTCATATCCTTTCCATGGGTCAGCAGCTGAGGAGGAGAGGCTGACAGGGGCAGAGGAAAGGGAGACCCTGGATTATATATATCCTTTCACTAGACATGAAGGGACACATTCACATTTGGGCCTGTGACAGGACATTCATCATCCTGCTCCTTCTTCTGGAAAGAAAGAAGAGCCAACAATTGCTAGTAAAAGGGGTATCTTAGAGCACAAGGAGCTACTGCTAAAGGTGCAGGCGATATGTGTCCTCTTATTCAAGGTAAGAGCTAACCCACAGCATTCACTCTAGTCCTATTTACCTTCCAGAATGACACAGGTGGTTCTTGCTCAAGTCTGCAGAAAACTGTATGCCATACTACCAATGCTTACAACACTAATGTTGGCAATGCAAGGCTGGTTATTAACTCAGAGTAAGCAAAACCAAATTAATCATATATAATACACACACAGAGCCTGTGATTACAATGACATATGTATTGGACAGATGTGGTTGTTTCCCCAAAGGAGACAGTAACCCAAGACAGTTATTAAAAACACAGAAGAGCCAATTATCTTTGTATTTCCTTTGCCATTGTTCTACCAGGTCTGTTTCGTCTGAATGCACATGGAAACTGAAAATACTTACCTGCTCCTCAATGCCAAGGTGAATTTAATCAGAAAACTAATTGCTTTCACTTTTCTGCTACAAACTCTTCAATTTGCTGCAGAGATTACCACAGTGAGAATTTTCTGCCAGCAATGAAGTCCAAAAGGAAATGGTCTGTGCTGTTTCTTGGAAGAAAATTGCCATTAGAAAAATCCTGTTCCTTTGCAAGGAGAGATGTGATTGAAGAAAGAAGTGTATAGCTTATGAAATTAATAATTATCATGAATGAGAGAAAAGCTGATGGCTATAGAAGATCTGCATAGTTTATCACCACTTAGTATCCAATAATTACAGCAGTAGCTGCCACCTTCACTGTTTCTATGTAGATTCGCTCCCTGCCAACCCTGGCCCCCCAAAAATTGATGTATAATAACCAGCGCTCTGCTCACAAGTCTGCTGGAAGCTGCAAGAAACATTAATGACAACTAAAATACCATATTAAACTATTTCCAACCACCTTCGCCACTCATAGAATATTTACTGTTTAACAAATAAATAAGAATTGCTGAAAGCAAATCTTTGAAGTGAAATACTGATTATTTTTTTTAACCTTAGAGACAGCATTTGATACAGCCTTAGAAAAATGCACTCCTGTGTCATGGTAACTCATTATTTCTTTTGATGTGCTATCACATCTTTATGGAGTGGTGCTAGTGTCAGTCATGCAATGCAGATTTGGAACACAGTGTTGTGTCTGCTTAAATAGAAGATGAGCATACACAGCACATATAAATAATTCTAGTGCTGGCACTTTGGGAAAGGATTTGAGATGACATTTGAAGAAAAGCACAGAAGTCTACAAAGCTGCATTTAAACATATGTTTTTCAGCGCTCTGTATTTTCCTTGAAGTATTTTTTTCTTAAACCATTTTGTTACACACCACGTGGAAGATGGTGATCATTAAACTGTGTGTTAAGGAAACCCACACATCTTTGAAAGAGTTAGGAGCCCCAGATCTCATATCAGTGGTTCCACTGGACACTGAACAACAACAGCATGTCTCTCAGTGCATCTAGCATATCAATGATTCAGGAAGGACAACTGTTTACTTTCTAGAAGGAGGATTCCACCACCTTCTACAGCAGCATGCTCTATGGTTAATCACTTTGGCTGTTAAATAAAACCTATACCTTGTTTGTAATCTTGACTTAACATCAGTTCATAGAAATGGAAATGGGAGACAGTGCCAAGATACTTGTGAGGAAAGCAAACAAGAAAGAGGCAATCTAGCTGCCTTGGCAGAATCTGTTTTTCTTATATTAACACCAGAGAGTTAGAGGTAATTCAACTGCAGCATTATCTAATTGCAATGGCAAGATGAGGATGGTTTACGAACATCCGCTGTACCAGATCTAAGTGGTCATGCTGTTCAAGGAGAAATGAAAACATGAATTGAATAGGGTCCAGGAAGTCAAGTGCATGAATAAGTAGAACTGAGAGCTAATTTAATGCAAGCTCCAACCTAATGAAAAGAGAGATAATTGGAGGTAATGAAGAGCCTACCAGTGGTAGGAACAGAAGGTTACACAGGCACATAAAAGCGTATATGTTTTTTACATTACAAACACGTACCGCTTGTGTACTTTGTTGAATGTGCGTTCCACAGTGCTAAAAAACACTGGCAGCAACAAGGTAAATCACAACCCTGATGCTCAAGGAGCTTGCAGACCTGTAAGTCTCACACTCTGACTGTCACACAGAGATCTCAAATGTCTCCAGCTGACTTGCAGAAAAAGCAACAATGAAAACAGCAACAGCACATTGTTAACAGACTGAAGGAGGACTATTTTTGGTATCAATAATCCCTACTGACCACCTGCCTACACATTGTCAGCTGACAATGTTTGGTCGCCTCCACATAAGCAGAGTATCCTGTAGGGAGAAGACAAAAACAAATACTGGGAATAAATAAATAAGTAAGCACATAAACAGATAGGAAGGCTGATAAAACACAGAAACAAAATGCATGCAATAGGTGAGAAAAAGAAAACGTCAACAGGGGAAAGAACTAACACAGAAGCACTTTGCCAGCACAGAGAAGGCAAGATCTGTCAGCAAGAAAGAAGCAATGCTGTAAAAGCAGGAAAACCAGGAGTTATAAAGGATGACAAAGTAGAGGCACTGTTAAAGGCAAAGTGGAGCTGTTAACGGTCTCTATCTACATCTTTGCACAGAGATAGCCACTGACCAAGCTGTGAGCAGCTTGGTTTCAGGACCCTTGAAATAGTTTTACAAGATTAAGCCTCCTATCATCCTTAAAGAAGTGGAATTACCCATTCAATTAGTTGATAGAGGAAAAGGTGGAGTTCTCTAACAGTGAGAGGGGCTTAGGGGAACAATCATGGAACCTCATGGAAACTCAAAGGAGGACTTGTTTTGTTACCGAAAGAACGAACTCATTGCCATCCCATCTGAAGAAATTACTGTGAATGACAGGCTAGAGGCTCACATATAGAGATATCTTTTGGTTACAAAGGGCTTATGAGACTATATTTATAGCCCAATTTTGAGTATCTCTCAGAAAGCTACTGTCAAAAATGGTCTCTTTATGCCACTGCCAAACAAGAGCACAATAGGAGAGTTACTACCCAGAGTCTAAAACTTAAGTAGGTGCAAAAGACAGCAAGTCTTCAGAGATCAGATGGGGAGAAATAACGGGAATAGGAGCACAATTTAGAGTTTAAGTCTCTGTGAAGCTAACAGAAAGGCTATTCATTTATTTCAATGGACTTTGGATCAGGCCCCTCACTTCTGAAGAGCTTTGAAGTTGAAAAGTGTTAGATGAGCACTCAAAATTCTTATCAAGAAAAAAATATGGCTAAGGAGATGTATATGAGTGTCTTTTAAATTTGCTTGAAAAGGTCAGAAGAGTGGGAATAATGTCAACACACTGGAGGCAATTTAATGGGATTTGAGGGGAGCACTTCAGACACAAAGTGTGAATAACAAAAAAAGGAGTTGAGCATTTGTTAGAAGAGTTCATGTACTATAGACTCATCAGAACTATCTAAGAACTGGTAAAAAAGCTGATGAAGCTAAATCAGGGTGTTTTTCTAACTTATTAATGCCCTGAATGTTTGCTACCTTATCATAAATCAGGGTAAAACATTTTATGTCATTTCTTTGGCAGAAATTCTGGTTTAACCATATCTGCCTCAGCATTTCCCTGTCATCCCAACATCAGTCATATGCTCTGCAAGCAATGTTTTCCCATGTGGGGTGGAAGCTACTGCCTGAGGTTTACAGACATCAGTATCAGGACAGCCTCCCTGTAATCCTTTAGCACCATCCTTCATGTCTTATGATCAATGGAATAACGCACTCTCCAATTAGGTTAGTTGTTAAAGAAATACAACAATAGAATTTGCAGCTGAAGCATAAATTAGCATCTTTCAGACTGTACATGCAGTTTGAAGAATGAGGTACAAATAAATACAGATATCTAAAAAGCAAACAGCAGTTAATATCTCATGCTCTGGAAAATACTTTTCTCATTTCAGTGAAAGGATACTTATGCCTTTATTCTCCAGGAAAACTTTAGTCATACCTCTATTATACCTATGCTACCTTTCAAAAAGTGAAAGCCAGCACGTCTCTGGGTAAGGTAAACCAAATTAGATTCCAGAATAGAAAGTCACTCCTAGTGTCTCACCTACCCCAAAGTGGTACCCTGTTCATGTCACTTAATGCATCTTGCTTCTCAATTTCAACTAGCAAGGAGTTCAGACAGGAGTCATTTCAGCTGGCAAACAGTAACCTGTAAACTAAGGCAAGGCAGTCACCTGTGAATGTGCATTCCTTACAATAAGATCCATTTTACTATTATAGATAAACTTTCAAACATAAAACAACTATTCACCAAATACACCTATCTTCCAGAATTTATTATCCACCTGAATAATGCCGAAGCTTTCAAGAAATCTAGGAAGTCTGTGAGGACTGGCGACATGGCTGGGTTTACGTTATACCACAAATCATGCTGTAAGCAGACTGAAAATTAACAGAGGTTAACCAGGTAGGTCTTCTGCCATAGTACCTGCATTGTAACAGACTCCAACAGGTAAAGGCAACTCAGCATGGAGCTCAGTTTGTCTCCCCACTCAAGAAAACTCAAATATTCAGCTAAGCAAATCAAGATGGGTAGAAGGCTAAATACGTAGGAAGGTTTTCAGATTGAAATACAATGCTACAGGCAAGCTAAGTATTTCTGCCTGTCAAACCTTGCTCCATAGGTGGGCTGCTGCAAAAAGATGATGTTTACCTCTACACAAATCTCTGCTGAATGTTCCCATATGGTACATACTGAGTGAGAAGTGACAAAAGCGATGGGTAACTTGCGCAGTGCCTTCTTCAAGGGTCTCCCTGCAGTCTGGAGCTAATTGCATATCCTGCAGATACACTTCATGGGTTTAGAACTCTTTTTTTTTTTGCCTTTTTTTTTTTTTTTTAATAAAAAGAAAGCAATTAGGGCAGCAGTCACACTATGTTTTCATTTCAGCTAATTTATCTAAGTTAAATTAGCTGTTATGCAGTTGAATAGGAGATAACGTTGACGCCGTAAAAAGTGCAAAATAACTGCAGAACATGGGATGATAATGGTAGAAAGCAGTTTCTGTGGGCCTAGAATTTATAGTCACTAAAACAGAGTGAAATAGCAACTAACTAAAATCTGTCAGCAAATCACTGACTAGGTAACTTCCCATTGTTTTATTTACCATGGCTGAGTGGAATTAACTGTGGTGGCACTGTTCTTTTATAAACAGCATGCCATATTTATTATACATAAAGCCTTGCAAACAGTCTACCTTGCAAAAGCAGAACAGATACTCTTTTGAGGCTAAAAAAATAAAAGAGGAAGACCAACCTCTTCCTAGAGGTGAGATGTGGTTAGCTGTGGTCCTGACATTACGGAATAGGTATTTTTGATATATGGGCATTTTTAAAATACACTAATGTTAATACACATAGACATACAATCCAGGAGAAAGAGTTTAAGTTCAAACAGAACTCAGCCTCAAAAAATAAAAAAACCAAACCAACCAAAACCATAAATATCTTTCTCTCTCATTAGGCTGTATATATAGCACAAGGTGCCAAGTACACCAGCAGGGTGCTAGAACAACTCTTGACAAGCGTCATTGCTGGACCTCTTTGATGTCACCTTTCCAAGATTTCTGCTCCTTGTAGTTTCTCCCTACTCTTCACTGCTGTTTGTCCTCCTCCTGGGCTCAGGCTCCAACACACATTCAGTGGTCCTACAACCATGGGGAGACCAAGACAACTAAAAGTGCTATAAATCAATTTCTCTTTCAGCAAAGAAGCCAAGACAGTACAGATGAGCCAGTAATAGTCTTTCTGTGCCTCATCATAATGAGACACCTTAGAAGATTTTAACTGTAGTCAAAGAAAGCTTCAAAAGATGGAGGTTATCACACACCTTCTGAGGTAAATGTCTTGCTTTGGAGTTATTGTAACCACAACAGTACTTCCCTACAAGTCAGTGACTCTTTCCTCCCACAGTGCCTGGTCCCTTCAGGTGCTCTCTTACAGCTTTCTCTGCTGACATGGCTGTAACTAAAAAAGGCAGTAGATGAACAAATTCTGCAGCTCGTGTTATTCAATCACAAAAGGAGAGAGCATGGCTTCCTTAAAACAGGCAAGAACATGTCACAATAAGAGAACTTCATTTGCTGTGAAGGCTTACGATAGAGGAGAATACTGTTTAAGAAAAGGAAGGGAGGACCAAATTGGCTCTCATGTAGTCAAATGTAAATCTCTCATTTGCAAAGCCAAGTCACTTCCATTGCAGAAACAGATTTGTGCTGGGAAGACCAAACCTGGAGATAGCATCGTAGCTGCAGTACCTTTTTTTGTGAGTGGATATAAGAGTGTCTGTAACATCCATGCTTTCACTTACATGTCAATAGAATAGAAGCACCTTAGAACAAGTAGACAATGGAGTCTGACCACCATACACACGTAAATATGTCAAACTACAGGACGAGCCCTTGTTTGCTCTCTGCTTCTCCAACAGAATTGCAGGGCAGACTGGCAGGAGCTGACTTAAATTTTCAGAGCAGTAACTCCATACTTCCTCCTATATTCATTCCCATTGGAAGTGCTCCCTGTAAGGTTCTACCAGACCATCTCACTGATCTGAGTCTGATTAAGTGATCAGAATAGTGTCTTCAAATATTCAAAAGATGCTCAGGTCCATCATCAGCCCTTCCATGTGGCTGTCATACACCCAGGCAGTGTGCAAAACCGAGGGTATGATGTCACAGCTGAAACAAAGCTGTTTTCCTTGGTATTTGGCACACATTTTAAATAAATATCTAGACTGCAGTCTAGAGGGAAGGTGGTAAATGGAAAGCACTGGGAACTATTTACTATAGACATCCCTCACACAGCCCCATCTCCTGCTGCTGAGCGGGTAGGAAGTTCAGGATCAATTACCAGGCTTCTCCAGCCCTCACTGCTGAGAGGCTCAGCAAGGTTTCCTCCCAATCAGTGCCAACGAAGGTTAGAGAATGTACTCAGCTGAAATATTTCAAAATATTTCCCCCTGCATCACTCAAAGCCACAAAAAAGTTTCTACGCACACAAAACTGGGTGTTCATTCCTAATAGTACTTGCCTTCTGATAAACTAAATATCCTAACCACACCACTGGGCCTTATCACATCCACAGTATACGGATGTGAGCTGGGGACTATACACCCTGTTCGAAGTTATTATCTCCTCACCTAAAAGCTGAAAACAAGCCAGAGAAATGCCTTTCACAACCCTAACGTCACCACAGCAATGGACTCCCACTGTTTACTTCCAGACAGAGTTTGGATGAGTCTCAGTGGGCTTACTGTTTACAGGGAAAATGGTGAAGTTCAGAAGGTTCCTCATCTCCCAGACATCTATAATTACCCTGTTTTCTGCAGTTTGGGCAGATGAGGGATGAATGTTAGCTCTTTCCAGCAGCTCTATTTTCAGCCTAGCATCATCTTTTGGCAGTAAAATATGTCAAAATTGAAAACCATCCTGTGTCAAATGACATCTAATTTGCCCTAAACAAAGGAGAAGAGAACTTATTCACCTTTCACACTTGCTTCTGCTCATCTTGTCCTTACAAAGGGTCAAGAGCACAGAGTTGTGCTCACTTACATTAGCTGAGAATCCAGCCCAAAAGATATACCCCATTACCTCCCTTTTCACCTGAGCATTGAGCCAAACCTGAGCTGTCATCCACATCCAAAAGAGAAAAAGATGCTGGAGAGAAGACCCTGTTTCCATGCCATCCTGTTTTGTTTTGGTTTTTTTTCTTTTAAAAAAGGAAGGAATAACATCTCATTTTCTTGCAAAAAGAATGCTGTTGAGAAATAAGATGGGAGACACATTTGCAGTGGTGGTAATGCTTGTTCTGACCATCTCCTCAACTTTTCTGGTCCTGCCGCCTTCTCTCAAAATATGCTTCTCATCTTCCAGCACCCCAATCTCTCAGTTTGCTCTGTGAATCCAAGGAAATGCCTCAGTCCAGCCAGACTAACTACTTTGCTGTGCTTTACCATTTTATGCTTTTGGCAGCAGCCTCTATTGTTTCAGCCGTCACTAAATAAAGATGTTTTCAACTGCTCCCTCATTTAGCTTGAATAGAATTTCAGTTGTTATGCCCACCAGTTTGAAAGAGGCTCACAGCAATATTCACATTTATTAGCTGGAACCAATAACAAACTAAACACTTGTCATTTTGCATTGCAGCTCTGATCCTATTTTCTTTCTTACTCAAAGAAGCTATTAAAAAAATCAGATCTTAGAAAGAAAAGTTCAGTAATGCCTCATGAATAATGATGTTTTTATTATAGAAGAGGTTTGAAATTTTTTGGGTTTCCCCACCCCCCACCTTTTCTTATTGTCACTGAAATGGTTGACTGCTTTTTCCATTGTATTAATTTATTTTTTATTCATTTCTCAGATGCCTATCAGAAGGCATCTGGGATGCTGCCAAACCACCAGAGAACACTGGCCAAGAAAGAATAACAAGAAAAGAAGAAAAAAATAAAGTAAAAAATGCATAATCCCCAGAAAAGGTCACCAAATATTTGAGCTCACAAGATCCAAAACAATTCCCTGCTCTCCCACAGGCCTCTTCATTGACTATGGGCAACCCACATCAATCTACGGATTTCATCATTCCATGGATAGCTCTCATTCCTTTTTAACAGAAAAAGAAAGAAACCAAAATTCTTGGGAAAGGAAGACTAGAGAGGTTACCTACTCAGGGTTCAGTAGGAAATTCCACATATCACAGAATCACAGGTTGGAAGGGACCTAAGGGATCATCTAGTCCAACCTTTCTAGGAAGAGCGCAGTCCAGACGACTCTTGAAGGTGTCCGACGTGGCTGAGTCAACCACTTCCCTGGGGAGATTATTCCAATGGTGACTGTCCTCACTGTGAAAAATTTCCCTCTCCTGTCCAATTGGAATCTCCCCAAGAGCAACTTGTGTCCATTCCCCCTTGTCCTCTCCATGTGACTCCGTGTAAAAAGGGAGTCTCCATCTTCTTTGTAGCCACCCCTTAAGTACCGGTACACGGTGATGAGATCCCCTCTAAGCCTATCCTTTTCTCAAGGCTGAACAAACCCAGTTCTCCCAGCCTATCCTTCCCAGTCCTTTGATCATCTTGGTGGCCCTTCTCCGGACCCCTTCCAGCCTGTCCACGTCCTTTTTGTACAGCGGGGACCAGAACTGTACACAGTACTCCAGGTGTGGCCTGACAAGCGCTGAGTAGAGCAGGGTGTTGACTTCTTTACCTCTGCTGGTGATCCCCTTTCTGATGCAACCCAGCATCCTGTTGGCCTTCTTGGCTGCAGCCGCACACTGTTCACTCATGTTGAGCTTTCTGTCCACCAGGACCCCCAGGTCCCTTTCCACAGAGCTGCTCTCCAGCCAGGTGGATCCCAGTCTGTGCTGCACTCCCGGATTATGTTTTCCCAGGTGCATGACCTTACACTTCTCCTTGTTGAACTTGATAAGGTTCTTGGCCCACTCTTCCAGCCTATCCAGATCTCCCTGCAGAGCAGCTCTCCCTTCTGGAGTGTCTGCTTCCCCACTCAACTTGGTGTCATCAGCAAACTTCATCAGGCTACACCTGATGCCGTTATCCAGATCACTTATAAAGTTATTGAATAACATTGGGCCCAATATCGATCCCTGGGGGACCCCACTAGTGACCGGTTGCCACTTGGAAAAGGAGCTATTTATCACCACCCTTTGGGTGCGGCCTGTTAGCCAGTTCCCCACCCACTGCACAGACCACTTGTCTAGGCCATAACGCATTCATTTCTACAGGAGGAGACTGTGGGGGACCGTATCAAAGGCCTTGGAGAAGCCCAGGTAGACAATGTCCACTGCCCACCCCATGTCAACCAGGCAAGTCACTTTGTTGTAGAAGGCCACCAGGTTTGTCAAGCACGATTTGCCTTTAGTGAAGCCACGTTGGCTTTTCCCAGTCAGTTGCTTCAATTGACTTGTGATGGCCCCCAGGAGGATTTGTTCCATAACCTTGCCAGGGACTGAAGTAAGGCTGATGGGCCTATAGTTACCTGGATCCTCTCTTGAGCCTTTCTTGTAGACAGGGGTAACATTTGCCTTTCTCCAGTCCTCTGGGACATCCCCCGTTCTCCATGACTTCTCGAAGATTATGGAGAGTGGCCTTGCAATGGTGTCAGCCAGGTTGCGCAACACTCTCGGGTGGACGGTGTCGGGGCCTATCGATTTGTAGGGGTCAAGCTCCTGTAGTAATTCATGTACTAACTCTTCCTTCGCTGATGGTGGGCCGGTGTTTGGATCAACCAGCAATTTCGTCCCCAAAGCCTGGGACCCGACAGTGTTGGTAAAGTCAGAGGTAAAGAAAGTGTTGAGGACCTGTGCCTCTTCAGCACTATTGGTGATTGACTCTCCTGTTCTCTTTAACAGTGGGCCTATGTTTTCCTTCTTTTTCTGCTTATGGTTGGCATGTCTGAAGAACCCTTTCTTGTTATTTTTGACATCTATGGCCAGTTTCAATTTGAGCTGGGCTTTTGCTTTTCTAACTGCATCTCTGTATGCTCTGGCAATGCCCTTGTAGCTCTTGACGGATAATCTTCCACTTCTCCATCTCTGGTATGCTTCCCTTTTGGATTTGAGTAGACCCAGGAGGTCATGGTTGAGCCAAGGGGGCCTCTTGCTCTGCTTACTTCCCTTTTCTTTGTAGGGGATAAACTGGCTTTGTGCTTCCAATAGAGAGTTATTGAAGAACTCCCAGCACTCACTAGCTCCTTTGTCTTCCACGGAAGCTTCCCATGGAATCCTTCGCAACTGAGCCCTGAGTGAATTGAAGTTTGCTTTTCTAAAATCCAGAACCCTTGTCTTAGAGCTGACCTTCATCACACTCAGCAGGATCCCGAACTCCACAATATTGTGGTCACTGCAGCCAAGGCTGTCACTAACTGAGATATTACAAAGCAGGCTTTCTCGGTTTGTGAGTAGCAAGCCCAGCAGTGCCCTGTTCCTGGATGGCACTTCTAACATTCCTATGAGGAAGCAGTCCTCTCTGCATTCCAGGAACTTTCTTGTGAGTCTGACCCACACATCACTACATCAAAATGGAAAAGTTTGGCATTTGTATCCTAATTTTGATAACTAATTTTCCCTTTCTGTAATAACTCTGTGCTGCTGGAAAAGCAGGGGCAGGGTGGTAGAGGGAACACATCTTCCTGGAACTCAAAGCAAAATGAAACACTCAAATAACTAATGTAAAGGTAGATTTTTTAAATTCTTCATTGATCTCACACATTCCAGCCAAATTAGTTTTTCTTTAATTGACAGCATTTCCTTCCTTTATTTTTCTTTCTCTTCCTTTTCACCTATAAAGTTGGCAGAACTGGGAATACTTCTCCTGAATGACTGTCCAAATGCCTCCCAGAAGTGTTTAGAGCAAGAAATACTATGCATTAATTTGTTCTGTTTAGTTAGGCATGAGAGGAGTATTCCTAGTTTATGTACTGTATTTGTTCTCAGTGGAAAAGAGCCTGCTCCTGGAAGTGGTAAACAAAATGTTTGTTTTCTTAGGAACCAAAGCCACATATACCCCTACTAATCTGTGGAAAGTACATATTGTGCCCCAGCTGTTACTTTATGGCTTTTGAAGAAACAAGAAGCATACTAGGAAATTAAACAGTAGTCAAAATAAAAAATAGACATTCTTCCTGAGGTATATAGTGTATTTAGGTAACACATGTAATTATACAAATGTGAAGATAAGGAAAGCCCAGGGATAAAAATAGGCCAACAGCGTGGGATAATTCATAGGCAGTAGCCTGAGGGATGTGTGGGACATAGAAAAAGAGTTCAATAAAAAATGTGATTTACAGACCTCGTCTTTCAAAGGCCATCATTCCCTTTTGACCATGAAAACTGGGTATGTACACTCTCCCACACACTGAAAGAGCCTGTGCTTGCACACATTAGCATCTGTGCATGAACTAGCACTTGTTCCTTAAAATAGGATTAGATCTTGCTCCATCAGAATTTACAGGTCCCAGTGCATTCCTTTGATACAAATCAGATTGACATCACACATGCACAATAGGCTATGAAAAACAGCTACTTCACTCCAGGAACAAAAAGGAAAAATACAGGTTCTTTTGTATGTATACCAATGTGGACTCTTGCACAGAGCTTGAAAAGAGGTCTGGGTAAAAGTTTACCAGCAAATATACAAAACTATAACTCCTTTAAGCATTTTCAGTCCATACTGAAAAATGACAATGGAAGCGTTAATACTACACTGTCTATAGTTAAATCTCACTGTCTTAGGTTTTTCCAAGGGACCTATTACACTGGTATATAAGTACCATCAATGAAAACACCATTCTCAAATAATGTGAACAATTTTAAAGCCAATTTTCTTGTCAGTTCTACACAGAATAAGTGTTCTTATATAGAGACCTTAGAAGTTTTTTAGAAAGCATGGAATTTATACTGTGCAAAAGGACTCGTCTCCTGCACACAGAAGGAGGCCAGCTCACATCTCAATGGCCAGTAAGTGAGTCTAGAAGTAGAAAAAAAATTTTAAAAGAAAATTGAAAAAAAAAAAATTTCTGCATTTCTTCAGAAGGTGAGGGGTTTATCACGAGCTATAGAGAATTCTATCTACTGTCCTTGCCTGACTGACAAGAATAAGGTCTCAAATAGAAAGTGCTTCTAGGAGCACTTATCCCAGTCTAACTCCCCGGTTCACCGGACATCAATAGAAGACATTCAGTATCACCAAAAGCCAGACCAAACCTGTAGCAAACTTACTGTTGCTCCCTGAGGAAAACACCACAGTTCTTCAAGCAACACTATGATCTCAGCATCAGGTTACAGTACATAAATCGCCACAGTTATGAGATTACCGTTCAAACATGGTCATTCCAAATTTCAACCCTAGACTGCCTTGCAAAGGATGGACCATTGGCCATCCATTAATTGAGGAAAAAGGCAAGAGGTCCTCACAGGAAAATACAGGCTCATGAAACCTTACCAGAGTCAGGCTGAGCCAGCTCTCATATTAAAAATGCCAATTCTGCAACTTTCAACTTTATTTTAGGTCTCATATAAATCTGAACTGGATATCTTTACAAGGTAGTATTCACTTTGGTCCCCACTAGGGCATCTTGAGGACTTTACTCTGATCACTCCAACTGCCGCTCATCTCTAACATGTCACAGTTTTTAATTTAAAGGAATGTATTTCATACTCATTGTGTCTGGAAACATCTGACATTGATCAAGCCACAGCGCAGCCTGCCAGCTGTCTAGAAAAGATCAAACCAACCTGGTGACATAATCTTAGCACCTGTTGCCATGGGGCTCTCGTCACAAAAAAGGATAAGTGAAGTCACCCAACATGCTTCATATGTCTGAACTTGCACTCCAGCAAAAGGCAGCTAAAACACGGGCTGGGAATCTGATCAGTCACCCTCCAGACCCAGGCAGGGCCCCACGGACATCAGTAAGACACCACACAGGCCTTCAGGTCCTGCCTTTCGAACTGAACAGGCTCCACGATTAAGGCAGCCATCCTACTGTTTACAATAATACCATATAGGCTTCAAAAGAATGGTGGTCTGACATTAACTGGCTCTGGAAATATGAGCTCATCTATCATTATGGCCATTAGGCTGAAGACACGTGGCTGAGAGGCAGCAGGGAGAAAGAAGGGAAACAAAAAGAGGGGAAAAACTGCATGGATGTTATCATTAATACATGGAGGAACCAATATTGTAAGGTGTTTTGTCATGTGTCTGAGGTATAGAACAGCTGCTTAGCTAATAGCATTATACAGGATCATGACAGAAAAGAGCATTAGTGATATTATAGTGTAGGAAAGAAAAGAATTATGGGCTGCATATTTTTTCTCAAAGACTAATATAATGAAAAGGGTTCTACTGAAGCCACTAAGGCACCCTTCAAACCACATATATTATAAATCAGCAAAGCCCTGAGGCATCATGTTTATATAGACACTTAAATATAAAATAAAAATACTCACTCTTCATTTCTGAGTAGAGATTCAATTACTGTGAGCTTTAGAGTCTGAACAATATGAAGCATAAAACTGAGTTTTGTCCCCAAGGTATCTCTCACTTGTGGACCATTTAAATCACCTAGTTGCATGAAGCAGACAAAACAAATTAAGCCAAAAATGCAACAAAATTAGTCTTTTATCTGTGAAATCTGATACAAACTGTGAAATAGAGAAACACGCAAAAAACACTTGGGGTATGAAGCATCATGAAGCCCTCATCAGCTGTACTTCTACCTTTTCCCTAATTCTATAAAGCTCTCCACAGAAAGGCAGGAAATATTTTATTCCTGCAACTATTTGACAAGCTGATCTTAATACCCTCTCACTGTCTAGGTGAATAAGTGCCAGACTAGAGCATAATGAAATTTCAAATATAATGCAGTATAGGTGATTACGATGACAGCTAGAAAGTTCATTGAGACTGTTCTGTAACTGCAAGTTCTTCTTTTCTTTTCTTTTTTTCCTTCTTTTCCTTTTTTTAATCAAATTAGAGATTGGCCACTAAAGCCTTGATTCTATAGCTGAGCAGAGGAACACACAGTGCTCCTGCTACCTCAGATTAGCTCAGCTGAGTTCAGCAGAGTCCAGCACAGAAAAGTGCACCAACAGCAAGTTAAACGAAAGAAGCCAAAGAATTTGAACTTCCTAAAAGCCTAGGTTTGCAGATCTGGGGGTTCCTCCAGTCCCTGTCATATGCTGCTATATCAGCACGGTAGAAATCCAATTGCTTCCTTACCCAGCCCTTTTATAGCAAATGTTCAACTACTGCATTGTCTCCTGAGGCAATTCTGCCACACTTGTGTGAGTAACTTTTGTAGCTATTATTGGAGGGAGAGGAAAATGGTAGAACTTTTTTTCATGAGTAACACTGAACCACATAAAATGTGGTTTGCGGGCTCCTCAATTTCAACAAGGATTCCACAAACATAAGAATAAAGCCAGATGACCATGGAAGCAGCCAAAGTTGTGGGTTTGAAAGGGTTCTCAGAGACAGACTGACACCTGCCTGTTTTGCAACAAAATGCAGATTCACTTACCTGACCACAACAGCATCCAGTGTCACTTTACGTATCTCTGCCAATTACATTAGATATCCCCCTTGATTGTTGAAGGCTTATTTTTCTTGGCCACCCAATTCTCTTTCATCCTGCAACTGTTTTTTAAAGCTTTTCTCATTCTACATCATCAAAATAACTTCCTCACTGGAACGTACAGAAATAAAAATCCTGAAAGTAACTGCCTTTTCATCAAAGCACACAAGACTGAGAAAATAATTGCAAAAGCCCAAAGGTTCCAGCAAGACAGAAATTCAACATATAGACACTGTGGGGTTAGGCAACGTGGTTTTTCTCACAACCACTCAAGTTCTGCAAGCATAGGGCAAACCTGTGTACAACATTACCTCTGCATGTCTGTGCTGTAAATGTTCCAACACACCTGTGTGCTCTTTCCATACACAATACAAAATACAAGTCTGGTCTGGCATACACTGAAGTCAAGAACCCTCAACACCACCAGAGAATGCTGGACTGGGCCCAACATGTAGAAACAAATGTATAAACCTCTAGGTAAAATGAGTTCCTGGAGATTTAGGGTAGGGCAAAGTAATAAAGAGCAATGGACAGTTCTGCCAGGATGGACTTGCAGGCGTTGCCCAAGACTGCAGGTCTGGGGACTCCAGGAGCTGGCAAGCAGGCATGCTATACTTAGAGCAAACTGCAACATCTCCCTGTGGCATGGCCAGTACCCACTAGACTCAGATAAATCCAAACAAATATTGATTGCCCTGTGGCCTGAAGCAGGAAATCAGTGCAAGACTTTTGCTCTTGAGCATGTCAAGAGCTTCCCAACTAACTTTTTGCACTGTACCAGTACACTGCAGTGATTGGAAAGGAACTTTATTAAAAGTCTCTGTGCAGTGCTCCCAAGCATTGAAGGATTCTGCTAACAGTCCTCTGAGGCTAGCTGAATGTCACTTTATGCTGCTTCAGAGGTGCAAAGCAGCCCTATCTGGACCAAAAGCATGGCCTTCAGGGCTCCAGAGCTGAAAGGCTGAAGCACTAAACCACTCTGTCTTGCCAGCCACTATAAAGAGTCATTTAATTTAGTCAACCTCATTTAAAATAGAGCTTGATAAAGAACAGGACCGGATTATTTAATAATAAAAATGGAACTACTCCTCTGGGTTGGATGACAGTCCAACATTCTTGCAAGAGAGAAAAATGGTAAAATGTTTAATAAAATTTACAGCATTTCATTCAGATAAAAGTTAGAGGATGCTCAATTTATGGGCGATATTTGGCTCAGAGCAGCAATAAAAGTCAGGTCAATAAGTGATTCTTTTTCCTAACTTGGAAAAAATATTCTGACTAAACAAAGTATCACTATAAACCACATGTAGGCAGGAAAAGGAGTCCCCTGATAGAAAGGCAACCACTGAAAAAATAGCAAAAGGTGGCTTTCTTTTAGATATTGGAAAATGTCAAAGCAAAGCAAATTACTTATGTGTGTCTGTAAATAAATTAGTGTCTTGGAAAATATGAACACTGAGTTGGAAAGAAGTCAGGAAGTCAGTCCCTGGCAAAGAAGCTGGTCTTTTTAATTAAACACACTTACCACGGTCATCAGCGAGCATGCAAGCCTAATTTGATTAAATGGAATGCTTCAAACTGAAAAAAATCCTGGAAGAAGGAAATAACAGCAAAAAAAGTAAAGGAGCTTTTCGAAAAGAGTTGAAAGCTTGTTGCAGAGTAGCCATGGAGATCTGTCTGTCTGATGTGGGAGAAAGGAGGTAGGGAAGATTTTAATGCAGAACTCATCACTAGAGCACGCTCATCTTTTATGCTTCTCAAACACTTTCTAACAAGGCACTGAAAAACCCTGAGTGAACTGTAGCTAATACTTCAGTTAATATGGAAGAAAAACTTCTGCAAACTTAAATGGCAGCTAAGTGAGCCCCAAGTCCTCTAGATTCTGTGTAACGGTTTGCTCTTTACTTTATCCTACTAGCAGCAGAATTCAATTCAGGCCCCACACTGTATGAGGGACTGAATGTACCCACAGTAAGAAACAGCCCTCTGGCCTGGAGAGGTGACAAACTAGAGCTAGAAGGGGGAAAGCTGTGTGAAAGATAGGATTTGCCCTATTTTACAACTGAAAACCATGGCACAGGCACATCAAATGAGTTGCCCATAAGTACTCTGTGGTATAGCCAGAAATGGAATCCCACTCTCCTCAGTTCTTTGCCAGTGCTTTAGCCTTAGACTACCATTTCACTGCTAGAAAATACAAAAGAATCAAACCCTGCCATATCCCAGCAGTGAGCTAAAGCATCCCATTCGTGTGACAGACAGGCAAACTGAGGGAAAGGAGAATTAAAGGTAATGAAATCTGTCAGAGGCTCATTTGTTTTGAAAGGCAGGTCACTGATTTAGGCGCTTAATTCAGGAACCCACTCAAAAACTCTCAATCCCAGAAGTCACCCTCAGTGCACTCTTATTACTGCCATGTTTTGTGCTGCTGCTGTACAACCCCACTGTATTTTTTTTAATTACACCATCACTCTCTGCAGACATTCCCCTGGTTCCTAGGCTGGAATTACTTGAAACTTATTTAGTAAATACCCAATGCCAAGAAGTAATATATTCCATTTGAGCTGGAAGCAGAATAGCCAAATAGGAACATGACTCAAGGCTCCTCTGACTAAAGAGAAAGAGAACAAGGAGATGTAGAAAACCACAAAGGGAAAATTTCCGGTTCACCTGTACCAAACACAAACTTATTTATGAAACTGGTTGTTTGTAAAGATTTCATGCCAAGTGCTGGCAGGCAGCTGCCTTGTATTAGGGTCAGGCTGCAAGTGCATCTATAATGAAGATGGGGAACAGTCCAAACAAACATTTAGAAGTTTGGGAAGTTACTGCTTTCTCTTTTGCCTAGAACACAGATATAATCATCCTGAAATGCACATGTGTGGAGGCACAGGTCCAAACTCATGTGTTCTTCCTCCCTGAGGTCATAACCATGTCAGACACCACATCCCTTGAACTACTACATTTATCAAAACCATTCTTCCATAATAAAAAAATGTCAGCTAAGTTTTGGGGCTTGGATGTTTTTTTAAGGACCACAGAGTACACAATGAGAATAACAAGCTTGAACACAGTATAAACATTGAAGTGGATAGATCATTGCCTGGCAGTAATCACAGTAGGAGAGAAGCCTTCCCTGGCTCTCTGAGAACCACCCTGAGGTTGATTTGTGTCAGCCTTGAAATTTTGTACACATGCCCCAAGCCCTGCAGTTCTTAAGAAATCACCACTGATAATTGCTGATTTATGACCATAGCCTTTGATGAACACGTTTACCAGGCAAAGATGATTTACTGTATGTTTCCTGCTTAGGGAATTTTTATTTTTAAGAAATCAAAGTAAAAGGAGGCTATAGCTGGATTACAATCAGCCACCATACAGAACAATACCATCCCCCATCTGTTTTGCCTCATGATGTTATCAAGTGGACTTCACAGCATGCTGAACAGGCCCACAATGTCATTAGGGTAAGTTGTGGTAGAAATTGGATACTTAAAGTGTTACCCTTCAACCTGAGTCACAGTTTGGCAGGTGAAATATTGAGATTCTTAAAGGAAACAGTGCAGCAGAACTAGGCCACTAAATACCAACTGCCACCTGAGGTCAAGACAATGTAAAGTCTGCCAGTTACACCTGAGATGTTAAGTTACTTTATAAAAAGTTTGAATTCACATTGGTTTGTCTTAGGATGATGATGTGTGTTTTTTTATTTTAGTGATGCCATTAAATATAATCCCAAAGCAACACACCAGAATACAGCAAACAATCAGTTCACAGGTACCAGGTCTGGCTCTCTGTGTCCTAAAATGTCAAGAATCAAAAAATGATATTACCTTTGCTGCAATCAGGATCCCAGACATGACACAATGAAGTGGTTGCTTGCAGATATGTTTTCTGAAGAGAAACAACAAAAAACCTTTATATATAATGACCCCATTCACTATTAATTCCCTTGCACTCACAAAATGAGGCTGAGTCAGCAAAAAACCGGAAGATGCCCCACTTAGCCTAAATTTGAACCTGAAGCAAGCAGAATATTCCTACTCAGTACAGCCATCACCCAAGAAAACTTTCCAACTCACTGATTACATTTGTACTCTGCGAACAACAAAGGGACAAACAACAACAGGCAGCTAGGCTAGAGAAAAATCACCAGTGATAAAACAGGACAGGTGATCACTCTAATGGCCCAAGCTGTCTTGGCTACCACTTCTCTCCCATTGTTCAAAACCACAGGAAGATTTATTCAGGAGGAAAGGAAGTTTTAACACCAAGTCCTTGAAAGGCCAAGATGAGCCAGTGGAAGGGATTTGGTGAAATAAAAAGAAAGGGAAATAAAAATATCTAGGTGGGGAAAATAGAAAGAATTTTCACTTGAGTATCAACTTCTCCATTTAACACCACTAGAATTTAGAGATATAAAAATCACTGATTTCTTAAAATTTGTCTACAGCTTGAGTGTTGCATGTCAAATATAACAGCTGTTTCCTGCACACAGAGTCAGTGACGGTGACATTGCTCCGTAGTTACTCAGAGCCAAGGCATCAGAGACTGCTGCTTTGTTTTGTGCGCATGCATCGTGCACTGTACAAACTGGCTGCACATGGTTCAAGACCTGAGTTAGGTAAGAGACATTTCCCAAAAGCAGAAAAGAAAGAACCACTTCTATACACTTGACGCCTAAATAACCTCAGGGTCAAGCAAACCATCTCATCTGGATTCAAGGACACTGGTTTAGAATGAAGCTTTCTACAGTCCTTATATTCTATTTATAAAGAAGGGAGCTTGCAAAGTTAGCTTTCTCTGAGATATAGGTTAAGAATTGAATATAAATTCCAAGCTACTCTTTTTTTCCTTCCTTTTTTTTGGAGCAAGGCTATCAGAGCTTCTATACTTCAAGATGAAAAATCTGTTTTATTTTGATATGTTTCAGTATAGATTCAGAAATTAATATTTAAGTATAAAAGTTAAACAACATAACTAAAACCACAAATTCAAAACCAGTTAAAATAAATATTTCAAGTAAAGCTATTTTATTTGAGTAACTATTCCGGTATTGTCACAATAAGAAGTGGTAGAACTGATCTGACACTTTTTAAATTTCCAAACTGCAGGAAGTCTTGATATTTCAGCTTTTCATTTCAGATTGGAATTTTGTTCTGAAAAAACAGAAGTTCCAATGAAAGAGAAGCTCTTATTCCTGAATAGACTGGATTCACCTTTTCTTGGGTAAGCAATATGTGCATGATTATTACGTTGCTCTGCTTTTCCAAGGACCATATCTGACAGTAGGTGTACATTATTATACAGCCACCCTCAGGACTTCACCCTGACACAGAGGGAACTCTGAGCACCGCGTAACCTCAGTTAACACAACCTTGTGAAAAAGTACTCATTAAGTATCACAAGACAAATATGGGCAGCAGAACTCTGCACATGGTGCTTACCCATCCTCAGACAGGGAACAGACTAGAAATATCTGTAATGAAAGAGACGACATTGAGAATAAGGTTGGGCCTGTATATACATGTGCCATTCTTGCATTTAAGAGCTGCACTGTAAATACAGAACTCAAAGCTGTGTAGGTGGTTACTGTTTTTCTGGTAAGTTGACTCACTCTTATGTCAACATTTCCAGAAAAGACCTCAACTCCAGCTCAATGAACTGCCACTGTGTATGAAGACATACATTGCACCAATTCCACAAAAAGGTAATTTCATTAAAGAATACACTGAAAAACAAATACAAACGATCAAGCATTTTCTATTAATTATAACCCATTGTAAACATATATCATGTTTTATTTCCTGGAGATTATTTAGTTTAGTAATTTGATGGCTGGATTTTTGCTACCATCCATTAGGTAACGTATTCGTTTTAATAGGTTATTTACAGTCAGAAAAATTATCTCAGTCCTGGAATTTCACAAAGCTGTCGTGATCCTTTAATCCAGCTGATTCCTCCATGTTGTAAAGTTCTCTCTACCAGATGGACTCTGGTTTTTATTTATTCCTTTCTGCTGGGTTAAGGGTCACCCAGGCAAGACCATCCACTTGCTCCTTATGACATACAGGGAAGAAGAGGAGGTTCTGTGATATGAGGGGGGGCAATGGCTAAATCCCAGAGTAGATTTCCACAAAGCCTTATGAAGCATGTGACCAATGACTATTCTTACCCTGCCACTCTCACATGCAACAAATAATACCTTATTCGTTGGGTAGTGCTATCTATTTCACAGTTCCACATGTAAAATAAAGCACTGTGCAGGCAGGTAGTAGCTCTTCAGCATAGAGCAACCTGACATTTTAGGAGCAGGTTTCTAAAGAGAAGCAGGAAAATCAACCTCCAGAAGGCAACCCGTCTTTATGATTAAAAAGAATTTTGGTCAGTATTTGTGTCTATACTACCTCAACTGTAAGAACTGCGTCTGTGTAGAGAACTGCAAGTGCTGCAGTTTAATCATCTCAGAAAACCCACAGGTCAAAACACGCCTGGTTAAGTAAAGTGGGGTAAAACATAAAATATCCTTCACCCATTTCCTTTGGTCAGCCCCGGAAACAAACCAGCAGCAAGAGCTATAACGTCCACATGCCACTTCCTCTCTCGCAGGTTTCACTGTCAGCTCCCCTGACCACACAAAGAACCACCACATTATGTACATACATCTATTTAAGTCTATCTTTGGAAATAATAAACTAGAACTCAGTTGATAGTTTGTTCCTCACAAACACCATAATTAGGCTAAGGCATATTTCCTGGCTTTGACAGATGAAGTACATGGCGTGTCTGAAAGCAATAGCTGCAAAACAATCATGGTCACAGTTTACAAAAAGTACCTCAGAGGAAAATGACATTGATGGCTACCAAATGAAACGATACAGACCTGATTTGTCTCTCAGCTGGAAACATTTAACAGGAGAAGTGAGTGGATTTTTAACTAGAGTCTCCATTTGTGACAAACAGGAGGGAGAAGTGGGAATATAACACTAGTTCATGAAGACAACACACCAAAAGCTACTGGTGCAAAGCAGTGATACAGTAACAAAAAAAACCAGAAGAGCAGTAAACAACCCCTCCCCCTAGATGATATATTAAGAGTGTGGTAGGCCTGAAATTCCTTTACAGAAGTCACAAAAATAAAGCCTTTCAAGAAAACTTGCCCACTGCTTGCCATATTTCCACAAGGGAAGCATCTCTTTGTACATATGGGTTTGGAATGGAGACAGAATTTCTTCATTACTTTGAGATTAAGAAAACAAAAGGGTCAATTTATAAGTTTGGTAGAATAATTAATAGAAACTTTCTAAGTAAGTTTGTCATATTGGAAATACTACTGCCCAGTGATTTTCTTTCTTTAGCTTTGCCAAGATAGCACAAGCATATCTGGGAGTCAAATAATGACGATTTCCACTGGAAACCAGTGGGCCTTGGATCAGGTACCTATATCAACCACGTGGGCAGACCTTGGCCCTGTGCTCAGGGAGCAGAAGACAGCAATGCTCAGCAGTCCCTACCCAACAAGGTACATACACAGATCTCACTCAGGGACAACGCCGATGACTCTACAGGAAAATATACATACTAATGTGTGTTGAGACAAGAGCTTAAACGGATTATGGACTTCAAGACAACAGTCTCATATTGACTTCTCTCTAACACAAAGTTCTGCTTCTCTGCCTGATAGATTTACCCCCTGGTGTTCACAGGATTGGTCCCTCCTTCTAGTGGCTACACAGTTAGTAAGTCAATAGGCTGATCTGTTTAAGGAAAATTAAGTAAAGTAGCATAAGCAGGAATAATTTGGAAGGAAAAAATTCTTCATCTTCCAAAACAATGTCAGTACTTCAGTTAACCATGTGAGATATGAATGACAAAGGGCAAAACTATCCAAAGAAAAGTAGTGCATGCACAAGATGTCATTCTGCAGAACACTCACTCATCCTTTTTACTTCAGAAGCTCAAAGCAGCAATTGGTTACCAATGCATCAAAAGCATTTTCATTACATTCAAAAATCAAATCAAAATCAGGCCTAAAACACCAAGCCTTCCAGATTGCAGGCGGTCATTCTCACCCTCTTGCTTTCAAAGACATTTGCTGTTAGCTAAATATTAAATTATTGGGATTTAAGTATAAAGCCAAGCCCCACATATAAATGCTATAAGAAGTGAGCTGAAAGACTTTTTTCTGCTCCTGAAGGATTAGAAGATATTGTTGCATGCCATTTCAAGCCATTTCCCAGAAACGTGTTGTGATGTTGTCCACCAAATCCATTTTCTTCCACAACTTTTTCCTTTCGTACAACGGCTAAGCATCCTAGTGTGCTTTTTGACAGTACTTTTTTCTGTTATTTTTAAACACACATTTCATTTATCATCCTTAATCTTATACCCTGCTAAGGTGGGTAGACTTGTAAAACTTTCATAGGCACCAGAGCATGTGGCCTTAGCTCCCTTTGGCCTAGCTAAATTGAGCTAAGCCCCAGGGACTTCCAAGGAGGACAAGGAAACGTGGCTCTTAGGTAATCAAAATCTAGATTTACAAAGGTATTTAAGTACATGCTAGAATCATTAAAAGCACCTTGTCTCCTATTTAAAGTTCAGTGACACGTCTCGTTACTCATACAGTGTACCTTAGTAAGGCAATCTCCTCCCCACAGGTCCAGAAAGCGCCCCAGCGCCAAGAACAGCTATGCTAGAGCGAGGTTAAATGTCCAGCCAGACACAGTTGTGAAAGATCCCCTTACTCACCTCGAGGAGTGATTGCTCGTGCATACAGTCCCAGCACAGGTACGTGAGCAAGGTACTCGCCAGTGTAAAACACTCACAGCCTCGTGGCTGGCGCTGGCTGCAGAGCCCGGGGGGACTGGCTGAGGCCACCCGCACATACAGAGTGTCAGACCAAGGTCGACATTGCGGGAGACTTGACTCAGCCTTTGGTGAAAGAGCGGCCTCTTAATTCATGTTGAAGGCTGCTAAAGGTCACCAACACAAGACTTCTGCTTTAAACCTCTCACAGAGCAAAGAGTATCTTGTTCCCTTGCTCGGTGCCCACAAGGCCCAGGAATCACAGCAAGTGAAGCCGACGTACAAACAAGCAGGCAGCTGGTTTCAACTTTACACTAACTGTGGGGACCATCACTAGCAATTAAATGGCATAGCTCATTTCTAAGCATAACTAAGGGCTTGACAACAAATTTTGAGTTGGGAAACTCTGACCAGTAGTAAAGAATTCTGAAGAAGAATCATTTGCAATAACAAAAATGAGACAAAGACACAAGCAGTTTCAGCCTGGGAAGGCAGAGAGCTTAGCAATCTGACAGAAAAATACAGATGTTGCTTCCTTCTTTCAGTAGGAAAATAATACTCTTCTTAAATATGCCCCAGAATTTCTGCTTTAAAATCCTCAAATAACCATAGTTAAAATGTTCCTCTCCAAAAATCTGACACTGAGCAAGGCAAAATTGTTCTTGCTCAGGGTAAGAAGAAAAGAAAGACGGGGGGGAGAAAGAGGAAGGGGGGAGAAAGAGAAGGGGGAGAGAAAGAGAAAGAGGGGGGAGAAGAGAGATATAAATTACCAAAAGGGGAAGTTAGCTTTTCAGATTAGACACAAATCTATCCAAAAGCCCATTTATGTCAGAGAGTAGATGTGTAGGAGAGAAAGGTAAGCATGGAGTGAAAGAACCCCACAGGAAAACCCCCACCCACCTTTGCAACCTGCACATAGTACAGATAGAAATACAACCCTGAGAACATATAGATACTTGCTTTTGCCAATAAGGAAGTCTTATTGACCAATTTTTAGTCAGTCTACAGATATACGGAAAGCTCATAATACTGTTTATCTTCATATTACATATAAACTTTATCGTAGATAAACATTTGATAAACATCAAGAAGAAAAACAAACAGCAGAGCCAGGCAGTAACTCACAGAAAAGACACACAGTAATAGTACGTCAGCACTGGCAGAGTCCGAAGCCTGGCCCACCTGACTCGCATCTAAGCAAGGCACCTGGGCAGTGCCAAACAGGCCTGGGATTTAGGATTTTCACAGGTCTGGTGGGAACATAAGGAAAAAGGAAAGTGTAAGGAAATCTCCCAAACCACTGATATCCTACGTGACATTTAACAGCAAATCTTAAGCATTCATCTGAAAGTAACCAAAAACTTGGGAAAGGCAACCAAACTTATACTACTACCATCTTTCATATGCTCACATCATACAGACACATTTGTGGACTGAGTCTGTAAATGACACAGGAGCCAGGAGCATCCTTCCTATACTCTTAAGGCTGGGCCACAGAGAAAAGGTTTGGCCTCAGAGCACCACCACTGACTGCAGTGCTTTGAACAGAGGCCAGTCTGATCCGGTCAGGGGACTGACACTTCTGTCATGCTCATATGCCCCCCAAATCACATTAAGTTGATTTTAGGTGCAGTGGTTTGCACCTTCAGAGACTGGAAAACTATACATACATTCTGAACTCCTAGAAATTCAAACTATCACCACTGCAATCTGAAGGCACAACCCACCACACTTATTCACATAAGCAAACCCTTACTTCCACAGCTTGCCCCAAAGGAGTAAGTAATGACAGAAGACGACAGGCCTGAGCCTTAGACCATGCATAGCCCTAGCTGTGACAGCTTTTAATTTCTCAGGTGTCACAAGGGTGAAAAGAAATCCCTTTCGCGCAGACAAGAAGCAGAAGGTTGTAAACTGTTCTGTTACACAACTACAATCAACACACATCAGATGTGTGAAGCAGAGTGGCACTTCTCATAACAATTAGCCCATCGGTGATTGCAAATATTGCGATTGCCAGAAACAGGAACAATAGTGAGTCAGAGCTTCTACTGCTGTGTATTGGCAGCTGGCACTCCTAGTGCAAACTGGCAGACATAGCAATATGCTCTCAAACCTCTAGCTGTGCGTGGTAGTCACTCTTACCTCTTTTGGGGCTTTTACCTACTCAGGGCCATGGAGTACCTGGCTGGTCAGATACATGTACCACCAAGCTCTGCTGACAGACAGGAAGGATATCCAGATATGTGATGCTACCTGGATCTCCCACAGTGCAAGTCAGAATCCCATCAGAGTGAAGTGAAGAGTATCAGGACTGTTTATAAGTTGGATGTGACTGCCACAGGACAGACAAGAAGGACTGTGGATTAAATCCTGCCACTATTCCAAGTGCCAGCACTAAACATGTGCTTCACTGGGGATAAGGCTAACCTTCAGGCCTTCTTTAATTCTCTCCTGCTGGGAGATTATATTAAAGAAAAGATGCCCTCTAGTTTCTTCCTTTCCGCCCTGAACACCAATGGGACAAAGAGAAAGGCTGAGGCACAGATCAGGAAATCTTTGGTCTGTTATTCCATTCCATTTTGTGAGTTCCTCTTGTTGCAGAATTACTTTTCAGTTCTCTAAAATTATGAATAGCACCATACTAAGGCCTGGATTTGCAGAAGCATTGAGCATCCACAACTTGGGTGAGGTCTTTGAAAACAATAGTGAAATTTGGTAATGGGCTGCAACATTTTGACAAGGCTGTCAAAACTAATGAGCTAGGTCTGTAGGTTCTTGTGTCTTGCATTTTGCTTCAGCTGAACCAATGATTTTACCTCCCAAACAAAATTCCTCTTCCTCCTCCTACCCTTTCCCCATGAACGGTTCCCTACTGAAAGGAGTTTTGATTATCAAGACCTCACACTAAGTCCTGAACCTTCAGGTGAACCTGGAAGCATTTGGACCCAGTCACTTTGCAGAATGGTATGAAAGAAGTCACCCAGAAACTGGTGGTGTTACCAAGAGAGTGCTGGCCCATTTGCTACTTTTCATTCTTTCTATCCTTCAGCCTCAACAAAATTTTTCATTTCTTTCCTTTCCTTCCACTTTCCCACATTAGCAGAGAACTACACATTTCAAGACCATATGGGCATTTAGTGCAACCACTGATTTCAAAGAAGCTAGTATGACTTGCTAGCTGGTACAACATGCTTTACACCCTCTTTTTAAGTATCTGGCACACCAGGGAGTGCTCAATGCTGGGAATCTGATCACTAAGACACTGCTTCTCATTTGAGAGAAAGGAACAATGACAACCTTATGAGAAGATTTTGTTTCTTTATCTTCTGTTTATGTGCTTTCCACAAAGGGAAGAGCCTTGCATTCTCAGACAGTTCAAGGCTAATGACTGCTACTGCTTTGCATTATTCAACAGGAAGTACACAATTAGATTCTTATGTTCAATTTGGTGTTCACATTAGCATCGGGTTATCATAAAATATAATTATGTGAAGTTGTAAATATTAAATGCTCATCTTTTCTTTGCTGAAAACCGAGGGCAACACCAGCATTTCAGAAGGAAGGGTCGCAGCTCCCTAACAAAGCACAACAAAATTTCTGCTTAAGCAAGTTCTCAGGGCACGTTCCCATGGGGGGAGCTAAAAAAATATCTATAAGACCTGATGAAAAAGGATTGCAAAAGGCTACCTTTGAGCACTGAGGAACAGCAGAGTAGCACACAGTATGGCAAACGTAACAACACAGGTATTTCCTAGCAAGTGAGTGTGAGGACAAGATGAGGAAGGAGCCTTTGCCCTTTAAAGACCACCCTGGGCCAGAGACAGGCATCCAATGCCTTTTCACTCAGCTCCACTCAGTAATCCTTGTCAGCCCACATCATAGTTTTGTAACTCAGGTTGTCCAGCTGTGAAATGGGTGACACAGTGACACTGCTCCTGCTTGAAAACACTGTGAGTCTGGCTACTGAAAGGTGAAGAGAAGAGCAAGGCCTTAGCAGCTCTTCACAGGTCTGGGTTTTATGGGTCTGGCCAGACAGCCTGCCTGCTCTCACGAGTGACTCCGATTGCATCTCCTTGCTGTCTGCTACCCTCCCTGGTAATTAAGCAGCATCTACCTCCCCCTTGTGGTCCACCGCAAAGTGCAGCCCAGCAACACAAGCTGATCCTCTTGAGTCTCACTCCCTTGCAAAGGACACCTAATCATATCAACATTGCCATAAACTGGTTAGGCTCCAAAGAACTGCACTTGCAAGAGCACATTTCCCTTTGGCTCACTGTCTCCTTGTCATGCATTGCCCTGCTGAAGTCCTATGAAGTGCTATGAAGGGGTAGATAAAGCTGTGCCATGTAATGCTAACGGCTTTAACACAGCATAGTCCGATGTTAATGGCTTCCTATAGGTCTAATTCATTACAACAAATTGGCACATGGAGTCTTTATTATAAGGCTCCTATCCCAGAATAACTAAAGGTAACTTCAGACTTAAAGAGTGGAGCTTCAGGGAGCAAGCCTCTCCACAGGGAAATCACACCCGAGGTCCAACAAGAGACCCTACTGATTTTCTCAGTGCACTCAGGCAGTGACTGCAGACCCAGCCATCGGTGCAGACTGAATTGCTCATCATTCCAGCCCTCACATCAGGACACCCTGCAAAGCCTGCAGGAAGCTGTTGATTGCTATGAAACCATTGGGACTTTTGTCAATTTGCAGCAAAGCTTTCTGCTTATCGAGTGCAGAAACAAGACAGGGACAAGAAGGGAAAGAAGAGAAGACCGGAGATGTGTAATGCCCTTCAACTCCATTGCTAGGAAATAGCCCCATTCAGGAATTATTAGAGGGACTATTACAGGTCTGAGATGGCTCATTAACCAAAAGTGCATGGGTCTGAGTCTCCTTTCTCCTCAGATCTCCTTTCCAAGTTATTCTATTTGTCCACTTGTTGAAAAGCAACACCACGCTGTCTTCATGCTCTGCTAATGGTGGTGTCCATGTTTCCCTCAGGGACTGCAGTCACTCAGAAAGAAGGAACAGGAAAAAAGCTTCAGGAATGGTCCTGTCTGTATTCTAGTGCTAGGCTTATTGAATTTAAAAAAATGAAAGGTTTCCCCCCACCCCCACCCCAAAGAGTCTTTTAAAGGTAGTCCCACAAAGGCAGATGGATAATATGGAAGTATATCTTTCTTTCTGTGCTGTCTGGAGCAGTGTTTCATAAAATAGTAGATATAGGGTCTTTTTCTGAAGGACGGTACGGAATTCTGTTGATACCTTTTTACCGTGCTTTTCAGATGGCTTTTTAGCCTGTAACTACCCCTGTACTGCTGGGACTAAACTTCTCCAGATATGTGAGCTAGTTTAAAGGCAGCTTAGACAACATCTGCGCTACCGTAGCAGTATTATCATAAGACACAGAAGACATTTTAAATTACCTCCAGGCTTTCCCATACCAGGGCAGCTAATTACAAAGAGACCCTGAAATTAAATCAAGTCTAAGGATCTCCCAAATAAAAGCCTTCAGAAAAGAAAGTAGCAGTAAGTACATTTTCTCTTTCCAGTGCAAATGGCCACTGTTACAGATAAAGCATTATCCCACACCCAGGAGAACCACACTACACCTGTCCTTGCTTTCTTTCTTTTACAGATGCAGACATTCTTGTAATATGAAGGCACAGATGTTCCTAGAAGTATGTGATTTTTGTGCAGATGATGCCCCTCAAAAAAAATAAAACCCCAAAGAAGCCTTCCCCAAAAGACTCCTGAAATATAATCTCAGAAGGATGCATATTATACTGTAAATACTTTTTCTGTGATACACATAATGGCTAAAGGCCTCCCAGAAGCGATATGCATTTCACCTAGTCTGTCAGCCAACTTTGTACATGGAAGAACATGACTTCATATCTGGGACCAAACCATTTCCATTTTTGATTTGATAGATTCCTTCTGCCTTTTACCAGGATGAAAACTAAGCATAGCAGTAACTACAACCACACATGATTATTCTCATAATTACCAGCATGTAGGCAGAGGGACCAACCCACGGTTTATTTAAACCAAAGCAAAACAGTCTGTGTTCATTTCAGTGGAATTGGAACCAGCTTAGGTATCCTATTTGGACAGCAGGTCTCAAATTTATGAGACAAAAAACCTGCTACTTATTTTCTGTCATTTCCCAAATCATCTCCGATATTAGTCTACGGACAGCAAATCAAAACGGATACTATGAAAGTTTCCATTTTAAGTGCTTTTAGAGAAGGGGCTAGAATCTTCCCTCTAACACATTCACCACAGATAGGACAGTCACTGCTGCCCGGGGTGCATGGACACAAGTCATCAGCTGCTCTGAGACCTAGAAAGGCTTAGCTGAGGGATCTGAGAAATCCTAGGGAGGGTCTTGAGGTTTATAAGCAATTTGTCCACTTGCTATCAGGTGCCAAGAATGGAAGGCAACAAAATACGAAATAGAAACTCTGCCCCTTGGGATTCAGGACACATTTACCCACCCCCATGATTTTGAGGCGTAGGTGAATGAGCACAGCTAAGAGGAGGATGACGGAGGAAGTTCCTCTCCATATACATCATTTACACAACACATTCCCACCGGTGTGTCACTCTGTGGATCCTACACAGTCAGAGCTTGTAAGCAGCTCCTCACGAAGGACTCCGTCTCCTAATAATGACTAATAAAGCTCCTGAAGGCCATCTCCCATCACCAACCAGACTGCTAAATCCAGACCTGACTATAACATTTAAGTGCTTTCCACCTAGATAGCAGAGACCCAATGAGATGCACCTCCTGCTTTTTCTTTCTTTTGAAGCTAAAAACTTTGTGGGAATGAAGTCTTAGCAAAACCTAGTATAAAATCCTGCTCCTAATGAGGCAATGGGAGTTTTGCCATCAGCTCGCACTGGAGAACTGCCAGGATCTCATTTCTACTGCCTGACTCCAAGCACACTGAAATCCGTGGGAGCCCTTTGCTTATTCCAGTGTGTACAGCCTGAAGTCCCTAACAATTTGCTTTGTATTAATTGCCTTGTAGAGGCATGTTTGCGTTCACCTCTGAACAGCACGCCACAAACTGCAGAAGTCCTATTCTAGCAAATTTCTCCAAGGCTATTTAAAGAATGTTCTCTGATTTTCTTTTTGTTGTAAACTCCAGAAAAGAAGAGAGCCTAACAAATACTATATTCAAAATCCATATTTGCTCTTCACTATAAGAAACACTGAAAAACAATAAGAGTTCTTCAACATCTTTGGTTAAGAAAAATGAGACCAGTTTGTTTTTTTTCTTTTCACCCAGGTCATTAAAGTATATTAAGCTGATTTTATTTGTTGGGCCATATTCCAGAAAGGACTTACTATTTAGATTGTTTTAAAATTTTCTCAGCCTTTGAATATTTAATATAGTTGAAAATAGTCTTTTTTGTTACCTATACCGCTCTCCCACTGCCTTCAGTGTGAGTTTACTAATAATTTTATAATTAAGATATTGGGCATTTGTAGATTCTGAAAGCTCAATGCACCAAAGTGTTGATTCAGAAAATCTCTAAGAAAACAACTTCCAGAAAACCCTTATGTTAAAGTATACACTTAAAGAGTTCTCATAGAGAAGAATTTTTTTTTTTTTAGCTCTTTATGAGATGAAATCTTGCTGTAGATATCAATGGATGGTTCAACAACACTGCAGTAAGCATCCATGTTTTACTCACAGTGTTGGTTTCTCAGTGAAAATCGAAAAAAGTTGAGATAATACTTAGGCAAAAGCCTGTTGACCACCTATAATATTGCCTATAGGCCCACTGACAGGAAGAAACCCCAGTAGTATTTTAATTAGTTATATGATTAAATATGCAAAGCAGACATTCTCATCAATTCAGTAATGAATGACAAAATGGATGATAAGAGTGCATAGACACCAGTCTATTTTTCTATTACTCCAGCTTTTCTTTTTAAAACAGATAGGACAGACCAACTGATTAAAATCCCTTTAATTTCCTCTTCTTTTAATGGCAATTAAACTTCTCTAACATGAAGGGAACATAGGGAGAGGCACAAAGCAACAATGCAATACTAATTACCTAGCAAGGGAACAAGATGATAATGATTAACCATGAAATTTTCTATCTAGAATAAAAGGATTTTGAACGAAGGAGAATTTTGATTGGCCTCTGTGTTTGTGGCTTATTGATACAGACAGAAGGAGTCCTGCCCCAGCCACCCTGGGTGCAGAGATGCTGTCGTGGTACTGTTACACGATTCTAGCTTTTCACAAAACAGAATTCCTATTTTCTGGTTGGTTGTGCATCTGATCTGCATAATCGCTCCACAGCTATGCAAAGCTCCATGCTCGGAGCAGCTGACAGCAACATTTAATCCAAGGTCAGTGATTTCCTTTAATTATTGTAATTTTATTTTCTTTTTTTCAATCAGCCATACACTCTGCATGGTTCTCTGCTCTCCCTGCTGGAACAGTTATGTTTTCGCAGCTTACTTAAAACAAAATCTAAAAGCCCTACACCAACCCTGGGCAAGTACTCTTCAGCAAAAGACCCTAACTGTCCAAAAGGTGCACAGAAGAAAAAGCACATAGAAAGGAAGAAGACTTTAGCCAAACAGTTTTCCCATGGTTATCCTTTGTGCCTTGTCTACCAGCATCCCCAGTTTACCAGCTTTATGCAGTTGACTCAGAGGACTAAGAGCCAGGCTGCCTACTGCTGCAGAACTTACTAAAACAAAGAGGAACCCTCTAAGGTTTCCCTCACATTCTTCCCTCTGAAACAGCCCTTAATAGAGAAAAGCACTTGAGTTGCGATTCTAGAAGCTCTGCTTCTCTTAAACTCACAGCTTATGGTGTTCTCCCCTGAGAGCCATTCTCCTCCCAAAGCAGTCAGGATCCTCCGCACAGCAAACGGATAACATCGCATCATACCTTCCCTATTGCTGTGATTTTGTACCCACTTTATCACTGGCAGGGTTCCCGCCTGAGAGGTGACAGCAGATGGGACCTAGAGGGAGGTAAATGCATTTCCCAGCTCTATTACCTCCCATGTGGGCTCCCATTTGGAGACCCCAACACAGCCAGAGATGGGTGCTGTGAGAAGCGGCTCCCTTGTGCTCTACGTAGAAATTATCAGGGCTCCTGCAGAGGGGCACCATGCTGGGACAGGCAGAAGGAGAGAGTTTTCTCTCTTGGAGTTTATTCAACCTAACATACACTTATTATTTCCTCAACAGGAAGCCCCTTCCAGTTATCATTATAATAATACATGTCTCCATGGATACATAGCTTCCTTTATAATAATTCACCCATGAAAAGGCAAGAAAAACAGACAGCAGAGAAAGTACTAAGCTCTCTTCTTTTATTTTTGTTTCAGTCTCAGTGAATAGGAATTCACTTCATGTTTTAGGACTCATTAGGAGCCTAAAGACTGTAGCAGCTTTTAAAAAATTGGCCACTTAAATCTGAGTTGCAGTGACGTTACTGGTGAGACTGAGTAAAGATGGCCCTGCATAAGAATGAGCAAGTCCCTTCACAGAGTTAACCATGCAGCAAGCACAATGAGACAAACCAAAAAGGTTTATCTTGCGATCATAGCTCATGGACAACGCACTGTCTGTCCAAGTACCCCCACGTTTCTCCAGCTGGCAGGGATCCCAGCGCTGGAAGCAGATAGTGTTTCAGTACTCCACAGGGCAGCAAACGCATGTTCAGCTAAGACAGGTAGCTTAGGTGGCCTGACACCATCGTCCTTCATTCTCCGGAATCCAAAGCTGGAGAAGAAATAGCCATGTATAACAGAAAACAACTCAAAATCTACTTAAATTTGCACTGGCTGCAACCGAGTCAGAGGGTTGACCAGCCAATAAACCTGCTAGGGAAAGAAAGCTGTAGGGGAATAGACAGGGATCGGCGACCGGAAGATCACGTGATGTGACGGAAAGATAGACTCCTCCCCATAGCAGTGGCAGGAACAGGAAGCGCAAGAGCTATATAAGCGTGTGACGCAGCTAAATAAAGAGACATTTTGTATCCATCATATTGATGTCTGTGCATCACTGTCCCCAGGGTGGGTAGAGCCCTGTGTCCCGGAGATATGCGGCCCAAGATAAGTTCTCCCGTAGAAGCGTACAGCTACAGAAAGCCAATCATCCAGGAAAATCCACGCCTCCAGATGATGGATTTTTAAAATGCTTCCAGAACCATTTCCCAGTCTGGCCCTGCAGTAAACTCTAGGCTTCTTGACTTGAGAGAGAACTTCCAACCCTTTTTCAAACTCTAACCAAGCCCATCTTCTAATACTTAACAAATATTCTCTCACTGAAGCTCTTCTAACCAGATGTTACAGCACAGGCACTTTGAAGTGGGAACCCTGTGAAGAACCAAAGGAGCAGGATGTAAAATAACATTATTTTATGTGAGGCAGGCACCAGAAAAGGCAGTCCTGCCCTCCCCCCAGGTTCCAGTTGTTTGTTCCCAGCTCCACTCCTTCATCGTGCTGACAAATATCTGTGTGGCCATGTGGGGAAGTGGATCAGTGAACTTATCTGAATGAAAACAATGTAGTTCACCAAAGAGGGCAATTCTGGGATGGGAAAAAGTAGCCAGGGGCATAGGAAGAGTTGAACTGCTGCTCTTGGCAGTAATGTCTGCTTATGCTGGCTCAAAGTGCATGTGAAACTACACTTACTATCACTTAGAGAATTAATGGCATTGTTTCAGAAATGCTAGCTCCTCGGCAAAACCCCTCCATCCCAACTGCTCCCCCACTGAACTAGCACAACAGTTATTCACTGAAAGCTAATCTGAAATATGCAGGTTCTTGAATGGTGCAAACCCTATGGTGAATTCAGGACCAGAAAGCAACGACAAGAAGGTAGGCGCTATATCATAAGGATAATTCTTTAATAAGGTTCAGTAAAAACTTTTAGTTGAAGGAGACAGATCAGCTTTGTTTCTACATGTGCATGTAGGACTGGGTGCAATAAACGCAGCTGGGTGGGCTGCAAAGTTCCTACTGTGTCACAAGAGCAAGAATTAATGTGGTGGTTAGAGCCTTTCTGCTGGGCTTGTTTGCAAATTCATGTGATCTAGCTACACGCTTCCACAGTGGTAAAGCAGAGATCTGTGCAAATGAAAGATCAGCTTCCAACAAAAGCCTGAGCAGAGCTAATGAGGGCTTTGATCCTACAATTGGATCCATGTGAACGTGCTCCATCCATGCCCAGAGGTCTGTTACGCACAAAAGCAGTTGAACTTTCACCACAGGCAACCACTACAAGAGCTTGGGCTTCATCCAAATGGCCATCAGGAATCTCTATGGGTGTATGCTAGGGAAACAGTGTTTCTCATCTTAATTGATACATTTAGGTTAGTTTTTCAAACTGGGCAGACCAGGCAGGAATCAAAAAAACAAATTTTCCAATCCCAGTAAAGAAGGGAATGTGTGCTACTGAAACCAACCTGGACAGAACTGGACCAAGGATGGAGACTCATTTTTTGTTGATTTCTCATAACTTTCTCTTATTTAGCTAAACCAATATTAAGTGTTGTACAGTTGCTATCCATTCCCTTCAAATTTGAAATTCAAATATTACAAGTAGTCAGGGCTCAAGAGATTTCAGAGGATCCTATTGGACATGGACATGTCAAATCGAAACAATTTAGAAAATAACTTTATCTGAACCCGCGCATCTTTGAATGTGAAGACTAAATTTCAAAAAACTTAAATCACAGGACAGAACTTTCTGGGACTATATGCAACTCAATCAAACACATGACAGCAGTAGAAATGGATGCAAAAAATACTGATGGGGCAAGGAAAATTACTTAAGCATCATTGTGGAATAATCGCTGGAGGTGACTTAGAAATTAAAGTTACATTTTTAGAAAAGGTACAGCAATGAAGAAGCTGTCAGGGTGAAGTGCAGCTGCTATGTGAGAAATCCATTCCACGGAAGTTCCCTAGTAACCATAGATGTCAGCAATTCCAGGAGAACTTGGCGTACTGACTCTAAGAGGAGCTGTCCAGAGGGTGGAGCGGTGTGGAGGCATCGCGGCTGGGCTCTGTCATAAATGGGAACTCGAGGTACCATGGAGCTGGTACGCTGCACATTTGCTACCCTGGGCCAACAGTCTGTCATGCTTTTGACAAAGTGCTGTCCTTTTGGTGAACTTTGCTCATTATATCATCATTATAATACCAGAACACACCTCCATCCCAAAAGTTACCTGCCTCTAAGGTGTGACCACCCCTCACTGGGCATGCGCTTTCAATTTCTTCTAGTCTATGCTTTTAAAAGCAAAGTGAGGAAATTTTACACCAATAATAATAAAGGTATGTAGGACTAGAGTCACTCAAGCTCCACCTGAAAGATTAAAAAAATAGTACAAAATGTGTGAAGAGAAAGAGGGTGTTGGGGAAGATACCACCATGTACCACTCTGACTTCTGGGACCAGTCAACGGGCTGAGCCTCTCTTCTCCCTCACTGGGATGCCTTTGGGTAAGATTGGAAAACTCTAGAGAGTCACTTTAAATCTCTAACATATTAGAGTTGCTTTGGTTCATATTAGAGTCACTTCATATTTGTTTAGCATACTTGTAACCTAGCAGTGTACTCATACCTTTGGTATTTATGTGTGTCTTGTAACCAGCAGTCTTATCACGGGTAATCCAAAGAACCTGTGTATCTGTTGCTTTAATAAATTGCACTATTTGTTAATCTAGCCGTGATCGTTCTCATTGAACGCGACCGGCCTGGGCATCTGCCAGAGTAGTTACTAACAACAAATACCCTGATTAGCGGTTACTTCTACAACCCTTAGAAAATAAACCGTTGACCAATTCTGAGACTAAGACTGGACTTAGCCACACCTAGACTCCTCTCGGAGAAGGAGTTTAGAAAGCGAGGGGGTCCTCTCTGAACCTCATGACTCAACGGCAGGGTCTCTCTCTAGCCACTCCTCAGACTCCTGCCATTAGCGCAACAACCATGTTTAAATTTCAGGAGCATCAATGGTATTATACCTATAAATAACATAATTGGGTTTCTTTAATGCTACTTTAGACCTGTCTGCAGTGTCTCTGGAACGTGAATGACACGATATAGTCAAAGCAAAACACTCAAATTTGTTCCCTGGTTAGTTGCTTTAGAAAACTCAGACCATAATGTATTTACCAGCAAAATGGACAGAGTAAACAGCTTAGTCTCATTTATCTTTTAATTAATTCTAGGAAAAAAGTAATTGTTTGCTGGTTTTCGTTTCAGTTATTAAGATTTTTGTTACTGTCAAAAAGTCCTTCTATACATATGCAAATATACCTGACCATTTTATCTAGTATATTGTTATAATACTCAGATAAGTAATAAAGTAAACATTACAATAAAAGCAAGATAACTTAGTACCTGGAAAACCTTATGCTTTGGTTTTGATAGAGTTAAACCAATGATGACAATTCATATTGTTTCTAATTTGCCTGACAATATTTCATATATTATCAAAGACCTAAAACAAGCCTTAGGAAAGGGAAGGAAAAACATGACCTGAATAGACCCTGCATTTAAAAATGCAGATAAACAACTGAAAACTTGAAGATATTTTTCTGAAGTAACAGACAAACTAAAACCCAGTTGTGCAAAGCAGAACATTGTTTATATTAAAAACAAACAAAACCCCAAAGCAACACCAAAAAAACCCCAATCAGAACCAAATAACAGAAAAATCAGCCCTGTTTCAAAGAGACTGGCTACAGCTTACAGTTTGATATCCAACACTTAAGTTTTTTAATCTCTACATTTACGAAATAATGGCAAAATAATTTTGATGATCAAGTCCATAAGACTAGCAAAGAGACATGGAGGTTTTCTCTGACCAAATCCCAGAAAGCAACAAATAACAAATGGACACTTTCAAAGGTCTATATAGAAATATCTATAAAATGAGTTAGCAGTTTTATTCCTGTTCCCCATTTAGAATTCTCTACATCATCAGTCATCCACTGTTACTGCATTAATTGGCACCTGTTTCAACAGAGGAGATGAGGATTGAAGAGTTCCAAGACCGAACAGTCCTCACTGTCCTTTTGAGTCGATTTTATTGTTTCTGAGCCAAGGCACATTGACAGCATCGCCAGCACCATTACCTGCTGTACCACATTCTGTGATTAAATAGAAAATACTAACATTTTCTTTATAACTCCTAGCTACAGAAAAGAAGGGAGAGCAAATGCAAGAAAGAGATTTTTCAAACTGGGTGACTCCGGGAATCTTGGTAGAAGGCTTACTAACAACCTGTGTCTCTGTGCTCAGTATCTCAACACTGCATGCTTTTTTTCCCCTCTGAAGGTCCTGCAGCAGCAATTAGCTCTCAAGCATTTCTGAGCCATACCAGCACCACTGCTAAAAAATGGAGAAACAAAAGATTGGACAGAAAAAGCTATGTATATTTTAAGTTCAACTAGATATCTGAGGAAGGTGTTTACCAAAAAACAAGAAGTACTCGGGGAAACATTTAATTTTAGGTGTATCAAAAGCATTTTATCAGCTAAGGGGAAGCTAGAAGTACATTCTAGCAACATCGTATAGATGCAGGACTTCACAGAGCTCTGTTTACTGAACACACTCTCTTATATAAGTACCCGACACAGTCTGAGACTGCTACATGATAAAAGCCTCTTATGCAAGATGCTGATGGTCTAAATAAATTATCCAGGTTAGAAGCTAAACTTTAGAATCCAGCGAGGTATCTCATGAGCTACTGGTTCCCTTGGTGACTGGGACACCAATGGGGAAAAAAGAACAAGAAGTCAGGAACCTAAGAGAAACCAGTACAAACCAGGAGTGAAAAGCCAAGAAAATACTTACAGAACCCTGAAACCACCTCTCCCTCACTAAAAGAACCATTTCTCATGGATACCTTGTAACAGCCATAATACAGTTGGAGGTTATTGGCACCACAGTAATAACTCTCTACCTACAGCTGTTATCTTCATTCCCAATGACTTAAAGCAGCTTCATTTATTACAGAATTTTCACAGAAATAAGAATAGATCCAAGCCCGCTGGAATCAATGGAAATACTTCCAAGTGCACAAGAGGGCTTTGAATCAGGCTCATATTTCACAGCAAGTACAGGCCTTTGCTTTATCGGAGTCACGAATACAGTTTCTGACTGACTCATAAAACATTCCTCTCGAGCAAACTGAAACTCACCTAAATTAAAAGACAATGAAACCTCAGCAAATAAAAAGAAGCTGTTCTGCTACAGCGTGCCATTTAGCCAGGGAAACACCACCGCAGGCACTGTACCTATGCTCCCAGGGAGAGGCTGCGCAGGGGCCCAGCACTGGCAGCCCGGCTGCCGCCCGCGGGCCGCTGCGGCAGCGCCGAGGCTGGCGCGGGCCGGAGGCTGGCGCAGGCGGGAGGCTGGCGCGGGCGGGAGGCTGGCGCAAGGTACCTCCCTGCCGCCACACGTCACGCACTCCAAAGGGCGCTGCCATGCTGACAGCTGCACTTGCAGTCTCATGAGCCGGGGTGCAAAAGCCTGGTGTTGGGACCTCCCTTGGCCATACAGACACGGCCACTGAGGTAAGAATTTATATTAAAGACTTAAAGTGTGCATATTACTATTTAAAAAACCTTTTATGGTTCTAGATAGGAGAAAAAAAATGGGGTTTGTTCACTGGAAAGAATCACTTACCAAACTCTAGAATAAGGATTGAGCACTTAGACATGTAAAAGAATTTTCCCCAGAATTTATTCGTACAGGATAACCACAAATCTGTTTCTTCCATATCCCATTGCCACACCAGATAATGCTCACTACAGAGTAACCTCCTGCTTTGCTTACAGCTCAAAAGGGAAGTAAAAACAAACAAACAAAAACCATCAACACACAAGAACAACAGGCTTCTTTTGGTACACTGCAAACACAAACCTGTGCTTGGGAAACAGCAGTTCTCATCCTTCTAAGTTTGCACAGCTGTATTTGTTTTCACTGTTTTTCTCTATGAAATGGAATTTTTTTCTTTTTACAACAATAAAACACACTAGCCTTCCAACCCAAGAAACACAAGAATGAACACAACTCTTGTTTCCAAAGACAGGAGGTTACCAAAGTCAGCATCCTGGTTGTCATTTTGGGTGCTATCTTTTGCATTTCATAATTATGCAGCAAACAAACTTCTGTTGAACTTAAATGACCTGTTTTAAATCACTCCAATATGTAGGACTAAAGAGCATAATCTCCTATTAGTATGCAGACATGTCTGATGCTTTTAAGAGGAAGATCCCTCTCAAACTGAATTACAGAAAAATGTTTACCCAAAACAAGCACGTGGTATAATTCAGATACCAATATCCCTGTACTTACTTAAGAAAAACAATCCTTTACAACATCAGTAATAAGCTCAGTGGCTCACTGGGCAGTGACCTTATTTCTTCCTAGTCAATACAATCAACATAAAATTCTGTGTGCAAGAATAATGCAAGGCGGACAAGCATTTGAGCTCCAAAGTTGTACGTTGTAGCAGCAATCCTACAGTTTGTTGGAAGAAGTTCTGTGTACAACCATATTTTCTTTCTTATTACCCAAAAGCTATTATGGCACTTTCTTACACACCCTATATGTATCAATACACAGCACAGGCAGAGTGATTGACCTTGCCAAAGTGCAGAAAAAGCTACAGGAAAAGAAAAAAAATATGCTGTGATCTGCAGAAAGTCTTTTCATAGCCCCAGTGCCAAACTTAGCTAGTAACTATTACCAACAGACTCTTCTGGAGGAGTGTATTCTTCCCTTTCCCTTGCATTACAGGAGAAATATTTCTCTGATGGCATTAGTGATAATGAAATGCCAGCCTGATGCTTCATACTGGGTGAGAAGAATAGGCCAGCTTTTGTGGGGGCTGACACAATATTGCCGAATGTTCTGGGGCAACTTCGAAGACTGGCCAGTTGGGGCTAACTTAAATGTATTCAGAAAACAAAACTTTATTATCAGTTTGTATCCTTTTGTCTCGAATGTCTTCATTCAATGCTTGGCTTCAAACACCAGCAGTGCAGGGCAGGACTGCATGAAGAAGGAATTTATAAACCAAAACTTATTAGAAGTGATAACCAAGGGGTACAACTTTATGCTGCACAGGGCTGTGCAAATTGTATTATAAAGGACTTCTTTAAGAGGTTAGAGACAAGTCTTGGCTCTCCTTCTCTTACTGCCTGGGCGGATGGTATCTGGAGACCACCAAGGACTTTTAGATCTCTCTGGTTTATACAAACAACCTTTTTTTTTTTTTTTTTAAATAACCTTTAATATTTCTGAAAGCAAATTAGCTTTTTCCAACAGACTGAAATGCCTTGTGCCTTCTAGGATCTGGAAGCACAGTGAAGAGCAAAGAGCTAGATGGAAACAGCAGGCAGCTGAAGAAACTAAGGGATCTCACCCTTTCTGCACTCCAGAAATAAGTTCTATTGTGCACAGCTCTTCCTAGTTCCCTGCTGCTCTGTGTGTTGTCTCCCTCCAAGAATGACAACCTTACAACCACATGAGCAGCAGACAGATGGCTTGTCCAGTTAGGTTCTCATCTCCACTCACAAGAATTCCCCCAACACAGACTAAGGGTTATGTTCAACATTCATTCGCATCAGTGAAACTCCATTTATTTTGGGTGAGTGGAGAAATTTGTTCATGTAACAACCACACACCCAAGATCAAGACAACTATAAATAGACTGCCTTGGTATCTGATTAATGGTAGGCACCATCTGATCTTAATTAAGAGTCAATCTGTTAACTCTGTGTATTGAGAAGCTCACCTCCTTCCCTGGGCTTGACATATGCACCATATGGTTCATTTTCCAACTGGGAAGCCTGCTCTATAAACCAATAGCACTTCTCCCAGGTGAAATACTGTTTACAGTTCTATGACATAACACAGCTAAATTACTTACATGATCGAACACTGAATATGGAGAAAGCTTTCCATCTATTTTTCAGGTATGCAAAGCCTATTTTATCAATTTCACATTATCTTTTTCAGCAGGCATTTGAAACTGTTAACCTGCGCACCAATGTTGATCAACAGAGACAGAGTAAGAAGTTTCCCCATCCCCCTCCTTTCTAAATACTAAAACATAGGTAAACAAGCTCAGGATTGAATTAAGTCTTGAAACTCATTGTATTGCAAAGTTCTCATTGCTGCTTAGATGAAAGCAGGTGGTTTAAAAAACGTCCCCATCATTTTTCTTGCTGAATACAAAGCACTGTCTCATTTTAGGCATCCATATTTGGTGTGTCTCTGTCAGCACAGAAGACAGGTTGTTTCCTCTAAAGGATAGCGTGGAACTAATCTCTATCCATTCACTTTACAGTACTGAAATTAAATGGCTGAAGTCAGATCACTACCTGAGTCACTCCTCCTCTTGCTTACCAAATAAATTATATATGTGTGAACACTCTGTATGTTTCTTTAATAACTGAGCTTATTTAAAAGAACAATTTTTTTCCAAAGGTATAAAAATTGCTGAAGTAGCTGTTCAGTGATCTAAAATGTCAGTGCCACCCCAAACAGGAATCCAGCCTGGCTTTTTGGTTAGAGCTGCTCAATGTTTGAAATCCAAAATGTCAACACAATTTCTGAACTTCAAAAAGTTTACAAAATGACAAAAGTCCCTTACTGTCCCCTCATTAAAAACTGTGTATTTGTTATACCTATATGAAAGAATGAGCATTTTTTAACATATTTCAGCACTATGAATCCTACACACTGAAAGGAGAAACGGAAACATTGCTTTCAGACCAATGCACTTGTTTGTCTTTCTGATCACTGCTACCACGACTCCTACACTAGAAATATCCATTCTGGCTAGGACAGAAATAAGTTCCGTCTTCATCTCTACACTAATACTGTTACCAAGACTTAATTAGTGAATAATTTGCAATATGGGTGTTTCTCTCCAGAGACTGCATGGAAACAATAAAACATTTAACTCAAGCTAATGAGCACTTGTCAGAGTACAATGATGTTGGCTACTTACAGAATTATTACTACTTAGTGTAAGGAAAAGCAGCGGCATCTCTCTCTAAAGCATCCACCCCTTCACATAGACTAAAATGTTAAACCTCAAAGTGAATTTGTCAAGCGGGCTGGAAGGGGTTAGAACTGGCATTCCTGAATACCATACAGATATTTAGTATGTTTAAGGACCTCCTATCTCACATGACAGAGACAAATTATCAGCACACCCCTCTCCCCGTCTAGCACGGAGGCAGAGAGACTGCAGCCAGCATTTGCCAGATGAACTGTGTTATTTTACATTACTGAGGGGTTTTGTGTTCAAATGATAAACTGTGCTCAGTGACATCTTCTGTCATGGTCTTTGCACTACACTGAGCTCTGAAGAAATCAGCTCAGCAGTAGCAGTTGGAAGAGAGTAAGTTGCACAAAGAATGAAGACACAAATTGCAGCTAAAAAGCTTTTATCTGTAAGTACCCATCTACATCTGCGAAGCTGCAGAAAAGTTGACCAAGAGCAGCAAGAACTCTTTCAACAGCTGCCTCAAAAGAGGAGGTACCAGCATGTCTTACCTATAAACTACAGTATTATGGGGGGGCGTAAATAAGGGAGTACTGAGAGAGGAGAAAAAAGTATTTTCAAAGTTCTGCCTTTAGTACAAGCTCCCTGCACTACCTGTAGGTTTATCACGTGTGTTTTTCTAACCAACTTTCAGTGATATTCCTTAATTACACAGCGCAGTAATGAAATACACTCAAAATCAGTTGGAAATCTGCAAAGCAAATAGACTCTGTACAGCACATGGGGAGAAGGGAATCGGCTCAGCTCACACTATTCAAACAAAAACCCATGCATTTCCAAGAGTTCTACCACTGCCAGGCTGCAGCATGGCAAGGTTTTCAAGCTAAATCATTGCATAATACGATGGTAATGAGTTTCTCAGCAATCATTATGTCTCTGTCAGATGGTAATAAAATGGAGTATTTGTCTCTGTTCTTGGTGTGCTCAGAGAATATGCAGATATGCCAGTCCTCATTACTTCTTGAAAGAAACAAAACCCATTAGTACAGGTGCTATACGTTTTAATGAGGGAGACATGTAGAAGCTAATCCAGGTCACTTATAATGAAATGGTTACACCTAGCTGAAACTGATAAAAATCTAATTATGTCCATATCAATGGACTGTTTCATAGATGCATGGTGTTGATCTGCTCACAGTGGGAGTGTATAATGGTCTTTCAACTAAATGACTCTAGGTAACTGGTAGGTAAGGAATGATGTTTGTATGGTAGGTGCTGTTTTCCAAGTGTGTATCAATACATAATAGAAAATTAATCCACTGGGGAAAAAATATTTTTAAACTCTTTTGTTTCTTACAGTCAAAAAGGAGAGGCTTCCAAGAAAAAGCCAGATCTTATTCTGTTGATAATGGAAACAGTTCGCAGCTTTATATGTGTCATTGATCCTTAAAGGCAAAAGTCATAACCGAAATCATAATTACAATTTTCAGGACTAGATCAGAAAAACCTAGAGATACACAGACATCAACGTATTCACTTTTCCCAACTGTATTATAAATAATTTAGCAAGTGGCCATATTTGGCCTATTGTTTCGGACTACCCTGCCACATCAAGCATACCCAGGGCTTGTCTATCCCAAGCCACATTTGGGACAGAGTGGAGGGTGGTTAGCTGTTAAATACAAGATACAGAAAAGCGTGCTCACCCCAGGCAGGGAGGATACAGGACAACATGTTCCTAAACTAGCATCAAGCCATTCATGGCATTCACCATGTGGTCAGGAACCCCAAATTTAAACTTTCAAGAGATTCAGCCTGCCCTCAGTAGACATCACTGTCATTAGCATGAGGCTTGCCTGGCTGTATTTTCATAGCTCTTCTTTAGCAAGCCCTGCAATCTGCTGAAGTCATCATCTGCCTAAGACTACAAGGCTGGGAGGAAAAATGTCTCCAGGCTAAGCAATGGTCTGCTTGATGTTAGCCTCCATGAGCAGTAATCAGAATATGTTTTGTCTTGAATAGGCCATGTGAAGGGGTGAAATGGCTGCCTATTTTTTTCCTTTTTTACAACTTACATCCTGAAAGGAAATACAAGCTCTGCTATGAGACTGCTCCAAATGAACTCCAGATGAAACCTCCAACTGGCCCAAATTCCTACTGACTTCAGTGGATGCTTTGAACAGGCACAAAGAATGAGAGCCTGATAGCTCTAAGCTTGAAAACGTATTTACATATGGCTGCCCCATTTGTTCCTAACTCACTGAAAGCAATGGAATTGCTTCCATGTTATACATGTGTGTAAGCATTTTTCCAGATCACAGCCATAAAGCACTAGATAAAAATAGTTGTAGAGCCTCATATCTTTGACAGTTGTCTGTACTAGATGATTCACAGAACTACTTTCCCTCAGCCATCCATTTATGAACTTCCTTTACCTGCTTCAATCCTTCTTTGCTTCCTCTTGCCTGAAGTTGCTTTAAGTCTGCATTTTCAGCTTTTACCTGCTATGCTTCAGAGATATACAATGTTAAAAAAATATTTACTCTTTCCATTTATCCTACAAACCTATGCCTGATACCAAATGGCACCAGATTTATTTTTGCCATTTGTATAGCATCTAAATATACCCCCTTTCCTTCTGTGGCATACCTGGCAGTTTACTAAGAGGGTCTTCAGGTTTCTCCAGGCACACAATGTACTATTTCCTTAAAGTATAATGACAGGGAAAAGAATTGCAACCAAGTTTAGCTATTTCTTTGGAATTGGGTTACTTCAAATTCAAATTCATGTTAAATAATAATAACTGTTGAAGTAATAAAAATTCTCTTTTGCATAAGGGAATGTTGTAGTTTAACTCCAGCTAGCAACTAAGCAATACCCAGCCACTCGCTCACTCCTCCCCAGGGGGATGGGGAAATGAATCGGAAGAGTAAAAGTGAGGTAACTCGTGGGTTGAGATAAAGACAGTTTAATAAGTAAAGCAAAAGCCACACACGCAAGCAAAGCAAAGCAAGGAATTAATTCACTACTTCCCACAGGCAGGCAGGTGTTCAGCCGTCTCCAGGAAAGCAGGGCTCCATCAAGCATAATGGTTACTTGGGAAGACAAATGGCATCACTCTGAACGTCCCCCCCCTTCCTCCTTCTTTCCGCAGCTCTATACACTGAGCATGATGTTGTATGGTGTGGGATATCTCTTGGGTCAGTTGGGGTCAGCTGTTCCGGCTGTGCCCCCTCCCAAATTCTTGTGCACCTGGCAGAGCATGAGTAGCTGAGAAGTTCTTGACTTAGTGTAAGCACTACTTAGCAACAACTAAAACATCTCTGTATTAGTAACACTGTTTTCAGCACAAATCCAAAACAGAGGCTCATTCTAGCTTTTCTGAATAAACTTAACACTCTCCCAGCCAAAATCAGCACAGGAAATTTGCTGCACAGGGATTTAAAACTCATTTTTCAATGTGGCTACAAATAAGAGTTTCAGGGAAATGTGTGTATTTTCTCATGTACTAGGATTCTTGTTTTCTCACACTGAAATCTTACAGCTTGTTTTTTGAAAACCTGTCTTTATCTCAGAAGACCTGTCCTCTTTTTGCCCAGCAGGTGTGCTCACAACTTAGTGTGGGACCAACCTAAAGGTACCCAAAGTGGCTCTATGTCTGCTGCGCAGCCAAACAGAGCAGTGAGCCAGAAGTATCACATCCAGAATAGGAAGCAGCCTGGGCACATCATGTTTAACCCTTTCCATCATTATGACTGCAAGTCTCACTTCAGACGGCTATGCTGTTCTGAAGCCTAATTCATTCAGCACTAACACGTCATCCTGTATGTGCTTTACTTCATGTTCAAGAAGACAAAGTTATTGGGAAGGATATGGAGGCTTTAGCTGCACGCATTTCACAGTCCCCTGGTACATTCCCAGCAATTTGCAGATTCTCAGCAGTCAAGTTGGCCTCAGTGCATCAAATGCTCAGGGGAGCTGAGCTGCTGCAGCAGGGAATCTACCCTGAGCCTTTTCGCATGATGCAACAAGAGACCAAGAACAGTAGAGTAGAAAGATTGAGGGGAATAACCATAGGGATGCAGATATGTCCTACACTACCGAGTGATTCAATAGCAGAGCCAGCATGTAAATGGTTGCTCTATTTGCAACCAAAGACAAAGTTCAGGCGTTCCCCAGACCACAGGGAGTTCTAATCCCACTCTCATAGAAACCAACTGTTTGACCAAGAACTTGCCATATAGCATCTCTGACCCAGATTCTTCTTACTTTCAAGTGCTACACAGGGGCAACAGAGCAATTCAATCTTAGTTGTGCTGAACATGAACATGTTGTCATTTGGGTGTCCATCGACCAACGTCATATGTCAGCAGAAAATGATGAAAATCACAATATACGTTAGACAAATTCCTCTCTCTCCTCTGAAATACTAACCTTCATTTGCTCAGTAGTAATCACAGTAGTAACAATCCTCTTTCAGTGTCTTTGTCTTTCAAGCTCCTAACGCTGCCAGAAAAAGACAAAAGCAGGCTTTTTGCATCAGTTGAAAGGGTAGCCAAATTCCTGCCATAAATATGAATATGAAAAAAATTGTTGTGTAAGACTTTTTGTTGTGAACAGCAGAGAGTGCTACTGGTGAGACAAAAATGAAGCCATGCTTGCTGCTTATTATGTATCTTCTGTTTGCCACTTGTATATTCTCTCAAATTAACAAGAGATAATCTGCAGATGGTCTACTGTCAATTATATTGGTTTGCAATTTAAAATCAGATCTAGGGCTTTGCATGTCACTGACTGAGATTAGATCACGTCATTACATTATACCTGATAGCCTTTGTAGAGCTGGATCTGTAGTGGCAAGCTTAGCACATCACTGATAAATAAATCATTTCTAGATTTCAACAATCAGTAAATAGCCTTACAGATTTACTGAATGCCTTGTTTTCTCCAGTCCAGTCAACCTATATATAAATTACGAGAGGCTCTTGTCTTTCTCACTATTATTATTTATTTTAAAAGAGCTTATTTAGAAGTTATCAAGAATCCATACACACTTATTCACCAGTGTAATTGCCTGGAAACTTTTCAGCCTTTCTGGTGTGACATTTCTCACCTTGAAAGGGACATTTGCATTGAGAGTTGAAAACAATTTTAAAACTCAAGGCTGAGAACACCTAGGATTGCTATTACTCATCTTTACCAAGTACTGACAGTTTTAAACCTCACGAGTACTGAGATAGCAATGTAATTTCCTGAGGGAGTCAACTATTGTGCGACACCATTGTTTTCACGTGATAGCACTTTCAAACCATTAGTCCACAGAATTCTATACATGTCTGTAAACAGGTATGATTTATAGCTTGTAGAATGGAAAATCACGCTTAAAATATTACACTTTAACAAAAAAAAAAACATTGTACGAAAGAGCCCCTCTGGATTTGTGAGGAAAAGGCATCATCACTTTACTATTTACATTGCGATAACACAGAGGAGGGATGAGTAAAAACCCCACTGTGGAAGGCAGTATATAAATACAGAAAATGACAGTTCTTTCACAAAGAGCTTAAGCTCTACACTTAAAAATATATCTGAGATATCACAAGGGACTGATAATGCAAAAATCAAAGTATAATGAATTATTATATAAAAATAAAATTGGATCCACCACCTTTCCTTTATTTTCTTTAAAGAAAATAAATTGAAATAATCTGCTCTACTACATTTCAAGAAAAAGGATGTTACAAACTTAGAATTTAAATAATCTCCCTATAGCTGAGGCCGGATCCACGTGTGATTTGGGATAATATTTTCCAAACTTCGGAAAAGGATGACAGGTTTGGGGTGCAAAACCAAGAAAGAAAGAAATCAGGCACAGGCTTTAAACAATAAAAATAGTTTTAAGGGGCCCAATAGCCTTTCTAATAAAGTAGGCTAAAACAAATCAAGAATAAATACGAGACTTCAGAACTGCATCTGTGTAATTAATCAGGTGTAACTAACAAACAGAAGTTCTCAACGAGCCACACTGCAAGCATAAAACAGAGATGCCAAGAGGTAATTATGAAGGACAAACTAAGCTCAACACCCCCTAAATCCTGCCAATATTTACTCAGGAGATATTCAAAGGCCTGCCCCATTTAGATCTTAATTAATTTCACTAGATTATTATAATCCATCCTGCTTAAATTCTCCTTCACTTTTAAACCATCAGTTTTATCCCCAGAGTTTTCAAAGGCCCAATCCTGCACGGCACCCAGTGGAAGGCAGCTCTGCCATAGGAAGTCCAGGTAGAGTTACCATTGGTAATCAATAGCAAGTACTAAGAAGCTTAGAATGAAGCATCACAGCTCTCCTCATCTTTTTATAGACGTACCCCACAAATATCTGCATCACGTACAAATACAACTAACTTAGTTAATGCTACTTTGTCTACTTAACACTGCACTCAGTATGTGTAAGGATTCATCATTTTTGGATTAATCTTTTCAAATTCTATCTGCCCTTGCTAAATGCATCTCAGTCTGAAAATACCTTTTTATCTACAGCAAATCCGTACTCTTCAGAATAACTATCTTTAATCACAGTGATCTCTTACCCCATCGTTGTAGCAGAATCACAATTATTTTAATTGGGTAGCCCCAAGGCAATGCAACCTCAAAGCATAATGTAGCCCAGTGGCATGCAGTAACAACCTGAGGTTCCTTAAAATATCAGCTGCACATCAGCTTCAAATATAAAGCAACAATAGCACAGTTATGAAAAAGCTTTTCTATTTGCTTGCCATTTTTAAAAATAAAAATATATAGTTTGGTATTAAGTTGACGTGAAATGAAATGCCTCTATAGTTGAGAGCTTCTCAACTGCACCCCACCAAAAAAGCTGGAATTGACTTTGTTTCTGGTTGAACTAAAAAAAATAAAAATAAAATTAATTTTTACTATTTTTAAAGTTTGAAAATAAAAATAATTAATTCTAAAACATGAAATGCATTTAATTTCAAAACAACAGCCATTATATTGTTTTCTGAAAACAAAACAATTTCATAAAATTTGAATGAAATATCCCCAAATATTTTAACATGTACCATAAATACATGGAATGGGTGAACTCTGACTTCATACAGGATACGGTGGTGGTGTGATACCACACCTGAAGCCTGACTGAGCCAAGTACTGAAATGTACAGGATCAGGACCTTGCAGTTATCAAGTGGACTTTCACAGACCACTTTAAAGAGCAGAGCTTCCGAAAAATACTACATCATGCCATATCAATAACACAACTCTTGTGGAAGATTACTTATCATACTCCAGAGATTGGTGATAAGAAACTGCGCCATGGCATGTCCTGCTAATAACAGTGCCCTTATCCAAAGATTAGCTTGTCTAAAGGACAGGAAGAAAGTACATCCATAAGGCTTAATCTGTCAAACCTCCATCAGCCTTCTTCCTATTTATCCTGCATAACGCAGCAGAAAAAAAAAATTATTCCCCTCTGCTGGTGTAATCAAAGTGATTGTGCTTCACATCAAAAACATTTATTTACTTCATGGATTAAAGGATTAAATTGTATAGGAGTACTTTGTCCCACATTTTGTGCTTGGGCTAGAATTCAGCTACCCTTTATCTCCAGGCCATTGACACAGTATATTGATAAAATGGTTTTCCTGTTATGGCTTGTTAGTGATGTATACAGAATTAAAGTAATCAAAATAAGATTCTTAGGTTGTTTTCTCCAATTAGGTTAACGCCTCAGCCAGCTTTATTAACGTGCCATGTATCTTCTGCCCAAGAACTGCTCCTTCCTTGCAGAGAAGAAAATGGGAAGGCATTCCTATTGAATGTGTATGTTTGTACGACACCTAAAGGTGGTCATATAAAAGAGAGGAACAAGGGCTATGCCTGTTCCCACCTGTGGTACAGTGAAGTGAAACAAAGCCATTAATGACTTGACCAGCAATCTATAGCTAAATCAACTCTCTGTGTGTTTCTTCTCTGCCATTTTGAGACGTTCAGCGAGACCGAGGGGTGTTTGTAGGGCACGGTGGAAACCCTCGCGCACTAGCTGCAATCACACGCCACAGGGAAGCCATAGCTGTGTTAATGCACCCACATATCTCAGAGCAGGGCCACGTGGCGATACCAGCTTATGTTCTGAAAGCATTACGGCCAAATCACCCTGTTGCTTTGCCTCAGCTGATAAGCTCTACCCTTCGTCAGGTTGAATTATGCTGGGCAGATCATCCAGTTGAAAATGTTACACTGCTTCTGAGTCTGGAGGTGGCTCAGGGATCTCATACTGTGTTGTTCAGGGCAAAACAGATGTGCTGTAGTTTCTAGGCAGCAAGATGGTTCATCTAGGTATGAATGGCAGTTATCTAGAAGCCTAGCGTAAAAGGTGTGAACCATCAAAATCACTGATTAAAGAGCAAAAAGCCACCAGGAAACAAACTGTGCCGCAACAAAACCCAAAATGTCTCCTTACCTAGGCCAGTGGCCACAGACCAAGATATACTGCTTCTAACCTCCTGCAAGAGACTCACTTTTCTGCCACACCTATGGACACACTAAAGCTCTGCACTCTCACAACTAAACATCTATTCTGCTTTCTGTATTTGGCTTCAAGGCAGGCTAATTCTTAGAAATGTACCTAAAAAGGAAAAAGATTAGAGATATCCACTCATAGGCAAGAAGAATTAATTTAATTTCCATTGTTCACTGACTACAAAATAAATCCTCCTTTCAGGTTGTTCAGGAATCCATTTCTGAATGGAGCTTGAGTGAAACGCATCTACACTGGGAGTCAGTAAACTACGTCCAGAGTACTAATACTGATCAACAAGCCTACTGTGACAATTTCCATGAGATCATGACACTTTCTAAGCTAAATGACCAGATGTTCTCTGTGCAATGGGATCCAGGCACATCCCATGCAATGACCTATTATTCCTGCAGCCCATCCTATATTAAAAATAAAGGCAACTATAACTAAATATATTTTATTCTCTGTTAGTGAAAGTACTGCTCCTTTGTTGGAAAAAGCTTGTGCATAGCCATGACAGGTTTTAGAAGAGCGTTTCAAAATTTAAGCTGAGCTGAGCTGCCCTTGGGGAAGGCACAAGACTCCACCATTGTGTGGAACTTCCTTGTTTCCCATCTCTCATAATAAGCCCTGGGACATATCCCACTTGTGGGAAATGCAAACACAGTTTCAGTATTATCAACCCTCCATTATCACTACGCTCATTACCCCCAACACACATCCATGCATCTCTGTTCACAACAAAATCTACAGCCTGGATAAACTGTCCAAGGATGACAAGAATCGACTGCATGACTCCTGCTGTTCTTTCATAAACAGGGTCACAGTTCACAATGCTGATACCTTAAAAAACAAAAATCCATGACTGACCTTCGTGTAAGCAACCATTTACAGAAGATGAAGCACTTTTTACCTCAGATCTATTGTTTCAGGCTTTCTGCAAATTCAGGCAGACATCACTGCATCGGGTTATGTCTATCGCACAGTGACAGCTGCCCTAAGAAACTACAGATAAAATTCCCTCCCTTTTTCTCCTCTAATAAGAGAAGGTACATCCACATATCTCCTTATGCCAATAACTTTCCAGTTCTCTCCAGTTTTTGTTGACTTAGTGGAGGCAAATATGGTAAGCTAATTTAGAATTATTGCCTAATGATCATGAAAGATGAAAATAAAGAAGTGTCCCAATCACTCTTTTAATCTTTTTATATTTTACAGGGCACAGGTTGGTGTGTTGCTGCTCTTGTTTAGGATTATGATGCCTTTAAGATTTATTTCATATCTTCAGGCTTCTGCTCTTTTATGATTAAATGCATAAAAGCAAGTGGAATAATAATTATGTAATTCATGTTCATACACTTCCTCCCACTGGCATGCTGCTTCTTGACTGAAATTGTATTTGATTCATGAACAGCTACCTATTAAAGATGGCGGGGACAGATACTGCAAATCCCTAAGAGCAATCATGAAACAATATTTCAGCTACACCGCTGATGTCAGGTCCATTTGCACATTTTTATCACTGATTCATGTTCTGTAATCTACCGCTTCAACTGACAGCATTTATTCCTGCTACTTTTGAATAATATTAAAAGCATGTAGAGGTGAATTATACAACTCAGCGTGCAGACCTTACCATTGATTCAGGCAAATAGGGATATAATTGTTAACCAAATCTACAAATACAGAGAGGAAGATTTTGCAACTAAGGCAACTAACTTGCGTATTTGTGTTGTCTTCCACTCTAGGAAAAGGGTAATACCTCAAAAATGCTAAACTAACATGTATAAATCAAATGGGAAGACTTCTGCTACAGGTAAAAGGGGCAACATTTCTTTTCCATGTCTGCATAGGTGAATAGCAACATACTATTTAATACAGCAAGGACACTGAAAGACAGGGTCCTGCATTGGGCCTCTCATTGTGCCAGGCACTGTTCAAGCTTTTTCCTTTATGAAAAAGGCAAAAGAGTGACAGGGAAATCAAAAGCAGACAGGAGTGAAACAACTTGACCAACATAACAGAGCGAGTCAATGGCAGAATAAGAAACAGAAAACAGATCTTGACATTTTCCAGCCTGTGCCCTAGCTAGCGGACATCAGAGTTTCTCTTGAGCCCTCAGATGTGGGCATCGTAAACTAAGTTACAACTCATTCAGCTGCATTCCTCTAGGAATGACCTGCAGTCGATGGGTAACACCAACTCTTCATCTACACTTCATAGAATTATAGAATGTCCTGAGTTGGAAAGGACCTGCAAGGATCACTTAGTCAACTCCTGTCCCTGCACAGGACAACCCCAAATTCACACCGTATCTCTCTGAGGGCGTTGTCCAAGTGCTTCTGGAATATCACCAAGCTTGGCGCCGTGGTACCTCCCTGGGGAGCCTGTTCCAGGGCTCCACCGCCCTCTGGGGGAAGAACCTTTTCCTAATATCCAGCCTAACCCTCCCCTGGCACATCTCCCTGCCATTCCCTTGGGTCCCATCGTTGGTCACCAGAGAGAACAGATCAGACCCTGACCCTCCTCCTCCCCTTGTGAGGAAGCTGCAGACCATGATGAGGGCTGCCCTCAGCCTCCCCTTCTCCAGGGTGAACAAACCAAGGGGCTTTAGCCACTCCTCATATGGCTTTGCCTCTAAACCCTTCATCAACTTTGTGGCCCTCCTCCACGTAATACTGCATAAATAAAAGGGAGATTTTTAAGGCTGCAATTTGACAAAGCGACTTTGTTCTTTAGCAAATTCATGACCATTCTTTGACTAAATGATATTTAAATGGGGGAGAAACACTGAGAAGTTGAAAGTAATATTTCTCATTGCAAAGGAAATATATTAGTGGAATCTGGAAATCCGGAATGAAGGGTTTTGTCATTAAGTTGTGTGTGAGTTGCTCTTAAAACCCCTGAAATCTGTAGTTCTCTTATTTTACAAAGACAGGACCGAAAATTGGTGAAGATCCTCTTCTCTAGTATTGCTTCTCATGCTGCAATAAATGCCAAGAGCTACACAAACACAACCTAGCCCAGTATCTAGTCTTATTCAGCAACAGCTTAAAAAGTTACAGAAAGTTTTCTAGAATAAAACTTTTAGTTTAAAAGTGGGGTTTTAGACACTAAATTGAGTTAAACCGACATTAAATCAGCCCCACTAAAGAACAACTACTCATCAATCTATGAACATATTTCATAAAGAAGGCACATCCGGGGTTAAAAACACACTTACCAAAGCTGAGATCTCGTTCTGGGTGGATTTGCAAAAGAGTGCAACAAAGGAAGCTGAGTGCCCTCATATGTAACTATTACTACAGCAAAGCACCATTTTAAGGACATCATTCAGGTCACAGAAAAGAAATTATGAACCACATAGTACACGTAATTCCTATAAAATATGTCCAAATGAAAGCTAAACTGGACTTACTAGATAACTTCCCCTGCATGAGGAATAGCCTGTTCTGAGAGCTGAACACAGAATTCGTATCTGGACTGAACCATCCCACAGCTCTACATCATCACATCTGTCACAAAAAGATTGAAACAAGCATTTTTGTGTTTGCAATAGTTACTTCATTCATAACATACCATCTTGGTGAAACAGCCAAAGCAGAGACAAGCAAGCCATCATTTCACCCCAAACTAACGTTTATCTTCTTGCAAAGCTGTGAAAGGCTCAGGGAGATTGAGTCTTTCTTTTTCCAAAATACCAGATCAAAACCAGGTAGCAGATGATCAGAGGTAGGGTCCCCACTATTCCAGTACCCTCGTGTCTCTGTTCAGTAAGTCTTTGGTTTTAGATCCATTTCCAGAATACAAGAGATCACAATGCATATTTTGACAGGCCTATTAAGATGTTTCACTGAAAGAACAGAACTGTCAGAGCTGTGGAAGACTGGACTGGCTGCATGACAATTCTTGTGCTATACTCAGCTATGCAGCTATAATTCACAGGTTAAGGAATAAATTATTGCCCCACTGCAGTCGGTTAAGTACCTCTCACAAGCACTACATAATGTCCTGAAGGTTTTCCATTTAGTATCTATAGCTACACTTCACAATTGCAGTTGGGTGGGTTTAACTATTGTCAGATTGGCTCCTCTAGAACTTGTCCAGTTCACCTGAATACCACGTAATTCTGAAGCAGGGCTGTGGGATTCTGTGTGTGAGTGAAGCTCTATGCCAACTGACACCCTAAAATTAGCTAGCTTGAATTGAAAGTGCCACCACAAGAGGAAGATGTGGTCCCTTAGAGGAGAATATTGATTCTGGGTGACATTCAAATTCAAGTTGAGAGCACTACAGATGAGATATTTGCATAAAGAAACAGGTAAATCCTTTACTAAGGTATCATTCATACCTTTCTCCATGCATTCCTGCCTACAGAGAAAACCACTGCAGCTACAAACCACACCCATATGTATTAACTGCTTTCTAGAAAGTCAGAATCCCATACACCCACCCAACGCTCCCACCAAGAGTTTATATGGAGATACTAAAAAATTACTATCTTCTCTCCAGAAACTTCCAAAGCCTAAAGCAAGAGCAAGGCATCTCACACAGGATGCATCTAGCCACACATCTGGAAACCAGATACAGCCTGCAAGGCAAATTCATCTGACCCCACTTACTTTTTTTAGTGGATCTTGCCATCTCCTATGTATCTGCATGTCCATACATCTGCTATCTGTTGCCAACCATGTGGGGTAAAAGGGGCTACGGGAGATAACAGACTTTTAGACACTGTCCCACAAAAGTGTCTCAAAACTCATTTAACCCAGCAAAATTGAGTTTGGACCACCCAGATTGCAGTACCTTAACAAGGGAGATAAGATGATTATTTTAACTGAAAGCAGCATTTTTCACCTATGGACTACAAAGCAAATATGTTTTACATCTTGTCCCCCCAAGAGTATCAAAAGTATCAAATCTCCCCTCCCACATACTTCATGCTGGAGAGTACGGATCACTCGCAGAGTTAGACAAGGAATCCTGAAGTCCTGACCCCCATCCTCTACAGAATCTCACAACGCCGATGCCAGAGAGTAGTCCCTTCATATGCTCAAGCTAAAAAAAAAAAAAACCAACACAAAAAAAGAAAAAAGAAAATTAAGAATAGCATAGAGTTTATTGCATGAGATGTTAAAAAACAGCATTTACAATACTGCATGCACTTAATTTACAGAATTTTAATATGGCATCTTTCTCTACCTGATAATTGCTATTTTTTATTACAGAAAGGAATGGGGACGGCTTTTACACAATGAAACATCTCAGTGACACCACCAGACCTCAATTAAAGTTCTGTGCCACTTGTATTGCTTCAAGGGATGGTTAAGCAATACTGACCCACTGTAAATGGTTTATGAATTGCTACTGATGAGAACTCTTGCTGAATAAGCAGAATAGATTCTTTAATGCCAATTTCTTACAAACAGCAGCAAGGAGTGGAGAGAGACAATAATTAATGTGTTAGTACCAAAAGAAAAAAAGAGCCTGCAAAGGTCTCTGTCCTTTCCCAGATAACAGACTGAGAAAGCTTCTTTAATATAGCTGGTACTGTAACAGTTCATGGAGTCTAGACTAAGGGTAAGCAGTGGTTGATTGATTAAGGTACAATTCTGACAGTATCTTAGAGCCTGGATGAATACCCTTCCCTATAAAAATTAAAGTTAGGCTGCAGGCAGCAAGTAACACCTACTATTTGGGTGTAGGGCACAGGAATTTTAAATGTGAAATCTAGCATCACTTCTAAATATAACAAATGTCCATACCATATTCAGGAACACAAGAATAAGGTGGATTGAAAAAGGGCTTTTATCAACGCTTCATTATGACAGCTGATTTCTGGGACAGTTAAGAGTTCTTTTCTGAGAAATCCAACCAGCACCGATTAAATGGCAAGATACACATTCATACAAAGTGCTGAAGAGGTTTGCATTGTTGAACACAGCAAGAAATAAACAGCTTCTGCCCTTGTAAATCCAAAAGACTACACTGCCAAAATACTGTACAAGGGAAAAAGCACCACACCAGGTATTGCTTCTCCCTTGGAAACACAGACATAGTAGAACGTCACGAAGCACCCGAAACTTTGCCATGACTGCAGGGTTTGTGCTTCATTTCTTACGAGAAGCAGGATGCAATCTTTCAGGACTAGTCAAGGTCAGGACAACTTTTATAGCTCACTCAACAAAGATTTTCTAAGAGCATATTAACCACATGTAGTGCTTCAGTGGGGTCAGAGAGAAAAGAATCACCTAATGGAGGGGAGGGAGAAAAAAAAAAAGTAACTGCTGCTTGTAGCACCAAGATCTCCCTTAACAGGCTACTATGACAATGTCTTCAAAGTCCTGGCTGTACAAGATCCAGCCATCAGAAGAGGTTACCACAGCTGAAAACATTTGCCAGGCTGCTTACTATCATCAGCGGAACAGTCTGGACGGGGGGAATGTCACTCAATTTAATTTATTGCCAATTAACATAAAACTTTAATTACTGACTCAGTTACTGAGGGGTGGGGAAGACACAAAGCATTAGGGAATCACCTGTCTTCCCATTTCACCAGGCTCAGCTTCAGTCCGCCACCTCTCCTCCCTGCTTCCTAGCCTCAGGTTCCCTCGCTTCCGCAGCGGGTTCCGCTCCCAATCCCTTGGGCAAGGGCATGGGCAGCACGTAATGGTGCTTCTCAGCCACTTCTTGCTTCTTTCTCGTCTCCACAAGGTCTTCACTTCTTTCTGCTCCTGTGCTCTGCATGGATCACCCGTAGCTGGGGTCCCTCGCGCTGCTGCTTTCCCTCAGGCAGAGGAGCTGTGGCCCCACGTGCTCCTTGAGCAGCCGAAGCTCCCACCGGTTTCCCAAACCGGCTGGAACCGGCGCAGGGCAGTTCAGAGCTTCCTCCCCACAGGACGCTGCTCCGGCACCCGCTACCCAGACCCTGGCATTTACAACCAGTCCAGTCAACATATGTGGTGTTTTCTGTGGGGTAACTGAAAGGAATAAAAGATTTCTTAAAGTAAAACATTAGATTGTAGCAGCAAAGGGAGAAGTTTGAAAGCAGAAAGGGGGCGCAACATGGCTGACACACAAATAGCATCTCTGCTCTTTTTTGAAACTCTCATGGAAAGCCAATGCTAATTTAGAGTAAATGAAAAGGCCACAGTCAAGATATGAAATTTTAAGGTAACCATTTCACAGACTTTTTTTTTTCCCCTGCATTTCAGCACCTTGAGTCCTCCTTTAAAAGAAATCCCATGTAGCACTACGATTTGACTAACGCCCTAGAGTGATCCGAGAGTGCCTGTGCATGTGGACGCCAAGGACCCCAACACATCCAATGAACGACGATAAATCTCATGTGAGACAGCAGTTGTTTCACACGTGCTCTCTTGAACCTCTTAAATGTAAAACGCACCCACACTGAGCTGATTAAAAGCTCCTCTGAGTTTGAATTCTTCTCCCTGAATAGGTTTCTACACCACAAAAGAACGTTTCATACATCATATTTGAAACAGATCGGAGCCTTAAAAGCAACTTTATTCTACTGCCATTACAAAACAGAGCTTTCATTGTCTGCTGCTGAAATGCTTTGAGTCATCTTCTTCCAGTAATAACTAATCTCTTGCTCGCTGTCTTTTTATCTGACAGTTCATGGACAGCCCAATTACAGGAGAGGAAAGCAGCACACCAGTTTCAGAGGGTGGACTCAAACACCCAAGTAATGTTAAATGATTTTGTCTTGGAGTATAATTCACTTAAGCAAATGAACTCCGATAATCTACTTTCAGAGCAGACTATAATAATAAATGGTCAAATTGCAGCAGCATCGTCTAATAAAGATAGAGCCAAACATCATTACAAAAATCAGGCGACTGAAATAATACAGTATCATTTGAGAAACTGACAACTATTTATTCTCCATGTAACATCCACAGCTCACATTGTTGACTACAGTTTTTCATGCCAAATCTGCTTTAGTAACTAGTATTTCTGTCATTCAAGCAACCTACCATAAAGCCCACTGTACACTAACACAGTATGGATGCAGAAGTCTACCAACATGTGTATCACTATGCATTTCATACAGACTTAAAATATGGCTGGCACAGCTTTGGTGTCACGGACTTGTCACTAGTTACCCTCATGAACACCCAGTCAAACCTGCCCAGGACTCTACAGGGGAAAAAAAACCCAAAAGACAACATGAGGAATTTCAAGAATGGCATAATGCCCATGCACGCAATTTCAGAGACAATTTAAAATTTGGTCTCTCTCAATTCTCAAGTGTTTGATTGTACAGAATAATAATATCAGCTTTTTTGTGTAATATCTAATCTGAGGGAAGAAACCTTAAAGGGAACACTTAGAGTGAATTGACAATTAATGTATTTCACTTTCAAGTATCTGCTCAGCAAGATGCGTATTGAGCATATCTCTGAAATAATGAGACAGAGGGAACCCTTATCTACGATCATAAAAAATTAAATGCAGCTAAGATACATGCCATGTGCTCTTGAAGATAATCAGGAACTTCATATACCATATTATGTCAAACCACTTACCTGCTAACAGACAGTTGCTGATCATACAAGATATGTCGGACCATTTCCTCAGGTATAACTAAAAGCTTTCAGGATTTACCTCCTTGGAGCCCGTGGTAAAACTCTGCATTAAGGCTGTGCAAACCATCTCAGAAAATAAGGTAAATCCACAGCATATATTCATGAAAGAAAAGAACCAAGTATTAAACATTTGTACATTAACACCATCAGGAACCTCACTGAAACAACTGTCTTTTCCCTATTAGCACTGCTCCCTCACACCCCAAGTTTTCTTTTAGGCATATATTTGAATAAACAAGAGACATGTCACAAATCTAAAACCAACAGTTTGTCTCTTTTAACTTTCATTCTCATTTTCCATTGGCTTCTATCGTGAACAGAAAAGTGGCTGAATTATCTGATTATTTCCTTTTGAGGAGTGCTGTCATCTCTCAGAGTTGGACATACTTATGACACGCAAAAGATGAAGGGAAAAATACCGCAACTCCTCTGATGCAACATGTGCTGTATCCCACAGCTACAAATGTTAGTCTTCAATAAAAGGAAGCCAGCAATTCCCTCCAAGTCATGAAAGCACTAAGCTTAGTTGTGAGTGACTGCACACAGAGTATGTTGTGACACATGCAGGAGGTGTTATGGTTTGTAAGAAGAAAGTTCACATTCTTCTTGCCAACATGATTTTGATAAGGAAGCAAGCCTTTGCCAAAAAAAAAAAAAAAGATATGTTTGTTTTCCAAGTCCTTCTATAGTCCTCACCACGCATGTATCTGAGCTTCCAGTTGTATACACTGGCATCCAGCATGGCTCAACATATCATCCTCTCATCGATATTTAAGGACCACACAAACTAAGTGGGGGAATAAAGGAGCCATGCTTTATTCATCATACAAGGAAACAGAACCACAGCCTAGAACTAAAAGTATCTGGAGAGGAGTAATAAAACTCTTCCAGCCAAATCTGGCAGCAAATCCTTTGATCCGTGTAAGAACTATGTTAAGCAGAAAGGCTTGATCTCCTTGCTCTAAATGCCTGCATCAAGTCCACAGCCAGACCTGCCTTACCTGTCATCACGTGGCTATGGCTGAGGGGCAACCAGTTGGCTACCATCCTTTTTTAAACTTTGGTGGGCTGAAAGCTTACCATCTGTTTCTGCTGGACCTTATCTGCTGCTGACTCTTCTGGACCCAGGGAAGAAGTAGGCAGGCACCTAGGAAAGTCACGACTTGCTTGATGAGAGTCCCTTTGCTCTTGCTAAGGTTCTCAAACCAACTAATGTGAAAGGCAGTAGTGATTCCACTGGGAAAAGCTCTGGGCCATCCCACCTAAGAAAGAATTGAAAAGAAACTTGCACAGGAAATCCTCTAAGCGAAATCATTTCAGAGAAACGTACAATTCAGTACTGCAATTGCAGTTTAAGATAGTGAACAAGTATTTCCAATTCACTTTTTATTCCAAAACTTCTAGGATTAGATTATTACAACTCCTACACAGAATAAGCTACATTTATATCCTTAATGTTGTGTTGTATTTTACAATGAAAATGGAACGTTCATTTATTTTCCAGGCTTTTTTCCTAAAAATAAGACATTTTTCTATAAATTCATTATTGTACATTTACTTTTCATTTACAAGAGCTAAGGGTAAAGCCTTCCTCTTCACATACGAGTCAATAGTATCTTAATTTCCATTTTCTAAATTGTATTTTATTTTTCCTGCTCTATTACAGTTATATCCCAATGGGACAAAAATGCACTTAAGTTGGAGTGCAAGGTATCTTCCTTTCTAATACTAGATGAGTTTGTTACTAGTCAAAAAGTAAAGAACAGGTGCAAATTCATAAATTAACCTAGCAAAACTATACATTATCCTATATATTATGCTTAGTTGGCACATACTGTAACATTTGTGGATAACTAACATAGACCAGAATATTCTGTACTGGCCACCAAAGGCTTCATGCCCAGTACACCACCAGAATAGCCCACCTGAAAGGTAACAAAGACTGAGCAAATAATTGATACCTGAGGCCTGTCTGACATGACAAAGTGATGCCTCCCAGCCAAACATACAGCAAAAACCTATTTAACGCTTAGCCTTCAAACAGGTTTAAATTCATCAACCTAACAATTGAGTTCATATTAGTCATGGATGCAAACTCTTGTCTGTGTGTGTATTTATATATACACTTGTGTACACGTAGCACTTTCTGTCCATCAGCCTCGCTTCTCTCTGCACAGGTTCAGTGCAGCTCATGGTGAGCAGAACTGTTGTAGAAGATGAACAGCAGAAAGGGACATGTACCCCTGCATAATGCTGACACTCAAGTCCGTATCAACTGACTGGTCCTGCTAATGGCTGCAAAGATGAAAGGAACAGGTCTTTCTGCAACTCTGAAAGAGACCCATAGAAAGTACATTGCTTTGTTTTTAAATAACAGCTTGGACTACAGCCATACCTACCGCAAGCCTTGACCTGCGGGTAACCAACCAGTTAGATGATGTTCATCTGTTAACTTGCAGGTGAGCTCACCCACCCAGGTCAGATTGGCTTTTAGAAATCCCCCTTGTCTCACAGACAGTACACTACTGAATGGTGGTGATTCATTTCAGTTATGCGTCTCATGTTATTCTGAAATCCCTAGAGAACCTGTTGACTGCTTATTTTAAAAAAACTAAACCAAAAAAAAAAACCAAACCCAGACCCATCCTTTGCTATAGAAATCAAGATCATCTTTGTTTCTGTGGGAATAGGAAAAAATTCCCTACCAGATTTCATCCGCAGATAGAATTTTGACCTCTGAACTTAAAAGCTTAATTTCTTGTAGACACGAAATAGACTCTTCTGTTTAAAGAAAGATGGTTAACACATTAATTGACTGGCCAGGAAGAGAGACCGTACACTGAATGAATTTGTTTACAGAAGAGCTGCAAATGGAGAGTACGTATATGACAAGAATTTCTTCAACACCATACATGAGAACATCACATCCACATCTCATTAATACAGCCATCACCCTTCAACAAACAGCCTGTTTTCATTTATTAAAACTGCTTTTGGGTCTTTTCTATGTAGCCCATAGTATACTATTAAAAATATTCTAAATAAAATTAATACCATAGAGAGTTTTACAAAATATTTATTTGGAAAAAATCAAGTCTGTACAAAGTTAACGTTCTCAACACCGAAGTTCGTAAAAATGCTAACACAAGAGAGAGACAAGTAATACATTAAACTGATCTTTTCTTAAATTACAAAGAAGTGGATCCATTCTAAAGAAGCTAATGTAACTCTAAACATTAAACAAAAGGGAGAACTTTGAAAGATTTTACTCTTTCATCTATTACAGCCAAATACTTGTAACAAAGGATGACTTTTTCCATCCTTTTCATAAATTCCCCCCGCAAACACTGTCCACAACTAAACTAAATACTCTAAATGGTTTACACTTTTACTGTACATAGCTTGTGCTCCAAGAAAAGCTAGCACAATTGGATCATCGTTTTCTCAGTGACTAACAAAAAGTCTCCTCTATACATTTGGTAAAAAACTGCACACAAAATTCTCTGTACAAACCAACTCTGCTCATGTAAATTTGAGGCAAACTTAAAGGAAAAGTACTTACTTGTGCCTTCAATTTGGCATAATGTAGGGACAGTGATAACACAGGGACAGCAATTAAGTAAAATTTCACAAAGAAAAATTCAGTAACTGGGAATACTGTCTTTTTTATATATAATTACTATTACTGTAGTAATTTTAGTGATTTTTTTTAAATTTTCGTGGTAATTTTAATAGTAATTTTTACTTGCAGTAGTTTTTCGTTTACTTACAGTAATTTTTAATTAATTTTATAGTCATTTTTATTATTACTGTAATAAAAAGATTTATATACTGGATGTTATTAGGAATGGCACACCCTAAATCTAACAGTGCTAGTTTTATAGTCCTCATCATAAAATAAGATTTTTCTGTACATTACTTAAGTTTCCTCTCTTCGTTTTAAGCTATTTGTGAAAGCTGTCGCTGCATATTAAACAACTTTTCTTAAACAGGAGGAAACGTCCCCTCGTGAAAATAAAAACAGTAAAATTTTCGTATTACTGTAAACACAATTAAAATGAAGACTGACAAAATGCAGTGTGACAGGTAAGCCATAGTCTGGAAAGCTTTTTTTCACATTTTCTTAACACAATATATGGCTCACACCACACACAGCAGCAAAAAAAGCAATTGAAAATTTCAAGTTACAGCCAGGGGTGCCAGGCAGGATCCATACGACAGAGATTATCCAAGCTATTTGCAGCTGCTACCAGAGTGTTGACTTTGCTTTCTCCTCCTTCAAACTGAGCAAGATTATGAAGCCGAGTCATGATAGCCGTAACAGCTTTCTGAACTAGTGAAACCAGCTGCTGGCTGTCCATATTTTCGGGTTGCCCAGCTGCTGAGAGTGGGGAGGAAGTATCCTCTTGTGTTTTTTTGTGCCATGCAATTATCTCATCCCGCAGGACAGTTTTTAGGATGCCATCAACCTATATGAAGGAGAAAAATCAGACTATTATATTTAATCCGAAGAACCATCAGGGATTATAGAATTATAACTTAGATTTTAGCGGCATTTTGACACTTTTGGTCCTGCATTACAATCTCAGTCTTCTCAAGATGAGTGTGGCTTCCAACTGTCTTTACTGTTTCCTCTCAAGGTGTTTCTTTTCATAAAAAGCTATCATTATGAAAACACAACACAATGACTCCTACAGAAATGAAAAAAACAATCACACAAACTGTAACATATATTAAGATCTTCATACACAAATAGAGTCATCTATATTCTATTTTTAAACGACCCCACTAAATTTACAACTTTTCCCACACACAAGCACACATACGCAGAAGTCTTCTGCAAAGATTAAGAGTACTTTGCAAAGCTGGGGTTTTTTGCACAATGATTACACTCTGAGGCAATATCGTTTTCTGCCAAACAGGGAAAGAATGCTGACTGCAATGTACATTGATATGTATATACATATATATTATATACCTAGCTATATACAGGCCGGTTCCATCCTTGGATGAAAAAGAAATGCCTGCAACAAACGGTTTCCTTTTTTCCTCATCACTGAGTTGAGTTACTGACATTAATCTGTCAACTCCAACAGTTCTGAGCTTCTAAAAGAAACTTTCAGGTATCCAGCCTGAGTCAAATTCACTGCTTGCATATAACAAATAAAACATTTCATAACCAATATAGGTATTAGGCCAGCATATACAAACACATATTAAACATATTTCATGGACATTTGTAAAAAAGATAAGATGCAGAAAATGTTAAAAGCATTCCTCTTAAATCCAAAAGATAGATAATCTAAAGCAATAATCACCACACGCCTGAACTGAGCTGGGCACCTGTTCTCTGATCTGCAAGAAATCAAAGAATATCTCAAATTGGAAGGGATCCATAAGGATCATCGAGCCCAACTCCCTGCTCCTCATAGGACAACCTACAACTAAACCATATGACTAAGTACCATCCAGATGCTCCTCGAACCCTGATAGGCTTGCTGCCATGACCACTTCCCTAGGGAGCCTGTTCCAGTGACCGACCACCTGCTCAGTGAAGAGCCTTTTCATAATGTCCAATCCGAACTTCCCCTGATGCAGCTTTACTCTGTTTCCTCATGTCCTGTACGCTGGTCACCAGAGAGAGGAGATCAGCACCTCTGCCTCCACTGCCCCCCTTAAAGAAGTTGTGGACTGTGATGCGGGCACCCCTCAGCCATCTCTTCTACCAGCTGGACAAACCAAGTGACCTCAGCCACTCCTCATAAGTCTTGCACTCGAGACCTTTCACCATCTTGGTCGCCCTCCTCTGCACACACTGTCATAGTTTGACATCCTCCTTATATTGAGGCACCCAAAACTGCACACAGTACTTGTGGCGGGGCTGCACCAAATTGATACGGCAAGTCTAATTGGGCGTACATCATTCACATGTTGAAATTACAGGCTGTCTGAAAATTCATTTGCATGGATAGACATGGCTTTGTAAGGTAAGACGATGAATTATTTAAAAAATATTCTAACACAGATATCTGTATTATAGATAAAGAAAAAAAATCACTTTAGGACATTTTCCATCTTTTAAAAAGTAACTAGCTCCCACCATAGCTACAGCACATTATGTTCAGTGTCTTTCTGGTGCAAATTGCTTGCCTAAGTGCAAGATGCCTCGTTTTTTGGAAAGCATTAGAATTTAAAAGGAAGTTCAACAATTTCTTTAGAAAACTACACCCTGCTAAGAGCTAAAATCCATCAAAGTAACAGTATACCTTTAGCATTCTATTCCACTAACAAAGGGCCAAGACACATTTCTATTCACAGCTTATTATGAAGATTCTAAATGGTGTTGCATTTGTCATTTTGCTATTTACCGCTGCCAGAATTTGTAAGGATTCATGAGGCTAAAGCACTGAAACAATCAGCCTGAATTAACATGTTTGGACAAAAAAATTAAATTAAGGGTAGAATTACAACTATCTTCCTCCTATTCCTTCCAAAAAGGCAAACTGCAAACATTTCAGCTGGCCTTTGTAATGACCTTAGGGTAAGATTTAAAAACAAATACGGACCATTCAGTTTCTACCTTAACCAAGAAAGTGCTGTTTAGTTTATAAATTGCCAAATATAACATGCCCACAGACAACCTTTCAAAAGGTATACAAACCTTAAAGTTTGGCTGTGCAAAGCAGCGAGCTACTGCAATCATAGATGCAGTCAGTGGACCAGATACCCCAATGGTGGTAAGAAATTCAGAAATGTTTGGTGTAAGCCGGAATGGAACTGGACGATTGGCATCCAAATCTCCAGTAGCATCATTAATGTCAAAGCGAAAGTAAGCTACATTTAGCTTGCCAGTGTCCTGGATTTAAAAGCAAGATACACAAAAGTAATTAAAGGAACAGATTTTCATTAATGAAACTAGAAGAAGTTGGATTTTTGTTTACTGTTAATAGAGTACAAATTCTACTCCAATACTTTTCACTCTTTCAGTCAAACAGTTTTTGAGCAAAAAAGTTAATATTAAAGGCATGCACAAAGTCAGGTATGTATTTATCTCAAAACATATGTCCAAAACCCCTTACTAAACACACGTTGTTGTAACGTCAAACTTAAGGAATAGATTCTTCTGTAGCATGGTCTATAAGGAGTCACGCAGATAGACAGATCCCTCTTCTCTATGCATTGTTCATTCTGGGTAAGCATCTGAATGCTTATCTAGAGGGATTAAAGAATATTAATTGCTATACAGAGTATAGCCCTCCATGCATTAAAATGGCATTAAGACTTTAATATATACCACCTTTGCCCTGCTAAGTTGGCAAGCCTCATTTTAAACGTTGGCTTAAAACAGAAAAATCACTATTAATATGAGTTGTAGTTTGCCATGATGGCAATGCTGAAATGGTATTCCCCTTTAAGAAAATGAAGCTCTAAATTTTGGGGTTTTTAAAATCTGTTTGACAGAGAGATATATTCAAAGCAATATATTTGAAGGAGGACTAAAAAGAGAGACTCATCAGTCATTTACAGGAACGGTTCCAATATCTAAGAACTATTTTACGAAGATCTACATTCTCACCACAGAAGGTAGAGTTGATGTCCACAGGGACCACAGTTTAAATTACTACCTACATGATGAGCAATCACATATAAATGAAAAGCCTACCAAAATGCACCGTTAATTATATATGTCGAATTACTGTTTTGACTCATTTCAAAAGTATAGTCCAAATTTCCATTTGATCAAAGATGACAGCATGCATCCAGAACAAACTAAAGCATACCTGGGCAATCTGCAGCATTTCAGGGTTGAGTCTATTTAAATGGAAGATGAATTCTGCAAAGCCAATTAGGGCTAACTGAATAGTGAACATCTTTCGAAAGGTCCAGTAATCCGTAGCATTGGGGAATGTATGCAAAGCCCACTCCTTAAGCATACTGCGTGGCACCATGTTACTCTGCACTTCTTTAAGTATATCTCTGAGAACCTACATATGAAAAATATTAATTGAAAGAGATAATTTTTAATACACTTCTTAGCAACAGGCAAATATGCCAGGAGCATCTACCAAACTGCTTCTCTCAACCGCTGGCTGTATCCCATTTTAGGAAAAACATCCCACATTGGGACGCTTTCAATCCAACACTGTTTCCTGACTTCTTTGTCAGAACACGAGTATTTTGTTAGCCCATCCTCTGCACAGCTAGAAAATATTCTTTATCTGAAAAGACTAGATTTTTAATAAAACCCTATAAGCATGCCAACTGCAAACAGGCACGTCAGAAAAGCTAAGACTGGAAAGTTATATAACCTGATTTGTACTATCTCCTGTTCAAGACTTTCAAGAAAATCAGAAGTGAGCTAAAGAGACTACACTCACAATGCTGCACTTCCTTATGGGAAACTAACAGAACATACTCCGCTCTCTTCTAGCTTCAGCGCAAGCTGGTTATGCATTTTGCAACAATAAAATAAAATCCTTTAAGCATAATGGCAAGATCTGAAATTATACATGGGACCTACAAAGCAGGCACTCTAAAGATGCCTCTCTGCATGGGTTCTTCATACACGGGGTAAAAGGTGAAAGGGTTTTTATTACACAAGATAAAGAAAGATACTGGGTAAAGTAATTTGTAACATATTATTACAGCAAAATTACCCCCAAAATAGAAAAAGATAAAAGCTGAAAGCTGTATTCAGCTGTTTCTCTAAGTGAACACAGTGCCACAGTTTTTTCCCTAGATGTAAATGCTTGCAATCTACCAAAATATTTAATTACTGTAGCATATACTAGCCTAATTAATTAGAAAAATAAATAAAGTCAGGATCTGTTCTATTACACCAGAAAGCATGATAGTTATACTGACTTCAATTAAATGGTTGTTAAAGAGTTTCATAACCTGAAGGAAAAATTCTCAAAATAGAAACAGATGTTACGTAACACTTATTTTATTTTGTAATAAAGAAAGCCTGAAAAGATAGCTTCTCTAAATGTATACCGCGGATTTTCTAACAGCTATATTTGAAATGGGACTGGCATTTTATGTAAGAAGTTGCATTAACCTTAAGATAAAAAAACATAAAATAACCTTATTAGTCACAACTAGATTTTGTTGGAGGTTACAGAGAGGGAGAGTATTGCTCTTCCTGAGTACTATCATTTATCAGGGTGAGACTACTCAACTGCTTCTGTTCGACTTAGATGAATCCACTGGCAATTTCAGGAGTTTCAAATTCAAATTCAGGAATTTCAATTTAGAAGAACATGGGGAAGCCTGCATCACATAGCTTGCTGCAACTGCTTACGTAAACTAGGAATGCTCTTTCCCATGTTATCCATTAATTATTTTCAAAGCACTAATGAAAGGGCCAAAAAGCAAGCAACACCTTGTCTATTTGCAGTTGCAGTTACCCAAAACAACCTAGAGCAAAACAAATACAGCTTTTTTTAAAGCTTTCCAAGATCATCTAAAATATTAAAGAGATGTAAGTGTTCCCAAGAATACATTAAGCAAAACCAAATTAAATCCCAAAAAATCAAAACACCACCTCTGCAAAAATATATCTGACTCACATCTAATGAGAGGTGAGGAGTCAGGACAGGGTGGGTGGGGTGGGGTCGGACATAGTATAGAGTCCGCAATAAAAGCCCTTGATTAAAATTCATTATATATTCTAATACCTGATGGCTAGCTTGAGTCCCCCGTGCTTGGACCGTTGCCAGTCTGTCATAGTAGCGAGAAATAGGGTTGTCGTGCTCAATGCCTTTCTTGGCACAGCGTTGCTTATAGATCTCCACCAGGGAAAGAGAAGAGGGATTGTCTTCAACCAAACGCATCTGCGGAGAAACTGCTACAACACGGGGGACTAGGAGTAAATTAAGAAGGGGGAGTGTGGGGGGTGGGGAGGGCAGGGAGAGCAAAAGAAAACAAAACGAAACAATTAATATATAACCCAAATACTAAGAGAAGAATTAGCATTCAAGTATCAGCCCCTAAAACACAACTGGATAATCAACTGAAGTGTATCAAAAGAAAATTTTTATTACTACACTCATAACTAATTCAGAAACTGTTAAAAAGAAAGTATGATAGCAGATTTTTTTTTATCTTAACATAAACATCAACTATATTAGCAAAAATAAATAGAGCACTCATTAGTCTTCCTACTCTTCTTTACCTGCAGAAAAGAGTGTTATATCTTGTTTAGGGGCAAAGGGGTTCGTAACATCTGATTACACAACACTTATGTTAATAAAAATTACTCTGAAGAACAAAACTACTAAACTCAATAGGGTATGTAAAGTGATCCAGAAAAACTGGAGGAAACATAGTTGAGGATTAGAAGTTTAAATGACACCATTTGGAAATAACATAGGGAAGGCACAGCAAAACATTCAATAATAAGAAAACTTAGGCCGCTGAGCTTTTCCTTGATGAACAGTAAATTTGCAAAAACCTATTTGCAGTTTCATGGTGCTCAACAGACGTATCATCCTACTGAGTCTTACGTGCACCCCCACCCACATCAAGACAGACGAGGCCTCTTCTGTAGCTAGCTTTTCCAGCAACTTTGTACTGTTTGACAGCGACCTCCAGATCGCTGTAATAATTAACCTCAGAAATATAGGGAAAAGTTGTTTAAATGCATTTAAATTGTTTGATGTAATTTCTTCAATCTTAAAGAAGAAAATGCATTCTGCAGAAGGGGTGTTAATGATCTATTTCTTCTGGCCTGCTCCCATTAACCTCTGGCAGCAGAGAAATGAATGTTCTTTAGGTTCTTTTGAATAGTATCAAACCACAAGGTGCAGGAGTATTTCCGAAACACTGTAGTTTAAACAGGAGCTCTTTGATGGAAAACATGTTACTTTACTAATCATGTTATATAGAGGATATATTTCTGTATCAGTGGCCTTGTTTATCATATCTTTCAAGGCTTTATCTACTGCATTTCTGGTATTCTGGCCTCTGAGTGATGTAAAATTGTCTTCACATACGTAGAGATACTATATTTACCTTTTGTTATAACAAATCCTTTGGCCTGTACATTGTGGTTTTTTTAAAGTCAGAACACAAATACGCATTTCTACCTCTGTAAAGTGCAACTTGCAACATCTGGCCACCTAAGCTCTTGACAGTAACTTCATATCAATAGATACTATTAGCCAAATAGGAGGACTGATAAAACTACACTTTTTTAAAATCAGATCTCAGCACTTCTTAAAAGGACAATAGCAAAGTAGCTGCTTTGTCATAGTATCTTTGATTAAAGTTTCCCTTATCCATAATATATTTTTGGCTCACCAACCAATGATTATTAGAATTGACTAACGTAATGTACAGAACTCATTTGTATAAAGTTAGTAAGTGATTCATTGACCTTCTGAAATAAAAAGTGTTTATACATTTATATGAAGTAGCTACGCAGCTGTAAGCTGGAGCCTGACAACAGCCTTAGTATCTGGAAAACACAAGAATTTAACTATTTTAAGGCACTTACATTAGTATTTGAATCATAAGCAGATGAAGTATGTTGCCAGGTAAGACCTTGATCCTCTGTTTCTCATTTCATGAATGAATTATATTTATAATCAACACATTGAAAAACCAAGATACAGAAGGAAAGAGAAAGAATTAAGACTGTGTGTTCAGCTTTCATTCACTGTTTCTGTTTTGAAATGCCTCATTATGTGACCTTTTTATTATGTGACTATTTTGGCAATTTATACACATAAATCATATTGGAACCCTCCCTAGCTCCCCCCCTTGAGGCCTCCCTACCATTATGTTTGTTAATTCTGTAACGTTTAAGCATTGCCAGGTGATGCTGTTGTCAAAGTGCACTCTCCAAACCACATAACCTTTTACAGGATCATAGAGGTACGCTCGACAAAAGTCCTGCATCCAACATCTAGATTATGAACGGATTTTATTTGGCAACAACTAACCAGTCAGTATATGTTCCTGAAAGTAAACATCACCATGGATACATGAAGTTACTTCAAAAATTACAAAGACAGGTTCTCATATCAGAGAATTCAGAAACTCCGTACCAAATGCAAAGCTCTACAAAAAAAGTCTTTCTTCTTCTGTGGAAGAGGTGGAAGAAATTCAATATCCATATATTGCAACTCGGGGAGAAAAAGTTTTGTTCTGTTCCTCCCCAATTGCCTCTAAATGCTTGTTCTAAAGTACATGGCAGCGTCGGTCAGCGGATGGTGAGTGGTTGTATCGTTCGTGTTTGTGCTTTTTTTTTTTGCCTTGTTTTTCTTTCCCTTCCTTTTCCATTTTATTATATTAACATTATTGTCATTATTATCACAATTGGAGTGGATACTGTCCTGGTTTCAGCTGGGATAGAGTTAAATTTCTTTTCAGTAGCCAGTATGAGGCTATGTTTTGGAGTTTTGCTGGAAACAGTGGTGATAATGTGGAGATGTTTTAGTTGTTGCTAAGTAGCGCTTACACTGGTCAAGGCCTTCTTCAGCTCCCTGTGCTCTGCCGGGTGCACAAGAAGCTGGGAGGGGGCACAGTTGGGACAGCTGACCCAAATTGACCAAAGGGATATTCCATCCCATATGACATCATGCTCAGTATATAAAGCTGGGGAAGAAGAAGGAAGGGGGGACATTGGGAGTAATGGTGTTTGTCTTCCCAAGTAACCATTAGGCGTGATGGAGCCCTGCTTTCCTGGGGATGGCTGAGCACCTGCCTGCCCGTGGGAAGTGGTGAATGAATTCCTTGTTTTGCTTTGCTTCTGCGCGCAGTTTTTGCTTTACTTATTAAACTGTCTTTACCTCAACCCATGAGTTGCCCCACTTTTACTCTTCCGATTCTCTCCCCCATCCCACCAAGGGGGAGTGAGCGAGTGGCTGCGTGGTGCTTGGTTGCTGACTGGGGCTAAACCACGACACTATTTCCATAGCAACAGACTCAATGGGCATGCCTCTGCCTTACGTATGTTATTCACAACTGAACTTTATACCGTAAATGCTGTGTGTACGCCCTTCTAAGAACACCCTAGATCACACGCAATCAACCTCACTTCTTCAGAGGGGAGCTACAATGCCAGCAAAGACTAAACACCTAGATGGATGTGCATTTACCTTCTGAATATTCAGAAACTTCAGTATCAGTGATTAGTAGCTGTCAAAACCTTTAGCAATTCTAATCTTTGAGTATAACATATATTTAAACATATTTAAAAAGAACATAAAATCTCTGTTTTCTGTACCTGTAAAAAACAAATGCCTTTTTGTGGTTTCCTTCCTTTTCTCTAAGCAGGGGTTCAAAAGGCGAAGAAGTTGTAACACCCGCTCCTCTCTACGAGACTCTGTCAAGCAAGCATCATTCATTACCAGATATGGGTAAATCTTTCCATTATGGCCTCGGATATAAAGTCTTCTAGCTGCAGTATTGTGTTTCTGAACTATCTCCACTCTGGGCATAAACCTATCAGGAAGAAAGGGATATTAAATCAGCTGAGCTGATCTCCTCCGATATTAAATCATGATGTAGAAAAGAGAGAGAAGAAAAAAAAAAAATCAAACCCACACAGCAACAAAAAAAAAAAACCACCACAAAACCAAACAAAGTCAAAAAAAACCCAATAAAAATCCCCGCCAAATAAGTAAGGCAGTACAACTGTATTACAGGGTATAATTACATTATGCAGCTAGCCCATGGTTTCTGTTTTGTAGTCTGTTTGATTCCATTTATTTGTTTTTAGGAAAACAAAGTTCTTGAGCAAAATTACTCTTTAGATCAGACCTTTATCACTACTTTGAAGCATACTACCTCTATTGACTACAACAGAAGAATTAATCTCAACTTATATCTTTCAGAACTACAACTAAAGGGTATTTTTAGGTTACCTTGCTATTTTGATGTAGTAATGTGTTGGCTTTGGCATAAGGAATTCTCCAGGTATCTCTACTTCTGCAGTTTGAGCTGAAAAATTACTTAGAAAGCGACACTTTTCCTCTATGAGGAAAAACTTTGGAAGCTGTTTAGTTTTTGCCTCCAGAATTTTGATCCATTTCTTCAGTTTAGAGATAAGATTGTGAAGTTTCATTGACCCCGGCACACTGAAGTCAAAGTCTAAAAGGAAAAAAAATACATATATATATACACACACGCATCCTCAGTATTACAGCTTCTATATAGGGTATTTAATGTCTGAGGTTTGCATTTTCCAAAAGGTTCTTTCAGCCACATACCCTCAAACAAAATACTTTAAGGAGTCCCACATACTGCACACATACCTGTTATGTAGAAAAGCATCACACTGGTCTTGAATACTATAGTGAAATGTAAAGCTGCTACAATTAGCAACTCACACAAAAAAAGGAAAGCATACTACCAAGCAAGACCAGCAGAGAAACATGGGTACCTATAAACCCTAAACAAAAAGGAAAACTAGAGGGTTCAGGCAAATACAGAAGAGACATAAGAATCATTAAGGAAGAGTCAGAGCATAATTGGTATATGATCATACCACAGCAGGGACACAACAACAGTAGATGCCAGGGGAGAACAAATCAGACAATTCAATAATGCAAGCTGAACACACGCCTAGAGCTGTACAGCCTGTAAAAGGCAGGCTCTGCTCAATACTTCATCTCTACTGAAATCTTTTAGTAAAGTCCTGAAATTATATGCAACTTAAACCTGTCAGAATCTGTTACCTCTTTTCTATACACAGCTGTAAAATATTCTCTATTTAGTAAATAACGAACTTCCCAAGATTTTCCTGTTTTAGTCATGCAAACATTAGAAAAACATACTGTAAAAACTGTAAATACTATTACTGTATTTAACTGTCTATATACTGCAGACTGCATAGAAAGAAAGCAGTCATAAACCAATCGATTAGATTAGATTATATCAGATCATTTAGTGAAAGAGGAACAGTACTCTTATTTTACAGTCTAGCACTATAATTTTCTGCCTGTTTCATTAAAAGTGATTTATTTATTTAAAATCAATGGAGGCTTTTTACTTTTAAAAGGGATGAAAGAATCTCAACTGAGGATACAATGTAGAATCTGTGAGCAACTGCAGGACAAGTAGTAAAATTGCTATTACTGTTATTCTCCTATTCTGTGCTGCAAGAAAATTCTCTCTATTCTTTCCCGGCTTAGATAACAATTGCATGCCACCACAGGAAGAACAGATATGACAGCCTAAGCAAAAATGACAATATTATGCAAACAGCCTGCTCTTTCCTTTGCAACATAACAGTATTGCAGTGTCGAACTCTCTCCTCTAGCCCACATACAAGTAAAGTAAGAACTTCCTCAAGGTCAATACATGGTCTTCAATATGCCACGCAGATAATTCTGTAACAGAAATCACGGCAATATCAACCATTGTCCAGGCCAACACCAATGCCATCTTCTCAACACTGCTCTTACTACAGTTTCAGAACAGAACGATAGATAGATAGATAGATAGATAGATAGATAGATAGATAGATAGATAGATAGATAGAGTGAGTGAGTGAGTGAGTGAGTGAGTGAGTGAGTGAGTGAGTGAGTGAGTGAGTTTGAATTTCCCAAGAGAGAAAATGAATAAACCACATACACAAATGAAATTTTGGTCAAGCGCTTCAGTACAACAACAACAAGAGATTAAACACAATTGGATAAGAAGATAAACTGCTCTCTGTAAACCTCATTAGTTATGGCATCCCAAATTGTGCAAGTTAAGTAACAGACTTGAATTCTTAAAAAGCTTTTCTGTAACAGAGTCTAAAAGATGCCATTTTAAATTCCACAGGTTACAAGTGAAAAAGCAACAGCAAGAAAGAAGCAGAGGATGTCAATTCAGTATTTCTAAGATTTACAGCTAAAGCAGAACAAACAGAATCTTCATTATGGTTCAATACAAGAGAATTAGTTTGAACTTTATTGCAGAATCTATGTTTCAGTATGTTATCTACAAGCAATATTTTCCTAAGCTGATGAAAAACAAAACCGAAAATAAAACAATCATGAGTGCGGCTCAGAGGACAACTTAATTTGACCACATAAATGTTCTGCAAGCATCTACCTGCAAGTATGCTAATAGTAAATTAAGTATATGTGCACAGCATATAAAAGTTATTCTCAACCACAATTAAAACCACCAAAACCTCTGATTATCCACAAAACTTACTCCTACAAACAAGGTTAGAATATTTGTTTTTTAGCCAGAAGAGTTCACATAATTCAATACATACACTCTTGTTCTCAAAGTTCTCTTCTTTACATGTGCAGAATACTATTACCAAACAAAATAATGCAACCTCGGATTCCTGTCATTTTGCTATTCTGTTACTTAAACAAAATATCAGAGAACACATAACTCAACATACCGTGTTGTGTATCCACAGTATACTGATATGCTAAAAGCTTTCAGTGAAAGTCTTAAGTCTACTGGCCCAAAACAGAGCAAAAAAACAGTACATACAAAATCCTTTCCACTTCTACAAGAAAAGTCTATAATGAAAAATACAGTTTAATATTTATGGATGTTATAAATTAGTATAACTCTGTAATATTCCCTTTTCTTTTTCTACCTGGTATGGTCAGTGCATCTATTGCAATATCACTGTAAGACACTCTTATTATAATTCCAAGCCTACCCTCTAGTGAGCAGTGGGAGAAAATCATTTCATGAAAAATGACAAAAAATTATTGAATCATTTGTCTCCTGAATCCCTGACATACAGGAAAGTATCCCCAAATTGCAACTAGGTTTTGTGCTAATGTGAAGCACTAAAGTAGTAAAAATATGCATCAATATATATGCCTTACAAAAAAAAAAAGTCATTCAGTTCACCACAAGAATATCTCTAGTTTGTTGAAATGTCTATTTTAGGATTTTTCTTGCTTTGTTTCCCAGCAGCAGATGGGAAAAACAATTCAATTAGTCTTTTTGCTCATGTCACAGAGAGCCCAACTGAGAAGAAAAATCACTTCAGCTGGAAGAAAGGGAAATACAAGACCAGATATTATTTGTGTACAAAGTCCCTCTGTTTCACAGACATCTTAATCTATATAGATAGTAATTTTGTTTCAAACAAATCCACTTTTGCAGTACTTACTCCTGGAGAACATCTTTCTCAAGCTAACACATGCTGGTCTAAAATACCTTACTACTTACACCATCTTCTCCTAAACGGAATAGGTTTATCCCCTCATCTTCAATGTAGATATTCACAGAATACCATGATAGAGTGCAACTGAAGAAGCTTACTCTCTGTTTTCAATGCTGCTAAAGATTTTACAGTGCGATATATGTATTTCAAGCAAATAAGTTTATTGAAAGTCTTGAATGCCTCAAAAATTGCTACCTGAATCCATCCAACCCAGCATAACTGGCAAGTTCTTCCCACTCTCAATAAAAGGACAAACAGAGAGCACAATCTTCCTGCCAGTGAGAGAGACCTAAAAAATTCTGATGGTTCTCAACACTACTGGACAAAGCTTAATACTTTTTGAATGAGGGCTGTACCATCACTTCTCATGAAGCAACACACACAAAAAATGTGCTGGAGTTAACAAAATTAGAGTCCCAAATCCCCTGTACACCCAAACCCCTTGACCTACAGAATATTAACACAGCATTAAAAAAAAAAAAACAACAAAGAAAACACCTGGAAACTAAGATCTAACAACTAAAGAAAATCCCTTCTGCTACACTGGCAGAAAAGAGTTCTAATCAGTTAAAAATAACAGACAATTAATGCTTTTAGAGCAAGTAATAGTTCATTTGCCCATTTTAAAAGATTATTCTGACCACAGTCAAAGCCTCATCACACTTGAAGTCATGACCCAAGGATCTTCAACTAAACAGCCAGGACACCCATCATGTAAGATGCCACTTAGGACTGAAGCGTAAGCTTAGTTTCACAGAGCAGTTCAGATCCTTCACACATATGGTACTGAAGAAGATCCAACTGTTCTCTGAGAGAAAAGAGCTGTCTTGCTTCTGAAGTTATTGTTCATACATCCATATACTCTGTATTTTCCCAAAGGTTCTTTTTAAACTCACAAGAACTTTTGGAAAGCACCAACATGAAAAATCTTAGTGACAGGTAAGCAGAAATACGTAGCAGGACTTCTGGTTTATCACTCAGCTCCAGAAAACCAAAACTTCAAAGACGAGACCAAGGTCAAATATGATGCTAACTCCTATCTCTTGGTCTGGACTTTCTGGATAACATCCTGTTATCTAAAACTTCGAATGGACATAAAGACAGAGCTACCCAAGTAATACTATGCTCAGTCTTGAGACAAGGGGAAAAAAAAAATCATCCTTAAAAAAAGCTGAAAATTAATAACAGAGCTCTTCCCCCTGCCCTCTCCCCACACTTCAGAGGAAGAGTAGGACTTCAAGGAGCTTCCTTCTGATTACAGTTTCCATTTGCAGTAGAGAATTAATTGTGCTGGATGCCAAAACTCTCAAGAAAATTATCTTGCCCTTTAAGGGTATATTTTGGAATTTTCCATTCGTATTCAGCTTCAGTGGAGAGATGGTTGCAGAACGAAGCAGGATCCAAACTCTAAACTATCATCTGCGCACAAAAGAACAATTGAGGCAGTTTTTCTCCTCCTTTCACTGCTGAGGGAGCTCTCAAAGGGAGCATTTCTCAGCATTCGCCTGTTCTTTGATGTCAAAGGTTTAGCAAAAAAGCAGAGAGGGAACAAAGAACAGATGGTCAAAGAACTATGCATTTGAAGTTCCAGGGGAAAAAAAAATTCAAAGAAAAACTTGGTTTTAAAATATTATACGTTAGGTCATCTTTTTCCATCCTATCAAAGCTCCAATGGTCCAGACAACTGCAGACAAAGTATTTAGAATGTAAGAAACTGTGAGACAGTCACCAATGGCTCCAAACAGGAATCAAGATGCAACTCAGACATTGGTGGAAGAGATTATGCAACCAAACATAGTTGAAAGTGTCTATAAAATACAGCTGTCAACATTAATCTGGAAATAACTGAAGAAAACTGTTTACTCCAAGACAGCTCCCCGGGTTGGATACTTCTGAAATGGAACACAACCACTGTAATTATCTGTCCATCATCTAAATGCAACTGGTACTAAGAATCAGAAAAACAAACAAACATTCTAGTGTGACAAAAGGACACAGCAGGCACGACTTACAAATGGTTTCACATAACGCTAGAACAGCCTTTGCTATCTTCAGTACAGTAATCACAATCCTATTAATTTATTTATATACATTCTATTGTTTTTGCAAAATTCATTAAAAAACCCTTATTTTCATTTTCTGCATAATGAATTAGATTACAAAAATATGTAATTATATCAGTTTAATTTCTTCTGCTTTTCCCACACTTCATCTGTGAATTAAAAGTGAATACATTAGATTAAAATAAAATCTAGTACTAAGAAAAATAGTTATTTCAATCCTGTAGATATTCATGTCTAACCATACTTGAAAAATAAAACAAACTCTTCAACAAAAAAAAAAAAAACAGAAAGTAATTACTTCTTATTAAACTGAAGTTTACTATGAAACACTGCATTGTATGACTTTACGTGATTTTTATGTCCAGGCCTATGTTGCTGTCCTTTGTTTCATATATGATACGATATAATTAGATAGCAAGCCTGAAAACCTTAAATGCCATTTATATGTCATAAAGACATGCAAATAATACACAATGGCATATAAAAACTGAACACCCTCTCAATTTTTTATTTTAACTAAAAACTGTAACTGAAATGTAATTAAACTTTCTTAATTTTTTCTCTAGAAATTTGCTGAAACAGTAGTTCAGATTTTGTAGACTTGAGCCTGGTGTTGTATTTAGTTTTCAGTTACTCCTTTTGAAACCCCAGCACTCTCTAACACTCAAAGGAAACAAACTAAGAGGTACTATGACTGTCCAAAAATAACCCAAAACGAATAAAAACTCAGCATATCAACACTTATAGCAATAAAAAAGGTGAATATAGTACTATCCAAACGCAAAGACATATAAACCATCATTAAAAATTAAAAACAAGTCTAAACTTTTATTAACTGTATATTTTCCTCTCTAAGCTTCCATCAAAGACACATAAAATGTTTCTACTTCTATTTCCCTCCCTAGTACCCCATATCTATTAAAAATTTAATCATATGTTTCAGGACTTTCATTGCCTGCTGTCATGCAACTGTTGTGCCCCAAAATCGCCGTCATGCAATACATAGCATGCACAAGATATATAGGCCATATCTACAACTGAGTTACTTGCACAAGATTACCATCAGTTCACTTATCAGTTACTTGCCCAGGATTCCTATCAGTTCAATCATTTTCACAACATTATCTGTAAAGTGCTTGAAAAAACAGCACAAGTCTACTTGTCAAGCTCTGTAAATGCTCAGTAGCTGTGTTGACCTCAAACAATTTTAAGTTAAGGTAACTTTACATATCTTAGAATTCTAAAAAGAGTAACTCTTCAATGCAAGATTCGCTTTTGCAGAGGAACCAGCCTGATATGGAAAGGGGGTGGTTTTTAAGTCTTTATCAAATCTAAGACAATAGAGTTTTAACTCATATCAGAATCAGAAGTCAGAGTGCCAGGAGGGTAAAGAGAAAAGTAGATTCAGAAAAAGATGAAAACCCAGGTCTTCACAAAAACTCTCTTTCCAGTTTTGAACAGCTAGTAAGTTTGAATTGGTTTTAAAAAAAAACAAAACAAAACAAAAAACACCCCCCAAACCCACTACCTATACTTAACTACTCATTTTCATCTAATTCTACAGTTATCTTTAAGGAAAAGATGATGTAGTTTAGATAGGAATTTACGCAAACTCAAAATCCTGGCAATCCAATCCAAAACACTAATGCCAATCAATGTCACCTTCTGTCATATATAGCTTCATGCCCTTAATACTTTTCACCAAATATATCAAAACCACATCCTAATGTACACAAGCTTTTCTTAGAATTTTGAATCAACATCACATACTCAAACATGTAACTCCTCTGATAAAGAGAAAACGAATGAAGCAAAAAAGCTACTTCCCTGAAGTACCTTTTTTATTAGATCTGATTAAAATTATTGATTCAATTTACCCAACAATAATGTAAATTTGTGTAATAGGATTTTTATAATCTAGTTATCCAAAACACTAAAGTAATCTTATTCATCAGAAGTAGGCTGTTTTGAAAGACTTCACACAATATTGCCTGTTCGGAGTTCTAGGGTGAAAATTTCATTAAATTCTGGCATCACTGTAAAATAGAGATCGTTATTGTCCCTCATCTATAGCAGGCAGTTCTATGCAAACTGCAAAAATATTACAGTGAAGTAACCTAATTTAACTTTAAACACATATATGATTTCACCACAGTTTTGGTAACAAAAACACAACAATATTCTCTATGTTAACTTCTGTTTTTAACTTGAATTATTTTTATTACTCCACAGAAGACTGGAACAAACTATTTCAGTTTTTTTGAATGATAGAACATGCTGTTTTCCGTATTTTCTCTCAGGAAATATACTTGAATAATAAAAAAAGCAAAATGCCTTCACAATTCAACTTGGGGGAGGGACCTCCCTGGGGATTAGAAGTAACATTTAAAAAAACATTTTCAATATTTACCTGTTGTAAATTGCCCTTTTAACTTCTGGAACACAGGATCTTGGGCTGTTGCCTGTGCTCTCCTAGCTAGTGACTCTGAGGCTGCACTAGAAAACATGGTGGACACGTTAGAGACGTTCTCAAGTCCTACTCCAAAAGTGCTGACTAACTTCTTGACAAAATTTAGTGTATGAGGAGTGATTTTGGCATCTGAAACGGCTCCACTTTTCTCAAAGGCAACTGAATAACATTTCGCCAAGCCCTGCTGCAGTTGTCTAAGAACCTAAGGATTAAAAAAAAAAAAAAAAAGACACACACACACACACAAAATAGTCAGGAAGATTAGGCCTTCTGATTTGACACCAAGTATTTATTTCCACACTGCATTATATATAGTAAAGTTATTCTCTTAAACCTTTATTTAAACTAATTTTTAAACTATTTAAATTCTATTTTTAAATTGCATCAGAGGGTCAATCTGAACAACAGCACTGATTCTTATTAGCACTGCAAAGGAACAAACTGAGCAGTGGAAATGTGGCATCACAAAGTACACCTTGCTCTTTCAAGAACAGCTAAGTTTTGGATTTCATATTTTGCAATATATTAGAAAATCATGTGATACGAAGAATCCTTCTTCAAACACACACTGTGCTAGGTAGTCAGAATAGAACTGCCTGTCACTTTGAGAGGCAAATGAAAATGGAGTGGCATGTCCATCTGCTCTCCGTTATAATTCAAACTTAGGACAATTATCACCACCACAGAACACCAGATCAAGAAGGAAACTGGTATCTGTGAAACTTAATGTAAGAATATAAATTTTCAGTTAGTACAAGCAACAGCTTAAATCCTAGAGGGATTCATCAAGTTAATAATTTTGGGAAACCTCTGCACTGCTTCCAGAAATAACCAAACTCCTTAAAACTCTGATCAGAACAATCACTTCTACAAATATATCAGTTTACTAATCAAAAGAAACAGGGTTTATTAATGTTTAAAAATAATTGTAGATAAATATTTGCAGCTAACTTTTCCTTAGATGCTACATACATATGAAAGTGTATTAAAGCCAAATACCTCTTCGTGCCAATTCTCTCTGAACCAGACCATCTGATCTACAATGCCTTCCAGAGAAGACAAAAGTGTTGGATGTAATTCTCGCTGCATGTGCATAATTCTGCTGCATCGCCACATTGGTGCAGTGGCTCTGATTGGCCCAGGATCTGAGGCAGAGTGGGACTGATTCCCAACTGAGCTTGGCTGCTGCTGCCCAGAATCTGCAAAGTGGAAAATTAAAAAAAAATAATAATTTACTTTTCATAAACTTGATACAAACCTGCATGAAATAAATTGTTCCAAGAATATACTTTAGATTTGCATTAAGTATTGATCTTGTATTACCTACTGCACTTCAGAAAATTTTAGTTTTAGAAATAATTTTTTTTTTTTTTAAGAAAGAGAACTCTGCTCCAAATGCTGTTCAGTGGTACAAACTTCCCAAACCCAGAGCGATATAAACACTCTTCAAAAACACACAGGAGGTGTAGCCTTAGCTACCAAACCATGGTCTTGAAATAACTGACATTGTTTCATATAGAATCAAATTATTTAAATTATGTGGGTTTTGCTCCCCTCCCTTTTGGGGAGATCTCTCACACTTAACTGAAGAATAAACATGCTGGTGTCAACTACATACAAATTGTCATAGAGTGTATCTTTTAGTACAACTGATCTCTTGCACTATAACTATATCAGAAAGCGATTAAAGAGAGAGTGTTGCTTTATCAGATGACCCCCTACTCTTCCACACTACCCACTAACAGAGCAGTTGTTTGTGGCATAACCTATAGAAAAATATTGTACTGGTTATCACTGAATAAGCACGTGGCAATACAAAGAATTTGGCACAGAAACCTCTGTCACTGGATATGAATATAGTGAAGAGTTATGGTAGGTGGGCACCTCCTCCTCCAATGGAGCACCCAAAAAAAAAGAAGAAAAAAGATGACACTATTTAATCAGCGCCCTTCAAAGTTTTATGCAGAAATTTAGTGAACCGATTCCCAAGTGAAAAAATCAATTAAATAAACAATGCACTTTGTAACAAAGAATACAGAACAGAAGGAAGGGTTCTTCAAGCATGAGACAAAAGAATAATTAAATTACATGGAGTCGTTTGACGTAACAAGTCTAAATAGGATTTACTCTTAAAAAAAAAAAAGTGTAGTGCAAGTTGCTTCATGTTTTCCCCACCTCCCAAACAGTCTTCAAAGCTAAAATTGATTTTGGGTAAACTTAGATGCTCATTTTACTTGGAAGTTCACAAGAAGTTATTATGGAGATGTTGAAGTACAGATTATTCAATGAAAGCAGTTTACCTCACTTGAGTTACATGAATTGATATTTTGTTAAATTATTTTTAAAAGTTTGACTCATTTGAAGAGAAACTGAATGTTGCGTGGTTCATGCTTCCAAACAAAATTAGGCTAGAACATCTCAGAAAATCATGACGCACTTATCTATTTGTAATCCAAGAATTTTCTACCTCTCCACCCATTTTTAAAGATAAAAATCCAGCAAAGAACATACAATTCTCAATAATTAAGGTGACATGAGAATGAAGGAGATTTCACCAAGAAGGGTTTATATTTTAGTCAAGAAAATTCAAGACAGCTCAGGCCATCTGTAGATTTAACTTCACAGAAACAAATGAACAAAGGCAAAGTTATCAAGAATTTCCTTCCTTAGCCTTGATAAATTGGTATGTTTTCTAGAGAATCTATTTTCCCAGTAAAATCAGGTGAAACTCAAAGTAATAGCTAGGTTACAAAGAGACAAAACAATTCGATCATTTCAAGCTCACCGCTTTTGTAGCGCTCTCGTTGTTCGATCTTCAAGGTCAAATACAGGGTCCTGATAGGGAAGTAGACAGCTTGGGGATATACTCTTCCCACCTATTTGGAGATACAAATATACATATTTCTGACAATAGGACATAATACATACAGATTCTCTTTGTAAATTAGTGCAATTCAGTAATAATCAGCTCCTTGTTTTAAATAACAGCTTATGGAAAACTACGAAATTAAAGATTCTTTCAGTAACAGACACCCTAAGAGGATGAAACAGTAACTCCCTACACACACTGTTAAGGAAGGTATTACCTAATTAGGGCTTCCAGATCATATTCCATAGGAAACCTGAAAACAGCATAATGCCAGAGTATCAGCCGGGCCAGTTCAAAGATCTTACTCACGTACATAACAGAAGAAAATTAGACATAATGACAGCGGTTAGTCTTTAAATTAGGCCACAACTCCCAGTGAGCCACATGATACTTGATAAGAAGGCCCATTAGAGAGTAACTTTACTCAACCTAATTGTGGCACTTAATGTAAGGGGACACCAATTTCACCCAAAAATAAAGAACATTTTATGGCTTCCATTAAAAAAAAAAAAAAACCACAACACACCAAAAAAAACCACCTGAAGAGCTATTAACATTCAGCATCCCCTTTAAAATCTGTAAATCTCAGTACTTATTAAAGGAAAGAACTGATGTGTCTAAGTACTACCCACAACAGAGCACATCTTAAGACATGATTAGAGGCTTCTCCAGTCACAATTTTACTAAATCATGGATTTTTCCTCTATCCAAATGGGTATGGCAAGTGGTAGAAAATTTGCAACGGTATTTAACTGTTCAGCAATGTTTATGGCAGATTACTAACTTGACACACACATGCTTCATGCTGTAATTCAAGAGTAAATTATTTTAAGAGAATTGTGAAGTTTCTGCACACTTCTGCAAACCTAGAGTTTTAAATTATCAACACAGAAAAATTGGTATTTTTTATTTTGTATTCCTTCTATGAAGTTTAAAGGCAAGATAAACAAAAATATTTGTGATATTTATGAGCCTAAGCTCCAGCTACATTAGGACTTCCAAGTAGGCAGTCACTTCTAAAAATTTTATAAGATCTTAACAAATAAAACACATCTACAACTCCTTGAATTAAGTTTTTTCTGTCTTCCTTCAGAAGACAGCTGAGCACGCTGGTGTTGCAAGACAATACCAGCTTTCTTAAGCTGTTTTGGTGCATGGTGTCTTCAAAGTTTCATTTTAATTTTATGGAGAGAGAAGAAACAAAACATAAGCATACATACACACACACCCCTAGATTTATGTACACAAGTATCAGTGCACATGCAAACACACATGGACATATTTTCTCGCTATAAAAATACACATTTTCAGAGCTTTGAGAGAGCAAAGATAAGGGATAGTATAAAAGTAGCTGGATATCATAAAATCATAGAATATCCTGAGTTGGAAAGGACCCACACAGATCATCAAGTCCATATCTCAAAAATCAAGAGTGGAGGGAAGGAAAGAAAAAGAATACTCTGAGGAACTCAGCATATCGGCTGTCCTTCGCCAGTTTTCAGCAAACAGTGGAGCACTGCAGAGAGAAGTGGCCTGGGGTATAGGCTAACGCGAGAGCTTCATAAATTCACCGATACATTAATAGGACTTCACAACTGTTTTACATTAACCTGAATGAACAAACACCAAAATGCTTCCAAGATTGTGTGCATGCTAAAGAGCTGGAGTTAGACCATGCACAGTTAACATCTCTGAAAACACGATGTTTGAACGTTGTTTGCACTAAGCCATAACAAAACAGTATCTAAAAACACATTAACAGAAAGAAGGCAGCACTTATTCTCCCTTAGTCTACCAACTTGCTTAAACTAATATTTTTACTACTAAAACCACTTTATACTAAGACACAGTATACATGTTCTGTTCTTAGACTCTACTCCAGAGCAGACAGCAATAGGATGTAAAATCTTAAAATCCCAAAGCAAGATTAATCAAAACTCATATCTAGAGGTACAAATCCAAGAAGCCAGTTTTTCCATCTAACTCCCTAAACCTTATCCTTATTTGTCTCATGATTTGTCATGCTAAACTTCAAGTGAAAATTTACACGGCCCTGGAAAAGACTTCTGATGGTGACAGACAGAGCCTTGGTTTTTTAAAATTAAGTCTAATAAAAAACAAAGCACTAATGAAATAGTTTGTCTTTTAGTCACTAAAGCTAACACTTCTTCATCCCTACTCCTACATTACAAGCATTTAACTATATATTTCTAAATGTGTTCTATAATGGCCACAAAAATGTAATAAATAGAATCCCAGAGGGAACGCTATAATGCCTTATGCACATATGGCACACAATTTCACCGGATTTAATCTCATTAAGTAACACTCGCTTTGAAATCTAAAATATTCTACTTAAAGAGAGAAATAAGCATTCTTTAATTCATCAAAAGTTGCAAACAATAAAATTTTTAAAGCGTAGCATTTTCTTAATTGGCTTTGAAAAATATTTGTACCACACCTTGAATACAAGGATTACAGACAATAAAGAAATAGTGATCATCATCTGTGCCTACCTGACTAATGAGGTTCAGAAGGAGTTTGCCCTCTGAGCCAACCAGGCATGTCAACAGCTGTGGAATCCAGGCCAACCACTGAATGGGTGGGACACCGATACAGTACTTGTCTACAGCATCTGCTAAAGTGTTCTTATCATCATCAAAACTCAGCAGCCAAAGAACCTAGAAGAGAATGTCAAGAGGACATCTCAGGGCTTAAATTCAAGACTTGTCAATCATATGATGCAGAAAAAACACCCACAGATATTTTACTAATATGATAGTGGAGTCCTTGTAAGTGTCAAAGCCTCCTTGGACACAAGAACTTACATTCATTATGCCTGCCCAATGTAATTTTTTCCCCTAGAAATAAGATTTAAAGGATGTAAAAAATAAATATAAGTGTACTACTTGCTATGAAACAAGACAGAAAAAATCCAATGAACGTGACAGCATTCCACAAATTCTTTGGGTTTTTGGTTGGAGTGGGTGGAAAATGAGGCATGTTTATAGAACCTAAAATACGCTATTCAGATAAATTAACTTTGAAGCAAGAGCTTAAGTATTTCTTTGGGTGTTTTTCATTACTTTAACTGTCCACCCCTAATGATACTTTTTCTACAATTTAATTTAAATGCAAATATATTAAGCACTGACTAAAAAAAATCACTAGCAGTTATGCAATCAGACAGGGAGAATAAACTCCAGAGTGCTATGGAGACCATCTTCAATCTAAAAAACCAAAATATTTTCTGTGTTTGTTTCATGTTCAAAATATATTGCCCTTCACACTCTGCTACCATTTTTGAAATTTTCTTCAAAAGAGAGACTAAAGCAAATATCCCCAAAACTGATAAATACGTAAGGCAAAGAACTTTGGCTGAAATTGTTGTATTAGAGTAAAAATTTAAAGAAAAAGCCATCTGGAATAAAATGCAATACTGAGGTAAAAGTTAATATGAACCATCCATAGTAATGATAAACGGACATTAAATTATGTTACTTTTTAAAGCATCGAAGAATGCCTTTCTGCAGATATTTCACTGCATTATAGATTAGAAATGCTGAATATGATTTGTCCCCTTTCTCTGACACAGAGGTTCCACACCTTTAAAAAAAAAAAAAACAATCCCACAAACCAACAACCCCAATATCCCAATGAAGTAAAAAAAAACAAAGGTGAGTTACACGCAATGACCTAACAGCAACCATATGTAGACTTTCCGTGTAAATTAAAGCTTTCCATCAGTAACCGATATTTCTCTAATTGGACAATCTGGGCATTGAACATTATCCCAGCCTTTTCTGAAGGGGTGGAGCTCCAATTCTTTTTTAAACATCTAGATCTTACCTTTGCTAAGTATTTTCTTGATTTGCTCTCATTCTGATGACGACATGCATGCAGATAGCAAGTAATAGCAGACACACCCAGGTGAAGCTGACGTTCTTTCACAAAGATATTCTCCAGGTAATCACCCCACATTGCCCATGCTTTTACTAGCACGTCATGCATTTGCACAGCTGCAGAAAAAGCTTTGTTTGCTTCTTCAGACCTGCATTGTGACAAGTAATAATATTAGTTTTATATTAACAAAATGTTACTAAATTATGTAAGAGTCAGATTTCTGATAGGGTACTCAATTACTTTCTTCATTGGAAAATAGCATTGAGTATTAAGTTCTCTAGTAAGGTCTTAGCTTTCCTTAAAGTTCAGCACCTATGAAAGTAAATGCTTCATAATGGAAACAATTATCTAGGTGTCCAAGATCTCCAGATACTCCCTGAAAAAAAAAAAAACAAACTTGCAGTGCACTGCAATTGCAACCCAAGCAATGATACTGGGAGAAAGAAGAACGAACGATAACACAAGAGCAGAAGCAAACACATTAGAAAGGGATTCTCTGCTGAGCAAAAAAGGGAGTACGGAAAAGCAATATTGAGAGGATGTTAAAATCGGTATCTTTTGGAGGACTATGTCTTACTTAACTGTTCTCCCACCCAAGTCATAAAAAAAAAATTTATAATCAACGTTATCTGAAAAAAAAAAATCAGTTCCTCATCCCCAAGGCTTTAAAAGTCTATTTTTCAACAGGAAAAGTGAAGGAGTATGAAGGTTAATCACACAGTTCTTGGTAACCAGAAGACTATTTGTTTGATACTTCTGAAGTCTTCTCCAGGTTTCCTCACGTGTTCCTAGTTAAAGATTCAGCATGATTCATCCCAATACATATATACCCATTGCATCTATGTAACTTTTCAGGCATAAAAATAAAGGATGAGAAAACCCACATACACATTACTGAAATAAAGAAACTTTGAATGCGTTCCAAGATTCCTTATTAGCAGAAAGTGCTCCACTTCTCCCTTGCAGAATAAGTATTGAAATAAACAGCAAAAAAGTAACATAATGCTTTTACAACTAGTATTTTAAAATTAACTGTGAAGCATTTTTATATAAAAATATTAGCTTGGAGGATTACAGTGATAAATTAAAATTACTAGCTATTGAGGCAAACAGATACAAAAAAAAGCGACTTTGTCTTTCAAAATATACATTAGTTTCTATGTTACACGAATATGTTACTTGCTTTCAGAGGCTTTCTGCACCCTACCTCGAGGTTTCAAAGCAAACTACCACAGCAGCAACCTGATAGATGACACTGAATCACTACTTCCCCTTTCTAAAAAGGAGACTTTTCAGTCAGTTTTCTTTTCTCCCTCTCTACAATCCATCACTCTTGACACCTGAGATGACTTTTAAAAAATGGTTTCTATCACCTTGCTCAGCAAATGGGGAGCACAGGGAGATGCAAGAGCAGAGGTGACCTTTAACATCCAGTTTAGTTGACACACAGGTAATCAGTAGCCACACGTTCTCAGGTTCAACACTCCCACTGTTTCTAACTGTAACCTTCCTAAATTCCCGACCTCAGCTGCAGTACTAAAAAAAAATGCCTTTATGTTTTCTGGCAAAATTAAGAAATTGTAAGTATATCAGAACCATGTTTACACAGAAACCTTTATCCATTCTCTCCTGGAAGAATGAATAGAGACAGTTTAGCTGCCTTTTACTTTATCTGCACAAGTTTTTAAAAAAATGTAAAATAGAAATTGAAAAAAATCCAATAGGGGAGGGACACTTCTCTTTACACCTCAAGTGAAACTAAGCTCACTTTGGCCATAAAAGAAGCCCATTGCGCTTTCCATCCAAGTAATTACATTCTCCTTATCTAATATTCTCTCCTGCATCCACAGAAGAAGATATTAATCATTTCCTGTCTTAAATCACTATGTGAGGTTGCAGTCTACAGCTTAAAACTTGATGGATTTCATTCCATAAGTGCCCACAATGTAGCAATAAAGGAATTATTCCACCCATATGTAACACGGTATTTAATGGCAGCATTGCTAATAAAAGCTGTTGGAAAATGAAGGGGTTTTTTGGCATCACCGAACAAAATTTGACTGCTGAGATATTTGTTTACTGAATTAAAGAAAGATCTTCCTCAAAATAGTAAGACACCTGTCAGCATAAATCAAAAATATTGCAAAAGTAGTTGCGTGAAGGCAACGTTTGCACCTAGGTGTTTAATTGCTACAATGCAAGATGTCTCCAACGCACACCATATTAGTCTTTTCAATTCAATTATCTGAAATGAACGTTACATTTCCACATTGCATGGCACACCAGACTTGTCTAGGCGCTCTGAACTATGATCCACACATTTTCTTATGCCTTGACCATTTGCAGCTATTAATGGGACATATACAACGAACAATGAAAAGAAAAGAGAGGAAAAAAAAGAGGTAGGCTAATTTTGTTTAAGTAGCTGTAAGCTTGTAGACTAGGCTATTTTTTTTCCCTTGGTTTTATTTGCAATATTTACATTGAGAACATAATTAAAGCAATCTCCTTTTGTCAACTACACTGAGCCATCAGTTTGTCTAAGTACTCAGGGAACTGGGGGCAGGGTGAAAAAAGGTTATCTTAAGCTGCAAAGCTTTGGCCAAACCTATTTTCCCTGCCTCTTCCCATCTCATCCCTTGAAATATAAAACTTTTTAAAAAAGTACTGGTACAATGCTTGTTTTAACTAGTTCTTTCATACGATACTTAGGAATATGACCAACCATTACATCTTCAAACTGCAAAGGTACTCTGATGTATTCTTTTACTTTCTTATACTGTAGTGACAAATCTTAGGCTGGTATAAACATATGGAACAACTTCCCTGCTCAAATACTGTGTTGAAATACTTCAGCTGCATTGTTCTCAGATGTGTGCTAGTGCCTCTTCCAGCCAGCATACTTACTTGTTTATCTGCGCCAAGAACATTCCCTTCAATGCATAAAACTCAGCAGTCATCTCCTTGGTGAAGTACTTCAGATTGGTTGATTCAATGACTTCAAGACCCTGTTAAATAAGCCTTAGTGAGAAAAGCCTTCTAAAATGGAAGGTTTTATTAAAATGAAAGTGCCATTAAAAAAACAGCCAAAATAGTCTCTTAAAATGTAAATGGCATCAGTTTCTAGATTTTAATTCACATTTTAAAAAGTCTGTACTAACAATTTTAAGCTTCCACTAACCTACACAAATCTATTAGATGCCATAGATGGCATTAATCAGGTGATGGGTTATCTTTTCCACCTTTTTCATGTTATTATTATTTATATTTTAATATTATTATAAGGTCCCAGTTTGCTGACCTTATAATCATGTCAGTGGGTTTTGCCTACAATCACGTTTTATCCTTTCCTTTTAACACATACAATTTCACCTCAGTATGCCAGCATCCATCATTCATAAGTCAGACAGAGCTTCAGTTAGTCTTGCAATAGTGTTGTTTCTTCCTACGGTAAATAGTATAATTTTCATAGCCCCTTCCATTTATCTATCTTGTAAGATTTTTTTAAAAAAGTTATCTCCACTTTTTTTTTTTTGCGCGCTAATTTTTAATATATTCACAGAATTCAGTTCAAAGAGGACAATGTCTGCTTTTGACTAACAGCATTACTTAAAACAACACCCTATGCATGGTATAACATGGCCAACAAAACTCAGACCCTGTTCTGTATACAGACAGTTTATTTAAATCCATGTATCTGATGGCCCTTGTAATTCAACAACAACTTTAAAGCTACCGTACCTGCATACATTCATTTTTGCCCATGACTCCAGCCAGCTGAAGATAACATTTAACTTGCTGGCGAATCTTCTGAAAGCAGTCCACAATGGGCACAGTTGGAATTGTATGAATGCGACTCAGTATATCCAGAGCTACGTTGACCAGCCCTTGTTTTCGAGCTATCTTTCCATACTGGATAATTGCTGATGCAGAAGCATGAACTCCCAACATAGCATTATTGGAACTAGGATCATGCTGAGAACTATTTTCATATGCAGTTACAATGGCTAGAAACAAAAAATGAAAAGTTTGTCACCACAAATTTAATTATATACATACAGCAATACACATGAAATGATGACTTAAGATATTGAAACAAATGGAAACTGAATAAAACACACACTTGACAAAATCAACAACAGTCTTGTATGTTTAAATTAAAAAAAAAAAAGAAAAGAAAGAAGAAGAAATAGCTTATTTCAAACAATGTGTTGTCTGGAAAATTACATGATGAATGCATGCTGGACCAGGCAGTTTTACCCTGGTAATGATGTTGTCTCCACATGAAAATGCTGCTCCAGTGGGATAAATCATCTGACACAATAGGTAACCTGTTCCTCCAAGTCTTTACAACAGTCTTCATATCATGTAAGCTGTTGTTCCTCCCCAGGTTAGTTGGTTGCAATCCTGCATTTATTTGGGCTGCTTCTTGAAGTTCAATTATTTGCTGTGCTGCCTGGAAAGCGTTAACAACATAAAGTATTGTAAAGGATAGTACAATAAGCTGGCCAACTTCCCTGTTGGAAAAAAATCTCTATGAATGATTAAATTAAATTTAAATTTAATTTACATTTAATTATTCAATTCTAGCATACTGGTTTGGACTTACTACACCAACCCTAAGTGTAGACAAGCAAAAGTAAATATATGTATATACAGTGTGCTAAATACAATAACGAAGTAAAAATACTGATCTGAAACAAAACTTTTAACAGAACTTATCAGTATAAATTCCCTGGTCATGATGTGACTTCTTAATAGAAACTTGAACATACAGAAACACTAGCCACGCGCTCCTGAAGGTGTTACTTTAAGATGTTCTGCAAAGACCTTAGCTTTAAAAAGTTACTGAAGTTAAGGATGGTTTTTCCCTGCCATCTACTATCCTCAAATTAATGAGAGGAACAAACAGAAGATGGCAGTCGTCTCCAACCTACTAAAGGCAGCAGACATTTTGTTAAAACTTCAACAACCTGAAGAAAAGGCCCAGAAACTTTAATGGAATTTAATTACCTGAGTACAATAAAACCAATGTAGTATTCTCTAAGCTACCTCTTGGCAGATAACAGTTGTATTCATTGTTAATCAGCCAAATAAAATAACTATTAAAAAGAGGCAGTCCAAATTTACAGCCTGAAAACTCTTGAAACAAAATAAATTAAACAAAGTAATATTTTCCTACAATCATCTCAGTATCAGCTCTCACAATAGCTTAACCTTCATCCTACACCTATTCATCATGTAAATTTAATTTTCTCACAGGTATTTAATCACATACTATCTGATATTAAAAAAAAAGTAATTACTGCAGTGCAAATTCACGGCTGCATTTTACCTCTGTCAGTCATTGATTAATTTATCACTTCTTCATGAGGAATATATATACATATTAGATTATTTTAAAAGCTTGTTTTAACTGATATCTGAAAGCATTTAAATACTTTATTTAGCAATACTAATCCTTTCATGCTGCAGATATTGCCAGTCTTAGTGGAGGAAAAACCTGAAATATCAGTGAAAACTTAGCAGGAAGGAATTAATTTCATCAAGAAGCCTTCTAGTTGTATTGTATCAGCTCAAACAAACGAAACGTACCTATTTACTTGACAACTTCCTCCCAATATGGAGAAGAATTCCATATTTATTCACTTTATCTGATGCATTGACTCATATTAAAGTACGGAGGTATGGGCTGCTGTGCAAGCTCTACCCACATATACACACATTTTAGTAGAGGTACCTTAGACCACGCAGATTTAGCTGCGCATGCATCACAACAGCCATGACACGCAGGGTGAAACTACAGGTCTTAAACAGAATTACAGAAGCCTCTATATCAAACAGAACTCACAAAGTGAGATCCTCTGCATTTCTACAGGTAAGGTTCATTCATAGTTCTCCTAGCCCTGGTCCATCAAGAAACGCATCCCTGTTATGAAAGTTCAGATTGTGTTACACAGATATATTCCAGAATTCCTCCCCTGGAGATGTAAGGCTCCCTCGACAGTAACAAGAGCTAATCTTCCTCAGGTGCGTGTTTATCAGGACACCTGAACAGGGACACAGTCAGCCTAAATGACAGATGAATGGCATGTTTTGTCCAGACCACATACTGTGTATATGTTGACATTTCATACATGTCAAAAGGAAACAGGAGTCCATTTTTGTTATGGTGAAATATGTGTAAAAGTTGCAAATGACACGAGCCATGCATTTTTCACCCTGCAATAGGTGTTATTTCTTCTCATGTAATAATTAAACTGCATATTCTATATTATCAGAGTTGTGCCATCTGCTTCACAAAATATATTTCTTGAGGTCTGAAAAAAAATGGTCCTAAGTTCTTACAAGCTTCGTACAAGTTCTTACAAGAAACAAGTACTTTTCCCTCATTTTCTAAGTGGGCCATTTGTGAGTAATACGTATGCCAAAGAGAAAGACTAAAAGCACAGTATTTAAACACATCTTGTCTTGAAATTGAATTGTCAATGTTGCATGAACAAAATAAAATATTTTGCAGAAGCAAAAATAAAGATGTACCTCGGTACAACATCTTAAAACCCATTTACGTTTAAATAAATTCTGGAAAAGAGTACATTCTTTGCCTTGTAATATTTTTTAATTATTTGAGGGCTACAATACAGTATACTTAAATAAGCATTAAGAAACTGCTTAGCAAGTATGAAAGAGTAATCTTTTACTTTCCTTATCCCAAGCACGCTTCTTTAGAGAAAGAGAAAATAGTGCACCCCCATTTGAGAGCAAAATGCTTTTATGACTCAGAAGCCAGCGAGCTCTACCTTATCCTACAAATGCATAACAGAGTTAAGAAAAAAGTAAATAAGTAGGAAAACAGCACAAAAAATTTTAGCTTTCCCCATCCTCTCTGTACACAGTTGGACAACCCAGTGCTCATCATTTGGAAGTCAAGGATTCAAGCACACATGAAAGAGTTTATTTGAACATCAGTGCTGTTAAAAGTTATCAGCAATATACTGCAGATTTTTTACAGGACCGTATGAAATTCAAGACTTCTTCCCCTGTTTTAAATATTCTTGACAAAGAATTAAGCTACTTAAGATTAGATAATACTCAACTTTTGGCAAGGTTTTTTAATTTGCTTTTTTGGGGGAGGTGTTGGGGTTTTTGTTTATTTGTTTGTTTTTAAAGCTCTTTTAACGCCAAATTCATTAGCTGTCCCTCTATTCTCTCTGGACAGGACAGCTCACTGCTTCATTGCCAGAATTCTGCCCCTACTTTAGAAGCAAGCTTCTCGCAAAACTTCATGCTTGCTTTGTCCATTTTTGTCCAGAAAGCATATAGATCTCTTTCAGACAACAAACTAGCAAGGCCACAGGGCTCCATCTACTTCTGAATCCAGCAGTCCTTTCCTTCTCAGTTCAGCAAAAGGCCCCTGACAGAAGTTACCACTCACTCAAAAATCTTCCAGCTGACCTACTCACATGAGTGCTCCAAACCAGACTGGAATTAAAATGAACCAATTAGTTGGCAGCAGTAACCTATTAAATCAGCACAACTAAATTTGGACGATGTGTACCCACATGTAGACAAGGAGCATTTCTGAAACATGGCCTTCCACCCAGACCAAAGAAATTTTCTTTCCTGTAGCTGGCAGCCTATGAAGCAATGTGATTCAACATGGACATTCTTTTTACAACATTACTACAAGATTTTAATGCAATGTTGAACAGAACCTGCCAAATGAGCTAGCTGGACAACTAATGAAGCTGAAGACCAATGCATGAAGCTTTGAGGTACACTCATCAGTTTATCTAATAGAATCCACTCTCCTTTTCAGTAGAACTTGTATTGGAACTCCCTGTCCAATGAGAAATATCATATACTTAAAAGACTAGACTCCTTCCTACTTCCTTCCCCTGATGCAAATCAGAACATTTAGTAATTTCATATAGAACTGACAAAGAAAAGGTAAAGCTCACACTGGCCAGAACCTACAGTAGTTTTCCTGAAGGTAGTAGCATTCACCTGAAAAGTCCCGCACTAAAAACAGACTTCTATAGGTTTTGGTTCTTTGATATTAATGCTTAAGCCATGGGGATGTCCAGAATTTGCTCAGCCTGTTCAGAACACTACTCCTCAAAGAAACACCAGCATTTCTAAATACACTTTTCCCGTACAGAGCATTAACAGTTAGGTCAGATTTTAAAAAAAAAAAAAAAAATTAAAATGAAAAAATACGGGATTATATTACAGTTGACAAAATTCCATACCACATTTAACTGAAAAGAACACTTAGGAGACTATTTCAACACTTCTGCAAATAACTTAATGCAATAATATACCCACTGAAAAAGGTCCTCACTTTAAAATCCACTGAATGTTAAAGATCTCCAAGTACTGCAGTGCAATATGCATTAGCCCACAAAAAAAACTAAGCCACCTGATCAATTTTTAAATAGCTACCTCTGTATGCCACAAACAGAACGGATTCAGGTAAACTATAAAAACTTTAAAAGAAATTCAAACCAAAATGCACTTTCTGCAACTTTTAACAAAAAAATACCATTACAAAAATCAGTCAGTACTATACAGTAAAATATTTTATGCTCACAATTACTAGAAGTCCTGAAACCTACTGCAAAGTAACTGGCAATAAAAAACTTTTCATTCTTACCTGGAGAAGGGGAGTATGAACATGCGAGACAACGTGAGGAAGCCTTCGCCATTCTCGAATAGCTAAACTACTCGCCATCTCTACCAGACGCTCAATGAAGTTAAGCTGTTGCTCTTCCGGATGGCAGATTGCTAAGTATCCTCTGTACATATTCACTTTCCATGCCATCTCCTTTGGACAACTCAACTCCACCTGATAATGGAATGGAAAAAAGTGTAGTAAAGATTACTCTCCCTCAAATGTAGACTTCTAGAAATTTTATTTTTTAAAAGCTTTCTTAAACAGTTTTATTTTTTATAAAAGTTAGCTCGATTCCTAAAAGTATCAGACTGAAGTATCAACATTTCTGTCATTAAAGGAGTTTCAGCTCTTAAAGTTATTGGCAAGGGCAGGCTAGCACATAAATTGCAAATTCAGCACAAGAGCAAAAGTGTCTGCGTACAACCTGCTGTTAGGGTATTTTTGTACTGACAACTGTAGTGTAGCTGCGAGACAGCTGAGCAAGCTGAAAGCAGTCTTGCAACAGGAGCATGAAGCTTACTGCAAACCAAGTCACCCTGTATAAAGAAAAAAATACGCCTCTCAGCAGATAACGCGTAATACCTCTGAAATGCTTCAGGTGCTCCAGAACAAGTAATGTCAACTTCTCACTTAAAAGGATCCCGTCCCTGTACTTCAGCACATTATGCCAGCATTATACTTCCTAACTGCCTGCTCTAGGACATTACTAAGTTTATGAGAATAAACGGTTAATAATTTAAGTCATCTACAACTAATCTTCCCATTTATATCAAAGTAAGTTCTGAGTACAGATGCAAAGTCAGGTCATAGTGCTAAATAGTTTTAAAACTTTTTCTTAAAATCCTGGAACAGTAGAAATATGGCAACAAAACACAACAAAGTACTTGAATTGTCTAGCAACTAAATTCTGTGAATATTTTACAGTAAACTTGCACTTAACCAGTGCTCACTAGCTGACACTGCGGGCCTTAAATCTACAACTTTTCACTCCTCTCTATTCCGCTTTACATCAAACCTTTTACGGATTGATATGCAACAGAGAAATCCCTCTGCATTATCCTCCTGTTGAAATACTGTACCTTAACCATTACAATTGTTATTTCTGTTATCCTCAACTGACTTTTACGCCTGAGCCAGCAAGGAAAAACTGCCAGGTAGCAACCTTACACTTACACACTGAAAATAATCTCTTTCTTTATTACATTATCTACTGGATCATTAAACACAATGGCAATGTGAGCAAATGGAAATGAGTCTTGGGTCCTATCAAAGGCTACTTGCTATTTTAATAGCTCAACTTTAACAGGTAGATCATTATAAGTGTTTCACAAAGATTTACGAAAACTGATACATATTTGCCATCTTTCCTGACTCCTCTCCTGAATCTACCACGGAACCTGGTAACAAACAGCCACACTAGAGAACATAAATAAAACTGGAGTAGTGAGTATAGCAGCAAAGAATCAATTACTCTTTCATATCCTAATATTTATGCAAACATGTGCTGACACTTTTATGAGAATCTGAGCCACAAAAGCTCCACCTATGGCTTCAGCAGCACCTTCTCTTTAGTCGTTTAGTAAATGTCTCATTACTGAAAATATTTAATATAACTGCAGCTAAAGCATATCAGCATTTACTCGTGTCACTTCCACTGAACTTGCAAATCTCCAAAACCAGAACCTGTCAGACATGATCTATTTCATTCTGTTGAAATTCAAGGTTTATAATATACTGTAGAATATGGTTCTTATATTAGGCTTTAAAGGTTTCTCAAATAATATTATTTCTATAATGAGCCAATGAAATCACATACTTAAATAGGACGCAAAATACCAATTGTTATAAGAATAAAAGTTAATTAAAATGTAAATATAACCTATAAGATCATTTTTGTAGCATATGCAGGTTGCTACTTACAGATTTGGCTTCACATGGGCTGCTAAATGATAAAATCCATCTTTAGAGACACCTATTTAGTTTGAACCATCAATACTGCAGATACTGAAAAATTCCATTTCAAAAATTGCAACGGTTGGACACCTTTAATTTAGGTTCCATCAAAAGACAACACCACCTTTAATTAATTAAACAACTTTTACCATTTTCATAATTAAGCCTTTAAAGCAAAACATACTGATTGTATCCACCTCTTTTCCCTTCTGACAAAAGAAAGCATTACAGAACAATAAACATACTACATTTAAAAATGTACTAGTCAGTCTGATTTTGACGAAAGTAAGAGAGACATACAACTCAGCATATTCATCACGCGAGACTAGGTTGTCACAATAAAGCACGCTGTTAGAGTATTTTGTATACAGGAACTTAATCCCACAAGATATTGGAATTCAAGGATGCTCAGCATTTTTCATAATCATGTTTCATCTTTTGCAAATATTACTAAACTAGACAGTCCACTGCCAATTTGGCATGTAATACTTCTAATCAGTAGGTATTGGTTCGAAACTTAAACAGCACTGATGAACTAGAAACCCCAGTTAACTGAGAGACTAATTCTTCTGGCTCTCTCACTGCAATATGAAAACACACTGCCTAAGGCTCTGCTCAGAGCTTTGTCAGTGAAATCATATTTTAAATATGCGATTCACCCCCTTATTCCAAACTCTGACATCTTTGGCAGAGTAATTCCAGTGTGACAGTAATGCCACACTATATAGGAACAGTGCAGTGAAGATCAGCAAGCTCCTTTCCACTTGTGATTCAATACAGTATTCTCACCTTTCAGACTTCAGTTCTACATCTATTTTATGTTTCCACACTAACTAATCACAGATGAACAACTCTACAAAGAAAAGAGGATATATTTCCTTCAAACAAGAAAAAAAAAGAACAACCCGCCCCCAGAAACAACCACCTTAAAAAAACCTTACATAGAACAGTGATACTACATAGAGTTAAAAAAAAAAAAAAAAAAACAACCCAGAAAAATCTACTGATTACTCCAATACAGAAGTCTGTCATTTGTCCCATGACGGCTGAGATGGCTGTATAACATGACATTCTATAACAACCTCAAGAACAATAACCACTAGCTTATTCACATGAGATGGTTCCTAAAAGAGTTGGGAAGAAGATGCCTAAGAGAGGATAAGGAGGAAGTTATCTAAATATGGCCTTTTATTTTTTTTTGCATGTGGAAGAATTCCTCAAGATTTGCTCTCAGATAAAAACACCTACCTATGTATTTTCTGTTGCACCTTTTCAGAAAATGAAGGGTCATTTTCAGCATGTTTCCCTAACCATTTAAACTTCATTCACACACACAAAAAGTGTATGAACACTTGGAAAGACAAAAAAACTCTTCCAGATTTAATCTTTAGAAATGTTATTTTCTGTATCTACTGTGCCCCCTGCCTTCAGACTGTTTGTAACAGCCAAAACTTTACAGAGCATTCATTCATCAAGCACATGGATAGCACAGAATACAGTCTCATGAGTGAAGCCCAGGAAAGGGCAAAGAGAAGGTTAAATGTTTTACAAGTGCATGTTGTTCAGCAAACTGAATTACAAGCAGAACACAATAATGAACTCCATAATGAATCAGGAAGGTCAACAGCAGGGAAGTACAAAAAATACATATTATCATTTTCATTTGGTAACGGATAATCTCCTCACTTGCCATACACAAGTTCCTTAGTTTCGAAAAAAGCAGCTAAGTACTGTGCACAACATATAGCATGCAGGTCACATCTACACTACTTCAGTTGAAGAATATGCCCAGAAAGGCTGTGGTATCTCAAATTCTTAAGAGATACTAAAACTCTACTAAACAAATCAACCTAATCTACTTGGGCCCTGCTCTGAATGGAGCATTGGACCAGATGACCTCCAGAAGTCCCTTCCATCTCAAAACTATTTTATGGTTCCGTAAACTTTACATTACGTTATAAAAATATAGTCATCAATGCATTAAGCTTCTGAGGAAGCCTTGGAACATTGGAAAACTCCAAACTCAAGTCCATAGAATATCAAATAAGGACCTTAAAGGAAACAAACACTACTAGCAGTGCAACTTCCGCTAGCAGTGCTATCTCGAAGCCTCAGCACTCTGTCGTGAGCATATGTACCTAGAAGTCTGTACAATCATTATATTTAATTGTAGCACAAAACTTATCACAAATTGTCACAATTTGAGACGAGAAAAAAACACTTTTTAGCTTTATTTCCTTTCTTCAATACAGACTGTAGATTTAAACAATGTCACTTCACAAAAGCCTACTCTTAAGTGGTCTCGGTATTTTTACTCGTATGCTTTCTAGTAGAAAAATTATACACAGAAAAAATTGTTTGGGGACACATTTGAAAGTCAGTCATCTAAAAGCTAAGTGTGCTCTTGTGCTTATACATTATGATTCTATTTATTTTATAAACCTACTTTTGCAGAATCGAAGTTTTTTTCCTCCCCCAAAGTAACCTATCCCTTACTGTAATCGCAGTGACCTTGTTCAAGTCCAATATCCATCTCTCTCCCTGTCAATTCAAACCCTGTCTCCTGAACCCAGTCTCATTGGTTCACCCTGCAACATTTAGTTCAATGCCTCTTCCCTCTCTACTAGCTTTACAAAAGTCCTTTATACTTTCTCAAAGGAAATCACATTCTTCAACTTCTTGCTTCAGTCTATTTATCCAGTTAACCCTGCCGCTCCTAGTCAAATTTGTACTCCTCCATTCTTCTCATTGCTTCCCAGTCTCAGGCTCATTGCCTGAGGTTCGTTACCTGGTCTTCCTGTTCCTCATCTCTCATTAGAACTCCACTTTCCAGTCTTGACTACACTGGCTCCAACTTCTGGTGCTCCCAAGGTATTTTAAAATTATATGTAATGGATACATTGCAAAAATCAAATGAACCTCACATTTAATGGAACTAAAGTAGACTCAAAGTGAGAATAAAGTTAGAAATCTAGCAGTTAATTTGCAGCAATAATGAAGTATTTGAGTACTTAAGAAGAAAGCAAAAGAGGACAGATACAGGAAGCAATCCACAGACAGACAGTACAGAAGAACATTGCTACTGAAAGAACAACAAACCTTCTGTCATGCTTCTGCTAAGCATGGGTATAAAATCCAAGAAACAAGAAAACCAGCATGTGCCAAGTAAGTAATCCCAATACATTTCCCACCACATAAAAACAACATCAAATTTGTGACTGTCTTCATTAAAACGTTAACTACTGGTATAATCTCCAGTGTACACCAGCCTCACCAACCAATCAACATTGAAACTGAGATTTCATGTATTGCTTTTTCAGGGTTTTTTTTAACAAGGATCCTGAAACACAGCCTTACATATATTCCTCGGACACACTAAGGTATTGAATGGAAACCAAATTTCCTGACCCTCACATTTGTATGCATGTCTTAATCCCCCTTCATGTGCTGCAGAGATGAACAGAATCAATTGCGTTTAGCAGTTATAAATTTGGACAGTAGAAGTTGAGAATGCTTTGGCTCTGCCTTTCAGGTGCTAGACCAAACAAAACCAGAGGCAATGGCCTTTTGCCCTTTTACATCTGGAAGCATAGTTACATTGCCCACAGACAGGGAGGTGATAATAGATGTATTTTCATAGTTTATTCCCTTTCACAAAATGAACATTTGCTCCTATAAAGGTGTAAAATACAAAAAAATGTTCCTCCTCAACACTGCATTATTTTAAATAATACCATATACTTGCAAAGGTCCAATTTTAAGTTTCTCCACATATCCCTGCTGGCGCACACTTCTGTGGCAAGCATTTGTTGCTTTTTAAATGATTCATTAGTATGCACCCTATCTTTCCCCTGCCATGGCTAAATTTCTTACACGGTACAGCTTTATAAACAGATATAAAAGAGAACTAAGTTCAACTGTTGAAATGACATGCTTCAATTGCCAAAATACCCAGCTGTGTGCCCAGACATCAAAGAAAACTTCCAAAGAACAGTTCACTGTGTCTGTGAAACCAACTGTAATGCTGACTTGTTAGAAATGTAATCAGGAAAATGAACAAAGAACCTAAACATAAGCATATAAGCCCTCACTCACCTGCACCAGAGCCTCCTTCATAGCAGTCCAGTTCGAGACCCTCCACGCACATTCCAGTACTAGGTAAGGATTTATATGACCTTTTGACTGGCCATATTCTGTCAAAGGTTCCCACTGGTTCAATTCTTTTGAGCAACTGAAAAAATCAAAATCATTGCTGATGCGGTTACAGAAAAAAATTAATTTTGTTTATTATAATAAAAGCAACTATAAATGTTGTGTATCAGATTATCTGCGTATTTGTCTATTAACAGCTTTGCAAGCCTGCAGAAGTTGCATCCAGATGGGAATATTATTATTTATTGCCAGTTATAATACAGAAATCTGAACTGGGAAGAGCTGCATTTTGTGTCTCCCAGAACCACCATTTTAAATAGGAAAAACAAATTTTCGTTTCAGCCTGTTTCCACCAACAGCAAATTACATTTTTACAACAGTTCAGGCATAACACTTCTGAGGGTTTGTTAAGGGAGTAAAAAATAGCTTTTTTTAAAAATTCTCTTAAGTTTCCCTTGTATCTGAGCTAAGTCCTGAGCTAAGTTTACTCTCATAACTAAGGCTTTCGACCAGCAGGGTATTTTACTTCTGCTGCAGGGTAAAAATACTTGTTCTACATCAGCTTGAAAGTCTTACCGAATCCAATGGTCTTCCCAGAGCTGATACTCAGGAAAGATTGAAGGGGAAGCATTGTTCCGTTCATGCTCTTTTTTAGCCTTTTCCATTGCTTTTTCATAAGTTTCTTGTGCCTAAATAAAATTCAAACATTTTATTTCTCCACCTGCTATATACACATTAACTCAACATTCTTTTCTTTTAGGGAAAAAAGTAATAAGAAAGCTTTTATAAATTCTAAATTTAAAAAAAGTGAAGCATGTGTTAACTCATTCCTGAATACAGTCACTATTTGGCAGCTTTACTAATGTCATGAAAAACTGAGGGATGTGCTCAAAAATCTCACTCTATCTAGGTATTACATAGCCTTAAACTACTACTTTTGCCAGTAGAGACGCTGTGGCACTTTATCTTTTAGAAGACTGTAGTGGTTTATTAACATTCAAAATATTTGCTTGCTGATCAGAATATTCATCCTGACAGCAGCACTACTCAAATAATTTCTAATATCAAGTGTACCTGTTCAAAAAAACCATGTTGTTCATAAGCAATAGCTGTTGCTGTCTCTGGGAATTTACAGCGTTTCTGCCACAGTCCAGCCCACATATCCTCTTCTTGTAACAAAGAGTAAAGCTCAGCAAGGGAATCCAGTATTTCCTAGAACATTAAGCACACACATTTCTTCACAGTCAAGCTGTCATTATAAAGCATAGTAGGTAGTAAAACCACATATTCTACGCTGAGGCAAATTCAGAAAGACATGGAAATAGAGAAGTGTTTATATAAACTCTTCTAAAACTCTAGAAGGCAAGTGATTAGTAACAACCAAGTACTGAGAAGAACAACACTGCATTACACGACAAAAAAAAACCCTATGGCTTGTACATTGATTCTTGCTTGTCCTGCCCAATATATCAGATCGATCATAGAAAAAAAAAATTGTTTAACAAACCAACAACTCAGTCTTTAATGTAAAAAGAATCTGTAATATTTCACTTCCTCAGCTGATCACAAACATGCCAAGGTAAAACATAACTACATGAAAAACTACTAAACACAACAGCACCTGTTTACAGGGAACGCAGTTTTGTTTAGCTAATCATTCTTTATGGGCATATACTAACAGGCTTGATTAGGAAAAGCATACTCCCTTTAAGGGAGACAGAGACAATACAGACTTCTACTCAAGATTTAAAATTAGGGGCAGAAATAGTTTTATCTCATTCCACAGTGCTGCAAAGAACTAGTGTCAAAAGCGGATAGAAAAGAATGAGAAACAGGGAGAAGTATGAAAATACCAATAACAGATGAAAGACAAGGATCAGAATTAGGTAAGACACAAAGTAGTCAGTGTTGTGTGTTTGTGAATTCAGACACTTGCAAGGACAGGAATTTCTTTGCTGAATTAAAAAAACCCCACAACACTACTTTAACAAGTTTCAAAATACAAAGATTTAGAAGTGATTGTCCCTTTGCATTCAGCACTGGTGAGGCCGTACCTCAAATACTGTGTTCAGTTTTGGGCGCCTCACCACAAGACAAACAAAAAAGGTGAAGGGTCTGGAGAACAAGTCTTACGAGGAAAAGTTGAGGGAACTGGGATTGTTTAGCCTGGAGAAGAGGAGGCTGAGGGGAGACCTTACCGCTCTCTACAACTACCTGAAAGGAGGTTGTAGTGAGGTGAGGGTTGGTCCCTCTTCCCAGGTAATGAGTGATAGGATGAGAGGGCACGACTTCATGGGGAGATTTAGATCATATACTAGGAAAAATTTCATCATAGAAAGGGTTGTCAGGCATTGGAACAGGCTGCCCAGGGAAGCGGTTGCATCGCCATCCCTGGAGGTATTTAAAAGTCGTGTAGATGTGCCACTTAGCAACATGGTTTAGTGGTAGACTTGGCAGTGTTAGGTTTACGGTTGGACTCAATGATCTTAAGGGTCTTTTTCAACCTAAATGATTCTATGATACTGTTGTACTGCACTGTCACTGTGTTTTTCTCTTCACATTTCATAAGGTATTTCAATTAATATAGCACTACCTGCTGAGGAGGAGTTATGCTCTCCTGCTCATAAAATTCTGTTGTCTGTTTAGGCTTTATTTGTAGACTCAGTCCTTTTTCAAAGGCTTGATGTTCCAGCATCAGTGTAGAACGAAACCAGAGATTGTGAGTTTTACCCAAGTATTTCAGGACACAAGGTCTGATGGGAATGGGAGGAACACACTGTGACATTGCTTCCACAAAGCAATTCAGTGCACTCGGCTGGCAATCTCGCTGTACTTGATGGCTACCACTGCACAAGAAAGGGCTTATTTCACCTGCCAGAGCCTAGAAGAAAAACATATAAAGGATAGTTATCTATTCATTCAGATTCTTCAATCAGAGAATTTAAATTAAAAATCTTGTTAATACAGGGAACCGTCATTCAATAAGTGTATTTCTCTCTTTAAATTGAAGGGCCCTGTTTATTTCAAAAGATGTACTGATAGAGGTAGACAGCATTCACTAGTCACAAAGAATGGCAAACTTCTCAGAGCAAGTGAGCAAGTCATTTATCACACAAATACATTTTCCTGAAACACCAGCCATTTACAAAGAGGAATTTGTAAGTGAGGAAAGAGATTCTCACATGTTGCTGTCTGTCAGACAAGATTTTCCAAAGTCGTGAAAAAAGCTGTATCCAAGTCTTCTCTGCTAATGGTATAGAAATATGACATAACTGAACAAAGGCACTCAGCAACACTCCAGTCTAGAAACAAAAAGGAGAAGATTTATATAAATGGGAAAAAAATTACAATTAATACTATGAAAAAGAGTTCACAGTTACACAGTTGCTTAAGCAGTAATGCAAATGCCTTTTCCAGCCAACATATCAAAAATGTTTCCTTTTGCAATACAGACTACTGTAACAGTAATTTCATCGCATTTTCCTGTTGATTGAGACTGATCCATTACTGAAACCATTTAAGAAGAAAAAAAAATTGAAGGAAAAAGGAAAGAAGTTGGTGACTTTGGTAACAGGAATGATCCAGTTAATTGGATAAAGCTGTTACTACAGCGAGAATTATTTCAACATTGCTTTCAGCTAAAATTAACTGCTTAGAAATAATTTAAACATAAGATGCCAACACACTTATTGATCCTATACCCTGATTTTGCCATCACTATTTGCTTAACTGAACAGTTAAAATACAGTTACAGGTAGAGGAGGATGAAATTTGTAGGAAAGAGATAAAGTAACAACTAGCAATTAAAGTGAAGGCTTAAGAGCTTTTTACCTTATGCAAATAAGAAATTACATCAGATTATAAAAGATGTCTACAAAAAAACATCAGCTAAAAAATCAGAAGTGTGAGATTAAAAATAAAAGAAACAAGTGTGTCAGGTCAGTTTGAAGATTTCAGTATTAAAATTGTTTGTCAGGAAACCAACAACCTGCACCAACCTTCACTTCTCGAAGAGAGTCAAGAAATTTGTCATGCCGGTTGGTCAACATGTGCAGCTGATTGCCAATGTCCTTCTCAGAAAGTTCCTTCGTTTTAGGTGTGCTGGTCTGATCTCCTGGAGCTAATTCAATGTCTATTTCAACATCCTATACAGAGGTAAACAGCAAAAAGTATGCAAATATTTTCTAAGTACTTTTGCTTTTTTTCCAAACAAATACAAAATACCCTTCCAATCAACTTCTTTCAGGTCTCTCAATTTTCTGCTAGTTCAAGTTCAGATATAGAATTGCTAGAGTGCTATAGCAAAGAAACGGCTAAATGAAGGATGGCAAGTTCAGAAAAACCCATTCATGGTTAAACTACAATGTATTAAACACAAGATACACTGAATAATTGGTACACAACATCTTCAAGACATATTCTCCAAACTTATTTCTTGAGAAACTAGGAAGAGCTATATTCCATCAGAAAGATTTCTTTTTCTACAGTATTTTTGGTAAGTTACCTCATCTTTGGATTCACTGTTTTCCCTTTCACGAGGCTCTTGTTTGACGTGGGTTACCATAGCAAATGCCGCTCTATCATGACTATCAGCAAGGTTGATAACGTTGGTGATAGAGGGCAGCATAGCACCCTGACAGCTTGTCCCAATTGTAGTATTTCTCTCACACACTGCCAACAGGAGCTAAGACATTAAAAAGCAAGGACAGATTTTTAAATATATATTTACTGTAGTATTTCAAGGGAAACATCACTATGGCTTAATATTTATCAACAAGCTAAAAGTTGCAATAATATGTTTAAAGCCTTTTTACCACCTTTATTCAATAAATACACTAATTCATTCTCATCTTAACCTGATCACATTTTGTCACGATTTTGAAGTTCATGACTATACTTTCAAGATTGTTTTTCAAGCCTCTCCCCATTAAAATGAAAGTCCTCGCAAAAACGATGTGGGAAAAAAAACCCACAATGCTGTTTTTTACATCTCTGGAAGGAGTTCTAATTCATCTTGTTCTGAATAAATCAGCCAAAAATGCAATTTCATTTCCATGCAATCCCGCCTAACAGTTGTCATACCACCAGAGCAGGCGCTCTAGCCTTAAGAGTTTTTCTTGCAGACAATTCTATTATTTCTATTATTTTTATAATCATCATTTACAAGAGATGGATTTTAAGAATAATTAACCTGATCATTAAGCATTTCACAGAGAAAATAGATTTTAAACGTTGATATTAAAGCTACTTCCCAAGCATCAGCATCTCAAGATTTAGACACTGAAATTATTTTTAAGCACCACTGCAAGTATCTGAGGCAGCAGACTTGCTATTTTTAGCCTTGATACAGATAATACATAATACAAGACACACATTGCATAAAGCTTTTACACACAGCCAAGAAAAAGGGGGAATAGAAACATGTTTCTCAAACTATAATTGTATTTCTGACACAAATAATTTCCCTACCTCAATGCACTGTTTTATCCAAAAGTGATTTCCCATGGCTTCCCAGTTTTGAGAACAGGTCACATAAAGTAGGCGCTCATAAACACGACGTTTCATAGAATTGTCGAAGACCTCAAAAAATTTGGCTCGTATGAGCGGCTGGGCACAACGCAAACCCGAAAGAAATGCTGGCTCAAGTTTAGCAGTAAGTTCACTACCAGAAAGATTCTCATCCCTAAAATGAATAAAGATAAAATGGCAGAGACATTAGAAAGAGAAGCCTTCTAGGTTTTGTATATAAAATACTAAAAAGCAAAAGAGGTGACATTCTGTAGAAGCCCACATGGTGTAGCATGCATCCAGGTGCAGCATTTTGAAAGAAACAGCAAAGAAAATATTGGTGCTTGTTAGAAAACTGCCCCAGAACTATCGTAAAGACTCTTCCAGGATAAAATCATATCATAATTGTGAGACAGTTTCAGCTATATCTGCATCTTGTTTGAAATGCCAAACAATATTAATTGATAGAAGACTTCTGACCACCATATCCACACCAGGGCTTTGCACAGTTAACCAGAAAACAGGACAGCACCAAAAAGTGACTCAAAATAATGTGAATCAACAGCACAAAATTAAATACCCAGCATTTTTGATAAGGTAAGTTTTTTTAATTACTTCATACGTTATAAAACCTGCCAGTTTAGCTAACAAAGTAAGTCTCCTGAAAGTGTAATTTACAATAAATTTCCAAGGGGTGGGGGTGGGGGGCAGGAAATCCTTATACCCTACAGATGTGAAAAGACAAGAGAGATTTGGGCCGTCACAACAGTGTTTAGAATACAACCAGCTACAAGGTATTTTGGGACAGGAAAAGGCTGGGGAAATGGAGATATTCTAGCGGAGCCGAAAAGAAAATTCTTTCTAAGGAACTTCTGTTTTCAAATTGTTTTCCATTAATATGTATTGTGGTCTCAGCAAAATGAATTTACTTTGCATTTCAGAAAAAAAACCAACACCAAAACACACAAAAAAACCGAAACAAAACAAAAGAGACGAAAAATCACTTCAGTCCTAAAAAAGATTGATGGCATGTTATAAAGGTCATATATGGTACAAATTATGAACCAATAATCTGCAATAAATGATTAATTGCTATAATTACCTATATACATAGTTAACAAGGTCTAAGAACTGGGCATTTAATTCAAGGTCTTCTGGAAAACGTTTTTCAATGTAAGTCATCATTTTCACTAGTAAAATGGACTTCTCCCGGAGAGTAGGTGTCTGTGTTAAAAAAAGACATGATTAATTTTGTCAATTCATCTTAAAACATGCAGAGAACTGGCGCATTCAAAGTACACCTCAGCCATCCTTTATATCACTCTCACTTCTAAACTACTGAAAAATTGCTTGGTAGAAGGTCATAGTTCTTAAAAAGAAAAATAACTCAAGCATTTATCCTTCTAATATATGCTAGAGAATTTTAAAATCATGACTAACAACAGTTTTAAGTTGTTCAATGATTACAAAAATCTAACGTATATTTTTTAAAGTGTAGGTCCTTTTATACAGCACTAGATTGTCAAGTACTCAGCTCTAACAGAAAATATGGCAAAGTGAGGAAGCCACAAATTATTACAGGAAGAACACAACTTAAACTGGCATTAGTCATCCTCCTCCTGAACAGCCTCTCTATCCAAGTTAATGTGAAACATATTTTAAAACTCTTACTTCACAACAAATCCTCAGCAAAACAGTATTTGAGATCAAGCACCTAGAAAATGCTAAGCATCTTTAACTCCAGCTACTTTCACAGGGGATGCAAAATACTCCAAGGGCATCTAAACATATATAACAGATCCTCACAAACCTCACTGTCAAAAACTAGTGAATTATAACGGTGGCTTAGAGTTATTTACTATTTGAGAGCAATACTGATCTTATCTTCTCAATTTACCTGATTAGCTGCCATTGGGGAATTGTTTTTCACCCACTCTTCCACTATTTTTACCACTGCACGAAGAATTTTGGCATCAGTAGATTTTTCAATGAGAGATGTTAGAATAGCTTGTATAAAATTTTTCCGCATTTCCATGCTCATCACAGCCAGGCGAGTTTTTACAAGATCCAGGCTTAGCATGACCAGTTCACTTGTACCTGCTACGGATGCAAAAAAAGGATTAGAGTTGCGTATGCACCTATAACATGCCTAGTAAAGAAATTTTCAAGATAAGCTACTGTAATTTTAAAAACCAGCAACAACAATATCTGTTACCTGGGAATATATCCCTAGAAATAATGTTTTCAAAATTACTACCTTCCATTCCTAAACAACTGAGACAGACTCCTTCCAAAAAAACTCAAATCCATTCAAAATCCTAAAGGCAAGCCTGGGTGGTTTCATTTCAGTAAATCTTTGGTAAAAAGTATTACAGAAGCCCAGTACTGAAAAACTGCAATTAAACTTGTGAAAGAAATACTATATGATGCAGCACATCTAGTCTGTTAATTTCCTGATTTGCTTATCTGTTAAGCTTAATAATTTTCCAGTTGTTTCTCAGCGTTAATAAAATTTGCACGGTTCTCATTTACCTAATTAAAAAAGGGATGGGAATCTAACAGCAGCAATTCTTTCTAAGTATTTTCTTCAGTAGCTTATTTATTAATAAATTATTGCTGTTCCCTAGTACTGAGTTTTCTTCTACAAGAACATCTGATTTTTTTCAGTGACTCATGACCTAATTCATTTGATGACAGAATTGTACAGACTGAAATAGATGCTATTTTAAGATAAAAACAAAAGCATCAGCTCCAACAAGTTAATTTTACAAACAGTTGTTCCAATATTATCAAATAGGAAGGAGTTAACAAAAAAAAGCGAAAGCACAGAACAATCAAAAAAAGATTCAGCCCCGCTCCCCTCACCACTAAAAACTCTTGAAGAATTTCAGTACTTCTATATAAGCTGTAGCTCAACAAATATTCACTAACCATTCACTGAAATGTTTGGGTTAATACTGATATCAATGTATCAAGCAGGTAACAGGAACTCCAAGTGTATTTTTATCCTTCAAGACTTCAAAAATATTTCTCACTAACGCTGAAGTATTTTTCAACATGTAATAATGGTACAGAAAACTCTACAAAATCATTTGAATCCCTTCAGGATGAAGATATTTGAATACTTTACAACACTTGTAATCATTAACATCCTTAAACTATATCATGTAATACCTGTATTTGCTTCTGCAGTTCCTGCTGTAGCCTGTGGGTTTAAGTGTTCCCTGACCATCTTCTGCAGAGATCGCATAAAAACTGAAATCAATCTGTCAATATAGCTGGGATTGTTACTGCATGCAGACTTCAGAATCATTAAAGTACCTATAGATAAAAACAATACTTAAGGAAATAAAACTTGTATTTAGCATGACCTGAGTGAGATACAGGTTTTCAATGTGGATGTTCTCGTTCTATGAAAGAACACAGGAAAATGTTCTAGCTGTATTTTGTCCTGCCATGAAAGAAGCATGGGACTACAAGTTACAAACACTAGAAATCTGGATAGATCTGAAGAAAAGTTTCAGTCTCAACTTCAGTCTTTAGTCTAAGACCAAAAAGTTACTTTTGCATTAATCAAAATATTTGAAAGTTCTGTATCTAAGTGTGTGACGGAGGGCAAGGGGGCAGAAAGGGTGGATAGAAAGAGAGGGGTGAAGTGCAGATACTTCTCCAAGTCCTTTGGGGGAAAAAAAAAATTATAGATATAGTCAACCACGCAAAAGGAAACTACTCCTGATGTTGCACATTTGTTTTGGTAGCAAAACATAGCAAAACTTTTACATGAATAGGCCTGGGTTTAGTAATTCAAAATAAAATTTTTTTTTAAATTATAGCTTAGTTTTCTAATCTAGAAACTTTATCAAGTTTCATAAATCAGTTACTATAGATTGAAAAGTCAAAAGCATTGAAACAGGTAATTTTGGCAGTTTATGAATGCACTATCCCTACAAGACCACAGTCCCTTCACATGCAAACCAATCCGTTCTAGAAATAGCTATGCTTTAAAATACTTAACACTTTAAAAAGTACACACATCCTGTCAAACCATACTCTCTAAGAAACCTACAGCTATCCCTTTCCTTACTGCAACTTCATAATTCAAGAAAAGCCTACAACAATATTTATAGAAGTGTGCTTTGTTCATTGAATGGGTGCTTCAAAAGTTTTTATTTCTTTTCCTGCTCAGATGGGGACAAGATTTGGCAAAGTTCAGCCTCTTAAACACAGAATTAATAAGATCTGCACCACCTGACAGTTAGACTGTAGTGCTGCTTGTGAGCGAGCTCTGGACACAGTGTAAGTTAGCTTGCTGGAGAGCATATCCCAACATCAACAAACAGGCAATTCCCAAAGCAGTATTACAACTATCTACGCAGATCACAGAGTAGCATAGAGAGGGACGTTTGCCATTTAAATCAGCAAGTTTTCCAAAATTGTGCAGTTTCAGGTCTGTATTGCCAACACAACCAGTTCTGGGCCAAACTAACTGTATTATTTCAATATATATTTGTAGTTGTAATATGTAGCTGAGCTCTCTACCAGTTAAGTAAGTAGAAAGAACACAAAAAGAAGAACATTTCAGCTCTTCAGAATGGTATATGCTAAAAATTCAGATTTGCTCACTCAAGAATATAATACTTTTGTAATTTCTTACTGAGAATCCAAGATCTATAAATACCTAAGTCTTCCTACACTATTTAAATCATGTGACAAATGAGGCTTTAAAAACAACTGAAAAAGAAAGTATAAGGCAGTAACATGTAAGAATGTTTACACAGATTCTCTGAAATATTCTATTGTACCTCAGAGTAGTACCCACAGGATTTTGGTTTTTCCATGGAACAAGTTTCCAGTTACTTTTACTTTGTATTTTGTTTAATCTGAATGCTGCGTTCTTTTTCCTGTGCACTTTGAATACAGAAGGTTTCTGTCTAGCACAGCTGCAGCTCCCCACTTTCAGTAATTGCTCCCAAGTCAGCTACCAGGAGCAGACAGAATGCAACGAACCCCCTAGTCCCTTTCTTCATGGATGACAGACATCCCAAGCTTGTCTCTCAAGTCAGCTCCAAACACTTCCCACAGCTTCCTCTGCATGATATCAGATTCCAATTTCCTTATGGAAAATAAAAGCCTGGGACAAAGATCATACTCATTAAGAAGAGGCACTCTACATACATCTACTAGAGATGTGGGAAACTTACCGAAGAGCTGAGAAGGATTAGCATTAGTGGCCTTTTCATAATTAGTAAGTCCTTCATAAATAACCTTTCCAACTGCAGCATAAAGGCACTCCAGCTCTTCATACTTTGAAGCTACACTTGAGGTACCTGCAGAATTTAGAGTTGTGTTTACTTTTGGTAATATCAGCCACAGAACAAGCAAGGAACAGTTACACTGCGAACATACAGTCATCCATACCATCATGGGAACTTTATAATAACTAAGGTAACAAGCAGATCCCTCATCTATATAAACCTTTTTATTATACAACTAATGTCTCTTCTATAACAGTGTACCACTACTTCTAAATAACTCATTTTGATGAGAAGCCTTAGATTACTGATTTTTTTTTTTTAAAGAAAAGATTATCTAAATTAGTTTATATTAAGACACGGCATATTACCTATCATCTTTCTTTTTTACACTCTATCTCCTTCCTTGTCTTGGCAAAACAGCAAAGCTTAACTAAAAAAATTGCACTTCTGAAGCTGAAAAATTATAACCGCACGAATACATTAAATTTATAGCATGCATTTCTGGAACCAAAGTTATGACAGCCACAGGTTATTAAGTTTTTATGTCAATGGATAATGATGTATTCCACATGATTACTTATTTCAGCTTCTCTTTTTTTAAACAGAGGTTGAAAGTGCAAGCTAAAATGGACCATTAAATGCAGGAATCATAAAACAGAATATTAGCACATTCCAAAGAGAGTCTTCACCCTGCCCTTAATTATTTAAGTCATGCAGCAATAAAGGATAAAAGGAGGAAGAAAATACAACATACTTGGTTCTGTAGGGAAAATACCCATCAAGCGAGAAAGCAAACTGTGCACTGCTCTCAAAACCTTGGTGTTTCCACAAGTCATACAAGCTGCTACGCCTCGTTGCAGAGGTTTGAAGCTGCTAAGGATAGCAGGGGGCTGCAGTACAGTTAACAGGAAACTTAAGACCTCCAAGCCAGTGCAAATGTTGGCAAAGTTGGCCTGATTGGGTTGTTCCTAAAGAGAATACATATGACAATGCAGTAAGCGAGGGAAATCGCACGGGTATGGCATAGATTAGTAAATCCAGATCAAATCTGTTGAAAACCTGTAATAAGTTGAGGTTTCTACACCAGCAATGTTTCATGTCAATCTTTTTGATAAGTCAAGCAATATAAAAGTGTAAAATACAAGGCACTATAAAATCTTTAACCATAAAAATGTTACTTAAGCATTTACAGTATGTTCCTTCTGATGTTTCTTGTGATTGTCAGTTTTGAAAGTTGCCTGCAACCTTTCTGGCTAGAAATGCTTTCAACAGAGGATAACGTTTTATCTTTTTGTCAACATCTTTCAGACCTACAACGGTATATTCTATGACAAGTTACAGCTTAAAGGTTAGTTCCGATTATCCGCTTTTCTAAAGAAAAATATAATAAAAATAAAATATTCTTAGACATATCCTTATAAGCCTACAAAATGATGATGAAGGTAGTAAATTAGTCTGCTACAGAAGCTTTATTATTTTTTCTGAACCTCCTGAATAACTGATGCCTCATAGCACAAAATTAAGATTTAAAATTCCTGTACCAGAAGGCTTATATCTCTGTATTAAGTAAACATCAACCACATTCACCCTCCTCAGGTCTGAGGGGTTGTATAGTGCGTTTATTTTGAGGTGGGGGAAGGAAAAGTGAAGTGGGCTGTTTCGATTTTGGCTCACTCTTAGATGCAGTGCACTTCATCCACCTTTCCCAGATTCATGAAAGGTTTGTCTGAAAGGCAGGGAAAAAAGAGACCAGCTCACGATCTGGAAGCATGTGAACTCTCTGAATTGCACTAAGTTAATTTTACACCTCCACCATCTTCCCGTTCCAGAAAGGGAGGACAATGATGGTCTGTACATAACAAGCAGCTCTTCTTCAGCAGTAAGCATGTAGATAGTCACAACTTGCTCTGTCTTCATCGCAGAGGAATCACTTGAAGTCATGACTTTTCAGAAGTCATACTGCTGTTACTGCACAGTCTCCATCACTTGGCAATTAAAGAGCTTTGCAGTTGTGCATTGTGTAAGCGAGGAAGATGAGTAGGAGGCAATCTTTGTGCTACAATGGTTGGAATTGACTGCAGTTCTTCCTGTTGCAGGCTACCAAATGCCAGCAACAGGAAAAAAATTATTAGTTTTAATGGCAATTTTCACTCACTCACTTGGGAAAAGATGCATAAAGCAACAAATATTAGCTCCCTGGAGCACTATCAATGCTTGTAAACCCAAAACAAATGGAGCCACATCAAAAATTCTTCCAACAGAAGGAGAGGAGGATGAAAACAGATACTTGCCCTTTCAAGGACTATCTCCATAAAGACAACAGCATCATGAAAGTATAGCAAGTACATTTAGATCAACATTTGGTAAAAATGGGTCACAGTGAATTTTCGTGTAATCTTAGGCATTTTAGAAGTTTCCAGAAGTAGGATATATTACTCCTTTATTCCAAGAAACAGAAAACTATCATCAAGAGAGCTCCTAAAAAGTTAACAGGGTAAGAGTTGCTAGTCTATTAAACAGTATAATAAAAATTACAATAGATGTAGAAAAAATTATTACATGGCAAAAAGCATACAAATAGCATACAGACGATAAACAAAATATGTTGTATCATCAAATATAGGAAGCTAGCCTTCAGTGAACTCCATATTATGATAATGTAGTCAGAAAACTAGAAACCAATACAATCAATTTGTAAACATTCATACTAGCAAAAAACCCAAACAAACAAAAAACCAACAACAACAACAAAAGACCCCAACCAGTAGGCCATGCAAACAAGCAAACTAGAACCTATTTCAAAATCAAATACAGGAAGTTAGTCCACCTGCTCCTAAGTCTATTTTAATATTTGTAAGTACTGCAGCTATACAAATTATAACCATCAATGCAATGCACATACTTAATATTTTATGTATTTCACTACAGAGAAGAAAAGACTGTAAAAATCAGTATCCACGTATTGTTAGTATTCAATCAAATACGTGCTAACGAAACCTAAAGACCTACAGGATTAGAATGTTACCTACCACAGTCATTAACAGCTTATCAAACCACTGCAACTTCAGTTCTGATTTTGGCCACATGTCTGGTCGTAAAGCTGTTTTCAGAAGGTTAACACAGCGTCGGGACAGCAATTCCCCAGGAGATCCAGCAGTGTTTGAGTTGTCATTTACCTAGCAATTAATCAGAGTTAAGAAAATGACACCCTTTTGTAACCAACTCATTAATTTACTACGCACTCCAAGCAAGCATATAATTTCTTATTTCTGAAATGGATGAGCTTAAGTAGTTTTATAGTACAGTCACAGAGTATTTAACTGCATAAAAAGCTGACAACTAATAGTAAACATCAGAACTGGTATATAAACTGCTAGCTAATTACCCCATATCACCCATCAAAGGTATATTAAAAAATGTAATCCCATACGTTATTACTACAACTCTGAACACACTCAAGATGGTAATCTTTTCTGTTTGCAAGGTATCCATAAACATACACAGCTCTTTACTCAGTTCATCTGTATACTTCAAGAGGACATTTATTCTGTGCAATGGGCTGTGGTGTATAAAATCCCATGTTATTTACCAGCTGAGTCTGCTGCAGAAGCTGAAGCCATAAAATTTGTCACCTCTGAACTACACCCACCCGACTGATTTTTCCCACTCCAGAGAAGCTAATTCTTAACAAAATTTGGTGAAAAGCTGTAGTTCTACATGCTGCATGGAAAGAATTCCATGTATCTGATCTTGAAAATACAATTACAATCATTATCCTTAAATATATAACTAACATAGTCTTTCCCAATTAAAAGCCTAGATATTCTTCAGTTTTGGGGTAAAACATTGTCGCCATTAAATCTAGGCAATAGAACAAGCATACTTTGCAGCATCAGGCAAATATATAAATGAATTTAAAAAAAAAAAAAGCACTTAAAGGAACTTTAAGTCTTTGCCTGACTCCAGACAAATTCTACTAGTCACATTTATTTCAGTCCTGTCACTTCTGATATAGTACTTGATTGAAAAGAGAAAGTAAAGAACAAACAAAATGCTAGAAGAAGGGATCAACAGCACAGTAGAGACTCTTTCAATTTCAGAATCTGGATTGGAACCATTCACATTTAAAGTTTGAATTTCAAAGTGCACACTCCCTGCATCAAGCTAGGAACGTACAACGCCAACAAGAAGCTAAAGCGTATCTCTCACGCATAATATCCATCATTTGTGAAACAAAAACATGCAGAAACTGGTTATCAAATTCAATTTCTTTCCTCCTTAAAATAAAAGCAGTTTACTTGTTGTACAATTTCACATTAAAGTTTCTAAACTTTCAGCAGAAGAACTTATACAAACACTAGAATAATCCAGCCATAAAAGGGCTCTTATGAAAAGATGGTTGTATGGTTTTAGCTACTAATGTCATATTGGTATTTGAGATTCAGAATAAACATACTACCTGGCAAGCAATTCTAATCAAGAAATTCACGACTGTATCTGTATGCTGCTTGTCAATTGGCTTGGAAAGAAGCGCATCAGCTCCCGGTAAGGACTGGCTACGTCCAAATACCTGCGTGTATACAAAACGCAAAAGCTGTAAGCAACACTAAAGAAGGATAACAACAAGCAGAACAGATTTAAAATATTTTCTAAAAGTATAATCTTCAATTCAGGGAGTTTTGAGTTATGTGGAAACAAGCAAACTAAATTGCAGGTTATAATTTCAGAGTCTCTGAACAAAATTTGAATTTTTCTTACAGCACTTATTGCTCCTGTAGCTGTCCTGAACCGTTTTACTTCTTGGCCAGAATCAACAGACAGTCCTCTTTTCACAGCAGATGAGGCAGAACTTGCTCCTTCTCCACTTGCACCTGAATCCATATCTGAATCTGGCTGAAATATCAGCAATGTGCATGTTAAAAAACCCACTTAATTGGATAACGGTTCAATCTTTAGCAGTTTATTTAGACTTCCTACCTGCTGGTCTTTAATTCTTTGCAATTCCCACTTAATAACTACTTCAGCGAGATCCACAGCTAATTTTCTTTGCTCTATCGTAACACTGGGAGTGAAGCCCAGTCTCTGCATGGCACTAACCATATGCTGAACCAAGTGATGTCTCACTGGATAATAAACCTGAAAAGATGGTTTCACAGTCATGTTAGCCATTAACCAATAAAATTCCACAAAAAAACTACAGAGCTGAGATAAAGCAAACTTTTCTATTAAAGGCTATTTTATGTTTGCTAAATCTGTACTATTCTCAAATTTTGCAATCCAGAAAAGTAACTGGTGCTTTGAAAATAAATTTGGCTACAATTTCCAGTAGTGACCACTGATATCATGTACCCAAATTAAGACGCTCTTCCGAAGATCAATGATTTTTCTCAAGGACCAACCATTCCAATTTTTGGCTGATCCTTTTAGAGAGCTACAACTCACATTTGAACATGCTCAGGTATTTTTTCAAAAAAGCATTGAGGCATCAATTCCTGAAAAGCGACTTAAGTGCATATTCACTAGCCGTCAATTGGGATCATATTTTAGTACGCGTTTTCAAAAATGCTCCTATATTGACATCCTGCAGCATTCCCCCATTTGTTTCATGTTTTCCAACATAGATCAGCTGGAGATAAAAAGTTACCTAGTTAACCCCACAGAACATATACAGTCAAACAAGGATTACTGGAGGATGGAAAGCAAAATGGTTCTGCACTTTTTAAATAGCTTTTAAAGAATCTTCACAGCTCTGATGAAGAGCACTGCTAATGCACATGCAATGAAATAACCTGGCAGACTTTCACCTAAGATTTTGAGTTCTAACTTCAATCATGATAAAGCTTAATAAGTGGCTTGCTCTTTAATTTTAATAGCTGTTTTCAGCTTCTTTGCAGACAGCTGATGCCTTTTGAAGCTAAGCCATATAAATCAGATTACATTATTTTCTAATCAAACTGCAGTTTACCTCCTTGATATCTGAGATAACTACCAGAATAACTGATACATGGTAAGTACCTTGAAATGTTGTACTATCAAGTGCAAAATATGTACTAGTTGGGGAACTGTATGACCCTCTTCCACAATGATTTTTCGTGTCCAGTGAGTCAGCATCTGATGTCCATCCTCCATTCGAGCGGGCACAGCTGGAGTCAGAATAGCCATCGCCTGCCTGACAATAGCTCGGGCCTCCATCGCGTGAGCTTTGAGAAGACTGTGAAAAACCTAAACAGCAAAGTTTATTTTTGTAAATACTGATAATATTAATGTTGATCAGAAAGTATTTATAACAGAAGAGAAATGACAACATATGTTGTCTAAACACATGATTTTTTCCTAAAGGCCCATAACTTGGTAGATGCATGATGATACTTCATCGCCAGAAGTATGAAGCATATACTTCTGTCTCTCCCTTAGGTTCCCTTTTTCTTCCTCCCTCTCCACGGTCCAATTTTAAATTTTGCTTTGGTCCCCACATTCTGTCTCAATGGAAATGCTTGTCCCTTCATTTAAGGGACACCAATTTGGTTAATTCAACCAAAAGGACTTTTCATTGTCCCATTTGCCCTCTCTGTTTTCACTTATCTTCAAGCTTCTTTCTATACTGTCCTAGCCCCAAATAATTTTATATTAATATTTGGCTTGCTGCTTCTGTATTTGTTTGTTGCATATGAATTTAACAGCTACTTATATACTAAGCATCCAAAACTCTGTGCACCATCTACTCTGCATTTTAAAATCAAAGAAAGCACTCTACAGAACTTACCAACATCCCTTAAATGTATGAATACAAGCCCATAGTCAATACCTGCAGAACTATCTTCTTATGTATGGCAAATTTTGCAATGATGTGTGCCAAAAGCAAATGTCCGCTGTATTTGCACGCTGGGTCCACACACGCCTTGGACAAGAGGCAAGGCCAAGCAAATGTCATTAGGCGTCGTAGTTTGCTGTTCCGGTTTTTGTTATTGTCATGAATGTGATGTGGAGCATGCTCAACCAGAAGTGTGGCAAATTGCAAGAGATATATCCTGAGAGAATCCAGCATATCAGCCTGTTTTTCCGGATCAAGTACCTAGTCCCAGGGATGATCAAAGAGGAGATGAGGAACGTGAGAAAAAACAAAACACAATATGAACCCCAACTTTATTATCTATAAAAGTGAAGTCCTAGTTTTTTGGTTTTCGAGTGGTTTTAAGAAGACTAATAACTACATTTTTTATTCAGTTTAATACCCACAACAAATCTTCCTGAGGTGAGAACTTTTAAATAATGAGCACATCTTGGAACTTCCAAAGTGCTAACCTGTTAAAAAAAAAAAACAAAAACACCCCAACCCTCATCTTCAACACCACCTATTCTATAACTGTCAACTGGTTCAATGATACCAAAGTGAATTACAAAGATACCAATATTAGTGTCATGGTAAGCTTTGCTTATGAAAAAGACTAGAAATGGGCTTTATATGGCTCTAATGCCAAAGACAGGCATTCAAGTCAAAGAGAGATCAAACTGAAAATTGTAGTCCAACCCTACTGATGACTGATGGATCTCACAACAGTTCAAAGTTATTATGTGATTCGATATAACTGATCATAACATTTAGAAATAGCACAACTACTTCAAATCAGGACTGAAAAGCCAAATGGGAGGAACAGTCTTCTGGTTTAATTTTTCAACACTTTAAAGTAAACAAGGATTGCTACCTTTGTTATAAAAACACTAGTGATGCTTTCTGGATTATCTCCTTCTGGGTTTGGGGGTCCCAACAGCTGTTCACCTTCTCCCTTTTCAAAACTGTACAAGAAAGCAGGATTCAGGATATGCTGCAGCACCTACAGAATATAAACAAAGTTATACGCAACTAGTGGAATCCTCTAATGACAGTCAGCTTTCAAGTAATTTCAAATGCAAGCCAGCATGTTAGACACACTTACTGCATTACAAAAGGAAGCTATAAATAAAGCCTTAAGAAACAGATACACACAGATTTCCCCACCCCCACCCAAGGGCAAAGATTCTTAGAAAGCACAAACTGAAGTAGTCAGCACTGAAAGCAAGATGAATTGCTGTCTCTGTTTATTATCGCTCTTCTTCAGGTATGATATTTTCACCTAAATGGCTCTGCCAATTATCAAACTCGTTGACATTTAAGTAAGCAAGTTTTGTTGCCCTAGTTTCTAAGAAGAAAATTAAACCTAAATACCAGGTTTCTTTGATTTAATTGCTTTAGTTACCTTGGCTTTAAGCTCATCTCCAAAGTTTGGGTCATTGAAGTCTACAAACCGGAAGAACAAAGCCCGTTTTTGGGGAATACTGTAGTTTTTGGGGATCTCTTCTTCCATATATTCCTTTAAGAAAGTCATATTGCAGAGAAATCGACCCGTAAAAGCCCGAAGCAACTGGAAGAGCAGCTCTATATCACCATAATTCCTTCTGTAAAAGCACATAACGTAAAAAGCTTCTGTGAAAGAGTACCCAACCAAACTACTATGCTGATGACTTGAAGAAACTCATCTGGGTTTTAAATGAGCAGAGAGGCAAGAGCAGGCAGTACCAGAGGCATGGTTTTAGAGCTAATGGCAGTATTATGAAATATATTAGACTTTCTCTTCAATAACTGCAAACCCCTTTCAGTACCCCCATATACCTTTACAACATTTTCAAAATTTAAAAAAGTACACAAGCATAGGAAATAAATGTTTTTACGTACTTGCAGTAATTCAGTAAGCAATATGCTAATAGCTTCGGTTCTTTCCAATTTGTTGCAGCCATATTCTCCTTACGGTGTCTCTCCTGAAAAGCTTCACTCACCCATACACGTTTCAGCTGATTCACCAAGGGATGTTGATTTGCTAACCAACATTCATCATTCTTAACAATAATACTTATGATCTGTCAAAAATAAAACAAGACAAATGCAGTCAACATGCAACTGATGTGTCAGTATAAACAATGGCATAAAAGCACTTCTTTAAGGCCAATTAAGGATTCTAAAATATTTTTAAATAAAATAAAAACTAGTTTAGATCAATTTTTAAAGGAATTCTGGTTTTTTTCTTAAAAAAAGTTTCTGTTGCCATGTTTTCCTCAAAACTTCACATTTCTATAAGCGTTTTTCTACAAGCTCTAATGCATACACACACACTTCGAAGCCTGTATGTAATAGGCCTGCAGCTAAAGAGGTTTTAACTATCTAGTGAAGAGACAAAAAAGAATGAGTTAATACCTTGATAGCCTGAAACTGAAGATCAAGACGCATTGTGGTAGTGCTTGGAGAACCAGGTCTAACAGCTGCTTGAGTACCAACAGGTAACAGCAGAGTGATAAATCGGTTAGGATTAACTGCCAGTACATCTCGTAGAGGTTTGGCATCTTTATGCTTTAAGAAACTCTGAAGAAGGGGAAGAAATAACTTTAATAACCTTTAAAAGCAAAAACACCAAAAGGCTATATCATCCTGTAGCTTTTATATTCCTCACTAAAGTTGCAGAGGTTGTGATATAAACATAGCCTCTACAACTTCAGTAATAATTCTACATGATCTGGAAAGGTATAAAATCAACATCTCAGGACAAACAAATACAAAACGGAGAACAGCTACCCTACAGTCAGAGTAAGACCACAAATAAGGACTATAAGGTCATGCAGGGAAAAAAAAGATGGAAAAAGATAAACTTTTCATTCATCAGCTTTGTGAAGGTGAGGGCTTCTTCCTGCTCCCCTCCCAACACAGCTTACCATAAACATTCTGCTCCACTGTGGATCATTTAAAGTGGCTTCCATCATGAACAGCTCCACAGTCTGTGATGGATGACGTGTCAAAAATTTTATCAGTGGTTCCCTGAATGGACTGCCAGCCTGAAAGATTCATAAAGCTTAAATTAAAAATGCAGAGTACAAACTATTTTACTAACTAGCACTCAGAAAAATATATTTGACTTAGCATTTATGCAGATACAAGATGTTCAGAACTTCTATGATGAGAATTTATTGACAATTTCAAAACTTCACTTCTAAGAGTCTAAGACAAATGTTAACACCTCCTAAAAGGCTTCAAAAGCATATTTATTTATTACATCAAATGCTCCCACATCATGTTTAAAATATTATGGTTATTATATACTGATGTTTAAAAATACTATAAAGCAAAAATGTCAACTTCCACTTTTACCTCAATTAACATTGCTCGTTCTGTTTTCATAACAACTTCCAGCAGAGGTTTAACCAAAGTCTGAGGGGCAGCTGGGATCAGATGGAATAAATTTATAATTGCTGAACAAATCTTCATTTCCTACAGGTTAAAAAAAATTATTAAATTAATATTACCAGCTAAATATATAAAAACATCCTACCTTTTTTTCTTCTCTCTATCAGCAACCAAATGCTAAGGGTTCACATATATACATCATCTACTTACCATGATATATGGAGAAAATTGCTCTTGTTTAAGTCTGCCCTCCTCCCCTTGTAATATGTTTAATTTTATTTTCTTTGTAAGTATATTAGTATTTTACAGGTCAGAGCTAAACATTGTGTAATGATAATGGTGATGGGGGAGTGTACTACATCAAATGGCTCATGCATCGAGATGCCAGACCTTCCTTTCTAAACAGTTTCTCATATACACCCCACAACCCCAGACTAGACATGAAGAAAAAGACAGACAGATTTCTCACAGCACTGTTCAGTATATCTTGCAAACAGCTGGTTACTTCAAAGAAAAGTCAGCTCTGTTCTCCCACTAGATATTAAATTCTTCTGAAGTCCAAAATAATTTTGTGGTTTTATTTCACTGTGTACTTCAAATGGGGACTATATTTCAGCTAACTAGAATGTGGATTTCCTTCAGTAAGAAAAGGGAAAGGGAAAAACAAACATCCACCCTTCACCATCCCTCTGGAACCAATTTCTAGTATGCAGTATACAAAAGAATATTATCAAGTGCATTGCATCTCCTCAACTGAATTGCAATACAAAGTATTAGGCCCCACTCCTTTAACATAATCTGCCTAGACAGACCCTCATAAGACTACTCTCATGGATTGAAGTGCAGGACCGAGAACACGTATAAAATCTTTTGAAAGTACTTATGCCTTCACAGAAGCTAAAAATCCTCCTCTTCCTAGTACAAACATGCTTAACATCCTTAACAGCAAGGTTATCAAAACAACTCTGCCACAGACAAACAGAAGACAATTCACAGCACTGCACTCAAAGGCACAATGCACTCTGCCCAAAACACAACAATAAAACTAACAAACCACAATTTGAAAGAAATAAAAAAAAAGTAAGAACAAACAAAAAAACACAACAACAAAGAACTTCCTGGTGCCTCCACTGAGTTTCTCACCTCTACCCCTTCCACGGCAGGCTGAACCAAAACAGAAGTCACAGCATGAAAAGAAAAAGCCCACAAAAATATCAAATAAATGAACAAATCAGTATATGCTATTCTTCAGGTTGCAGTCAGAAACTGACTTCAGTAGGGTTATTTTCTCATCTCAGACTGAAAGAATGGAGACAATGAGTCTCTCCCATACTCTGAATTGCTCTCCTAAGAATTCAGATGAAAAGCATCCTTTTCTTCTACTTGTACATCATTTAGACATGGCTTCTCAAATATTTGTACTGAACAAAAAGATATTAAAGATTATTACATCAGAGGAAACAATATTCTGGCATTTTCAAAGACAAATTTGTCCAGCATCAATTATGAAACCACTTTCAATACTTGAAGCTATAAAGTCCTGCAAATAGGCTGTAATGCAGAATTTCCACTGCGGTGCCTCTGTTCACAAGAGGGACAGTCGGAGGCAACCATCTGTTCAAAACTTGTTTTTTTCTGTTATCAGACATGACCTAAAAACCCATCCCTTTCCTTGGGGAGGCAGGGAGGATAGAAAGAAAGGATTTAAATCAAAGATTTCACTCATTGGGCCAATGAATTAGATCTTCATTGCTACTTAAAATGTTACGTTTTAATTTGTTCATTTATCTAAACAGCCAGGTCACAGTTCAGGAACACAGTAAGACTGTCATAAAATTATGTAGGTGAACAAAGGGCTTAGTGATTCTAGCATCAATGTGGATCTTTACAGTAGTTGCTTATTATTATGCAGCAATTTTAACTGAGATGTCTGAAGTTTTTAGTTTGTCTGGAATTGCCATTTACATATGAAAAGTCATTCCACAGACTTTTGGACTGTTTCATTAAGAAGCCTTGCTGACTATTTGCACTATCTGCACTATGCTGGAGAACTGCATGACAACACCAGCATCACCATTAAATGGCACCTTCATAAAGTGCTGCTGGAAAAAGATGAAAAACTCCTTAAGTCAAAAAAGTTACTGTAGCAGTGCTCTGTACCATTTCCACTAGCAACCATGAGGCTTTCCTGACCAAGTCCATCCTCCACCGCGTGTTTACCATCTCCTAGATCTAACCACTCAGTCTGCATGACGCAACCCACTTCAATAACACTCCCCAACATTGTTTTAAAGTTAATATCTCAGATTTTAGAATCTCACTATGGTCAAGAAGAAAATCAGAGTAAGAGAAAGGCCAGCTACAGTAACTCTGACCACCAGTTTCACCATCCTAATTTTTCCACATTTAGAAGATATAATTACAGCAACAGCACACTGTACATACGGACATTTGAAGACAGACTGTCATAGCAAGTGTATAAAGACCACACTGGCTGTGACCTCCTTCAGTTTCCTAGAGTTTTGATTTTTAAGGAAACTTTAAAGCAACAACTGGGTGGGAAAACAGGAGTATTTCAATCAGCTTTGCAGCCACACAATTCTATTTGAAAATGTTTCCAAGACTTCTCGCCTCCCTCAAGATGTGACAGTAGATTGCTTCTCAAGTGTCTGGTGTGCACCTCTCCCTCAACATACGTAGGTTTTAAACCAACACTAAAAAGAAAAGTTACAGGTTTAGGAGACTAAATACACAACTACATAGAGACATCAACAGAAGACATCAAAAGTAGAAGAATTCACATTTAAAGGTGACTGAGGGACAACTAAAAACTGTGCTAGAGGTGCCATGTTGTGGTTTGAAACACTAGGGCTACAAAAAGATCTGCAAGGTATCCGTAACCATCACATATGATGAAAAGTGAAGCCCAAAAGAAGAATATAATGGCCTTAGAACTACTCTGACCTGAATAAAATGTGTTTAACTGAAAAACCCACAGGTTTTAAGTTAAAACATAAAAACCTGAATTCTACTCCATTAGAAAACATCTAGGTCAAATACAAAGCAATGACTAAATTTAGATTTAAAAGCTCTCTTTGCAATGACAGGAAGAAGTAATGAAAAGCCATTAAGCCATTTCCATGTCTTGAGAGAAATCAAAAGCCAATCTATTTTCATTCTAATTTGAAAAACAAAGAAATTAATAAAATCCCCCAAATTTTTTCCTAGTTGACTAAATCTCAACATTTAATGTAAGTTATTAATGAAATCTTAATAGAACTATGGGACTTCTGGTAATCTACATGAAACAACACTGAAACAGGAATTCCCTTCAGTGCGGTATTGCTAAGAGCACACTGTTAGTCTGGATGGGAGAGAAATTTTAATGTGATTTCAACTGGTAGATATTGAACTTGTTTTTCATAAGTTATATTTGAAATTTACTAGGATTTCATTATCATTCTGTACAATTTTCAAAAGACTATGTTATGGACATCAAACATGTTAATGAAAAAAAGAGAGATTAGGCTGCTGAGTTCATCAGCCATTCCAATGATGAACAGATTTCTAAGCAGAAAATCATGCATAATAAAAAAAAAACAAAAAACCGTGAGCTGTTCCCACCCCAACCTGTAGAGAATACGCTTTAAAGTAACCACTGTCAGCAGATAAGAAGCTCCTCTGACTAAGATTTGCAACAAATATTCAATATACACATAAGTTCATTAGCTTGTAACAAAACATCAGTGTGTAATCAGTTATGGCAACATTTACAACTGAATGAGTTCTGTAATTCTGAAACATTAATACTATTTACTTCTTGTCTTCCCACATAAAAGCATTCATTAACTTACATTTCCATCACTCCGTTGTCCACCTTTGTGTGTAATAACTACAACTTCCATCCATTTGCGCAGGTGTTGCTATAAAGAGAGGATAATTAGCATTATTCTTCCAATTATACTGTTCCATTTTAGCAAGTGACAGCACATGCTACAAGAAAAGAAGTAGTAGAGGCAGAAATGATTGTCTGAAGGAAACAAAGGGAAAAATTATTAGTCATTTTTATTCCCTCAGATTGAAGAGTTTACTGTGGCAAAGAGTCCTCTCCATGTTCAAGAAAGCAGGGATTACAAGAGCACATACATTAAAAGGGACAAAAATCTGAAGTCGGATAGGCTTACACTTGTTTAATGATTTGCTTGCTATCTATGTATTTAAATATTTAAATATCCAGGGCAAAAGGATAAAGAATTCACATACACAGCTTGAAAACTGCAAATAAACAGGGCAATATCTTCCACCATTTTATAAAATGAAGAAAACACCAAAACAGACTTAGTCCACTGGGAAGTAAAACATATTTTTCAAGGGTTTCCTTAGTATATTATGCTGCTGGCACCTTGCTTAAAGATAAATTTGTCCAAGCAGACCTTAGCATAACTAGGTATGTCTTCACTGGAAAAGAATGCCTCTTAACCTTCTGGTTTAGTAGCTCTTTAGAAATTAACGCAAAATATTTCAAGATTTTTTTTTTCTATTAATTGTGATACAAAAGTCTTTTACTTCCAATATATACGTTGACTCACTACTGAATTTTCTTTGACTTTTCAACAATACGAATGTTAGCTAAAAGAAAATTTCTTCTGGAATGCTAAAGAAAACTTGAATTGCCTTACCATCATCTGATCACAGAATTTATCGTTAAAAGAGTTTGGAAAAAGTCTAGTGACAGATGTCAGACGATTCACAACATTCAGTGTCAGACTTCGATAGTCTCCCAACATCATAAGCAATGGTCTCATGTGTGTATGAATTTGATCAACTTCTATGGTAGCTCCTTCCAAGAACTGCAAGAGAGTACAGGATTAAGATACAGATGGAGAGGGGAGCAACTCTTGTGCAAGCATCTTTCTTAAAATAAATTCTGCTGACTTGATTTTTCTTCTTTTGTTTTGCACTTCCAGATACAATAGCTTAAACAGTATTTATTGCTGAAAGTATATATAGTGACAAGATGGATTTGGGAAGCACTTAAGTATTTCCAACACACCGTAGGATATCCCATAAAATAATCAAGTATGAGATCTTAATTACAGATGGATTGAAAAACTGCCACAGCTATAAATTAAATATACAGCTATGGACAAACTACTTAGACACTGCTCTGTTAAGAGCTGCCTGTGAATCTGGCCAAAGGCAATAGAGCAAATCTCTGTGTTACAATCTGCATGCATTCTGAGTAACATAAAAGGTCAAGAGAATCTGGCTACAAGCAGCCAGGGAGAATATTTCCTGTCAAACCAAACATCCTGTGGGCATGGATTTATCACAGGAAAAAAAACAATCAGAAAAATCTTATACCGAATGCGTAGGTCAGAACAACCCTTATTTGCTCCCCCTTACTTCTCAACACAACTGAATTGTCAGCTAGCCATAAATAGTAAGTACATTCCCTTTCATGACCAGAGTGACGCATAAAGACGATGTCTTACCTCTAATCAGTCAATGTATAGTATTACTATAGTTATATTTTCTGTTACATGCCAGCCAACCTATACATCATTACAAAGACACTACAAGTATTTTTATTATCATTTTCTAGATTTAGAACAACAGTATTAAAATATTGCTGAATCAGAATTAGGCATATCCACTGGGCAACAAATCATGGCATGAGAATATCGTTTTTCCCATCCTTCCAGTTTTTTTACACTACAACCTAGCATCCACAGTACAGACAGTGTAGTGTAGCACCACGTCAGGATTCTAATTCTGACCTTAAACAGTACAGCCACAGTCCTGTTCCATAACGTAACTGCCATACTCTGACACAGACTAATTCTGCTGTATTGCCTACTTTTCCAAAACCAACTACAGGGCCTCTACCACTTCTTTTCAGGACAAAGCAGAAACATGGGAAAAGCTTTTACAATAAAGCCAGATACATACATTTGCAAAATGGCTGGGAAGGACTTACGCTGTTTATTTAGAAAAGAAGATACATTTACAAAGACCAGACAAACAGAAAGACCAGACAGACAGACTGAAATACTTACCATGGTCCTTGTCAAACAGTTTATAATGCTAAGTTCAAACCCCAAAAAAACACATCTGACAGAAACACAATTATATTGGTAACACTAACAAGAACTTAACAAAGCAGCCATTATTTCCTGTAGGGAACTTTCCCAAGAAGCTTTGTAACAAGGAAGTAAAGCAGAGAAAACAATGGCCTTAAAAGCAACATTGTTTTAATACACTAACCTTTCTCATGCATGCTTCTCCTGCCTCCTGCAGTTCATTATTTGTCGAATTAAGTGCCTTGAAAAGTGCAGCAATGATTTTCTCTCTCGACTGAGGCAAGTAATTGCAGGCAGCTAGAGCATCTGCAAATATCAAAGTAAATTTGTTCTTTTTGTTAACTCAATTTCAAAATGCGGGGGGGGGGGGAACCCAAATTCTACATTTCTTCTCTTCAAGGTCCTTTTATTTAATCTTAAATTACAGACAGCTAAAGCATAGCATGCTTTGCCAAAAGCAACAGGCATCATAAAATAGTAAAAGAATGGATATTATATTAAGAGTGTTCTGAAGTTTTCCTAATGCTATATAACATAACTAGTCTAAAAATAACTTTGGGTATATTTCAGAGACTAAATGCTTGTCATTAAGAAAGCAGCAATACTTTCCCATTTTTCTCCAATAAACTGTGACCTCTAAAGAGCAGTCATCAGTCTTCAAGCACCCCAGTTTTCTGCTGATCTTGGGAAGAAGACTGCTCGTTGCTCACAACGATACTTATCTACATCAAATTTTGTTTAGGAAGTTTTACTTACTTAAGGCTGCAATCCGAAGAGGTACAAGCGATGGAAGACTTTTGTAACATGGTAGTTTCATTAAGGCAGCATCTTCAGCCTCACACAAATTCAGTAACTAGGAAAAAAAATAAGCAATCGTTTTAGCACAGCATTCTGAATCATGTTTGAAACAGTATTATCAGCTACCTTTTCAGCCTTGCTTCCTCAAAAGAGGCAAGGTTATGCAAACACACTAACCAACCTCCAGATCTCACCAACAGGCAAAAATTCTACTCAAAATTAGGGTATAAGCTGCCATGAAAACTTGTACTTAGCCAGAGGCAAGTGAGCCCATTAACACTGCCTCCAGAGAAAAGTCAGGCAGAAGTTAGCCATTTTGCATTTTGTTGGCCAAAACCTAGCCGGTCAATTTGCAAACAGGCTGCTCATATGACAAAAGAAACAGAAAAGCTTGCCTCCTGAATGGCAGTAATAGTATTGAAAATACTGAGGAAAGGGGTAAGAGAACTAGGAGATTAAGAAGGAAAAAGTGCTGAGAACATCTTCAGTAATTCCAATGGTCAAGCGTCACTCCCCAGAAGGACAATTCCTTCCTACAGAGCTCTCCTCTTTGCAGGTGAGTGTTTTCAATATACATATGTGGGTTTTGTTATAAAACACTAAGTGGGTTGAAGCTAAGTTATGCAGGTTATCAATGTCCAGGTTGCACCTAAATCCAAGAACACTGTTAAGATTCAGACCTTCACAATACCAATATATCACTCACCTTTACAGATGTTTTTTGCTCTACAGCAGTTTGGTTTTGTCTTAAGGAAAAAACAGAGGATCCTCTGCATGGGCAACTATACCCCATACCTGCCTTGCTAACTGCAATTGCTGTTGGTATCAAAGACCTTCAGAACTTATGTTTGGACAAGACAGCTAGGAAACTAAGGAACTAGAAAGTTTCTCTAAGTTAAATCTACACAGTAGTTTTATATCTGATTTTATTCAAACTGTTAGGCACTCAAAAACCTTAACAAACAATATCCGTGTTTTGATGGTACAACAATTTAATAGATATACTAGGCATAAAATAAGACCTAAACATGAAAGTTAGCGTTACTAGACTAGAAGTATAACACCAAAGTTCATTTAGTATATTTCACACACATCAGAATACTCTGCTTAGCCCAGGGATATTGTAGGTAAAAGGCAGACCTCAGTTCACGTTTCAAAAGATAAATTCTTTGATTTCGGTGAAAGTTTGAAATGCACACAGAAAATACATATTTTTAACAATGAAAGTTCTAATATCATCACTACTGAAGTATCTACGTTCAAATATGAGAACTTAAAGAGAAAGTACCTCTGTGTAGAAAACCTTGTGTTCCACAACATTTAGATCCATTGTAAACAGACGGGGTTGCAAGGTTGTGCAAAATGTATTTCCCTCCATCAGGCCAATCTGGGCATTCGCAGGTTGATGCCTAAGTAAATGCTTTTTAGGAGGAACCATGTCTTGGAGAACCTACACAGGATAATACAGAATACTGAATTAACAGCCTATTCAAGTAACCCCACAGATTTAGCTACTAAGGAGATATCGTTAGTAACGGCACTGTGTTTCTATCCATTTGCTACTGTGGCTCCAGATGTACCTCTTTAGAAATCACTAAGCAGGAAGAAAAGTATTTCTCTGAACTAATTTAATTCAGATAGCAAAACAACTCAGTACCTGTAATTATTACATATTCTCTGTGAACAGATCAATTATATTTTGTAACTTCACATAACATTATGAACAAAAGAAATTCAGAGATTTAAGCATTTCTAATGTTCAAGTCAAGAAACAAGAGTATTTTAAGCTAAAACATCAGAAAAACAAATACATTTACATAAATGCTTTCCATTACACCAACTTGTCACTCTCCTCCACAAATACAGTTAGCAAAGATATCAATTAGGGGGCTTCTCTGTCTCTTTTCAAAGGACAATAACGACTCCACAATTTCATATGTCGTAGTGGCCCTTAGGGCTTATGTTTCTTGTCTTTCAAGAGAATGAATGCTATTAGCTAATTAGCTAGTAGCAAAAAGTTATTTCAACCAGCTTTAATCTTTATAGTCTCTTTCTGGATAGGGAACGGCATAGCAATATGCCTCATATTTAGAGAATAACACAAAATTGAGGTTCAAAATGCAGTATCTACCTTCCCTAGCCTATGTCTGATTGGCAGTAGGACAAGCAGCCCATAATTTCAGGAAGTAAATCAACCTGAAGACACTATAAATACTGGCTAAGTAGTCAGGCACAGCTTGTATGAATCTCCATAGCACTCCAGCCACAGCATATTTTAGAACGGTGAAACTTAGCAAAAGACAAACATATGCTAACAAAAGCCCTATGAACTTAAGTCGCTAATGTGGGAAAATGTGCACAGAAAAGCATTCTTCAAATCCAAACTGCTAAACAACTTTAAACTCACTTTCAGTAAGTATTTCTGTTTACCTCTTTATGTGGCTCCATGATCACTGTGACACTCTTTCCAGTGACCTGTGCAAGTACCTGCAATGAATGCATGGCCTGTTTTCTCACAGTAGAGTTTGGAGAGGTTACTTCTCGAACAAGGTCATGTGTTACATGATGGAAAGACTTTTCCTGTGCTGCTAAGATTTCTTCTGTTTTTTCTTCATCTTTTAATGGAGTTGCACATCTAATCAAAAGCTGTTCTAATGTGGTCTTTGCCATAGCAACTGCTCCATTGGAAACCTAAAGTATCATAGATCACTTTTATTAAATAAGTACAGAACAAAGATCACAAATCTACACACTACTCATCAACGAGCTTCATATTTGATTTTGACAAATCCTTTGCAAATGGCTAACAACATATAAAGCTTAAACAGAACACACATTCAAATAGTCTTCCCACCACTCATTCCAAAACTGTGAGTTTCAATGCAACGCAATTTTATAAACCGACTCAAGCGCTGGAACCCTTAGCAATGTTGTCACCATATGATTCACAATGGAGAAAAGGCCAAGCGGCCAATTCTCTAGGTATCTATAACTATATACAGCTTTTTGATAAGATTAATACCTTTCAAACTAAACATAGAAAGAAATTAAAAAACCAGTGTTTTTCTCACTTGTGTGAATCTAGTTTTCTTTCACCCACCTGAATGCAACCTGTACGTTTCTACTCTGAAAGCAGCAAGTGTAATTCCAACAACTTTGACAAAGTTATGTGGAAAAAAACAGACCTCATTCCTAACTTCAGGTCTTGGTTTAAGTTAAAATGACTAAATTCACTCTTAACTATTGCAGATACAATACATTCTGGAGTTAAGTAAAATCAAGATTAGCAAGAGTTCAATCTGTGTGAATTTAAGAACAAAAGCTTGTTTCCTCCATGCTGCTTGATACCATTCATTCATTAAATACCTCTCCAGTTAGGTCCATCATAACAAAGAGAAGTGCCTTCAGGAACGTCTGCTGGTTCTGGAGAAGCCAAATTAGTGGCTGTCGTTCCATAAGAAATTTAATTGACACAACACCTCCTAGTTTAGCATACCAAGCTTGTTCGTAACAGCAAGCACATAAACGTTCCACAATGTATGAAACCAAGGGAAGCTGACAAGCCTGGAAACAAACAAACAAAAAAATATCAGTTTGCTTTATCAGCTCACTGGCAGCCTCCAAAATTTTACAAGCAAAATTGCATTGGCTGAAGCTAAATCATTTAAATATATTTTTAAAAGAATATATATATTACCCTTTCCTTTGAACCCAGGATAATGCTCGCAACATCAAATATCACTGCTAGAGCCACCTCTCCTATTTTGCAGAGTTCCTTCTCCTCATATGCCATGCAGATTGCTATGGCATCAATAAGCACCAAGGGATCCATGCCTTTTGACCCATTTTCTTCACTATGAAACATGGCTGTGCTTGGCTGGCTTCCAACCTGATAGCACTGCAGCAAAAAAGGACCTGAAATACGTACAGGGGAAGAAAAGAGAGAGAGAAAAAAAAGATAAAACAATGGGTATTTCAATATGAATAGTCTTTCAATTAGATTTTACTACTCCTCTGACTAGCTGATGGCAAAACCAGTAAGCACTGTGTCTATTTGCATATAAATGGATTGTAAGGCATTCTTCACTCTTAGAAGAAAAAAAGATTACATCTACTTGAATATTTTCTTCTACGCACTAGACTATGCACTGCAAGAAGTTTTAATTAAAATGAAGAATCATAAAAATTCAAGTTACATTAATGTGACAATGAAGAGTGATATGCCTATAGTAGGTCTTTTCCCAAATTACTTGTCATACAGTCCAACTCCAAACAAAAAAGTTTTCTTCATAGATACAAGACACTGCAGTGCTCTAACATTTACTTAGTTCCTCTGACAGTCCTTCAAAACCACAAATGGAAACAACACAAAGATCATCCATAAACACACCTGTGTATACCAAGTTACCCAAATGCCCTGGAAGATAAACTGTTCCAAACTGTAATTATTTCATTGGCTGTAGCATTTTTAAAGAATTACTAGGTGATTGTTTTTTAAAACTTGCTTAGTTAGTAATTTTTCACTGCTCAAAAGAATTAAAACATAATTCAGCCATCAAAAAAACCCAACATCTCTATGCAGAAGCTACTTCAATACCTTGACTTCCTTAAACCAAATTACTATTAGAAGTAGTATAAACTCCTCCACCCCTCATGACAGTCCACACGATCTCTATTCCACTTTACTTACCACATTGCTGAGCAACTGCCACCATTGTGTAATGGCGGATTAAGCTGGCCACGAAAGGCAGAGCACTAGGCCTCAGATCTTTGATGACTGCTGACATGAATGCCCCTGTCAATGCCTGTTCAAACGTTTTACGAGCTGGAGTATCCTGAGCTTTGTACCGATGAGAAATAATCACACTGGGTATGGACTTCTCAGTAAAGCTGAAAGACAAAGTTACGTTCATTATAATCCTAAACTGCAGTACCGCTGGCTCAATCATGAGCCCTGTCAAGTACTTGACTTAAAGTTTGCTCTCAGTGTCTAACTCCTCCTCCACCTCCCGCTGTCCCCTCATTTTGATAGAGCTAGACCAGTTCACACAGTCCGTATTAATTTTGTCAACAACGGGTCTCAAACATGATGGATAGCTCAATTTCAACAGAACATTTAAAGCCAGTGGTTCAGAAGAAGGCACGTATATTACAAATAATAGCTATACAGGCATCACACTGTAACTCAATTACAGAATGTCATTTTCAATATTTTGATGTTTTTTCCCTTTTTTAAAATGACATTTGATTTTAACCTTGAAAGATTGAAACATTATTTATCAAATCATTGCCCAGCAAAACCTATTCATTGCAAAGCTACATTTATGTCAAGTCTAACAAATGCAAATTATAAAAGCTACTATACTCTTCAGTTACATCTACTACACTGCAAAAGCCAAAGTCAGCACACGCTTTGTGGGCAAAGATGTCAAAGTTCTCTAAAAGCAATAAACTCATTAAGTATCAATGACTAAAATTTTAAAAGATGTAAAAAAAAAATTCAACAATAGCCCCCACACTAAAGCAAACATAGGTTACATGTGTGACTATGCTCTGGTTTGGCCACTAAATGAAACTGACTTTTGTATCTCTTTCACTTCATTAAAGAGTTAGATGTACACAACAACGTCACAATCTAAGTGAATCTTTAAAATGCAATTAAGCACCGGAATATTCCAATTATTTAAATATATTAAGCTAAAATTAATTTTTAAAAAGTCTCATCATATATAACAGATTATACATTGGACTGTGATTAGGGGAAGAAAATTAAAATATGAAACATTAACACATGTCACTGGCATTAAATAATATGCTGACAAAATTCCTCTTACTGGAAAGTCCTGCATTGATTTAAAAGGAAGCAGGATAAACCAGTAGGTAAAAATCCCACAAAGAATACTCTGCCTAGACTACCCATTGTCTCCAAATTAGGTTGTTCTAAAGACACTATAAATTTTACATACACATTTATGTTTAAAGAATTGTCATACTTGGGATGTGCAAGAAGTTGGTATAATGCATGTTTATTATCATCCAGGCTCATCATAGCTACTAAAAAACACTTGATTACTTCCCACGCTTGCCTCCGATAATACGGTTCTGTGTTAGCACTCTTCAAACAGTCTAGAGCAGTCTCAATTGCCTATAATGAAAGGAGATACATAGTAACAAAACACTTCTTGTTCTCAATATTTACAATAAGGTGATTAATTGAGGGAACGGTCCCTTTAATATATATTAAAAGTAACTTTAAAAGTATATACAATTTGGACGGCCTAAACTAAGAATTGCAGAGAATGCCTGAGACAGAGGAGTTGAAACTATTATGGCATTTGCTGTGCTTTTATAAATGCAAAGTTTCATGGCAGATACATTTATTTCCACAGTCAGAAAGCATCTGAAGTCATCAGTGAAGTACACCTTCACTCTCTCTCTCTCCACCCTCAATAAAATTTTGCTCACCTTCCCTTCAGCAATAACTGCTGTTCCTAATCCCTATATACCATAGGTATACAATGCATTTATACACGTATATAAATGGTACCACAAAATGTTCTATCTTACAAATTACTTTGTCATATTTTCCATGCAAATCAAGAACTACATCATACATGATGAAATGTCCCTGTAAGCAACTTCTAAATACCGTTTACTTAATGGAAATATTAAATTTTCTTGCAAAGGAAAAGTATTATATTTGAGAATAATTGAAATAATCTCTTAGAACATGAAAGTGTTGAAAAGGAGGGTACATTCTTTCTGGAAAATTTCTATTTTGCATATATATATAAACACAGCCAGATACTTTCTGTCCTTCCCCAAAAAATGAAAGGAAGAAATTAAAATCAAATGAGACAGGCATTAAGTAAGAAAAGCACATAAAAATTGTTTTGGAGTGGACGAAATATGGAATTTTGATACCTGATCAATTGTAAATAAAATCTAACCATCCACGCTTAAACAGGATTATGCAGAAAAAGGCTCTGCTACAAAGCAGCAGACATTTTCCTTCTTTGAAAGGAAAACCATCTTTCCACTTACTGACTTAACTAGCTGTCATCCCATCTCTGTTTGAATAACCTTATCAGCGTCTCAATGAAAAGAACAATGAGTTTTGCACAGTCCAGGGAACACTACCAAAGCGCTAAAACAAAACACATATTTCTCATTTTCAACGTATTCCACTTCTTCCTTTTAATATGACATTTCCTTTCAAAGGTACAAAGTACTCAGCAGATAACATTGTTTCCTGGTCAACACCAAGAAGCTGAAGATCATTCCATCTCAGGAACCAACATGTTAGATGCATAAATACTCTGGAAAACGTAGTTTGGATTAAACCTAGCAGGATAGGAAAATGTCAGCAATTACAGTATTTATATGCGTTCAACTCATCAGTTTCAGTACAGAAGAGAAACCAGTAAAGCTATCATTTTTCCAAGCTATTTTTAAGCCTGTTGCCTGTATGGAGCCAAAGAGTCAGCTGCCTGTGAAGAAAATTATTACATTCAGATCATACCTACTCATGAAAGTGTAATTGAAAAGGTAAGTACTGAAACTCTACAGGCCAAATTAACTCAGAACCCAGCTTCGCTCTCAGATCCCTAGACAGACACTGATTATATTGCTGTAGGTAGTGAGAACTACACATTTGTGATACATGGAGACTGTCGGATGAAAACCAGTACAAGTATAAAGTGGTTTTGCAGCTGTAAGAAGTACTATACCCAACCTAGAGACAACAAACAAAACCAAATCACTGGAGTAATCGTCACTGATTAATTTTGACAGTAAGTTTTTGGTACACTTCAAAAAGAAAATAGGAAGGTTCTGGAGCAGATTCCTGCTCGTAATCTAACCAGTACACCAAAAGTTAGGAAGGGGGGAAAAAAAGTGCCCAGAAAACATTAGTTATGCCAGTTTAGCTCCCTACCCTATCACTTTGTAAAAGCAGAACAGCATGTTTAAGTCTTATATGTCACCTCCAAAATAATAAACAGATTAAAGGGAAAAATAAAGAACAGGTTGGCAATCTTCTGCTAATTTTGCATGTCAAAAAGAAGCAAGAAGTCAGTGTAGGTCTACCTGCCTTATATGGAGACTCTCAAATGATCACTACATAGTAAAAAAGCAAAAAGCTCTTTCCAGTGTTTTCTGAAACAATGTTTTGTCCTTTACCTGCCAAGTCTGGCAACTCAAAAATGACTTGAAAGAAGAAAAAAGCCCAGAGAAACTCTAAGTGGGTTTAGATTCTATTTCTTCATTACAACATACATTAATTAGAAATCTCTTCGTTGAAGTGGAGGGATATTAAAATAAAAATCAGGTATGCAAGAGATCCCAAAACCTATTTTTAATTATGTAAATATTATCACGTTAGATATTTATTAATTTCTATCTGGAACTAGCAGACATACCACATATTTTATCAAGGTTTTACAAGCAAACTTCCAAAAATCTGTAATAAAGGAAAATCGAGTAAGACTGTTTCTCAGCACACAAAATACCTTAAGCCCTTACCTTTTCCATTGGAAGCTGAATGGATGCTTTACAGTCTGAAAATTCAATTGTAATACTGGGTCCTTGGATTTCTGTGACTACATATTGTAGTTTCTGTGATTCCTTTAACATCTTCCTGTTACTTCCACCAAATTTACCAAGTACGCGATAAGCCACATGAGAAATGCTGTCTGCAGGATTGCGCAGTGTACGCCACAAAGCCTGTAAAGTATTTCAAATGTTACATCGTCAGACCAGTCTCACTTCAAGATTTTTCAAGTTGTAACGTAAAAAAAAAAGGTGCCAAGGAAAACGCTTATACTTGTATCTGGGTAATTGATCCTGCATAACTTCCAGAAAATGCTTATCTAAATTGAATAAAAGCAGTCTCAGTTCACAGCAGTTCAAGTGCTTTGTAACAAGGCTGTCCTAAATGCAGTTTTAGATTAGATGACTGTGATCAGCTACAAAATCTTTGCCACGCTGAAATGTAATTTCATGTTTATGACTGACATTAGATAAACAACATTATGAATGTATATATAAAAAAAGCAGGCCAGTTAAAGCTGAAGTGAATTAACCTCAAAGAGCTAGTTTTGAAATATAAAAACCAAATAAAGTAAATATGATATTAAAAGGATAAAGTATACGCAAGCACGGTATTAGGGGAAATAGCCACATTAGAAACATTGTTCTGAATCTCACCCACATCATCTTCACAAGACTTTATATAGCTGTCAATCACTATATGCTGAAGGTAATTAGCTTTTATCGTTTTTTGAAGAACTAACAAATTTTAATCATTTTCTGTACAAATTCATCTTAAACATAGTAATAATCTTGCTATTTAGTCCCAGGGTTTAACTTTAACCTCTTAAGAAGGGATACAGAAGAAATTATTAATTCACTTTTACATTTTTCAGGGTTTCGAGTTTAGCAGCACAACAACTGGTCTTTTACATAGCAATCATACTGGTATGGTTCTCATGACAGATTCTTCAAGTTTTTATAACCAAAGGTTCACAACATTTTCTTATATTTAGCGAATCAATGACCTCTTGTGGTCTAACAGGAAATGGCATGTTACCTGCATTAGCTCAGCTCGAACTGGCTGAATGTGATCATACAGGAAGTCTGGCTGCAAGTTATCCACACACAATTCAAGAGTCCTTAAGCCTTGGCTAACCAGGGTCTGAGATCCATTGAGAGCTGACACCAAGGGATCCATCAACATTGGCAGATAAGGCAGTAATGAGCTCAAACGAACCGGCACAGTGAGGCAGAGCTCTACAAACAAGTCTTTCATGTGTTGTTTATGAAGGCCACTTTGCAACATATTAAGTCCTGAAAATCATTGATAAGTTATACACTCAAAGGAAAAAGACAGTCCACAGTTTATTGTTAAAAACTGGTATTTCTTAGATTCAGAATAACCTGACATTTTTTCATTCTGTAAGGCTTATAGCTCTGTAAATAACATGTTTACAAAATATTATACCATTCATAATCATAGCTTTCATCTAAGAATTTTATGCAGTAATGTTTTTGTAGGTACAGGCATATACAAACAAAACAATATCTATGCATATTCTAAAATTTAATATTAGACTCGTTAAATTTGCATTTGAATACAGTGGATGAAAACCAGAAAAAGATAATTTGACTCAAACCCTCAGCCTTGTATCAACAAAAAAAACCAAATCCACACAGAACAAAGTTTTAAAAATACCTGGACTCCTGAAAAGAAACATTAAATGAATTCAAGTACATGCACTATCCCACACAGACTAAACACATTCCCCAAATTATTTTTCTCCCCATCAAGATTTCACATATTCCATAAACCTAGCTAGCGCTTCTATACTGACATGTATTTTACATAATGATTTATAGACAACATATATATTTGCTAACTACAATAAAAATTGCCCCTACAGCTGTAGACGGGAACCACAGGATTTTACATTGCTGGAATTGTTCAGATTAGCTTGTCCTTTAAAAGTTTAATTAGTTCTCCACATCTCCTTGTTCATCCTCAGTATCTCTGGAACACAGCCCTCGCAACCACAAATGCTCAGTTAATCAAACTAATTGTTATTTCCATTTCTTTTTGCAAACTGACCCTACTTACATTTACATTTATCATGCAGGTGCACCCACCCACATGCCCTCAACTGCAAAAGAACGAGAGCTTCTCTGTTACATTCTTCCCACAAGACCAGGCAACATTTCTTCTCCTACTACTCTTATCCCTCAATGCTTTATACTAACAAAGTTATCCATAGCAAAAAAAGGAATGAAAGAAACAAGAAAACCCCAACAGCCCCAAAATGGAAAGCAGAAAAACAAGCGGCAGAAATTGTGAAGCAGCCAAAACTATGGAGCCTGAAGCAGCTGATAGTAAATGAAAATAAGCCACATTCAAGATATTTAATCAACTGCTAAGCTCAAAATCAGAAGCTACATAGCAGGGTTAGGGCTTTAGTTTTGTTTTTTTTTAATTACGTAACATAACTTTATTACTACTATTTACATAAAAAGATCAGAAACTGGGGTGGGGAAAGAAGGTATTGTTCTACCTTGCAGTAAGTTTGGTAACAGCGGCAAGAATTCTTGATATAACAGATCATGACTGCCTCCTCCAATAGATCTGAACAGTGCTCTGAGCAGCAGGAAATAGTTATAGGGCTCTTTGGCAGTCTGTGCAAGTTCCATAGAGCTGTTCACAATCTTGTGCAAATGTGGCTATAAAAAAATAAAGCTTGAAGATTAATAATTATCCATTTTATCATCATTGTACTGTACAAGAGTTTAACATGAGACAAGTTTTTCAGATCAAAAACCTTCAGCTATTCCAAATACCATGCTAACTTTATACCACTGTTGAAGAACTGTTAAAAAGCAAATCTGTATTTGAACAGCATCAAGAACTCAGAGCATTCTTTAATTAGTTAAACCCTGCTCTCATACTAGCCAAACAATCAAGTCTGCTTGCTACTCCAAGCAGTAACTGTATTAAAACAAAAAAACCTTCTGCAAATCTGACACAATGCAAAATTTTTGCTCCACAGAACCTAAGGATGTGCAGCAGAAATCAGAAGTGTCAGAATAACAAGACAAGACATTTCACAACACCAGTTTACTCCTGATCTAACTCATCACTAATTGTTAATTTTTGTGAATGCTAAAATTGCACTTTGAAAGCAAACTTTTACAAGTTAAAAAAAATGGTTATGGAACTGGTAGCCTTTCTAGAGCAGAGGACATTAACAGTTTGCAGGAATCATTAAGAAGAGTTGATAAATACAAGGATTCACAGAGATCAGGGACAATGGTGATTTTATTAACATCTAAAAGCTTTCTACATTGCTATGCAAATGCTGCAAATAGCCTTCATCATTCAATTAAATTGTCTACCCAAGGCCCATGTCATCAATCCTGCTGAAACAAAAAAAAAACCCACCACCTAACAGAAGCGTGAAACTGTGAAGGTAGTAAATCACACTCTTTAAATTGGATCTCCAACTTATAAAATCCAAATGACCTTGATTCTGATGACAAATGAGAAGAATTTAAGTATGATTATATGGATATTGCTGCATATTACTTTTATCTTTCAAAGAATCTGGAAAATTAGTCCCTAGTCTATTTTACCCCGAAAACTGAACTAATCCGGCTGCAACAAATCATTAAGCACAGAAACCATTATCGCACAGTTACCTGTATAAGAAATTTTGTTTATTCTAAGGCAGAAGGAAGAGAAACGGAGAGAAATCATGAAAGGAGACGCATTCAATTAATATCTTAATGTTTTTTCTGGATATAGGCAGCTGTTACTTTTATGAGAAAAGCACACTGAATAATGAGCTGATCTCATCAGCATAAATACATCCTTGGAATACATAGGCAGTATGTTGTCAATAGAAAAAACGGCATTCTTTAATCCAGACTTTTCAAGAGCACAGAAATATCTAACTCAAAAGGTACAAGTCATTGAATACAACATGAATGAACAAGATTCACCAACACACAAAAATGTTACTCCAGTCTAGTCTAAGCAAAAGTCTTAAATTAGTATGGAAACAAAGGGGGAAAAATATGCAGGAAGATATGGGTATCCTGACCATGAAGTCACACGGGTTTATGGCAATCCTCATTGGACCACAAGCTCATCTCCATCATTTATAGTCAGAATTAGCACATTGTTTTATAGTTTCAAATATGAAGCAAACATTCACAGAAACCATCTCTTATAAATAAGGCAAGGTAATTGGCATTTGGGAAAAATAGAGATGTATCACTAATAGTGGTTCACACATTAAAAGACTATCAAATGTTAGACAGCGTACAACTCTAAGTTTCTTCAGACGTCTGAAGAATGTATTAAGAGAAAAACAAAAAAATCTGTTTTGAAACACAAATGACCTTTACCTTCAGCATTTGTTCATTTTCAGCTGCAAACAGTGAAACTGAGCCAAAGACTAACTTGAACAGCTTGAGATACAGATTGGAGAGTTCCACATTAGAGCCCATTTCTGGCAGCCGATCCAGAAGATACTCAACCAAAATCGTTGCAAAGAGGGCAGAGGTAGTAGGGTTTGCCAAGAAGGAATTGGCAACAATCTACATAAGGAAACCACAAAGGAGTTATTGTTGCTGTAATGAAAAGAACAGATGGATAAAAGCACTACACATTTAAAACAAAAAACTAAGACAAATTTCTTTCCCCATTTCCACTGCCACTCAAGTGATTCAGGTAATCCTCAGTGGAGAACAACCACGAATATAACTTAAGTATTCAAGTCTGACGTTTAATTTTAAATGTATATTGTAAGACTTGTGTCCTGTAAAACAGTAGGTCAGAACATTAACACAACAACCTCAACAAAACAAGAACTCCATAATGTTCAGTACCGTTCAAGAATGAAGTCCACTCATATCTTGTAAACCAAAGTACTCATGTTTGTATTGTACTACTTTGCCTGGAAAGCTTTTGAAAAATCCACCTTTACAAAGGAATTTGGTAGACTGCTTCAAATCTTATGTACTTCAAGGCATAAGCTATTTTCTACAGGCTGTTTATTATCAATTGAAAAAAGTAAACAAAAACATAATACCTGAAGGGCATAGTTTTTTGAGATTCTCTCCACCATATAAGGAACAGTAGTTTGAAAGATTTCTTTGAAAGTTAAAGGGTTCATCATTGTGAACACTCCAGCAAAATGCTCCAGAACTTCCTTTTCCTCTTTCATTCTGACTGTCTGACAGTTTGGTACTCGAACATATGTCTGCCCATTTCCTGCTATTTGGACCTACGGCAATTTAGAAAAACGCATCTATTGGTTACAGAATTTGAGTCACTTTTCCCCCACTATTCTTAAAATTCTTAAAAAAAAAAACACACAAACCACCACTGAGATTTCACATGCAAGCCCCATACAATTACAAGTTGGGCACAAGAGCCAACAGTGACAATAAAACTATGAGAGTGTTTCCAGCATAGATTTTAAAACCATGAAGTCAGGAGTGGAAAAAGACAACAGAAGGAGATATCATAACATATTTGTAAACTTACTAATTCCAAATCATGTACATTTACTACTTTGTGTAATTACAGAAGATATTCGTAGCCATGTGAATGCTTCAACTGCTAGCTAAACTGTCTCTTTGAAGGAGTTATTTACTCCACTACAGGAAAGACAATTATTTTTAGTCTGACCTGCCTGCATAAATACAGACAATAACAGCTGTTAAGAAAATAATTGTTCTTTGCAAGCAGTAAGTACTTTGAAATTAATAAAATTTCCCAATTGCTGTGGTCCTGAAATTAGAGACTTAGTGAAAATACCATACATGTAAAATTTGTCTTTTAGCTGACAAATCCTCCCTAAAGACGACACGCAGTAACTGTATAAATAAAAGTGCTATGCGGCCAAGTTACGTACCTGATAAATATCTAAAGCTTGCATTGCATATTTCACCAGTTTTATATAGATTTGGGTCTCCTTAGGTTGCAACTGCTTATTGGGAATGAATTGTGCTTCTGAAAGAAGATAAAGAATGAGACAGTAGTTAACCATTAAAAATCCTATTTGCTTTCATGCTAGAGAGTTCTAATTGTAGAATTACAAAAGATAAATGTAATTAGATATTATGCAGTTTTACCACCAGGAGCTTTGCATGATGTTATGCCCCATGTGATTGTCTTGACACCACAGACCAAAGTTTTCACTAAACTTCGGCAATCTGTGACCTGAAACGTCTGTTTATCTTCTTTTTCTTTCTCGCCTTGTTTTTCAAATACAGGTACTGGTGCAGGGGCCACTGGAGTGGCTGGGGCAGGAGATGGAACAGGAACAGGTGCTGCATTTGCTGCTGTTGGTACTCCAGGCAATGCGGCTTCAGCAGCCCCAAGTTCAGACTGTGGCTTGCATTTTTTAAATATTACAGAGAGCTGGTACCGTGCTATAGTGTGAAATTTCAGAACGAAAACCTAAGGCACAAAGCGAAAAGACAAATGAAAGAGCAGGGAGAGAGAAGAAAAAAGAAAATAAGTTTCTTCTTCAAAAATCATTCTAAATATAATAATATTAATACTCTAAAGTCAGCATAGTAAGATGAATAAAATAAACAACTAAGTTACTCAAATGACAGCAAAAATTTGAGTGTACCAACAAAGCAGTTTGCTTACTTCTAACAAGTTCCAAAAGTGAAAATATTTGCTGAAAACTAGTGAAACGATAAACTAAAAAATGATCTGTCTACAATCCTACTTAATTCAAAATTAAAGCTATTTGAATTCCTTTTTTAAAATAAGTCTTAATATTTCAGTCCATAAAGATTTACTATTAAGCATAAAAAGCTCCAATTTTTCAGATACATAATGTACATCAGAGGTATTAAAAGACGTATACGTTTTAGTTTTATGCAGCACACCAGATTTAGAAAGCAATAATCAATGCTGCAGAACAGTGGTCCCCAACATTCCTGCCTCTTGGCTGATACATAACAAGGGACATGTTGCACAAAATTTTCTGTACATCCCAGGTTTTAAAGTCTTGATCTACATGGCTTGCTCAGGTATCTCCCCACTACCACCACAGTTCCATATGCTCCCTTCTTCCCTAGATGTATCATCTCTGAATTCACATATTATTACAAATTTTAATTTGATAAAGAAATGACCAAACAACTGTGCTACTTTACAGATTTTTTTTTGAAGTAGAAGAAAAGTGGTTTCACTTGCACTATCACTTGTATTTCGTATTTAGGATGAAAGCTATTCCCTGAATTACTGCTACCTTAAGGAAAAAAATAAAGTTCAAGGGTAATACTGAATAACCTGGAGATAACTAAAATGACTGCATCTCTTCCCCGGTGCATTCAGAACCATGACAGTCTCTCAGGGACAGAGAAGTGTCAAAGAAAGAGGGAATCCACTACATTGAGAATTTCTAGATCTCCCTTTCCAAAACGAGTAGCCATACAGCTTCCTCAGTTATCTTGAGGTGTTAACAGCAGTTTGATTTAGATTTCCAGATGTGCTGTCACAGCCCAAAATTAGATGATTAAACCAGCATTTACCCTAGAAGTGTTTTACTCTGCAACTGAGTGCATCTTCATGTTGCGGCAGGAGAAACACTAGGCAACCTTTTTCCATTAACAACTTGGCTGTAACAAGCAAGTACTATTTCACTTGTATTACAACACCAATGACAGCTTTTAGGATGCATCCCTGATTTTTAAAAATAACGAAACATTAAAAAAATCCTCCCTATAAAGCAGATGCTTAAAAAAGATCAGTAGGTCTTGAAAGTGCATATATTTCACATTTTACAGATTCTACTGGGCTATGCCAAGGACCTGCAAGCTAATCTTCTTCCAGGATTTAAAAAAAAAAAAAAACAAAAAAAACCACCACACAGACAGCATTAAAAAATGCCATTCTTACATCCTTACAGTGAGGAAAAGAAGAGATTACAACCAAAATGGAAAAAAAAAAATTAAAAAATAACAACAGTTAAGCTACCCTCAGCAACACAGACATTCAGTTTCCTGCTTTGAAAAAAGATACTGAATTAATAAGTGGGCAAAGCATCTCCACTATACTGGAGATATTATCCCTGTTGCATGGCATTTTAAAAAGCCCTCTCTGAAGTATTGAAAAGAAATACAGTATGCAGACTGTTTCTACATTTCTGAAGAAAGGAGAAAGTAAAATGTGATTGCCAACATAATATAAAATAGGCTATGCAACTTATTATCAAATGGTTTAAACGAATCAATACCTCCAGCATTCTCATAAGAATATCTCTACCGTTTCCATTCTCCTGTTCACTCTTAGACCGGATACAGTCTACCAAATTTAGCAGAAGCTTGCAAGACATTGTCTGGATACTGCTAGGCAACGACTCGTCATCAATGTTCTTGGCAAATAACTGGACAGCAAGGGAGAGATCGTTGAGCGGTAAATGCTGACGGACATGATGTACCAGGTCTGCCAGTGTACTATATGCAAGTGGTCTATCAGTAAAAACAAGAAATGAGGAAAACACATTGAGGACAATTATAATTGCTGTTAATTGGACTTAACCAATAATTACTGCCTGGAGCTATTTCCAAGATTCTAAACTCAAGTCTTCTATTTTTATATGCAAATCCAGAGTTCATAGGCTTTTTCAATTACATAAGGGAATTATAACCCGTATAGTCTAACCAAAGCTGCATTAATCTATCCCACAACACTATTACCTCTCTGATCTGTCTTCCCCCATTGTTGAACATCCCCAGCACATGTTTTCATCTACATACAGTTAAGAGCAAGTTAGCATGTTTTAAGCCACATTTTAAGCAGCGTTGGTAAGCTTTCCCAATGAATCACTGACGATTCATAATTTAAAAAGTAGTTACAAAAACTGATGTATTTTTAAAATCATTTCTTCTCAAATACCAGATTTAGGTACATGATAAACAAGAGGAAGTAATTCTTCTATCTCACATATTTTAATTTGGTCAGCAAAGCACCTAAAAACTAGTAGACTATTGAAGACACAGAAAGTAAGTATTCCCTCCATTTACTTTTTTCAGTTGCGAATGAATAAATGTTAAGGTACTTATTAACAAAACAGTTTAAATCTCATTCAGATTTTACACTGAACACAAAATTTATTCTGTTTCATTAAATACTGGGAAGGTACTGAGTCAATTTCACTGTAACCACTGGTTTGGTTGTGCTCTGCAATTAAAAAATGAAGTAGTTTTCATTCAGCCATCTATCTCATTTTGCCCTACTCTCACACTACCATCCCATGCCATCAAAGTGTTAAACAACCACTCTTTACAGCAGCAGAAGCCCTTCCAATATTAGACTCTAATAAAATTCATTATTTGGAGCAAAGATTTAGGACCCTATACAGACGTCGTTGTAATTATTAATAAACCTTGAAAGAAACCAGCCCTGCAGGCACTCAGATAGGTATTCCAAACTTTCTGTCATACCTCAGTGTCTCTCGGGCAGTGTATCCAGAGCCAATTAGTATAGATTCATCAAATAGCTTGTCCATACATGGAATAAATTCTATAATTAAAAAAGCGAGAGAGAAAAAAAAAAATGAAAGAAGAAGCTATACATAACGATTGGCAAAGGAAATAATCAAAATAAGATAGTTAAGCATTAAACCACTTAGGTGTTTAAACCTAAGTCAGAAAGAGGTTTTATTATAAAATTCATTCCTGAAGTTTACAAAAAGTAGTGTAATTTACATGGAAACTTTCAAGTAACCTCTTATGACTATAAACTCCACTGACACTTGCCCTTTGAGTAAAAGTTACAGTACACAGTCAGAGCCACAGCACTGATACACCAAAAATAATTACAGCTGCAAAGAGAAAAAAAAATGGGGTTTTTTCAACTTTACACAACTTTTTAAATGTAACTAATGAGTTACTGGGAAGGGCAAGTCTGGGTGACATACTACAACACAACTCTATTTTGCCTGGAATTTTATCATACATCTCTATCGCAAAATATAATGAGGAATACATGCAACCAAATTAAGATTTCAGTAAGAAAATCAAGTGACAAAGCAAGATCAGAGAAGCATTTTGTTTTATAATATAGAAATCAACAAGTTTATAGAATTTATTAGGTCACTCCACCCTAAAGACAGATGATGGAAATGGCAAGAAGGATTAACTGCTCCCACCCCCAAATAATGCAACAAGCTAAAATTTATTAACAAATAATCAAAAAGCCAAATAAAAAGAGAAAGAGGAGCATCCAGCAACCTTCAATCTCCACAGATTTCCAACCAATATTAAAGACAAAAATCCAGCATTCTGCATTTTCTGCATGAAATCTGAAATGAACAAGGAATTAGTGAGGTCCACTTAAAATGAAAGGGACAACATGGTAGCTGTCTTTGCTTTTAAGAGAATGTTACATTCTGCAAAAAAAATCAGAGGAAGAGAAAAGGAGAGCATCGGCACTATTTTTTTGAGAGGGTTAGAGGTCTGGAGGACTTACAGTGGAAAAAGGCAAATAAAGAATGAATAAAGATTTTATATGCAAAGATAATCCATTATTTTACAAGTCAACCACCACAGCAGTTGTGACATGAGAATAAACTCAGTCATAGCCAACAAATAATACTGTGGAGAAAAAAGCTGAGTCAAAAAGATGGTTGGAAAGGAACTTCCTTTGATCAAACCACTGTTTGAAAGAAGGAATTAGTCTTAGATGCACCAGTGTTAGCAGAGATATTAAGACACAAATCCTGACAATGAAAAAAAGCGAAGAAAATGCAAATTGAAAAAAACAGTAATGAGGTTTTGTGCATTGAACACATTTAACATTAATAGTCCTGTGTTGTGCTGTTACTCTTAATGTGAACTACTAAGAGAAATAAAAGCAAAGCAAGCAATAATAAAACTTTTTACACGGGACCACTGATTGAACTCTCATTGTTCAACTTTGTAACGTAACAATATTTGACATTAAGAAATGTTCAAAATGTTCAGTCATTAGAATTTCAGAAACACTATACAAACTATTCTGGCTTTTTGAAATGGACATCTCAGTTAAAGTCCTCAAAAGAAATGGCTCAATAGGCATGAAAATAGCTAAGTTTCTAAATTCAATTTTAATTCTATCTTCCAAGCCACATTTTAAAACCTTCATCTAGTATTTATGGGCACACCACATTTTGCTTATATGAAATATTCTTAGACAGAGGCCATCTTCACAGTGATAGCAGTGGAGAGAGTGAGCAGTTTCACCTCCACCTCTTTTAGGAATCAGAAACGAAGTTCCACACAGACAAAATGCATCGCAATAAAATATATGGCATTATTCATCAACTCTCAATCGACACAGTTTGAAGAATTATTTCACTGAGAATGATAATACCCATGGCAAGACCCACAAACATGAAACACTTCCCTCAACAGTCATTTTTCCAAGTAAGTGAACTGCACTATGAGAATGGCCAAAGCCTTAGCTTCTATAGATCTCCACACACTTTATTTCCCACTTCTCTTCCTCACACTCCTTATTCCCTCTTCTACTTAACATTTCTAAGAATTTCCTCCTCTACGTCTACCTGGGGGCTGCCAGATAGCCAAGAGCAGGGCTGGAGGGAGCAATTAGCAACACGTACACTAAAACACCAGCCAGCTGACTAAGGGCAATGAATTGCTAAGCTCACACTGCTGTTTATTCCTCCAATGGAGACACTACCTGGGGTTTTTCCTGCTACCCAAACACTAAAGTTCACAAAGGATGCAGAACATCATATCTGTAAGACCTCACTCCTCTGCTCAATTTTATTAAAACTGGTCGAGTTGAGCAGTTATTAAAGGAGAGCTTGAGAAATGTAGAACAACTAAGCTAACTTCTTGCGAAAAACAGCCAAAGAAACAGCTTTGCACATGACCACAACACTAAATTCTAGAACTAGGAAACATGATTATTTTTAGTGAGCTAACAATACATATAAGACATCACACTGCCTGTCATGGTTTTAGCTGGGATAGAGTTAATTTTCTTCACTCTAGCTGGCCCAGTGCTGTGCTTTGAACTTAGCATGGAAAAAAATGTTGAGATAACACACAGATGTTTTGGCTGTTGCTGGCTAGTGCTTGTACTAGTCAAGGACTCTTCTAGCTTCCCATGCTCTGCTGGGTGCACAAGAAGCCGGGACAGGAGGGGGCACAGCCAAGAGAGCAGATTCAAACTGACCAAAGGGATATTCCATATCATGTAACATCATGCCCAGTATGTGACCTGGGAGGGGCTGGCCAGGGGAGGGAGGCAGCAATCACAGCTCAGGGACGGGCAGCGTCAGTCGGCGGGTGGTGAGCGGTTGTATCGTTCATGTTTCTGTGGGGTTTTTTCTTTTTTTTTTCCTTTCCCTTCCTTTTCCATTTTATTATATTAACATTACTGTCATTTTTATCATAATTAGTATTATTATTTTACTGTAATTATTAAACTGTGCTTATCTCAGCCCACAAGTTCTTTTGCTCGTCCGATTCTCTTCCCCATCCCACAGGGGTGGGGGGGAGTGAGCGAGCAGCTGCATGGTGTTTAGCTGCCAGCTGAGGCTGAACCACGACACTGCCCCATAATTTTTGTTAGCAGAAGGAAAAGAAAGGGGACCACACAATGAAGACAAAAATATAGAAGTTAATATCTTATAAAGTACACTCACCTCCAGTTTTGCAATTCTGCCAAAGCAGAACTTATCTACCAAACCTAGTTAAGTCAGGAAGACCAAAAATAGCTTTCCACTGCTAGAGGCAAATTATGTGAGCTGAATCAAACATGGTACCAGGTTTTGACAGGACTACTTCTGCTCACATTAACAGACTAATATTTTAAAGTATCCATACAGCTGTAGGCACAGTTACAAACCAACACAGTTGTCTATCATCAAATGGTAATTACTTGGAACAATAGATATTTGGAAAGCTTGAAAACCCACTTGTTCAGTATGCCATCTTATTCAGGTGATTTTATTGAAATAAAAAGAAATACAGCAAAGCAAAAATCACACTGCTCCCAAAATAATCAGATGTAATAGCCCAAACCAAATAGTAAGCAATATTCCTCTTAAATACACAGAAATAGCTGAAATCTTTCCAGTTTATAGACACATTTTTAAGAAGTACTACATACGGCTCCTCAAGTCTGTTGTCAAGATGTGCTTAGCAGCAATCAGAAGCTCCTTCCGAAGGTGTGCGGTTTCGGCTGGACAATTGGAGAGCAACTGCAACATTCCTTTTACCATTTGCTGAGAATATTTAGCCACTAACTCCTATAACAAAAAATAACATGAATACAATTATTATGACATTCTGTTTTAAAGCTTTGCTTTACATTTGCAAAATAACATTCAAATCAAATTTACTCATCTCTCTTTAAGAAGTCTACTTGTAAAAAAAAAACAAACAATAGCCATTCCATAAATGCCTGTGGCAGGGAGAACAGCACCTTTTTCACTTTGCATTCACATGAGAATACCTCTGAAAGGACAACCAAACACAGCCCTATCTCCAGATTTGCTACACAAATACTCTTCTCTGCAATCCCTGATGCACTGCAGTCATGCTGGGTATTTGCCTGCAATAAAGTAACTATAGATCTGTTGCAGTAAGAGTAACGAAGTAAGAAAAAATTACCTACCTGGTAAATTCTTATGATGTAGGCCAAAAAAGACAACGTTTTAATTTGAGCAGCAATAAAATCAGCATACAATTCCTTGTTATAAAGTTTGTGTTGCCTGAAATTAAATTGAAGAGTGGTCATGATTTTGTTCCTCCTCTTTAATGCCTTCATTCAGAAAATTCACAGAAGTTTCAAATTACATCATCTTGTAGTCAGGTTCTTGCTTCGTAAGGGAATAAAATCATAGGAGAGCCCATTTTCAACTAGCTCTCTGCCATTCAAATTCCCAGCATCTTACGCTCTAAGCAGAAACACACAGCCCTGAGGTAGCCATACAACTTTCAACTTTCTGCAGAAAGCCACGCCAATACATTAGTATCAAACATTTGGCTCTGTCCCCCTAACTGGGGAAACTTTTTTCTCCAAGCAAGACTCCCTCCTACAGACTTGTCTGTCCCTCTCACGCTTCAGCCACTTATTCAGATCACCCGGGCAGATAGGGAAAGACAGAGACCTTACTCCTGCTGCCCTGCTCAGCACCACTTTTGCTGCTCCTTAGAAAAATCTCTCTCTGAAGCAGGAAGCAGCACCTGTACCTGTAGCATCACAAGGCTTCACCTAAGCTATACCTTGGAAGAGCAAAAAAATGTATCACTGGTGGTACAGTAAAGATTAAACAGCAAGTGTCATAGCTAACATGGTCTCCATCACATACTCCCTGTGGTAATATGAATTTGTCAGAAACTCTACTTAAAAAAAATACCTTATCAAATAATAAATTTGGATCTATTGCACAACTACAGATTCTATCAGTGGCACGTAATGGAAATATTCAGATTTGCCAAAAACTTCACTTAAACTTTGACAATTTTAAGTCAAATAAGCACTGCTACTAGTGAGATTAAAAGCAGTAAGACTAGAAACAAAAAGGAAAAAAAAGACAGGATATAAGACAAAAATATTTGGGGTGATACTGAATAGGTTTAAGTAGTGTATCCCCATGTCATCAAAATATTAAAATGCTCTTACCTTGCTTGAGCAGAAACCTGTATTATAATAGTGTTCATAATCAAGGGCACAAATTCAGCTACTACATTATGAATGTTCAGCTTGTAGAGCTAAAAAAAAAAAAGTATTATTAGAGAAATTTACAAGTTACACTTGCAGTCAAGTTATCTGAGAGCTAATCAGAAAAAATGAAGAAATCTCAGCAGCTTATTTTTAGACCATATTTTAATCTCAAAAATGTATTACATTCATTTTTACTAATATGTTAGCAAGCAGAAGTTACACAAGCCATTCAGTTATAAGAAGTATTTACATGCAAAATACTGGAGTACACTAACCTGATACATAAGAACAACAATAATAGGTAGCTCAGCCAAAACCTTTAGAGATAAAGATCCTCTGGGAATTATAGAATGCTGGAAGAAAGAACACGTTTTATAAACAGTTTAATTATTAATTCAAAAACGTATTTGAAAAACATTTTTAAAGATACTGCTCTTTTTAATAGCACTATATTCAGAGAGAATAATATTTTAAAAGCACAAAACCATCTAGTATTATATTAAATAAAGATCCTTAATTACCACTGCATAGAAAATGTCTGAAAAGTTTCAATCAGATTCTACAAATAAATCTTGATACATTAAACAAGCAAAAAGAAAGCCTGTTACCTTTACCTGCCCTTACCATTTGGAGTATTATGATACAGACAGTCTCGTAGTTAAAGAGCAGTTAGAATACTCACTGTTCTCGTTTCACTATCATCCCGCTCAGGGTTTACTTTCACCACAATCGTTGTAATCATGCCAACCATTTCAGGAGTAGGAACAGTGTTCTCTGGAATCACCTGAGGATTCTCAAAATACCGATTCTACAAGCAAAGAGTAGAATAAAAATACAATAATGCTAGTAATAGTCAAAAGGCCATTCATCTCAGTAGCATTCCTCCATGTAATTTTTCTCCACAACTTATTGCACATGGTTTTTTATTCTCTGCACACGAGGTTTACAATGCAGTATCTACCAGGACTACACACGTATCTACAATCTTTCACTCCCACTACAGCAAAAAGCAGAAAAGCATCCCCAACCAAGGTGGTTCTTTTGCTACAGAAGAACATCCAAACAATACTCTGCATCAGTGAGGAAGAGCAGGCAATGGCCTCTACAGAGGTCAAACACACTGAAGAACTTTTATCTGCTGGAAAGTACATCACCTTACCCTTCCCTCTTATACACTTATACAAGTTTACCTCAGTCTTCTCATGCTAGAAACGGAAGGTTTTCTAATTCAAAGTTTAAATTTCCCCATTTTTAGACTTTTTTTGTTACATATTTTTATTAAAACTATATTTACTTTGTATCACTACGAAAAAAAGTAATTATGTTAATATATTTTAGAGAGAAATAAAAAGCTTACCACTACTTTTGGAAGTTCCTTGTAAATCTGTTTCACAAAGTCCAAAAAATGATGGATCTAGGAAGGAAGAAGTTGGTTTACCATAAAGAAAAAAAATTTACAATTTTAGAACCTCTGTATTGACAGTACAATTACATAAAATCTTTAGTCACCCCTACAGTATAATTTTCATGATATTGAAAAAGAATCTGAAAGCATTCTATTTCCTTCTGTTCTGCCAAAATTAATTCAAATTGAACTTGGAAAGAATCCAATTTACCTATCATCTCAACATAGTTCCAATACAGTGTTATTAGAAATAATTACTATAAACCAACTAAGCCTTCCTAGGAGAAAATCAAGGGCGGAAGCAATAGAATAAAAATGCAAACTTTCAAATACTCCTTCATGAGTCACAGGAGAGAAGCAAGGCATGGGGGGAAAGACAATCATGATATTCCTTTTCCAGGATTTTCCCTTCACTGGCTAAAAAGGCACCAATTCTCTTCCTTCTGCGGGAATTTTATTCCTCAGTCTAATCCTATTGCCCATAAACATTTAAAGAAAAAACAATTAGGCTTTAGCAGTTTGTTTTTTCCCAGGGGTGCTAGCACAACACAATCCTCTTTTAACAATTACTTCAAGGTAAAAAAAAAAAATTAAATATACAGTTACCACAACAGGTCAGCTAACATAAGGACAGCAGGAAAAAACAAGGAAATCAACGCACTTGAATGAAATAACAATTCTGAAGAGCATGGCAGTGATGCCTATGCCATATGACAACATCTATGACTTACTTCTTGCGTGATTGCTGGTCGGAACTGTTTGTGCAATTCAATTATTATTCTTAAGCAAATAAGTACATTTTCTTCATTCTCCGTCTGCAAAAAAAGAGAATCTTTAGTGAGCCTGCTGCTACATTGCTTCAGCTGCTCCATAAGTACCTCAAAACCCTATAAAATTGTACTCATCTCAGCAACCTACAAGTGCTCCATTAATTCGAATTTGCATGAGCAAGAGATTTCTTTTGATATAACTTTACCTTGCAGCCTTAGAGTATGGATAAAATTTAATTCACCTCTACTGGAACAAAAGCAGAAGTTTCAACCCCTCCATACCACCAGCCCTCTTTCTAATGCCCTGCAGACAGACACACGCAGGAGCTATTCACACAGTGAGACACCTCCACATAGAGCAAGTTATCTTCTGTGGTCTTAAATGACAGTGTTTTCAATTCCAAGAAACAAAACAAAATCTCTGGAATAAGGTATCTGTACTTTTATAAGCCAAAAAAGTGTTCATGAATTAAGTCTTATCTAGCATGAGAACAGTTCCTTGCATTTATAAAATCCAAGCTTCTAAAGGGCAGAAGACAACATGCAGAAAACCTGTAAGCAGAAAGATATCACACTGGAGAAGCCTAAACAGAATGCCCTTCCACTCTTGCTCCAGAAGCACCGCTATTTAAAACCCTACCCCCAGCAATTTTTGGAGATAAAGAAAGAAGAAGAAAATCCTTCCAAAACTTTGAAACCGTTTTAAAGAGGGGGAAAAAAATACCTCTAGAAATCTAAACATCACAGACAGGATATTTTTGGTATGAAGACGAAGATGTTCATTTGTTGGTATTCTGTGAATTATTTCAAGCACTAGCTTTCGGAGTTGCTGTAAAAAAAAAAAAAAAAGAAGAAAAAGGAATAAAATAAAGACACGATAAAACTTTTTGAAAGCCCACAAAAACAGTTGGTTGCAACACCTTATCAGTTTAATACTTCTGCATGCTTAAAAAGAAAAAAAACATTTTACTTCATGCAGACATACGCTTATATACAACCACGTAATGCTTCCTATACCCACACAAGGCAAATTTAACAAGTTTACAGCTGAAAAATGCAAGTTATCTGATTTATTTTTTTTAAGGAACTCAATTTTAAGAATTTAATGACATAGATTCAACTTTTCCCTTTCATTCCACAGTAGAGTCAGTAACTTGTAAAGATGTGTCACTTTTCAGTGAGAAAGCCAATTAGGTGCAACGGATTTTTTTTTTCCTCATTTTTCATAGAGGCACAGATTTGCAAAGCTTCTGAGTAACTTATTTAGAAACTGAAATTTTTCAATTTCTCTCCAAATAACAGATCTATTTTTAACAATAAAGTCCATATGTAAATAAATTCATTAGGTTAATCAAGTACTTCACTGAACGAGTAGTCTGCTGCACACGTTGCAAGAACAGTAAGATGCTCCACACAGTTTACCTGTGCTGGTTTCTCCTGCAGAAACTGTACTTCTCCATCCTGTAGAAAGGTAAGAAACCGAGGGATGATGTGTTCCAGAAACGTAGAATATTGAGGGGATGATGTCACATTCTAATTAAAAACAAAACAAAAAAAAAAATGGGGAGACAGATACAATAGACGTTACACAGATAAAAGTTATATTCAAAGCCACTATTAAACATTGTGACTTTCTGACTTTTTAATATTCAGTGATTACACATCTGCTGACACACTACAGAGCACCACTAGTGAAACAAATGTAAGTGAATATAAATTGATCTCTTTCTTCCAATCCCAGAACATAATATGATCTTTTTTCTATTTTAACACTGTCAACTCACATAGAAAATAAAATTGGCAAAACATACAGCTATTTTAAATGGGAAAAAAACCCTAACACTGTAGATGTTCTTGAACAAACAAGATTGGCCAGCATACTCATATTTCATTGTCCTAGGATTCCCAACATTTTTCAGCCACTATTAAATTGAGGTTTTAGTTATTTCTGCAAACATGTGTACATGCATACATCACCTAAACTGATCATTACTTTCCACTGTGAAAACAATTCTGCACTACTGGCCACTTGTGAAGCCAGAAGGAATATTAGATAAGCAAGCTTCCTCCATCTAAAACTGCCGCATCAGCCTAAACAAAACACACACAAAAAAAAAAAAATCTAACTTGGCCACTGTGAGGTTTATTTGGAAACTCAGCTGAGGTTTATGTGTGTGCTGTTAGGCAATTCTTTGAAGTATCTGAGAGACAGAAGCTAATGTACCTACAAAGGTACAGATAAGAATGCAGCATTCTTTTGAAATATCTATATAGGTATTGCAGGGGCCTATTCACATTATTCCTTAAATAACACACAAGTTATATAAAGGACCCCCTTTTATAGCTTTCCACTACTATTCTCTACTTTGCAGTAAGATTTCAAAACACTCAACCATAAATCATGTTACACTAGGCACCATGCAAACAGTTTTATTTTTATCTCAAGGGCTTTCAAGAAAGCAGACATATCACAACAAGGGCACAAGACTATTTTTAATGCACATACTGGTTTTGGCTGGGGTAGAGTTAATGTTCTTCATAGTAGTAGCTAGTAAGGGGCTATGTTTTGGATTTGTGCTGATAACACAGGAATGTTTTCCTTACTGCAGAGCAGGGCTTACAGAGAGTCAAGGCCTTTTCTGCTCCTCACCCCACCACACCAGTGAGTGGGCTGGGGGTGCACAAGGAGTTGGGCAGGGGCACAGCCAGAACAGCTGACCCCAACTGACCCAGGAGATATCCCACACCATACAACATCATGCTCAGTGTATAGAGCTGGGGGAAGGAGGAGGAAGGGGGGGGGACGTTCAGAGTGATGCCGTTTGTCTTCCCAAGTAACCATTATGCTTGATGGAGCCCTGCTTTCCTGGAGATGGCTGAACACCTGCCTGCTGACCAGAAGCAGTGAATTAATTCCTCGTTTTGCTTTGCTTGTATGTGTGGCTTTTGCTTTACTTATTAAACTGTCTTTATCTCAACCCATGAGTTTTTTCCACTTTTTACTCTTCTGATTCTCTCCCTCATCCAATGCAGGGCAGTGAGCAAGCAGCTGGGTGGGGCTTAGTTGCTGGCTGGGGCTAAACCACAACAATGCAAGACAGGATATTATCAACAGTAGATTAGCCCACATCTTCTCTTCACCTCAGAGGTCTTCGAAAGAAAGTGTGTTTGTATCTTGTCCTCTTCCACCTCCCCTATAGTCTTTCCAATTTTGAAAGACTCCCAACCTCCCCAACTCTGCCATGAGAATGGTCCTACTTTGGAGGAAGAAAGGAAGGAAAGTTTCCAACAAGAAATGAAACAGCTATTGCCACATTCTTGGAAAGTGGCTCACAAATCCATTCAAGGAAAAGTATATCCTCATAAAGCCAGCTTAAATGTCTGAATATGGCTTCCCAGTATCTTTGCTAGGCAAACTTCAGAAAATTAGCAGCACCCTTGATACCTCTGAGCTTTCTGAACCACACAAGAAACTAAAACCCCAACTACTTTAACAAAATTCAGAATTAAGCTGCTGGCACAGCAATGGAGATTGTGCAATGGCACACAGCACAAGAGAGATTGATTCTGGAAGCTCTTTCTCTTCCAAACAGAGACTGGAAAGACAATGAATACACCCCTCTCTCCCCATTTGGAGTACAGAATCTCTATGAAGAAATGGAGAAGGAAAAAATTCCCCCTCAGACAAATAATTTCTGAGAAACAACATTCAAAACTATCAAATGTTTCCATCCAGAAATTAGTTTAGAAGAATAATACCCTCTGCTAACCCAGAGGAACACCCTAACAACTAGCCCAACAGCTAGCACTATCAAGTGGATAACGTTAGAGTGAACTACCTCAGTTTTAAACCTCACTTCAACAAGTCCTCCATAATCATCGATCCACATTCAGTTCTACCCCTATATTGGGTTTCCACGGCAAGGTTTTGGTAGCAGGGGGCTACAGGGGTGGCTTCTGTAAGAAAGTGCTAGAGGCTTCTCCTATGTCCAATACAGCAAGTTCCAGCCAGCTCCAAGACAGACCCACCACTGGCCAAGGTCAAGCCCATCAGCAATGGTGGTAGCGCCTCTGGGATAACATATTTAAGAAGGGGGAAAAAAAACATACACAACAGCAACTGCAACTGAGTAGAGGAGTGAGAATATGTGAGAGAAACAACCCTGCACACACCAAGGTCAGTGAAGGAGGGGAGGCAGTACTCCAGGTGCTGGAGCAGAGATTCCCCTGCAGCCCATGGTGAAGACCATGGTGAGCCAGGCTGTGCCCCTGCAGCCCATGGAGGTTAACGATGGAGCAGATATCCACCTGCAGCCCGTGCAGGAGCCCATGACAGAGCAGGTGGGTGCCCAAAGGAGGCTGCGACTCCTTGGGAAGCCCACAGGAAGCTTCCGGCAGGACCTGTGGACCCATGGAGACAGAGGAGCCCACACTGGAGCAGGTTTGCTGGCAGGACTTGTGACCCCGCAGGGGGCCCACGCTAGAGCAGTCTGTTCCTGAAGGACTGCACCCGGTGGGGGGGACCCACGCAGGAGCAGTTCAGGAAGAACTGCAGCCTGTGGGAAGGACTCACATTGGAGAAGTTCATGGAGAACTGTCTCCCGTGGGAGGGACCCCAAACTGGAGCAGCAGAAGAGTGTGAGGAGTCCTCCCCCTGGGGAGGAAGGAACGACAGAGATAACGTGAGGTGAACTGACCACAACCCCCACTCCCCGTCCCCTTGCACTCCTGGAGGGGAGGAGGTAGAGAAAATCAGGAGTAAAACTTAGCCTGGGAAGAAGGGAAGGTGTTTCAAGATTTAGTTTTTATTTTCTCATTACCTTACTCTGATTTGATTGGTAATAAATTAAAATAATTTCCCCAATTTGAGTCTGTTTTGCCTGTGATGGCAATCAGTGAGTGATCTCTCCCTGTCCATATCTCAACCCTTGAGCCTTTCGTTATATTTTCTCCCCCCTGTCCAGTTGAGGAAGGGAGTGATAGAGCAGCTTTGGTGGGCACCTGGCATCCAGCCAGGGTAAACCCAGCACAACGCCTAACTGGATAGGCATCCAGATCAATAATGCAGCCAACAGAATCTGAATGCTGTAGCTTTCAACAAACAATTAATTAGTGGGGAAAAAAAATTTTTCACTTGAATAAGTGAAAAATAATACCTGCTGAACTTTATAGCTATTGGAACCTGAAGTAGGCAACAGAGAAAAGTTAAAAAGGGACTACGGAAACAGAAGATTAAGAGAAACCATCTAGCAAAAGAACATGCAACAATACTGTCCACAATCTCCAAAGGAAAAAAGGAAACTAGAACTGTATTAGTGGTTCCTCTTACTCCCTCAAGTATTTTCTAACACATAGAACGGTACCTCAGCATAAGTCAATTCATCGTCTCTTTAAGCAGGATCATGCTACAGAACCAAGTGAGTTCCAAGAGAAGAAAGCTACTCCATCAATGTTATCAAACAAATACATTATCGAAACAAATATTGAACAAGTCCTTCCCTACTGAAGACAAGAGCAAAGAGTATCAACTAAGCCTTCAGATTCTAAACAGATCACTTGGCTAAGCTGTTAAAACTATTCTTTTACTCAGATAACATTGTTTCAGAGATGGCAGGTCACCTTAAACAGGTACAAACCTCCACAAAGGTATTTTTAGAGAGTCACTTATGGTGATATAAAGCTCTGCTCATCCTGTGCACATAAAGATGCGGGACAGCCACGGACATCTACTTATTTGCTTACACACACTAAGCAAGGATTAAGCCTTTTAACTTGTTTTTAATTATTATTATTATTATAAAGTTACACCAGCTCTAGAATTTATTATGCCATTATATTACGTTGAACTAAACAAAAATAATTCACTGGACAGGAAATTCCACCGGTAACTCAGAAACAACTAAAACTGGCACAGCTTTCAACATCCAGCACCTGCTGGATGTAACTTTGCATAAGGCTTACTTAAAAATATTCAGAGACATTAAACAAGACTAGAATGTGTATTTATGTTTCCCTATCACGGACTACGCCAGATGACTTCAAACAAACAGGTACAGGCAGAATATGTTACAGTGGTAGCACTTTTTGGTTTTAATCACAACATGACTAAAACCTAGATACAGAGAGAATTACAGCGGTTCTAAGATCTTGAACTTATTCTACAAAATAACAAGTTCTCTATAATTTCAAAACAAACACATAAAAGCTAAGTGTTCAACTAAAGCATAATTTCTGCTAACACAGGGTTGGTTTAACTTGTGTCTCACTTTTATTCTGCTGCTCATTTAAACTTGATGGTCCATCACTACGCAAAAGATATCACTGGAGCCATCTCCACTCCTGATGTCAGATGCAGAATCTGACAACTCCTCCCTCATTTCTATACTATGGAAGTACTTAATGGAATCAGATGGACATCTGCTTCATGAGGGCACAATATATACTCGAACTAAATAAAATAAAGCTTTAAATACATAAATTCCATATTATTCAACACAATGGAAGAAAAAGCTATTAATTCACCTTTATTTAAATACTTAATAAATAAAGATCAGAGAATGAAAGAGCTCCCTAACTCCAAACATTTTCATTCTTCAATAACTTGGCTAATTCCTAAATACAAACCTGAAATCATGACTTATATTGTTTGAAGTCATTAAGTCACAAAATACTAATACTAATACTTTAACCACATAACATCAGAAATCAAAGCAACATATATTAAGCACATGAAAGACTGCCATTTCAGAAAGCTGGGGTTTTTTGGTGGGGTTTGGGGTTTTTTTTATTTACCTCAAAATTCTCACTGACTTCTTGCATCATTTTCAGTTTGGTTTCATCAGCTGAAAATGGAAATCCAAGCAAAAAAATTAAATTTAAAGCTACCTCGTGCAGGAAAACATCAGACCCATAGATCAAAGAAGCAATCAGATCTTATCAGTTTAGCTATCACCGCCTAATTATAAGGCACGCAACTCTCTCAAACACCCGTCACACAACTGCACACACACAGAGCTCACTCACTTTGGCTCATGCAAGTATTACTCATCACTTTGCTTCTTCAAAAATCAAAACTCAAAATTCAAAGTGAATTGAACACACATTTATCAACTGTCTAAACAATACAATGTTTGTGAAACAGACTATTGAAGAACCGTAACTTTCAGTAGAAAAAAAAGTATCTTACGTGTATTGACATCTGTAAGAGCAGCCACAAACTGAAGGTATTTCTTCATCAAGGTGGTTTGGTCCACCACCGTAGGCCCTTGTGCTGAAACGAATGCCATCTTGGAGGAGGAAGAATTAGCTCTCAGTACATAAAATCAAGACCAACACACCTACAAAAAATAAAAATATTTGTTAGTGTATATGCCCGGTTAACAGCAGTTACCACTTCACCTACATCCATTCTCTGACATATTGAAAACCACAACTGTCACACTTAGTTCGGCTTACGAATATAATGCCGAGTATGTGCAGCACTTAATATCGCAGGAACACGCTTCTACATACAAGTAGCTACTGGGCTCTTCACACCCCAGCATAAACCTTCACACAAGGTGTTTGGTTCCATTTCTCCCAGAAGCAGCAGCAGGGTCAGGGATGCTCCTGGCACCGCACACCCGTTATCTTGTCTTCTGACCCGGCCGGATCCCAAACTTGCAGCTACCCTTGGACGCACCCCTGTACGACTCGGTGCCAGACGTTGTCCCGCCGCCACGAGCTGCCTTTCTCCCTCGTAAATAAACCTGAAATCAAATTCAGCTTGAAAGGCCGGCGACCTCTCTCCGCAACTCGGCGCTTTCCTGTCAGTTCTCCTACACAGCCCGCTTCAGACGGGCCGCCCCTCACGGCCCCCGCCGCCCCCCCGGCAGCTGCGGCTGCCCTCACACCCCACCCACCCGCAGGGCCCCGCGTCCCCCCTACCTTCCCCGCCGCAGGGCTGGCCGCCGCCGGGTCGCTCGCCGCTGCCAGAGCACCATCACGCCGACCCCATCCCCGCCGAGGCGACCACCCTGCGAACACAGGGGCCCGTCAGCAGCGCAGCAAGACTTCCCCCCGTCCCTCGGCCCCCGCCACCCCCCGGCCTCAGCCCCAGGCCTCCGAGCGCCGCGCTGGCGGGGCTCCGGCCCCTTCCTCCTCCCCGCCGCGCACCGGTTCCGCCCCACAGGCTAGGCTACGCCGCGCCGGATCGGGCCTCCCGCCGCTCCGCTTCAGGCCGCGCCCAGGCCTGCGCCCCACCGAGGCGCTACCGCCGCCGCCGCCGGCGCTCCTTGCCCCGCGGCTCACTGGGCTTGGCCAGCCTTGGCCCCCCCGCTCCCTCCTTTGTTGCTCCCCGAGGCCGGCGGCAGCGCATGGGCGCAACGGAAGCGCCCGAGCCCAGTTCCGGCCGCCTCCTCCCGCTACCCGCCTCCCGCGCATCTCCCCGGGCGGAGGCGGGCGCTCAGGCCCGCGGCACCGCCCGCTCCTCTCACCGCGCGCCGGCCAGGGGGAGCCGCCGCGCCCGGCCGCCCCCCGCGCCGCCCCGCCCCGCCGCCTGAGGCGAGGCCGGCCGCCCCGTGCCGCCCCTCAGCCCCGGGGTCTCCGCTCACGCAGGGGCCGCGGCACCGCTCACAGCGGGCGAGGAGTTACTGTGGTCAGGAGCCGCCGCTGCCGGTCCCGCCGCCGGGCCGGGGGACCGGGAGCAAAGCCGGTAGAGGCGGGCTGAGCGGTGCAAAAACAAACAAACAAAAAAATGCAGCCAGGAGTAAGAAGGGGCTTCGAAAAAGTGCTTGAAAAATAACAAACCCCTGCGTTGCGCTTGCGAGAGCCGCTCTTGCAGCTCCCCGCAGAAGCTGCCATTGCACGCCTTGCGCTGCAGACTCCTCACGAAGAGCCGCCAGCCCGGACGCTGAGCGCCCGGGTAACCGCAGCCCCGCGGCTGAGGCGCCCGAGCACCGCCAGAGCCTGAAAAACACTTCATCTTTGCCGTGTCAGCCACCAAACCGAAATACAAACTCTTTCCCAAGCGGTCACCCGCTCGGAGCTGTGCCCACCCTCACCGCAGACGGGCAGCATTTGTGGTTTTGGTTTTTTTTTTTTTCTGAAAAAAAAAAAAAATCGGCGGTTTTGCAGCAGCGCGTTCCGCTGGCAACACAACCCCGCAGGAGCCCCCCCCCCCGGGAGAGGCTGGTTGGGCGCTGCCGCGGGGGAGCGGCCCGGGGGCGCGGACGGAGGTGCCGCAGTACCGCGGGAGGCCTCGGGGGCAGCGCCCGGCACCAGCGCGGCGACACCGGCCCCGGCCTCGGCCTGGCGGCGATGCCCACGGCCCCCGCCGCCCCCAGCATGCTGCGGGTGACCTGCGTGCTGCTGCTGCTCGGCCGCGCCGCCCCGGCGGCAGGTAAGGGGCCGCCGGTCTGCGCTGGCATCGCCGCCGCGGAGCGGTTCCCGGGAAGAGGGCGAGGGGGGTGAGGGGAGCTGCGGCGGCGGGGCGAGTGGGGGCAGAGCTCAGGCGTGAGCTGCTTTACTTGGATGGTGGTGGTTCCCTGCCCGGGCTTGCTGGCTGTGACAGGGGATGGAGGCAGCTCCGGGCACCCTCTGGTCTCCCCAGACTTTATTCTCAGGCGCTGCGACCTTGGCGCTTGCAGAGAAGCTGGGGCATCCCGGGGAGCCGCGGGTCTGCTTTGCACTTCCTAACCCAGCGGCCGCACTTCTGTTCCTCCGCTGACCCAGCGCAGTGGCTCACAAGGTACCTGGGCAGCCTCTCTCCCCCGCTGTGGTAGCCTCGCTGTGCTGCCTTCTGCAAAGAGGTCGGAAAGGTAGAAGAAGTGCCACAATTTGATGAGATGTCTTGCTTTGCCCGTGTCTCACTGGGTGACCTTGGGTTAGCCACTTAATCTCCAACTGCTGCAGCTGTTGGGCTTCAGTGTGGCCCTGGTTTGTAAATCACCGAGATAACGTCCAAGGAGAAGCGCTAGATAAGCGTGAGGTAGGTGGCTATTTTTTTCTGAGATCTGCTACAACAAAGCAGAGGAGGACAGCCTGAATCTAGAGACCTGAAACCTTGCTGTCCCAGATTTCACCAAATCACAGGCATTTCTCTATTAACTCAAAAATCTGAACTCGGAGCCATTCCTTGTGCTGTGAAATAGGAACAGCAGAGTTCTCATCCAGGCAGTAATGTTAGTTATTTCTTACAGTCCTTTTGCATCCAGATTTGCTCAGCATCTGTGATCTGTGAAATGAAATGCAGGCAGTAAGTAGATGCTTTGAGTTCTCCTTCCACGCCATCCCAAGCTGGTGGGTACAGGAAAGGCAACGCACTGGTTAGCTGACCCCAGTGCTCCCTCCACATTACAGGTCATGGATGAGCGAGAGGTGCAGCTGCTGAAGCTCACAGATTCAGGTCCCTGTTAGCAATCTGGTGGCTGCTGAAAGAGAGGAGGAGAAAAGTCGCCAGCATGAGAACCCCAGAGCTCTGCTGCTCTGCCCAGCATTGCCCCATTGCTCACCAGTGAGAGGACAGCCATGTGGAGCGCTGATGCAGGGAGGGAACATGCTTCATGTTGGAGGCAAACAAGAGATCCTGTTCCCAGCTCTGCCCCAATTCATAGCTTTCCATCGTTTTTGCCTTTCTTTTTGTTTTGAGGTTTTGGGGTTAGGGTTTTTTTGGATTTTGTTTTTGGGTTTTTTAGTTTTATTTTTAACAGATGCATTTCATTTAATCTTGCTGCTGTGCTATTTTTTGGAAAAATTGAATGTATCTTTTCCATAAAACCCAATCTCACTCACACTCTGCCTATTGCAGTAGTTTTAAGAGCTGCAGTAAGTAGCTGTGTAAAACTGGCAGAGAAGAAGATAACGGCGAGTGATCCAGAGCAGCAGGGATGGTTCAGTATCACAGGTCCAGCACTTCTCACACCTTGCTGTTTCATAGAACATAGAGTAGTTTGGGTTGGAAGGGGCCTTTAAAGGTCATCTAGTCCAACCCCCCTCCAGTGAGCAGGGACATCTTCAACTAGGTCAGGTTGCTCAGAGCCCCGTCCAACCTGGCCTTAAATGCTTCCAGAGATGAGGCATCTACCACCTCTCTGGGCAACCTGTGCCAGTGTTTCACCACCATCATTGTAAAAAATTTCTTCCATATATGTTGTCTGAATTTATCCTCTTCTAGTTTAAAGCCATTACTCCTTGTCCTATTGCTACAGGCCCTACTAAAAAGTCTGTCCTCATCTTTTCTCGTAAGCCCCCTTTAAGCATTGAAAGGCTGCAATAAGGTCTCCCCGCAGCCTTCTTTTCTCCAGGCTGAACAAGCCCAACTCTTTCAGCCTGTCCTCATAGGAGAGGTGCTCCAGCCCTCAGATCATTTTTTTGTTGCCTCCTCTGGACCCGCTCCAACAGGTCCATGTCTTTCCTGTGCTGAGGGCTCCAGAGCTGGCTGCAGTACTCCAGGTGGGGTCTCACCAGAGCAGAGTAAAGGGGCAGAATCACCTCCCCTGACCTGCTGGCCACGCTGCTTTTGATGCAGCCCAGGATATGGTTCGCTTTCTGGCTGCAAGCACCCATTGCCAGCTCATCTCCAGCTTTTCATCCACCAGTTCCCCCAAGTCCTTCTCTGCAGGGCTGCTCTTCACCCCTTCATCCCCACTCTGTACTGCTACTGGGGGTTGCCCTGACCCAGGCACAGGACCCTGCACTTGACATTGTTGAACTCATAAGGTTCCCATGGCCCTGCTTCTCAAGCTTGTCCAGGTCCCTCTGGATGGCAACTGATCTGGCACTAGGCCATGGCATAGGTTTCATTTACATTGGGATTTTTCATCCTTTCCTGGATAAAGGAAGTCAGTGGTGGGCCGTAGAGAAGAAAGAGCTGGTACTGAGGTTTTTTTGTTCAGTTAGGAGGAAAGTGGGGGAGACTTGCACGCCAACAGAGCTGATGAAGGAATCTATTGGATGAGATCTTACCTGAGTTTGAAAGTTCATTTTTTTAGGACAGAGGTTGTTGCTGAGCTTGGGGTTCTTCCAGTAGCTGGAAGTTTAGTGACCATGGTAGATCATTAGTGACACTGAACCTACAGCCAGCGCCCAGCTCTGCCTATAAAATCTCATCAAAGTTTTTGTGATGTTCTAGTCTGAAGCTCTCTTCTACTATTAATATTTCTAGGACACAGTCTAACATGTTGTTTAATGCTACTTGTTTGAGTTCATATATAGATGTAACAGTTTCTGTTCCAGGTTTTTAAATGGTTAAAAAAAAAGTGGTAAAGTCTTTGCTGAGATGAGTGTCATTGTTAGTCACATAACTACAGCTAACTAGTGAAAATGTGTAAATAAATAAATAAAATAAAAAAATGCAATACAACAAGATTTGGGGGTTTTTTCCTTCTGATTTCTACAGAGGAGTATGGTCTGGAAATAACCAACAATGGCCCCATCACAACAGGAGCTCAAGCTACCATTCGCGCCAGCCTAAGTATGAACAACAACAGTGTCGCATCAAACTTCTATCACTTTAACTGGATTTATGCTCCTCTGATTCTGATAGAGAAATCTGAGCAGCGATTTAACTCCGTAATTAATGTGACTGGTGAATTTCCTGGGACTTTTCCTGTATCTGTCTGGGTGACTCATAGAAACTGTTGGTTATGTCGGCCGGTTGCTAGAAACGTCACCATGCTTCAGATTACAGGTAAAATGGCTTTACAACTTCTTCAGGAAGTCAGTTTACATCAGGATGCTTGCTGCCTTTGCTAGCATCAGAAAAATGAAAGTCAGGCATAAATAACGGCTTCTGCCAACAGAGTTTGATTTGTGTAGCCCTTTGATTGAAGGCGGTTTTGGATGGCACTGTACTAACTGGGCCATGCTGTAATCTACCTACAACGAGGAAGCAAGTGTGATCCTGCCTATGTTTTCCTGCATCTACCGCTTAGAGAAACTGAACTAGAAACCAGATGCCTCAGTAGCTGCAGTTCATACATCAGCATTGTTCAATGATATCCAGACTCCTAAAACAATGCTTCCTGCACTGCTTCACAGCATTTCTAGTCCTAAAATTAAGCTGGGCAGCAGCAATGACAATCTACTGATTTTCCCTGTTGCATGACATAGCAAAACCTTAGGTCATCAGCACAACAGAGCCACTGCATTTTCTTTTAAAGTTCTAGCTGAGTGTACTGAAATTGGATGTGAAGTCATGGCTGCATTTCCAAATACTGCTAAGGGCAATTTCAGCTTACTGGGAATGTTCATAACCATAAATATGCATTTTTTGACAAATTGACCAATGGTACAGTATGGTTAACCTAATCTCTGATACAGGGATTGACATGAAATATCATCTCACAGCTTCCCACAATCCCTTCCTTCAAAGACTTAACGACATGTCCCAGCACTCTACTTACATGCTAAAAAAATAGACCCAGCTCCCAGCTGAAGATAAGAACATGCATGAGGACAAAAGAGCTAACCACAGGGCATAGCTGACATTTTGGGGAATAGCTGTTGAGATTTTTTTTTTGAGAAACACCAAGCTTTGTAAAAGTATACACGACATCTTTTCTGTCTTAAGAACTGCTGCCTTGCCGAATATCTACTTATGCTTTTCTTGCTTTGCACTCTTATATTCTCAAGCCACAAGCAAAAGGGATAGAAGCTTTCAATAGCTGTGAAAGGTAAGAGCCCATTGTACCTTTCTGCCTTCTCCAAGCAAGAGAAACCAGCCTCATTCTGAAGCAGTAATTGTAATTCTTATTTGTGCATCATCAAGGGAACAGTTAACCAGATTTAATGAACTGTTAACAAGTTAAGAGTCTGTTACTGGTAATTAATATCCCATTAATTTTATAATGAGCTGATAAGTGTATCATCATAATACCTCTTTATTTATAGGTTAGAGAGGTTTTTTTAGATTAGCCTTTGCCAGTCCTTGTGAACAAACCTGAGCGTAGGATCTCTCGCAGGCATCAAAATCAAAATTTCATCCCTTCTGTAGTCACAACATATAGCACATCTGTTATTCACAGCAGTCAAATTTCCATTTGAGTAGAGGTAGCTGAAACTAGAAAACAATAAACAGCAACATAAAAAATCCACAAACCAATAAAGCAAAAATCACCACCCCAAACATGAAGGGCATGAATACTGGCTTGATCTGAATCCCTTGATCTAGACACTTGATGTTAATCCCAGTTCTTTTTAAATCGGTAGTAAAAATGTATATTGACTTCAGTCAGTCCAGGATTATTTCTCTTGGTTCTATAGAAGCTTTATCATGGCCCACTTATAACCCTAAATAAGTAATTTGATCTCTCTGCCTCACTAACATGTGTAACAACACTTACTAATAGATATAAAATACACTTAACCCCTTGGACTAGGGCACAGCAAGACTTACACAGTACATTTTAAATTACGTTTTGATGCTCACACACAACATGCTATGAAAGTGATATATGCTGTCGTTCTTTCTCCACCTTATTATTCCACAGAATTTATAACAGGGAATCTTACCATCGCCCAGATAGAAGACAGTAGATTTATCACGCGTGGTTCTAGTTCTTCCATGGGTGCCATGACCCGGATTTCTTTCTGGCTTCATGACCCAAGTCATTACTTCAAGTCAGCATCATTTGTCTACAACTGGGATTTTGGAGATGGGTAGGTGTGGTTATTTTGTTTGCTTTAATGAGTATTCACGGTGGCTCTGATTCAGATGTTTGTCTAGAGAAAAATCCTGATTAAATCATAGGACAAAGTGTACATTCTTAGCATGTGAAACAGGTGAATTACGAAAACTTTTGCACAGAAACCACTGCATCCTCACAGAAAGGTGATGTTTTAAAGACCTACATTTCTTGTTCAAATATATGATTGGGTGTATTACTGTGTGTGCAATGAGACAAACTGAACTGAATGAGCTGGAAGAAGTAACTTATTGTAAATTGTTATTTTAAAACATCATTACACCTGCAGATCTCCATTAGCAGGTTGTTGTTGTTGAATATGTGAATAATTTGTGCACTTAAGGAAACTAAACTGGAAGCAGTGTACTGTCTTGTGGTTAGGCAGTAAGTAGCTGTTACTATGACCAGCTACCCATAAATATACCACAGCTTGGGTGAGGAGATTTTGAAAGTGTGTAGGTCTCTGAGATAATATGGAGGGGCTCATTAACACACACCTAATGCTTACCTAATAACAAAATGGAGGGGGAGAAACCAACATAGCTCATAACCTTCAGAAATAAAACCATGGGTATTATCTAGCCCTTAAGCCAATCTGCAGTAGGGAAGAAAAAAGACATTCACTTATTTTCCTTCACTGAGGACAAATATATGTCCAATACAAATAAGCATTTGCAAATAGAAATGTAAGCTTTAGTCTTTCAATACTAAAGTCTGTCTTTCTCTCTTTCTTTCTTTCTTTGCCCCCCCACCTTAGTGCTTCAGTTAGCTTATAGTCCACCTGCTATAAAGGTAGTTTTCATAATTTACTGACTATTCCAATTCGATTTTGTGAATTCTTCTAGCATTATCTTCAGTTTCTTTGATTAAAAATTTATAAATATACTCTGGGTTTCATACCGATTGTAGTTTTATTGGAAATGCCACAGACATTGGCATTGTCCTCATTGATATGGACATAAAGTAGAATTAGAATCACAGCTGACTAGCATTGTCTATAAAGAAAATACATTTGAGCTTACTGCTTTTTAAATCAGAAATATGCAAGGACTTGGTAAAGGGCAATTTTGATTCTAAATTTTTTTCTAAATCTTTTTATGTTACACATAAATATGTTACACATAATCTTTCTATGTTACACATAAACTCTATGTTACACATAGAGTTTATCAGGTTACTAAGGAACCCTTTGTCTACTATAACGGCTCTACCATGGGGAACCGCACGGTGCATCTGAAAGTCATAGCTGAATGGGAGCAAATTGGAAGCATCGTACATGAAAGAGAAATGGTGCAGAAAACTGGTGATTTTACCACTGCTCTGGAGCTGTTAGGTAATTATAAAATATTTTGCATACTCAAAACAGAACTTGCTATATATGTACAGATACAATCTAGCTTTAATGCGATAATATAACTTCAGTGTTGTTTCATGTGCAAGAACTGGTCACCATTAGTCAATGAAGAGTTTCTACTGCAAAACAGACTTTGCGCTGTTCTAGTACAGAAAAAGTGGGGTGAAACTTACAAAATCTTCTGTTTCTTTTTAATTTAGCAAAAGTTTCACTGTCTTTTGTAAAATTCTCACATACACTTACAACTTACAACAAAAGATTTACTATAACTTGTGGAAGATTTGTTTGTTTAATTTATGTCAGCTATCCCTAAAAATGAAATTAGTTAAAATAATCACTAGGAAAGTCACATTGATTTGATCAGCTTCTGGAGTAAAGACACACATAAGTAAAAGTATACAGGATTATAAAGTAATTGATTATATATATTAAAAAGAAATCACAAAACATTCAGAAAACTTACAATGACTCTACAGCTAGGTTTCCTTTTTAGGTGTGAGGCAAGTATTATTATTTGTGTGACTGATGCAGCTAAAATCTGCAAAGTCTATGAAAACAAACCTTCACTGGAAAACCAGTGAATTTCAAGTTTACATGTGGAGTGTGATGTGCTTTTTTTTGTTCCTCTCAGATGCTGTTAAAAGTATTAACATAGTGGGCTCCAGAGAGACTCACGTAATGGAAAACTTGAGTTTATCTCTTCATATCAATGGCACGTAAGTAGCAAACACAAATTCTTTCCCCCAAAAGCCTTGTCGTTGAAGTGTTTCTCCCCACTGCTTCCTTAAAATAGTCAGTTGCACCCCACAGAACTGTTTCTTAAAACAGAAATTTCTTTTGAACAAAATACTGTTGAGTATTGCTTTTTCCTGACTTGAAATACCATGAACTCTGAGAGCCTGAAAGAACCTGCATCTTTATAGAAAAGTAGAATCCTTCTACATAAAGCAAATGTTATTTTTATATCTTTGTAAAGAGAATGTGAAAAGAGAATTAGCCAAAGAAAGATAGTGGGAAAAATTACATTTTAAAAATTCTTTTTGAATTTTTCTCCTTGACCAATTTCCCCAACATTAAATTAAACTATATTCAGAGTCCTCTTGCATAGCAGAGATCCTCGACTGGCACATGGGATTAACGGACTTGGGGAATAATTTTGGCAAAGTTAAGGTTGCCACAAGATGAACAAGACAGAGAGGCTCCATGCAGTGAGGACTGCAGGAGTATGAGAGAGTCACGAACACCTCGATCCCAGCACAAGCTCTCTCAAGCTGCAGAACACATCAGAGGGTTTTTTTTTTCTTGATGGTTGGATCTTAGAGGTCTTTTCCAACCTTAATGACTCTATGATTTTTGTATGGCAGAAGCATTTTGAATACCATTGAAACACTCAGGAAAGCTCCTTCACCATCAAAACTCCATGGCCACAGAAGTTGTTTATTCTCCAGAAGAATGACACTTCTACATTCTGCTACTAGGAGCTGTTTAGGCTAATCCTGGGTTTAAAAAAAAGAAGGAAAGAAAAAAAGAAACAAGAAGAGCATGCCTGTTAGGGATGTAGGATAGAGTGAGCAACACCCAACGCAGAGTCATTTACCAAAGGCTTAAATAGCCCCAGTAGACAAAGCAGCACAGTTTGCATTCAGAAAGTGAATGGCACATTGGTAGGAGTGGAAACTGGGGATGGCAATACAAGTAAATATAAACAGCCAAAAGCCATTACAGGCAAACCTGAAATCCCTAAAAGCAGGCTTGGTTTTAGGATGGACATTGTTTGCCAGACCTAACCTCCTAGCCACAGGACTGGGACTAATGCAATAGTTTATGATAGAGAAACAATGACAAAGGCTTGAGAAATGGGTTATCAAACACAGAGCTAGAAATTTACCTAAACATATAAACATGCTGCATTCTTTAGCAGAGAACATTCTAAAGAGATAAGGAACAAAATGCTAATAAGATAGGGTAAAGAAAAGCTCTGTTGTCAGAATCAAAGTCCATAGTGCATAAGGTGAGTCCAAGCAGAATCAGTTGGAACAAGGATCTGAAAGTGCAAATAAAAGGCATCAGCTAGACATGGTGAAAAGACAAATGGCTATAAAGTACCTAGATTACTTGATAGCAAATAGACACCTTTTTGTTATTGTAAGGGAGTACTGTGATCCTTGCAATTTATTTACCTTTTCCAGCTATTAGTCCATTGTACAGAGCTCATCTTACATTCTTTCCAGTTTTCATTGTGGTTTTTTTTAATCGGAAAAGTCTCGGGTGTACTTCAGTAGCACAGACAGTGATCACCACTGTGTGAAAAGGACAAAGGAAAACAACCTATACTCCCTTGGAAGGGCAGGAAAAAAAAATTTGTTTTATCTTTACTGGAGAAGAGCTGTAGGGTTTTCTACACACAATGGCCAGCCTATGACCCACGCAGGTATTCAGCTCTTAGCTGAAAGGCTTGCTCTTATAGAAGTATCACAAAGAACTTTTTCAATTGACAAAGTATATCAACCAAACAATTGTGCAATTAATTACTTCTGTATTTGTATGTAGATTAACTTCATTATTTTAAAAATTATTATGCTATTATAACCAAGTGATTCATCAGTTCTTAGCAGAAATTTTTGTGAAGTTTTCACCTTTCTTTTTTTTCTTTTGGTTTTGTCATTTCAGCCCACCCCTGGCATTATGCTGGCTTATAAAGTCCGAGTGTGTTCCACTTGAAGGTGAAAAATGCCATCTGGTGGTGATTAATGGCTCCTGCTACAATCTCAGCCACACCTTCAGTGACGCTGGACAGTATTGTCTCAGCATCAGAGTGGAGAATGGCGTGACGATGCTGCAGACATACCATGAAATAAAAGTGTGGCCAACAGGTGAGGAGTGACTAGTCTGAGCAGCACAGAGGTTCCTACCTGTCAGGAAATCGAGAGTTTCAACCATGTCAAGGACAATTACCAGCCTACAGATGAGGTGTCTGGAAACTGGTATAGATCCCTATAAGCGTAGGAAGCAAGAAGAGAAAAAGGCCTAAAATGGCCCAACTGTAATTGCTCTGAGCTTCTTGCATCCTGCTGAACCCTTAGGCTCAAGAGCATCTTGAAGCTAATGAGTTTCCTGGGAAGGCTGAGTTCCTTAAATTACATATTTTTCAATTTAGATAGTCTGACTCTTGTAGCTAGAGAGGATAACTAGGAAAACATAGGCATCTAACACTCCCTTTATTAAGCAGTTTCAATACTTCTTTTTGATTAGTTTAGTTATGGGTTTTTTTAAGGGTAGATTTTTCTAGCCCCCCATTTCATTACAGTTTCTGTCCCTGCAGCCAGCAATCCCTGCTGGCTCCCCCACGCATGCTCACACGTGCCCCTTACGGGTCCCTGAATTATCTGAGAAAGTGGTTTGGTGGCCAAGTGAAGACAACCTGACCAGGGGACAGCCAGGCTGTGATACAGAACGGTTATACCATCTCACTGTGGGACAGCACTTGTATAGAAACATAGAACCATTAAGGTTGGAAAAGATCTCTAAGATCATCAAGTCCAGCCATCAACCCAACACCACCAGGCCTCCTAAACCATGTCCCCCCACTAAAGTGCCATGTCTACATGTTTTTTGAACACCTCTAGGGATGGTGACTGCACCACCTCTCTGGGCAGCCTGTGCCAAGGCCTGAACACTCTTTCAGTGAAGACATTTTCCTAATATCCAATTTAAACCTCCCCTGACACAGCTTGAAGCCATTTCTTCTCATTCTATCGCTAGTGACCTGAGGGAAGAGACCAACCCCCACCTCACCACAACCTCCTTTCAGGTAGTTGTAGGGAGTGATAAGGTCTCCCCTCAGCCTCCTCTTCTCCAGGCTAAACACCCCCAGCTCCCTCAGCTGCTCCTCGTAAGACTTCTTCTCCAGACCCTTCACCAGCTTTGTTGCCCTTCTCTGGACACGCTCCAGCACCTCCATGTCCTTCTTGTCCTGAGGGGCCCAAAACTGAACACGGTACTCAAGGTGCGGCCTCAGAAGTGCCAAGCACAGGGGCACAATCACTGCCCTGCTCCTGCTGGCCACACTATCCCTGATACAAGCCAGGATGCTGGCGGCCTCCTTGGCCACCTGGGCACTGCTGGCTAATGCTCTCTGTCAACCAGCAGCCCCAGGTCCTTCTCCGCTGGGCAGCTTTCCAGCCGCTCTTCCCCAAGCCTGTAGCATTGCATGGGGTTGTTGTGACCAAAGTGCAGGACCCAGCACTTCCCCTGTATACAGACAGCGCAGCTCACTCCAGAAGGCACTGGTGTGCATTCGGGGCTAAGTGTGCAAATCCTCTCTGCTGGAAGCTGCTAGCTGCCACAAAGATTAGGTTCCTTCCTATCCTCTTGGGGTACCACAGAAGTACAAACACCCTAGGCAGTTAGGGCTAACATGTAACTGGGTGGGGTTTTGTAGGCTGTTCAGAGGAAAAGAGGAGTAAAAAAGGTAAGAACCTTAAAACCTCGTAACCCCGCATTCCCACTTCCAAGATTTCAGAAAGATCTGAAGCAATCTGGGCTGAAAAATTTATTCCCTGTTACACATTTGTTCTAAAAATACAGAACACATTTTAGAACAAATACGAAACACATTTTTAGAACAAATATACATTTGTTCTAAAAATATGAAAACTTTTCCTAGAACATAATTTCTTTCTCACTGTTGCCTCTTCTCAGTGTATTGTACCACTCCAGGAATGTGCCCTTGTGCTCTTTCCTAGGGATCCACCCGGCTTTCTTTGTCCTGCTCTGCATCGCTTTGGTTTCAGCAATGCTAGGACTGGTGCTGTATACGACCTTTCGAAGTAATACACAACAAAAAGATCTTGTGGAGGTATTCAGTTACTCTTATTTTAAGGTGGGATGGTAATTAGATACCTTTCAGCCATATCCCCTCTTTAATCCCCAGACAAACAGGACAGGAGGAAGCATTTCCCTGGTGTGTCTGACCTGTTCCGTGGAAAAATCTGAACAGTGTTGGCAAAAACTTTAAGCAACAGGCATGCTTCTAGCTTGTTGTGGAGAACTGTAACTGTAATTCAAGCAGCCAGGGCTATCATGGGAAGTTTGTTAATATTCCCGAGCAGGTGCTTGCATTGAAGGATCGGTTTTGGAGGATCTGCATCAGAGTGGTTACACGACAGAAAGCAGGGGGATAGTGAGAGAGGATACAGGACAGTAAAAAAGGGTTGGTATGTTACCTAAAGTGGCACTAAATTGTCAGCTGACCGTAGTACATGATCTTTATCTTCCCTGCTCCCTTCTTTCTCTGGTATAGCTTTCATTTGCTACATTATTGTATTTGTAATAAGCATGAGCTCCTAAATAAAAAGTAGCTTTCATGGCTCTTTGGAAAGTACCTAATACACTTTACTTCATGCCACAATATGAATAATATACCTCTAGAGGCACTGCCTTGGAGCCAGGTGTGCAGCAGGTTTAAATCAGAAGTCTGTCTGAAGTTGGTGACTGACTGAAACTAGTTGAGGACCAAGTGCCATTTCTGGTCCAAAGTATTCTTTCTAGACTCACTTGAGCCAATAGGACCCAAATTAAAAATTATCTCTTTGATGTTCCTTTTCCAGGTAGCTGACTTTGACTTTTCTCCACTGTCTGATGAAAACCTGTCTTCCCATTCAGAGTCAGGCTGTGGCCAAATATGTTGCAGATCATGTTTTCTTCGGTCATCTCAAGAAGCTGCCAGGGAGAGTCATGAACTTCTACATTCTTTCTACAAGCCACTCAAAACATACACAGTGTGAAGAACACAACTGCACTTTGGTTACACTAACTGCCAAGTTTAACTTTCTCACTTATGATGAGTTAAAAGCCCAGTGCCACGTGAATGGTTTGGTTTTGCCAATGCAATGAGGTTAACCACTTTAAGTCCAGCACTTGAACATTTCATTCTCTGAACTAAAAAAGAACAAGCGGTGAAACACAGTAAAAGTATCTCTGTATTTTTAAATTACACGGGTGTATACATCAACAGCTGTAAATGCAGCATTTTATTCTGATGAAAGATTGTTTTATGTGCAGGTTTGCTAAACTCACTACCTCTTGTAACTTCTCTGTTCCCTCTGCTGTCTGTTTCAAAGAAGAAAATGCTTAAGACAAACATACCTTTCTTTCGTATGTCACAACAATATTACTGGAAATGGAAGTCACTCAAACTGCTGTCGAATGTGTATTTGGACAAGTCAGTTCCTTTGTAGAACATGTTGAGAATGGGTTCAGTGCTTCTGATGAACCAGACTACCTAATTATGTTGCCTTTTTTCCTCCTGTGTTAAAAGACCCCTTTTTTAAGTTAATGGGCTTTGCGGGACTATAGTGGCTGGTGACCTGCTCATGCAGAGCTAGCTGCTAGCAGTATTTTCGTGGGATTGCAGCACGTGCTGTAGAAGACTCCACATCTGCAACACTTTGTGAAGTAGTACACCACTCTAATCTGTATGAGTACCTTTTTTTTTTTCCAGGCTGTTCATTCTTCTGTTCTTTCTTATATTACTACCCAGCTAGTCACCAAAGATCCTCTTCCAAAAAATGCAACAACCAGTAGCTCAAAGCTGCTCAGCAACACATTCAATTCAGATTCATAGTCAATATTCAAGGCTGTATAAACTCCATGCCTGTTACAGACTACCTTCTACTATCAGCTTCCTGCTCATCCAGGCATTGCTCCCTGCTATGAGGCACTTCACAGTACCCTGGAGGCTTTTGAACAAAAATGCCTTTCTGGCTATTTCTTTGATTAAACGTGACACACCTTGCCCACCTCTGATTTAAAAACGATGGGTGTCCTGGGCTTGGGGTTTTTCAAGTATGTCATAAGTTCTCAAATGCACTGATTAGGAGATAACTGTGTGAATGCGAGGGGATTTACTGTGAGGTTTTCTGGGTGGTCATCTCACACGTTCAACTTCTGTTTCCCCTGAGAAGCCCAGAACTTCAGTTCCTCTGTGAGTAACATTACATGACCTCAGAAGGGTTTTGTTAATTAACTTGATACATTAAAAATAGAATAGGATCATCTAATAAACAAAGGATCCAGTAAAACTTAAGGTTTTTTTCAAAAAGTACTTTCCAAGGCAGAACTACATTTGGCTTTTTTTCTAAAGATAAATTCTATTTAGAAGCAAGCTTGTTGATCAGGAGTGGTGTCCTTTGTACTCCTCCTCAGCGCCCTGGTGCCAGAATCTTATCTTAGTCATATTCAGTCACTGTTAAAAATGAGCCTCTCCTTAGCAAAGAAGCTATTGTTCTCAAGAGCCTTATTCAGTTTTATGGCTTTTTCTTGAGATCCCAGCCATCTGTGCCACTGCCGAAGGTACGTGACTTGTTCTGGGATGTCAGTGTGTTCTGTACATGGCTACATGGTCCTCAGGCACTGGGACTAACATATTTCTGACATGCAAAATGCAGCTCAGAGAGACATTGGCCCTAGACAGACTGCACAGTGGCTCTCTGCAGCCAGAAGTTTAGTTTGGGCTTCTTTTATTGCATTGGTGGCAGATATGTGACCCTTGCTGCTATAACACACCTAAAGGCAACCCCTTGGCACACTAATGAATCTGTAAAAAGCCCTTTCTTCTCCATATTGCACTCCTAGCAAAGACAATAACTAGGAGAGAGGAGACTCAGTTGTAGGTACCTGAAATGGGTCATTTGGGTTGGAGGAACACCACATCAAAGGAATAAGACCTATGCTCTGCTCTATTTTCCATTAACACCCAGCTGATGCAAAGGGTATCATGGGGTGTTAGGCCACAAACATTGCAGCTTTGGTTTTGTGCCTCCCTGCTCTCCCCAGTATGTCCAAGCTGAGATACGACTGATAATGCTAAACCTGGCTGAAGTGGCTATCAATCCCCAGCCAAAGAAAAGAAGGACATGGAGTTAGCAATATGAAAGACAGGCCTAAGAAAATCCCCAATTTCCTATTGAGGAAAAAACAAAGCAAGTGTCCTTCAGAAGAACATTGGCTTTTATTCTCTTCCCAAAATGAACAAAGGATGACAAAGGAGTCGAACGATTCAGAAAGGTAGAAAAGATAAAGTGCTGCAAAGTGGAAAGTCAACACTATCATATAGTGGAAGATATTATTCAAGAGCAGATGGAAAAGAGTAGAGGTTAGAAAGACATCTCTTGCAAAAAGTAAGCAGTGGAAAAAGCACACTTAACAGGGCATGTCAAGAAGCAAATTAGCCAAGAAAATTTAAACCACCTTAACAAATTGAGGTGTAAGTATGAGAAATATTCACACAAACGTGTTCCTGAATCCAATATGAAACTGCTTCCTGCACAAAAAAAACTAATCTGTGGGTTCAATAAATGCCTCTGAGATGGAAGACAAAAGGTAATTGAGCAGTTCAGGATATAGCAAGGAGATTAGTGGGACGTAACAGAGATCAGCAGGAGGATTCATTTTGTTAACCTTAGAAATCAATGACCTGGAAAAAGGAATGTTCAGCAAAACGGTGAAACTCACTGATTCAAAACGAGAGTGCAGTGAGTGCAAAGCCAAAGAGTGATTAAATTCAGGTGATAAGCAAGGGTGTGAGCAGATAAGAAGTTTATGCAATGAGAACTATTTATAAAGTGTCCTGGTTTTAGTAGGAAATGCATTTGAAGACAAAAATGTTCTGGAAAGGCATAGTATAAAAACACACAGTAAAGCAGAAGAACTTCTGTTATTCTGTAATTGGTCGTGTAAACAATGGTGCCAGTTTGTGCAGTAGATGTGGGGACAAATTAGCCCTTTATCTTAACAGCAGAGCATAAGGCTCAGTGGATGAACGGGTCAAGGCTGAATTCTGTCTTTCATCTCTGGAAAGTAGATTACACAGCCCAAGATGTGAAAACAGTTTCAATTCGCAAGACCTCTATTGCGTTTGCTGGATGCTGTAGGAATTGAAATTGTTTCAGCAAGAGGAAGGTGAGGAACTTCATATTTAAACGTTCAGCATTATTATTAGATAATCAGCCAACACTTCACCTTGATTTTGGAGAGCCAGTGCCAGTTTCCGTGGAAACCGAAGTGCTAACCTGCAGCTGTCACAAAATTGTTTAAATCCTGTAGATCTCAGCTTTGACAGCCCATCAAGCACTACAAATGTGGATTTTTAAATTGCAAGCACCAATGTGGGGAAGACAGAAGTTCCAGAAACTTCTTGGGCCTCATGTTTCAGAGCTTGGTATGCTCATCTCCAGCATATGTCATTCCTACAGCGGCGCATGTAAGGAGAGCAGTCGCAGTACATAGCGGGTTTTGTACGAAATACCACAGTTGCGCAACAACTGACACAACTGCAAGAGCAGGCTATACTAGAGCACTAGTGAAAGACTTCTCTGGTCCCACAACTACCCCAGCCAAATAAATTTCTAATGCATTTACGCACAGCAGTCCCAGGAGGCAGGGAAGTGATATTATCACTCTTCACAAGAGGCAAAAGGGAGCCATACAGAGATACGGGGCTTGCTTGTGCAGAGGCAGGTGTACATGCCTGCATAAAATTCAGGATTAAAAAGGTTAAGGAACCATGCAGACCATCTACCTAATCTTCGCTCTTTTTACAGTCCACGGAGTGAGTTGAGCACCACATTCAGGCTGCCTTTTACAGACACCAGCTTAGAAATCCCGTGTGCGTGCCATAGCTGTAACGAGGAGCCTGGGCACAGCACACGCCGCGTGGAGTTGCGATTTGTGGACTGCACAGCAGGTGTCTCCCAATGCACAAGAATATTTCAACTATATTCACACCCCCACGATGGCAGGCGTGAGCCGCTGATAACACTTTCAGTGAATATTTTTATGCACGCCTCGCGGTGGCATGTAAGCCAAATGCACAACCAGATTCCATAAAAGGTGCATATTATTCACAATACGAGTACCGAAGTTTTGGGCACCACCCCAAGCAGCTATAAGAAGTGACTCAACATTGATCACTATGCACTTGCCCCGCATCTCTCACTGGAAGGCGATGGGTGGACAGAGTGAGCAAGTTTTGCAGGCAGTAATGCTCCTGGGAGAGAGCTTTCTGTATTTTAATCAATGCACTTGACACAACAACACCCTGTTCCACAGTCCCTTACGTCAGTGGGACACACGCTGCGTAATTAGAAACTGGTGGGACTGGACCATTCCTGTGAATGAAAGCAGTATCATTTCCCTAAAGGAGAGTAACTGTGAGGTTTCAATCTACAATGACTTATCTTAAATTAAGGAAAATGAAGAAGAAAGCAGCCCACAGTATAAAACACAGCTGAGTGTAAACATTTCTTGAAGCCACCTGGAGCTCCCCATTGCTTCAGTGGGAGGTCTCAGAAACAGGGAAGCAGAACCAGCAACAGACACATTCTGGTTTAATAGCTCTACAATAAATAATACAATAATTACAATAATACAATACTAAATTAGGACTCTGTCATTTAAAGCTTCTTTTCAGCTACAATTTAGATACAAAATGAAAACAGACCACAGCAATAAGAGCTCTCTTATCTGATCCACAGCATGTACTTAATAGCAAAAAGTAATTATGCTATAGGTTTTTAATGTCTTTTCAGTTTCCAGTCCTTAATCTATTCTTCTTTCATTATATGCAAAGTACTTTTAATATTTTGAATTAAAGAAAAAAGGGAAAAATAATCTAAAAAACCCAAATGCACTCACTAATTGAATAGCAATACCCTTACTTTCATTCATGTAATCTTGATAAATTACAGGCTTCCCGTACTAATTAACTTTAAGTTTAGTGGATTTCTCTCACCACCCCAAGCTATGTAACAAAACACAGCATGCTCAATTTAACAAAAACAAGCCAATATTGAAACTGGCCGGTTTGATTCTGCTTCAGCAAAGCACTCAAACACGTGCTTAAGTGCAAACACAGGAGCAGACTTGGAGGAGCAGCTCCTCAGGGTGGTGGAAAGGGTCCGACGGAGAGGTAAGCAGCCTTGCTTCTGTGGGAGAGCCCGGTTCTCAGGACCATATCAAATGGCCTACAGCGAGCACCTGCATCTGGAGAGCTGGTGTCTAATGCAAAACCCATTTCTTAGCCCATTATTGGATTCTTTCCACATGCAAATAATTCACTTGCAATTCACACTTGCAAAGGATCCAGAGTATTTTCATGGGTTGGAGGAGACAAACAGGACTGGTGTAGGACGGGCAGCACGGCCTGGCCTCTGCTGCCCAGGTGCGCGCCCTGTGCAGGAGCGCTGCAGCCATGAGGGCAGATCTGTGTTTCTGAACTATCCCCAACAACACCAAGAGCAGTTTCCGGGAAGGTCTGTGTTTGCATGTTGAAGTGTTTTATTGTATTTTATTAGACCTTAAAGTCAGGTATTTCTGTTATTAAATAATCTATATGCTTGTGGAGCTGATCAAGGTTATAAGAAAGTAAATTTGAGTGAAAACATTGTGGGAAAATAGGAGAGCTGTTACCCAAGGCAGTATCAGAAAGTGAACGGCAGCCCCTGATCCTGGGGGAGAGAGATGGGTTAATATGGTCCCCCTGAGCCACCAGGAAAAGCTTGGATTTTTGTTACAGCTTGAGTTTTGTATCTGAAATTATTCCAGGTAGATCTAGTTGTGATATTTTGAGTTCTTTCTTGTGATTTTTTCCTCCCTCTAACAGCAGTAGGATAGTAATGCTCTACCCTGTCAAACAACTGCAAGATTTCACTTATGGATAAAATTATTCATACTCGGTGAGTGTTTCATATCACGGGTCCACCTCCGCAGGAGGAGTGAGGCATCCATTTCCCACAGATATCTCACCGCAGATAGGAGTTGCATTCTGAAATGTCCTTAAGACCAATTCAGGCCACACAGCTTGGATGGCGGGGGGGTGGAATTTTCAGAGGCAAGTGGATTTGCAAATAGACATTATTTTATTTAGGTTTTATTCTCTTTTCTGTTTTGTTCTTTCCTTCCCTTTGGCTTGGTAATAAGTAGTGGGGAAAACCTGCTTGCAGACAGGAAGACACCGTATAATTAAAGGTAAAGTATTCTATTTAGTTCTTTAGGAACAACATCCTTTTTTGTAATACAGTATGTGAAAAATCAGGTAAGCAGGGCATACATTTTTTATGAACAGGAGGGCCCTCAACTATTACTAATGAAGTACAGAAAGAAAAGACAGGACTCTCAGTAGGGAAATACCATCCATTAAATGCCTCCATGGGGATCAAATGACACTTACAATTGAGAGACACTAACTGCCTCCTACATTTCAATTGGTACCAGCAGGATGCCTATTTGTAAAGATTTGTGCTGCCTGTACTCTGTTAGTGTAAGATGCCACATAAATATTTTCTGACCTTTGCAGTAGATATTACCCTTTTTTTTTTCCCCACAGACCAGCAGACTGATTTTACTTTTTAAGACCATTGGTCCTGCTGAAGAATGAGCACAAGAGCAAACATGTGAGTGTGCATAGGCCCACTGAAGTCAATGGACCTGCTGAACACATGTTCTGAATGTTTTCTGATCAGGGATTTAAATACATCACCCTTTACAACAAGACTTCCATGGTTCTTTTTGTGAAAGCGTACCTGCCTTTTACTAAATACCTATCACCAAAGATCAAAAGGCCTTTGAAATATGTCCCCTAAGAAAAGCAAAAAATGAGAACTTAGAAATACATTCATTTCAAAACTGATTAATCGAATGCAGGTCTTTGATCAGTAAAGAAAGTCCTCAATTTCAAAACAATGAGCACTTTAATAGGGAATGGTTACAGCTTTCCAGGTGCATCATCCTTGAGGCACATATTGGGCTCTCATGGGTGTCACCACCAGGGCTCCCCAGGACTCTGAGGCACATCTACTTTTTGCTATTATACTACTTGAAAACTCAACAGCTCCATCCCATGTACTAACTGCTGCCTCCATTTGGTTTTCTGGAGTATGCGATAATGTTTGCACTAGAGCTGCCTGTGTTTTTATTTTTTATATACTCGCACACAGAGACATATACATGTATTTGTGCCATATCCACTGCCATTAAAATGAGAAGTGCACAGCAATTCCTTCCTGCAGTGGATTTTACATGACTCCTATTAAAAAAAAAAAAAAAAAAACCAAACAAAAAACCAACAAAAACTCTAGACACAAATAGCAGAGATTAAACACCAATATCAAGGTCTGAGAGGAGAGATTACAGAACCCATATCCGCAGATGTTTGCAGCTGCTGACAAGCCCTGTGATTTAAAGAGCAATTCTCTCATGACATTACAGACAGGCAAATGTCTGCCACAAATAATCATCAACAGATCCTACCTTCCCCCAGAGACCTTAGTTTGGATCAAACGGAGCCTGTTCAAAACTTGCCAAGCCCATTACAGAGGTGGCCACGGTTCAGCGACGGGTGAACTAGAACTCTCCTCCAGTGTCAAGAACTCATTGGGGTCCAAGAAACAATGAGGACACTTAATAGCCACGCTAAACCAGCAGGAGTTCACCCTTTGTGCACTGCTCATTTTGAGTTGCTAAAAGATGACGAATTGTCAAGGACTTTGGGAGGGTCATAGTGGCAAGAGGAAAGCAACGGATATATGGTTGTCGTTATTACCAGCCAGCATTCTGCTAGTTTTCACACCACAGACAGAACACAGACGTGCAAATTAGGTAAAAACAAAATAATTCCTGGGGACTGACTGTCCTGGAAGGAGAAACAACTCCAAAGCAAGCTTTTAAATTAAAAAAAGAAAAAAACATCAGCAATATCAAGACATTACAAAGGGACTTTCTGTCCAGAAAGAGACAGAAAAAGGCATAGCATCCTTTGGGGAAATATCAAAGGGAAGCAAAAAGCATAAAAAGTATGAGGCAATTCTATGGTTTTGGAATTTTCTGGGTAACATCTGTGCTTCTGTAAAACATACTCCTGAGAGCCAAGGAGAAAGTCAACGGTGATTATGGTAATCAAAGTCTGTGTACAACATTACAGGGAGTTTTCAGAAAAGGTGGGTATCGTCATTCTCTAGCAGTGACACACAGCGATCTAATCCTCCTCAAAGCAAGAAAGCTAATGCACAGGCAGTGAGAGGGGTGTGAATTCCCAGCTCATTAGTTCCTCTGCACTTGTTTTTCAGGTAGATGCTCTCCCATGCAAGGTGCCATTTGCCTCAGAGGCCTGCCCTCCTCCCGCTCCAGCTGTGCCATGGAAACACTCACTAGGACTTGTCCACCTCCCTGCACTGGATCTGCCACATTGAGCACACCATGGGAGTTTCCTAATTCACATCAGTAAAATCTCTGGGGCCAGCTCACACCAACCACTTGGCCAGTTCTCACCAGCCCTACTGATGCTGCCTGAACAAAAGGCGTACACTCTCATGCAAATCCCTTCTGCCAGCAAATAGGAATGGGCAGCAACCTCTGGCAGAGAAGCAGAGGAGCATCTGGATCAATAGTATCTTCCGTTGGCTCAGCTGGGCCTGCAAAAGGGCATCTGTCCAGGGCCTCGCTGTGCTGAGTAAAATAAGCTGCTTCACACAAAGGAATTAGGGCGTTAGCTGATGTGCTGTCAGTTCACAGCCTGGTTTACTTGCTACTAATTGTTTACACAACCTTTGAGCCAACCTTCCTGTTTTCTTCCCCCTCTTCCCTGAACAGCAACTTTACTATCAGTAATTCAGGCAATATAGTGTCTCCTGGGTACAATGAACATACAGAAGTCCCCTTGCAAACCCCACATATGTGGCCGCTGTTCTGCTCATTGACAGCAACATGTTGCAGTGTTCGAGCCAGCAGAGAAACTTGAAGGAAAACAGAGCTGAGCAGCTCTGTTAGACGCAGTTAACAAATGTACAGCAGGTTTGTCATTTTACAGAGCAGCACCTCTCTTCTGCTCTATCCTGGACTCTTTGGGAGACCTGAAATACCAAATACTAATACATGCTGGTCTGCGCTGTGGTCAACTCTGGTTTACACCACCCATGAGTCTAAAAAAATGTGCAACCCAAAAATGTTAAACTCTTAGAGGATCCCAGAATCGCAGGATAAATCAGGATGAAGGGGAGCCCAGGAGGTCTCTAGTCCAACCTGCTACTCAGAGTGTCAGCCTGAGGTCAGACCAGGCAGCTCAGACCTCTGTCCAGTTGGGTCCTGAAAACCTCCAAGGGTAGAAACTGGGCAGCTTTCCTGGGCAGCCTGCTCCACTGCTGAGAGTCCCTATGGGGAAAATGGGTTTCCTTATACTCAGTATGAACCTCTCTTATGACTATGCCTGCTGTCTCTTAGCCTCCCACCACACATCCCAGTGAAAAGTCTGGCTCTGTCTTCTGGAGCCTTTATTGTCAAAATGCTTTTTCTTCCCAGGTGCAAGACTTTGTATTTGTCTTTATTGAATTTCGTATGGTTCCCACTGGCCGTTCAGCCTATCAACATCCCTCTGAATGGCAGGTCTGCCCTCAAGCAACAGAGAGGTAGCACCCAGAATTTGGCATCACCTGCAAGCTTGACAAAAACATTCTCCATCACCTACTCCAGGCCCCTGGTAAAGGTCATAAACTGGACAGGCTCCAGGACAGACTCTGGAGTACTGCACTTGTTAGATGCCTTTGAGGGTGACCAGGACTGATGAGCCAATCATTTTTCTAATCCACTGGGTCGTCTCTCCATCCAGAATGTAATGTCTCACTCTATATAGAGGAGTATTCTGGGAGACTGTTGAAAGCCTTGCTGAAGTCAAGGTGAATGACACACACTGCTCCACCCTCATCCACAAATCCTGCTGTTTTACCATTGAAGGCAATCGGATCGGTCAGGCATGTTTACTCTTGGTCAACCTGTCCTGACTGCTCCCAACCCTTCTCCTCCCTGTGCTTGCAAGTGTGTCCCAAGAGGAACTGTTACTTGATGCAAAGGCTATGGAATATTCAGACATCATCAGATATGCCCGTTCAGCAGCACCAACCACAACCAAGTTTAGAAGCATCTACAGCCAAAGCATCTCTGTTTAAAAGATATGTATTATGCAGCAGATGTCTGGTGCCATAGTGAGCCCTCTCCTAGCTGAGCAGGACCTACCAACTAATACAGTTCAGTCATAAGATTTGATGAAAAACTTTCATCAGAAAATCAAACTTGAAAATAGTTCATGATCAGTGCTAAAAACAGTAGATTAGGCAATGAGTGCATTTAACCAACTGCTTCAAGTCAAGAGACATACAAAATAACTTTTTAGAAACCTTCCTGTTACTGTAGAAGTTGCTGTTTCTTATATAACATCCCAAATTTTGATGTATACTGGGGCACGTTCTTAGTGCTGTATAATTTTAAAAACAGATGGGTCTTGTTTAGTTCCAAAGCTCTTGAGTATGTCATTTTTAAATACAAATCTGGAAAATTTCCACCTAATTTATGCCTCAAAGTTAGCATGATTTCACAGCAGCTGGATCTGCTGCGATAATTCGTACACTCGGCAAACACAGGCTGTACCTACATACTCACATCTGTCTTCAGGAGGGATACAGACCCACGGAATGCAAATGTTTCATCAACGTGCACATGGGACAGCATTACTACTTGCATTAAATTTTACTTGGGGTTTTAAGACAGACTATGCCATTACAGATTCACATTCAATTCCTTATCTATGCTGCACATGCCACGCTTCTGGAAAACTGCTGTAGAATTTTTTCAGAATTTACTTTCTTATTTTAAGCAAGACCATTCTTTATATTCCTTTAGCATTATAACCAAGTGCCTTAGTACCATCTGTCGAATTACTCACATGGAGCCATAAAAACATACTAAAATAATCTAATATGCCTTTTATTTGCTGGTGAATGCCACAATTTAAAATATTTCTAATTCAGATTTGACATGGCTACTAATCAGCACTCAATATCAGAAGACAAATAAGTATTTTCTCTTTCTAATGATATGCAGCACTGTAACTTTTCAAAAACTGCAATGTATATGTTATCAGCTCAGCACTGAATCTCACAAGTCAAAGTTTTAGAGCGTGACATTGCATTGTTCAGATGTGGGAGACCCTGCAGAGCCACATCCACAACATTTTAAATGTGATATATTTTTTAGCCTAGAAATACTGGAGATATATGTGGCTATATATTTTTAAAAGTTGTTTCCTTTCTCCTGAAAGGGAAGAAAGATTGTTAAGTGGTTTTATTGTGGCACAGAGGGAATCATATTGGCTCTGAAAGGAAATAACATTGCAATCAAAACGCCTTCAGGAGTGCATTGAGGATCCAGTAAGCTGCACTGAAACTATTCCTCAGCTTTCCTCCACAAATTCGAAGAGGATGAGCTCTGGTGCTCTGGAGGAGTCAGAGACACCACAAGAGGAGAGAGGAAAACAAGGGTCCTCACGTGTCAACACCTTAAAGTCAGTTCACCTGCAAATCCACAAAACATTCTGCAAGCTAAAGCACTGATAACTACACTTTACATTACTCTCCTCCCTCTAATACCTTTGTATAGCATTTAACACTAGGTTCACTGTCACAGCTTAAAAGACGACTGCCACACAGACAACCTGACAAGAAAACAAATATGTGGCTTTATTTTAGGTGACTTAAGAGGAAAATGAACATAATATAACATTTCTAGCTTTTCTCATAAAATTGTGCCAATAGTGCCTGGACGTTTTCAGAAGCCCAGAGAGCAAGCAAGGCCATGGGTGCTACTGAAAGCCAGTGAAGCTCGAGGGGTCCTGCAAGGAAGAATCCTAGCTCTGCTTTTCAAAGTTGTCTTTGCAAGTTGCCACTTATCAAGATGGCTTTAACGAAGTGAGTAACCCAGGACTGCATCACTGCCAGAATTTCACTTCTCGGTAACGCACCTTGGCAGTCCTTTGTCCTTGCTAGGGCTTTTATAATGACTCTGTTATTAAAAAAGGCTGCCAGAATACCATGTTAGTTGTATCCTTTCAGGCTATCACGAATATCATGACATCCATGTCATTTACGTGGTATCATCCAGTATCATTTGGGAGCACTACAGGTCTGCCAGTAACTCAGGGCAGGTAGTACAGATGCTCTTAGATCACAGAGCTCTACAGACAGACAGTAAACATACATGTGCATCCAAACATTTATAAGCATATGATAAAGTGCATGTTCCACCTATCTCTACCTACTCCATGTACACCACAGATGAACCCTCCCAGCCTCTGTTCTAATATTCAAAGGAACAGAGGTTTTTCTGCAATACTGTAAATGATAAGGACCTCTAAGGGAGAATATGAATTTCCAGCTTGTTACACACTCTGTGCAAAGTCTCCATTAAAAGCAGTCACATTGGGTCCCTCTCTCTTGTCCCTGGTTAACTCAGCTATGCTACTACCTCAAAAACCTGTAGAGGCATACGATGGATCCAGACATCGCAGATGGAAATGGCAGCTAAGTAAATCACTTCATTTCAAACCTACCTCATCGCACAGGGAACTCCTGTGTAGACAATCCTTAGTCATCATTGTTTAAGGCCAAGTCAGGGATTTTCATACACTTCCTCCTCACTCCTTTATATGTACTTTCATTCAAAGCCCAAAACAGAAAGCATTCGCAGGTTTGACACATCATTGTAGTCACATAATTTCTAAATAGTCTTGTGTAGTTCAGACAAAATTGGATTTTTCAGAACTTACACTGATGTCAAAGGACTCAAAAGAGAGGAGGAGGCTGGTGGTCAGCAAGGTAAACTAGGGTGGCAAAGAGGATAATCTGGTATTCTGAATAGCAAGCTGCTGGGCTGGTGGTGGGCCACAGCAAGGAACCATGTCACCTTGAGAGGCACATGTGTCAACAAGAAGTAGTGGTCTCTAACCCCTGGTTCCCTTATCTGTTGTCTCATGTGAGCCAGGAACTGCAACTTGCTGCCGATGACAGTGAGCTGGGCTGTGTTAACCTGTTTTACACTAGACAGGGTATTTCATAAGCAAGATGAACATTGAGTAAATAGGGACAGGCTGCAAAGCCCTCCCCTGTTTGTTATCTAGAGGCTTCCCACACTCCATACATTAAACAAAGATCAGATTTTGCATTGTTTGAAACCACTCACAAAGGTGGTCCTCCACCCTAGATCTCTACCTCTTTCCAGTACACCACCACCTTCTGTTTTTAATCTTGAAATGGCGTGAGTTTTATGTGCCTTTGCAGTTCTGTTCTCCAGTGGGAATCTAAGAAGTTGAAATAGTGCCGAGAAGCGTGCCTTCACAGGGGTTTCAGCCCAGGTTTGAAGACTTGTGACATTCAAATGGATGAAAGAAACTTTAGAGAAGTGTCTGAACTTCAGGTTACTCTTCTGAACTGCACTCAGTCGCCAGCCCCTAGGGAGTTCACCCATCATTTTTAGAACCTTATTAACTAGACCTTAAAGGAAATAGCTATAGATTTTATTCAGCAGGGGCATTCTGCCATGTGGAGCAACGCTCTCTGCATTCATTTCCTTTTCTGCAGTGTTCCAGTATTGCACATTATTTAGGCATCAGATCTGAACACAAATAATTGTATAATAAAAAACAGTGACTCAACAGGTTATTGCCACAATAACTCCTACATCTCCACTGCGTACAGTTAGCTTGGTAGCTTACCCCACTTAGGAAGCAGATGTAGGCAGTACCATTCCTAGTCACTGTGCACTGTTTACCATCCACTAGACAGAAGTGCACGTCGCTCAGTCAATGTGTTATTGAGACCATAGGGCATGCTCCAAACTGAAGGAGGGGAGAGGGAAAGCAGGCCTCTGCTTATAACTATTGGTAAATTCTTCATACACCTCTCTCTAATGTTGCTTCTCCCGCTCTTTATTTTGCAGTTAAATGCAGAGCTTATGCAGGGGAGGTAAAGCAGGTGCAAGCACTTCCATCCCATCACACTCTTCACTGTTGTGTGTTCTCCTTCAACACCCTCTTCCATTTGACACCATATCCCACAGCCAGAGGCATGGGGCCATCATTTCCTAGTCTTCCTTACTAATTTCTGGAAGGTTCATGAAATGACACATGAGGAAAGGAAGAAGGAAACCATGGATTCATTGATATAAACACTCACGTTACACCTACAAGTTTGCCACAATTCACGTGGGAGAACACAGACTCCCAACTCCACAAAGAGATTGTGCTTTTAAAAGTTTGCATAATTACAGAGCCTAACAACGCTGCTAAATTCATGCAACGTGATGGAAAATCCCATATCTCTGCATTCCAGCTTCAGCTATAGTTACAGCAGACTGGAAAAGTCTGCTCTAAGACTAGCAAATAACCTAACAGTTTTTCAGTATAGTCACCTAACTCTCCTCTTCTGTTACAGTATCAAAGTCTCTGCAGTCTACATTTCAAAGAAAAAGAAGGAAAAAACTAACAGTGAGCTAGGGAGGTGGCCAGCATGCAGAGCAAACCTATGTGTTGCGGCGATTCTCCCTCTCTCTCCGGACACCTCAGAGGTCCTTACAAAGCCCCAGGGAATTACACAGCCATGAAAAGGAGCAGGACTGAACGCACCATGTGTACAGGCAGCACAGGCACCCCTGAAATCACTCTTCACACAGCCATTTCTGTTCGTTTGACTTTTTAGCACTTGTGAGTCCTCTTACCGGAACTCATTACAGCTCATTGCAACAGCAGCCGCTCACCCTGTCACATCTCATCGCGCCAGAGGAGGCTGCCCTTTCATCTCTCTGGTTTTTTAAGCTAAGCTTTAGCACATCAGGGGGAACATCTTTGAAATCCTCACTGATTCCCACTGGAAACGGTGCTAAGCGAAAGAATCATTTCCCACAGACATTTTCTTTCCCCAGGGCCACAAGCAGACTCAGCTCAGCCCTGCTCACAATGTCATCTAGAAACAAAACAAGCCCAAACCCCAGGTCTCCTCCTTTTCCAGCAATATTTTCTGGGTCTGTGCAGAGCAGAAAACCCTCCCGTCCCAGCCACAGCTGAAGGCACAGTGATGGTAGAGGGCAGCAGCAGAACTACCCAGGCAGCTCTGACAGCTTTCTGAAGCTCACTTAGCCTCAACTTGGACATTTTAGCTCAAATTCTGTGCCAGAGTTGGGCATGAGATGTTTATGGTTTGGTACTGTGGGCTGGAGCATCCCTGGAGTAGGGTGCCCCCAGATATAGGCTCTGTGCTCTGTTAGTTCCTGGGACGGGCCAGGCCCTGGTGATGAAGCAAGTCTTCCCTTCGCCTGTCATCTCAGTACTTTCCATTCTGAATTAGCATTGAGAAGAAATATTTAGCTACAGCAAGGAGCCTTGTCTCATTATCTGTGTGGCCTTTTTGATGAATTATAAAGAGCTCATGCTGCTTGCTAAGCATGTTACAGATGCCATGCCACAGGCAGAATGTTTTTGTATTTTTGTTTTAAGTGAAAGAAATATTTTCCAGAGGTTTTCTGTAAATCACAGAATGATCTTTGTGCAATGTGGAGACTGGGTACTTCTGCCAGCTTGAGAACACTGGTACAACACTCATGCCAAGCATGTACTGCAGATTTTGTTTTAGGGAATATGTGATCGTTCTCTCTATCATGTCTACACAGCCTCATAGTCAAACCTTTTATTTTTTTCACAATATTTAATTTGTCCTCAAAGCACCCCTGTGAGACAAGGCATTTTGTGATGCCCCTTTTTAAAAGGAAAACTTTAAGATTTGTATGGATCACAAAGAGATTTAGGTCCTTAAGCAGAAAGTGGAAGCCTAAATCCCACTGAAATGAACCAGAGATAAGCCCTCAACAGGACTGAAATGCTTTAATACTTCACTAGATTTCTGCCTGAGTGATTTGCCCAAGGTCATGCAGGACATTTGGAAAAACAGATCCAAACTCCACAGTTTGCTCAACAATTACCCTCCCTGTAAAGGATGGAAATTTAGTAATTTTGCAAGGTCATTTGGGAAAACAAGACACACCTATTACGTTAGCTAGCCCCAATGGGCAGCGGGTATCTTTGGCTGGACATAACATATCAACGCAACTTTTCTGCTTCCCAGTTTGTTTGGAGGTGTCCTGGAAATCTCAGCACAGGACTGCATTGTACCCGGCTGATGTCACCTAGAGCAGGGCAGAGATTTGAGCCAAAATCCCATGAGTTCCACCCAGTTCCTTAACCACAAGGGCAGTCCTCCACACGTCATCTCTCTTCCCTCTAGGGAGGTCAGGATGAATAAGCGGTGCCTTTTCAAACACCACAGAGAGTGCTTGATGTGGTGGGGCCTGAACTGACTCTTTCAGAGTCCTTGAACCCCTTCCATCTTCATAGAAAAATAAAAATCTTCATATTTTTTTGTTTTAAATTCAGATCTAGTTACTGCTGAGCTCCAGAAGCAGCATGTACACACAGGAAGCTTTATGCATCCCTGACTGGTGTCAGGCAGAAAGTAAATTATTTATGAAAGCGCTCCATGTGATATTTTATCTTGGATTTAAAGAGGCAGGAGTGATGGGAAGGATAGTTTAAAAAAAAAAAAAAAGGTAAAAATGCACTCAAACCTGAGTCTTTTAGTTTTGCTCAAGATCCACTCCCTGCTAAGACTGGTTGCACAGAAGCATACGTATGATCTAATCTCTATTCACATGGATAATTCCATTCACTCCAGTGGAGTTGCTCCTAATTGCCACTGATTTATACAGGATAAGAAGCAGGATTTGTCAAAAAGTGTTTGGTGCTAGCACTTTGGGGCTGAGGGGGTGTTTGCAAATGCAAACCTACTTTTCCTCTCACCGTCTGATCCACTTGTAGCTTTTCATTTTCCATGCACAAATTTCCTCAATCCATTTCTTAAATTAGTAGTAGCCAGACAGCCCCAACCAGCCATTGCTACCCAAAATAAAATTACCTCAAATACTGTGCTGCTGCAGAAGGATTAAGATCACAGTGGAATAAAACTGACAGCAACAGCCCAAGGTTTGCTAGGTGTCATTTCAAATCAAATATTTCTAAGTGATTATGGCTTAGAACAAAGCCCATCACCTTAACCGTCACCAAAGGTTTAACCTCCAAAAGTACACTAAAGGCAGGTTTTTGAAAAGGACAGGTAAGAAGTCATTCCTTGAGATCAAGCCTCCTTCCCCTATGGTACCTACATATATAGTAAGTCTGGCTGGAATTTCACAGAGAAGTTAAATGATAAAACACCTAAACAGCTTTTTAGCATGTCAGGGTCAGGCCACTGAAGCCAAGGCACAAGCATGAGCCTCACGTGATACATGATATGCATCAACTTGCTCACAATTTCAGGAGACCACTCCAGGGACCAGATTCCAGTTTCCTTCTCTTCCCATTGACATGATAAATCCATATTTCAAACCTGGGTTTAGATCTTTAAACCATGTGCTTTTGCAGGGTTCTCCCCCAAGTCCATGGTTAAGCAATAGGACTGTGCTCACACTGACTGCAGAGTTATAGCTGCCCTCAGTTCTCATGAGATTATTGTGTCTCCAATAACATCTCCTCCTCTTTCATTGTCTAATCCAAAAGTATTATTAAAAAGTAAGGAAAGAAAAGAAGTTGAACTGTATGTCATTATACATTCTGCTACACATGGCAGGCTTTACACACACACAGCAGCAGTGCAAGTAATACACCACCTGGAGACACAAAGTGTTTCATCTGGTCCCAAATCCAAGATCGATAACACCTGAATAAAGGCTCCTGGGTTGGCATCACATGCAATGTCTGGACTGGCCCCAACTTTGGGTTTTAAACGTCAGAGTCTGTGACGTTTTACCTTGTTCAGACACATGGTTTTGTTTCAAGGCTTTCTCGCAACACAATTGATATATAATTATTTAAGTGTCCTGGGGGAAACCTAAGAGTCTGGTATGCTCTTTTGGTCATGAGCACCAGCATCAGCAATCACTGTGCTAAAAAAAAAGCTCCTGCCCTTGACTTGGTTTCAACTTTCATTTCAGAATGAGTGGCACAAACCATTGTGCAGAGCTTGCAATGTACCCAACAAAGTTATTTCTTTTATTACAAAGCTGCTCCAATCTCATATGGAAAAACATCTCTGTATTTCTCAAACTGCTTTGATAACTGAGCTGGTGCTGAATTTTTCACAAGTCAAGAGTACGTACACAGGTTCAGACTCTGCCTCACAGCAGATAAATGAACTATTGGTCTGGCAAGGGCCTTTTCAACCCTACAATAAGATGAGCTACCCGGGCTGGAGTATCTATCCATGATGGACAATTCAGCTGGATTCTGAGGACATGGACAAAAAAGCCATACTTCCTGCCCATTTACTTCTTTGGGTCCACCTATACTGTCAACCACCAGTGTCTCTTCAGTGTCCTGACCATTTATACCCTAGAACTGCACAAGAAAACTCTTTCGTCCTCCTTAAGAGAGGCTACAATAAACTGTTATTAACTTTAATTTTGAATTTCCACACTTTCACATCCTTTAGTGTCCGCTGTGATAACTAAACTAAGACTTCTACACTCAGAGGCCCAGAGCTTACTTTCCTGCTCTGTTTTGTGCAGTCATGCAGCCATTTACACTTTTGTGTAATAAATTTAGGGCCATTTATCCCATCAAGGTGGATATGACACTTTGTTCCAAATCAACCCCAGGGTGGGCAGGCAGAGCATTCAGCTCTTCCTTCTCTACAACTTACCAAGCTACCATAAGGCAGATTTGAGCATGCTGGCAGAAATATGAAATTTCTGCTGTAAAGACAATTTTTTGTATCTCATTAGCAGCTCATAACTGTAGAATTGTGATATAAATCCAGTAAGAAACAATATTTTAGTTTTAAAAATCACTAGCATCTAAAACAAGATTCTGCCAGTTGATGTGCATAGATTTTTCTTCCTAGTTTCTTAATTTATTTCAGTAAGATAGTGTTTATTTCTGTTGCTGTACTCAGATCCTGAATATGAAGATTTTGATGTGCTTGCTCCTTTCTCTTTTTTAAAGCTGCATAACGAATGTTACTGCCACGTTCATGACACCGTCTCAGCAATAAGGCCACATGGTTTCATGTCAGCATAAAAACAAAAAAAGGAAAACAAGATAAACTTTTCTGTAACATTTTCAGCAGCTGTTACCATAGTAATAATTGATTTCACCAAGCCACCAAACATCATTTCAAGCATTGTTCCAAATGCCTATAGAAGTAGCAGCCATCAATAACCTTTTTCTGTAAAGCCTCCCAAAATTGTCACAGACCTGTCTCTTATGTTATTTGCTGAAAGCAGAAACAAAACAATGAGGGCTAGAAATAGCTTCTCTGTTAAGATGGATGGATGCAAGGAGAGGTAGACATAAAAAAAAAAACAACCAAAAAGTGCTGCATCTTTGTGTGCCCAGGGCCTAAGCTTCCCAAACAGTCAATGATGCTGATTGTCAACTCGAGATATGTCAGCACTGAGGCATCCAGGATCCTAAATAGGAAAAGCTTTATAGACCAAAGCCAGCTTTTTAATTGTCTGAAACGTGTCACCTACGGGGCAGTATTTTGTAAAACCAAGCAACATAATAAAATAATAGCATTTTTCACTGCTGGAAGTTTCTGGGCAGGTTTCGGGGGATGTAGTTAAGCAGAGCATAGGGTAGAGATCTACCACTCACCTTGTTTTCTAGTACTGCAGAGGCACAGGAGTAACTGCAAATAGAAACATAGTCCTGGTGGCAGGACAGAAATCTAGTTATGCTGTTCACCTGCAGCCACAGAAAACTGAACCATCTACCTGATGGTTTGTTTTTTTTTCTAAGTTCACTGGGATTGCAGGGTTAGAGAAACAGTGGGGTGGGCAGCAGGCAGATCCACAGCACCTGACAATACTTGGGGAAAGGAAAAATTCCTTCCCAATTCTGAAGGTGGAGATTGCTTTAACTTTGTATATCTTCAAAAATGACCATAGTTTACCAATCTGCCTTTCCAGCACACCAAGAACCATCACTGAAGTCCCAGCATCTAAGTCTTGATTTCTTAAACCCCTGTAATATGGTTTCTGGAAGCTCCTCCTGCGACAAAGAACTACAAAGGGGAGTTGCACCTCCTCAGTTTAAAAAGAATGCCACACATGCACACTCATTCTCAAGTATTATTTTTGTAATGTTCAGAAAAGCTGTTTTCCCATAAAAGTTTACTTCATGCGAATTCCAGGGCAGAGATATGTAGAGTTAAGTACACTTCTAATACATTCCTCAAATACAAAGCGCTCTCATTTTTCTCTTATGTTCAAACACCATCAGCACAATAGATCCTGGACTACAAGTGGAGTACCTAGCAACTAGCAAGATACAAATAATAAATAGAAATATTCAGCAAAGCTCTGACTGTAGCAAGAACTTAAAAACACTTAGAGAAAAACACTGCTGAATCCAGCCATGCTCAGAACCAATATCCTTCTGACTGTTGTCAGAAAGTTGGGGTTTTTTAGCACTCCTGATACCACAAGAGGTTGTATTCTGGAACTTGCAGCACTAGTCATTTTTCTACATCATTTGAGTTACAGCTTACAGCAAGCTGTCTCACTGATCTTCATCTGACTGTCCGAGTGTCCTTTTTCATCACTTCAGACTCACCCTTCTGAAAGTGTGGGAGTGCAGTGGCTTGCAGTTGCTGAGATCGTGCACGCAGAGAAGGTCAGCAGTGCGAGCAAATGGCTAATTCCACCATATGTGCCTGGAGTTACCTGCTGGGAATGAGCAATCCCGGAAACCGAATGCACAATTAGACCTCCTGTTGCATGTCAGCCTCTGCTGAAAATCTATAATTAAACTGATACAATGATAATGAATAGGAGATTTAAAAAGCACATTCAGGAGCTGCAGAGACATAGGGATGTGCTTAATTACATGAGTTTTCCCACTGGGTAATACAAAGCAGCTTCCACTGACTTTGTCTAAAATGACAGCAAGTGAGAAGGCTTCCAAATCTGCACGGTGGGGGGCTCTTCCTGGCCACAACCCAGCCTTGTCGTATGGGACCAGGCTCTGCTGCCTTCCTACCCTCTGCCTTGCTCTGTACAGAAAGGAAAAACAGGCTCCTGTGGCCTGCACGGGAGCCTGCACAGCCATAAGAAACCCTAAGTTTGGGCATAACTTTCTGCAGTGTCGGGGTTTTCCTGTTTTCTGTATCCTCACAGTGGGCTGCCTGCATGGTCAAAAACTGAGCATTAAAAGGGGTCATGAAAACAGTTAATGAAACAGAAAAATAGTCAATTTTGGTTTAGTTAGACTAAATATTTGTGCAACTGATAGTAAAATATTCTTTTTGCATATTTTATGCAGGTTTTACAAAGTGAACTCAATGCACTCTTGTGAAAATGTAAAAGGAAACATCATTTCAAAGCCGGAAATAAAAGTGTTTCACATAAGAACACGTCAAAAATACTCAGTTCTCAGGCAGTGGATAGAAGGCTGAATTTGTTTCAAATAAGTTTTCAATCAACCCAAAACTTAATTTTTCTGTAAAAAAAAAATTAGCAAAAATAATTATTGCCCAGATAATTAATCTCTGGCAAAAGTCTCTAAAAGTATGAGCATAAGAAGCAACAACCAGGCTGTGCCACTGCAGGCTGGAAAAGACTCATGATCTCTGCAGAAAAACGCAGATAGGAAACCTAAAATCCATTTCAAGCAGTGGGTCACACACATACATCCAGCACTAAATCAAGTGCAGATTAATTATTCACAGTGTCCATATAGCATTAATGCTGTGAGATATCACTGATTTTGTGTTACTTTAAAGATATTACATTAGACAGCAAAAAATAGTATTTCTAAACTTCAAGGCAGCTTGTACACAATACTGTTCTGTCAAAAGGTCTTTTTCCATGTCAATCATACAGCTTCAGGATAACAGATAAGTAAGTTTTTTACATATTCATTCATTAGTGCTTAGCTTTATTTGAAAAATGCATCCTTCACAATGTGTCATGTTAATAAGCCACAGCATTTTGAACATTATTGGTTTTATGCTTATTAGGCATATCCCACTAGAAGAAAGCATTTTAAATTAGATTAAATCTTATACATGTTTAATGCGGTGTTCTCACAATTTAAAATGCTACTCCATTAAAATAGTAGAGAGAGAAACTGACTCACAGAATAAGAATGTGAAAAGAATAGATCATGAGTGAAATGAATAATAGATTAACTGAATAATCATATTACTTCCTATATGAAGAGTATAAATCACAGCAATCTAATGCTGTCACAGCAGAAAAAAAGGAGAGCAAGCTTTCCAGTACATAACTATGTTCATTATCCAATATAAAAAGTAAGAGGTAAGTGTGATTTGCGTTAATAAGAGGCCATTTCATTGCAGCTGATGCCAGGTATCAATCCCAAAGCACATTGGACAAGAACACTCTTCCGAAGATCTCCTTTCCTATCTGTGGAAAGTCATTCCACCCTCACCCATCCTTAAACAGTCATGACTCTGCCCCTCAGCAAGACTGAAAGAACAACCTCACGCACCTTACTGCATCACTAACAGATGTTAACTCTCAGTGCCGTCATTCAGACAGAGCATCCACCAGGACCTGACAGCCCTGAACTGTTCATAGGAAGACATACTCCATATAACTTTCAGTAATGAAGACAAATCATTAAGAAGCCAAACCAAAGCCTACCAACAGTAATGGAAAGATTCCCGATGATACAAAAGGGATTTGATTCAAACTGAAAGTCTCCATGTACATCTTCACAATACAATCTTAAATCACCATATTTATATATTTATATATATATTTGATTCATTCACTTATATAATTGCTGAGTGCATATTTGAATCCACACCTGCAGCACTAGGTTAGAGACCAGTGATAATTAGATGCGAAAAGCCAATGCTCCAGTCATGAGAATGCAAGGCTCTTACTTCAGCCTATTATCCAAACCCAATACACCAGGGAGTTCATTTTCCTTACTGTGCAGGATACTCAACTTTACGATACTTAGCTGAGTTACAGTCCCTAGCAAACTTCAGTGGCCCTTAGCCAATGGAGGAGTAGTGGAGGATGCTGAAGGAGCAGTGTAAGAAAACTGGAATTAAAGGACCTGGAACCAGGACCCCTCCACATGGAAGAGGTTTCCCTTCAACAGCACAGCTCTGTGGACCAGCTGCAACCTGTTCATGATGCTCTCCATCCATCCATCCATCCCCTGACGTCCCCTGTTCTGCCACCTCATCCCTTGCTCCTCAAAAAGCAAGATATTAAAAAATAAAATATTTTTTTGAATTGCTATAAAAAATGTAAAGAGCTAAACAACATGTGCAGAGAGACCTGCTGGCTCTAATGCCATTCACCGCTCTGGCATTACCAGCTATTCAAATACAAAGCTTTCAGAAGAGAGAGCTGATTAAAACGGCAACTGGCATATACAAAACAGGAGCTGCCACCCAACAGGCTGTCTGTTAATGAAAAAGTAACATTTGTTAGAAGTTTCTGAACTTGACCTTGTCAACATCAGATTGAAGGAAGAGGATACAAAACAGGAATAGCTGCTGGCATTAGGAGCTGATTGTCAGCTGAATTCAGCATCAGAAGGGCTCGCAGTCAATCTGCTCTGTGCTCACTGAGCACTCTTTGTAGGATGTGTTTAGATATCTAGGCACATGCGTTTTGAGAGAGGGAAGAAAGCAGGGAAAGATATGGCACAAATGCCAAGTAGAAGACAATTTCAGCACAGACAAGTAGGGCCAGATTCTGCCTTTCCAGCTGTGGCTCCACAGTAGGAAAGGGGGAGAAGAGAAGCTCAGTGGCAGCACACCTTAAACAGGGATGCTCATCAAGTCTGGGGCCCTAAGAAATTTTCTATGGAGGTAAGAGGTCACTCAGGCATTGGAAACACAACTCTGAATGCTCTGCCAGCCTGAGCTGGCTGTTGTCACTCTCACAGGTACAGACCGTTTGTGCTTCAGGATCCCTTGTGGGTTAGGTTTATACCTCATGCAAAAGAACATGATGATCTCGCTCATATCTTGTGACCTACCAGATGTCCTCTGCCATGTGAAAACTCATGGTGCCCTCTCAAATTCCAGATAAAATGCTCAAGAGAGATATTCTGGGGGCGGGGGAGGGCTGGAGGAAATTATGATCTTGGTGCCCCATCTGGTGATGCTCAGCCACTAGAGACTAAAGAATCCTTTATGGTGCATGGCCAGGTGCAGTATGGAGGAAGTAAGGTTGTCTGTTGACTTGAGGAACTTTCCCAGTCAGTCACCTGGAGTCCAGGATCACTCACCAGGCCCCTGCACAAGGCCTGACACCTGTTGCATAAAAAAGTGTTTCCATCAGTTAAGTGTCAGTGATTCAGAGCCATGACAATGCAAAGTAACTCAGTGAGGGACTGATCAGGAATGCAAACTCAAACTGCCATGTTTTTGCAAAACAGTGTATTTTTAGCTTTACAGCTTGCTGCATAGCTCACAGGACACCCATGTCGTAAGAACAAGATTGTTCTGGCAGCCTGAGCTGCCAAATACTATCCAAAACTGCTGCCACAGCAGAAGCAAATTACTTCATAGCAACTGGTGCAGCAGTGGCTTTGGATGCAGATCTAGGAGCATCTGCTGGTTTTATGCCAGCTCTCAGCATCTCACAGGAATGGGTCTCATAACTCAGCACCCCAAACAAGAAGTTTTATCCCTGTGATAGTTTCTTCCACATATAAAATTACCATTGCGGAAGCCAGGAGACCTTGTTTAGTGTAGTCTCCTAAGCAGGAGTGCAGCTGTAGGAATCTAAGGATGCAAGCAAGGTTTGTAGAAGGAGGGATACCCTTTATTATGCCAATTAATTTATGTAGAAAAAGACCCACAGATATAGCCCGAAAAACCTGGATACTTCTTCAGGGCTGAAATGGAAGCAACAAACTGAGACCAAACTGCTTAGAGTTCAACTTCATTGCATTAATTGAGAAAAGGATAGAACAGAAAACAGTCTCCACAGAGCCTCTGGACCACAGAGATATAGGACATGATATAGGACATGATTTTACAAGCGCTGTTCAAAGATATTGGTAAGACTGTTACTGATGCAGACATAGCAGTTTTATATCATACTATGCAAAACATAACAGAAAAAGATACTAAAAAATGAGGATGTATGTAATTTTATACCTGAGGTTTTAAAAGGACCGTTGCCCAAAAACTCAAGAACATGAAAAGCCCAAAAACTGACCAAAAAGAAAGAGTAGACAGGATGAGAATTGGGAGTTCTTGGGGAAAAATTGATGGGATGGCCAAGAGCCGCAATAGCACAATTAAGAAAAAGAACAAGTTTGGCTAAAAGCACATTATCATTTAGTGCAAAGTGAAGGAGGAAATTAGGAACAAAAAGCCAATATAAAACGACTGACAAGAATTAAATCAATAGGAATTACTGTAAACAAAGTTAGAAAAGATGAAATATTTATTAGGAAAGCTAAAAAGAACAGAGAAAAAGCCATTGCAGGCCTGGCTGAGGACAAAGAGTTTAAACAGAGCAAAAGAACCTCAGCAGCACAGCAGCTACACAGCTGGCAAAGTTTTCAATAATAATGCAGAAGAGGTAAAGTTGTTCAATACATAGTTCCATACATGAAAAGGGCAATAGGAAAATTAAATGTCTTCCAGTCCTTGAGTAACTAAAGACAATGTTAAAGATCTAGGAATAAACATTTTATGGCAGATAAGGACAGCCTGCACAGAGGAGCTGGAGCAGAGTTAGATGAGATCTTTTTAATTTTTAATAAAACTTGACATCTCAGGGAAATCCATTCATTTTCACCAGGCTCATTTAAAGCTAAATTTGTGGTTATATATCTAGGAACAAGAAGTGTACCTAGGCACAGCTACAGGATAAGGAACTATAACCTAGAAAATGATCCTTAGCTGTATAAACAAGTAAACAACAGATAGGGAGGAAAATTTACTTCCATTCGCAGCACTTGTGAGACTGATGATAGAATAGCCTATAATACCCTAGTACCCCAATTTTAAAAAATAACGTTGAAAACCAGGAAAAAGTGCAAAACCACAAGATTTCTTAAAGGATCAGAGAACATGCCTGGTTTTGTAAGACAAAGAGCTCAAATCAGAGACCAAGAGTTCCCTGGTTTACAATGCATGGAGACCTTGGGTAGGAGAGAGAAAGGCAGAAGGGGAACAGTTGTTAATAAAAGGTTCCTTTATCTACATGAGACTAGGCAAATTCAAAACAGTGCCCTGCAAGACATATAATACAGAGGATGATTAAATGTTTGAGCAAACACCTGGGAAGCAGTAGGTTGTCTCAGGGTGATACAATCTCCCTCCTTCACATGACGGGGAGGTACTGAAGGCACCAGGTGTCAATCAGAAGGCAGCACAAATCCTGCAGCTGCTCCCTACGGCCATGTGTGGCAAAGGAGGAGACAAGCCCTGCAGGGCTAAAATGAAACGGGCTGCTGGTCTACTGTCATAAAGGTTGACCAACTATGGCAAAGCCTTTGGGCAGCCCTTTTCTGATTCAACAGGGCCTCGTTTTGACAGTTAAGAAGATTTTGTCAAGGGCAGTACTGAAGTACGATGAAGTCCATCAATACCTTTGTACCTGCAGTCAGCGACATGTCCCTAAAGAAAATGAAGCCTGGAAACTCCCTGACCCCAAGTTTGGTTTGGTATTTGCAGAACAGGGAATCCTGGCCTATTGAAGTGCCATTACTATCACAAATGCCCAAACCAAAAACTGAAGGGACAGGAATTACAGATGCTCTTTAGAAGATGATGAGCCATGAATCCATTTGCGTGTCTCTGTTGAACTCAACCTGAGAAAGCAGCTGGAGGCAGATGATTTGAATAACGGAAAATTAATCAAAATGGTTCCAAGCCACAGAAATATCAATTTGCTATCTCCTGAACAATAACTTAGCAGAGCAGGACACCAACTACTCTTCCCCAAGTGCTAGTGCAGTGGTGTGCTGCTCATTTATTCATTTCCTGGCACTGAGGCCTCAGCCCCCAGTGTAGGTCTCTGCCTCCTGAAGCATCTCTTGCTTCTCACCAGCACTGGGCCATAATATTGCTTTCTCCCAGCTGTGTCACATTGAAGCAACTGCATTAAGTCTAGAGTTGTCTTCTGTGAGACAGAGACAATAAAAAGCCACCGGAGTTACACAAGCTTAACAACATGTGTAATTGGTTACAGGAAGGCAAAGGACCCCAGTCGTTTGCCCTTACAAATGGGAAAACAACTAGGCTTGACTGAGTTTCTCAGGTTAGCATGTAAGCACTTGATTCAGCGAAGAGAATACACAGCCTGATAGTGTAATGGTTGAGCCCAGGCAGCACGACTGAGTATTGGGCTGCCTGTGATGAAACAATAAAAAGCAAGGAGAAAGCATGTCCTTTGTGCATTGAAAATTATATTTCACGTTTCATTATTTATAGCAAAACTTTCTCACATCCTGACAAATCTGCAGGGCATTTCTTAGTGCAATTTTTTGCATGAGTTGGCAGGGTTCTGCTGTATTAACATTGATACAATTACCCTTACATGGACATCTCCCCAACAAACTTGGTCCAAGGATGAAAGACACAGCAGCTTTCAAAAGCTCTACCTTGTAAAATTAAACTTATTAGAAAATGTAATCACCCTCTATCTAGTCTATGTCTACTGGATATATTTACACTCCCAAGAGGGGTTAAAACAACATTTTTAGCAGCTGCCTCAAAATGCAAATCAAATCTTTGTGAGATGCTACATTGATTTGCATATTATTAAGCACGATCCTTCCCCTCCACTGCAGTTTTGCTTCATAGTTTTGTTCCTGCATGAAGGTTGCCACTAGCTGCACGTGTGACACTTTCCCCTGTGGCTGCCTATCGCTAGCAGAAACTACGACGGCGCCATGCTAATGAGTCCCAGGGAGACAGTAATGTAGCTAGAGTTGCCATTTTAGCTTTGGCAGAAAGGGAAAGCATTGAAATGCTTCTGGCAACTTTTGGATCTGCTAAAATTTAGTCAGTTGGAGAGTGTTTACACAGTGTTAACATTGAACTGGGCAATTTCTGGCCCCAACATGTTATATTTTTATTTAATCAGTTTTGCAGCATACAGTGTCTGACAAAGGAACACAGCAGGCCAGGCTTTATGCATTTGCTAAGTAGGGCACTGGGCACTTTGTCTACCTCCTCCTCACTCCCACCCTTTTGCAAAGACATCCTACAGTATTCACCTGTAAGGTTCAGATGGCTCTAACTAACGCCTGGTATAACCCTTGGACATCAGATTGCAGCTTGGAGGTGGGCTGTCAGAGCATTCACCCTTAGGAGGAGAGGCTCTGGACAAGGACATGTGACAGCAAAGGGTTTCAGCTACCAGCCAGGAACATTTTTTCCTCCTGCTAGGAACCTAAGAACACTGAAGGGAGAACATGAAGGGCTGACAGGCTGTACACAGACTGCTAACGATTCACCAACGTGTGAATGAAATGAAGGCTCATGCCAGACCAGAGGGCATGCAGCTGCTGCTCAGCAAGCTTTGCAGAGAGCAAGCCCACTTAACGTGGCATTGCTGCAGCTGAGTTACAAGGTCACACTTCTGGAACGAGTAAAAGCTTCATGTTAAGTGAGAACAAGAGGAGCAATCAAAAGCCAGATTCTAGTTTCATTTGGGGGGAAATCCAAAATTTCCTGTCTGCCCTGGCAGACAGGGCATCGTGCTATTCCAGTCTATGGAGCATTTCTATTACCATAGTTTTCCTGCCGTAATAGCAGCAGAGGTCCCAGCTGTGATGTAGGTCCCAATTTGCTAGCATAAAAGGTCACACAGAAATTGAAGACTAGGTCTCCCAAGAACAACTCTGGCCCCAGACACTGGGCTACCCACCCAACAGGTCCCCTCTCACACCCTGATACACTTCCACAGGAGAGGTAGACCTGTGCCTTAGCTGATATGTCTGTTAATAGTATTTACCTACCTTACAAAGCTGTTGTAAAGCTTAATTATCATTTGTACTGCAAAATGCTTCAGGACTGTCAGATGCCAGTCACCACACAAAGCAGAGTGTTCCTGTCGCAGACAGCAGGGCTTAGCTTTGGCAAGCGGCACTGCTGCAGACTGAACATTGACTAGTACAATTTTGTTGCAGGTAGGAACAATGAGATAAGTAGTTTATATGCACATATTACAGGACTATAAACTCAATTTTCTTTGCTGCTTGCCGGCTGGTGCCCTGTCCTTCGTACATCTGCAAGTACTTTTATGATTTGGCTTCCTAAATAATGACTATCAATCCCTGCACTACCTGGCATAAAGCCCTGAGCCTGTTGAATGGTGTGTAGCTGGAGCCTTCTGCTGCCTGTAACTCCCAAGACTGTAATGGCAACAGAAGTCCAAAGCTGCTTAATGGAGACTGGACAGTCACAAAATTGACTCAGAATGGAAAATTATATGGTTCACCCACTCCAATACTGCAGAGGATGGCATCAACTGTTGAAGAGTATCTCTAGATGTCATTTAAGTGGCCAGTATAAACCTCCATGGAAATAATCTCTCAGAAAACAGAAATGGAGACTTCACATAGATTTCTCTATTTTCCCATGAAACTAGCAAAGGGAAGCACTTTCGGCAGGAGTCCCTTCTACACAATCACATTTTACCTGAGAAAAGTAAGTACTAGCATAGGCCCAAACCTGGAATCTCTACAGTGTCTGACACATTTAAAATTCAAACAAAAAGCCAGCTTAAAAACACAGAGATGGATTCCAGTGAATCATCCATCTGTACACAGCACTGATGTGTAAAGTTGAACTTTTTTTCATGTTGGAGCTTTTTATCATCTTTTTTTTCCTATCAGTCTTTTGAGGGGAAAAATGACGAGCTGAGAGAGAGAAATGTGATTCATTTTTACTAGAGTGAAGCAATAAAGCTCTTGTAATATGTGGTCACCCCTGTGCGCCATTTCAGTAACAGCAATAATATCTAACCTGCTGCTCCTGCTGCCAAGCTCTTACTCTTCACATGCTAAGCTCCTTGTTTTTAATCACAGGCTCCTTTTGCATTTATAAGGCAACGGGAATTGTATTTTTCTCTTCCTTTTCTTTTTTTTTTTTGATCATTTGCTATCATAAAGTGACAAGCATTCAGTGAGTCACTGATAGATCATCCTCTCTTCCATATGCAATTGGAAGCTGCCGCTGGGAAATGCACCCCTGCAGGAACGGCAGTCTGTCAATTGTGCTTTGGAAAGCCTATTTCACGATTCTCTTTTTCCTATCAGCTTCTCATTTGCAGTACATAAAAAGGAAGCAATATAACAATGCAATCACTAGATAAGTCAGCAATAACGTTTCAGTGTTGCAGGTTACATACAGCAGTGATAAATAACTGCAGTATGCGACTGCACCAGGCTCCATCCTGCCTTACGTACAAACAAGTCCATGTCCTGATCCAGCCACCAAACAAAAGTCAAATAAATCAAGGGCTCGGATCCTGGGCTCACTGCAGGGCAGCCCTTTTTGGCAGGGGTCCCTGGAGGAATGGCATGTCTCTCCCCACCACAGCCAAGCTCCTATAGACCACTTTCACAACGAGGTTTAGCCATGTCTCATCCCAAAAGAGCTGACAGGCACAAGGTGTAGGCTCAGAGAGTCTTTTAATCGCTGCATCTGCTCCACCTACACACATTACAAATGGAAACTGGCCGTAGCAAACCCGAATCACTCTAGATTGCCACCAGCAACTAGCTATACAGCTTTGTTATCCTTGCTAGAAATCACATACACCAAGTTCAATCTCAGCAGCATTGCTGAAACTAGGAGAAAGCTGGAATGCTGAGAACCCACTGATGGAAACCGGTTTTACCCTTTCTCTTTTCCTTCCTCCCCAGCACGTCAGGCAAAGACATCACTTCTGTTTCCAGAGCTGTTTATCGAAGTGTCTGAAGTATTTCTGAGGTTAACACTGACGTTCCAAGGTGATATATTCATCCCCTGTAAAATCCCTTTCTCAGCATTGCTCAAGCTCATACAGTCGGGCACTACACAATTTGTCAGCAGCATTGTGCAAAAGTATTAATCCTCGAGGTGATTCGCTTTGAGCAAGTGCCTGAAAGAAAGTCAGTGATTATGGGAAGGAAAGCTGAGTTTCATGTTTAGAAAGCAGCTGTTTTTCAAGCCACAGGGCATCAACCAACCATTCTCTATTTGTGGTTTCTAGGCCACTGTACTTCTGTTTCAATTCCTCATATGACTTTTCATATTTCTCTTATCTATTTTGTTTTTAAGCTCTCTAGAGACAAATATTTATAGCATGAAAAAAATCTCAGTATTGTGAAAAGTTTCAATTACGTCTTGTTTTATGAGCATTAAATGACAACGATAATATGATCTGATTTCTGGTAATAAATGTTAACTTTTGAAAGTTAATTACCATGGCTTTTTATCAGTGTCTACTTTGTTTTTGTTGAATCACTACATTGCTTTACAAGCCTCAGAACTCAGTAGTTCACATTCTCCTTTGGCAAAACCAGTGGATCCTCAAAGTAAACAGAGTCCATCTACCCTTCTTAAATTTATTTTCCCACTATTCTCTCACAGCCTGTATCTTATTGGGAAAAATATCTTCACTGCCTCAGCTATGGTATACAGACTTTACCATAGTACACATGCTATAGACTTATCTCAGACTCCCTCTTGTGTTAATGTATGCTACAGTAACTCAGACTTCTTGGCAGGTTCTCACCTAGCAGAGGGTCCATATTCGAGCTTTCTCCCTTGCTGAGCGCAGGACTTTGTACTCTTGGAAACCTGGGGAGAAGTTAAAAAAAATTATTGCTCACCAAGTGCATTTCTTTTAACCTTGAACTCTGAATTTCTTCTATTGCTACCCAAAGATTTGTCTTGCGAGATGGAGAGAGATTCAATCATTTCTATGCAAACAGGAACACACGTATCCATAACCAAAAAGGTCACGAAACTCCTCTAATGCCTCCCACCACAAATACTCTCCTTTTTTTTTTTTTGCACTGTGTTGAGTTTCATTAGTCGGGAGATGTTCAGTAGCAGTCGTGGGAGACCACGAGGGGTTAGACTCACACTTATAGGGATTCTTCAAGAATACACAGAAGAGAAAGTATCTTTCTTATTCCTGATAGTTTACATTATATTGCAATTTCTTCTTTTTTTTTTTTCAATCTTAGCTAATCAATTTCTTACATAACTGATATTTATGCATTTTTCAACCAGCTCTAGTTCTGTGTATCCTGCTAGCAATTCTGCGCAATCCTGAAGAGATTTTCTCCCCACTGCCACCACCACCTGTCCCCTCCAATTAGTGTCAATTGCAGTGAAAAATCTTTGTGATATTGAAACTATATTAAGACATATGTACATCTGTTTAGAAAGGCAGATTTTCTTTCGGCAGGAAAAGCTGCCATTTCAAAATCTGTTTTTATTTTGAAATGGAACATAAAGTAAAAATTCTTTTTTACCTGCAGAATGAGAATTCTGATTAAATAATTTGTTACCAACTGGAAGGATTTCAAAAGTGTCAAAACTTTATAAAACAACACTACTATTATTAAAGGTTCAAAGTATATCTTACATTATTAATATAAATTGGGACAAAATGTATGAAACCAAGAAAATAAAAAATTGGTTTTAATTTATTTGGTTTTTTCCTTATCAGAATTCTTGGTCAAGTAACATCATCATCTAATTAATATTTAATCTCCATCCCCACCCCTCAAGCTATATTTTTTAGAGAAAAACTGTTCCACTAAAGCTTTTCCAACTAGCTCTAGTTTGGGTTTCCTCTTATCGGGCCCTCATGTTCTCCACTCTCCCCAATACGACCTATTACATAGACAAGCTATATTTACTATCTTTCAGAAAAATTACTAGAACTAAAGTGTAAAATACAAAAATGAAGACATTAATTAGGTGCTAGTTATTGGCCAGTGTGAGTTAGACCCTGGCTCTTCGGACAGCCGTGAGCTAATAATTACTTGACTATATCCAGAGTTTTTTCTTTTGTGAAGAACAGCTGAACCATAGTCAATTGCTTATGAGTCTGCTTGATGAGACTTTCTCATCAGTGGGTGGTTTCTTCAATACTAAAAGGTTCACTAACCATTGGGATAAGAATACTTGTTTTTCATTTTATCCCCTCTGAAACGTTCCTTTTTTCAAACCAGTAATGAAGCTGCTACACATATCTGAAAGCAGAAACAATGGAATTACTGACTTTGACAGAACTAGAATAGAAAAAGAGGCAGTTAAGATTGTACTTAAATAGGGTATGAAACATCTGTTTGATAGATGTGTTGAAATAGTCACTACAGATTCTACGCAGTTCCATTCACCTACAGTCCTCTACAACATCTATAGGTGCTCCAAGCACTTGAATACATATACAACATATAGTAATACCTATAGCATCTCTTAATAACCTATCAATTGTTACGTAACTTATATGAAATGTTAATTAAAAACATGATGTAATGATCTTCAAGTAAATTTTTGACTGCTGCCATATTAGGTTCGATTCCACTGATCAGGAATTAATTTGTTTCCTCAAGGTCTGAACTGTCAAGTTACTTGATGGTGACCTAAGGAATAGCCACCACAGTATTTTTGATTATAAGAAATGTTTTGTATTTCAGTCTTCTAAAGAGGAAGATCAAGTAGGAATTCCGCACATCACACTGTGCATCATCCATCTTCCTAATCACAAATAACTTGCATAAGAAACAGAGTGGCCATTAATATTTCATCCACTGCATATTGCTTTCTGGATTTTCTACAGATTTTTTAGCACCCAAAAATTCAGGTGAATGCATTCCTGTCTGTTGAGGTTTATTCCTTCACTAAGAAATTAAAGTAATATAATTAGAGAATGTGAGAAAGCTTCTTTAAACATGGTTAATTGAAAAGCTGGTTACCACCACAATGGATTTCCTAATTAAAATATTATCACACATGGAACTAAGGAAATCAGTTCATGCCAGCCTACAAAAATACTTTCATCTTTGATAGCTATTCCTGCTGAGAAGAAGGAAGAGGCTGCCACTATTATCAATGTGACATGAGAAGTATAAATCTCTTTTCAAAAGCAGGAAGCCTGGGGAAGTCTTGTTCTCATACAAAAATTCCTACCCATAGCTCCCCAGTTAATATTTAGACTGCGTCCATATTCTGTCAGTTTCCTTCATCTGCATAAACAACTAATTTAAGGTATTCTTTTCAGTAATGCGTTTCTTAAGGGCCCTGCAATGAACCAGTTACTCAGTAATGGGAAATCTAATAAACAGGCTACTTCAGAAATATTTGCAAACCATGCAAATTAATGTAATGTGAAATCTCTTGGTTTGCTTAGTGGTACCAGGGGACACTCACATCCTACCAATGTTTTTGAGGTCTTTTTTTTTTTTTCCTTCTAAGAATCAGAACGGTCACAGGAGTAATTCTAGTAATTCTCTCAGAAAGAGAACTGAAACACTTTTTTCTGTCTTTAAAATTTTCGTGCTTGCTCAGATTTTAAAACCTCATGTTTCAGAAAGAAGTGTTTTAAATGCTTGCCACTCAATTTAAGCTTCCTACTAAAGCTCAAAAAACTTCTGTTTAGGAAAATGGGAGGACATAAATACTACTTTATGGTTAATTTGTTCCTTTTATTTAAACCAGATGTTATTCATACACAGAGCAAGAAGTGGTCCAGAGGTGGTTAACTAGAAGATGTATCTATTCATAAGTGCATATCAAAGCAGAAAATTACTAAAATATTCTGCCAGATACTATATGTGTCATACAATTAGCTGTTTTCAGCCCCCTGTTCTTCTGTACCAAACCTGAGCAAGGGTTACAGCTGTTGCCATGACTGATGTACTCAGCAAACTTCTTTTCCACCACCAAAACCACTTTGAAGTCTTGACGAGTGTTTCAAAGAACACTGGAAAAAGAAAAGTATTATCTGTATTACCCACAAGGAAATTTGTAAAAAAAGGAGAAAAAACCCATAAACTACAAAAAAAAAAAAAAAAAAAAAAAGAGAAGTGCAGAGCGTTCAGATGCAGCCAGTTGTTTAAGTCTCACCATCAAAGGAATCTCAAGCAAAGAAACCATGTCAGTAAGTCAGCTTGCAATTAAACATGTTAAATGCTACAGCAGTCATGGTTTGATTTGCTCTAGTCTGGGTTAATTTTTTGTATGCATCTGCCCTGTGATTTTCACTGTTGGCGGTTAATGCTTATTCTTACAGACACTCTGCCTGGGGAAGAATAGATCCATGACAGCTTTATATCTTTTTTTCTGGATTTTTATAGTCAGAATTACCAGGTTAGTTAAGCTGCCTAAATTGTACCACTGAAATCATTGCTTTCAGCAGCTGTGCTTCTCAGCCACAGAGCTCCTGGTCAGGGGTTGAACTTGGCCTGGGGCAGCTCCAAGTGATTCCAGCGAACAGCCAGGGTCTCTCCCTCCCGCTGATGGCTCCTCAAGTAACATTTACTTTGCTTTGGTTATTAATTGGGTTTTTCTAAGCTTGGACACATCATCAAACTAAACTGCTTGTAAATTACGAAGCATCCCTCTTCTGAACTCTTCCACTGATTTTTTCAAGGTGGTAGAAAATCCAAGAAGAGAAGAATTAGGTACAAGCAGTGCAGAAAGGGGGACACACACAGACCACACAACTACAATTAAACAGCAAAGCATGTATTTTGCAAAGAATAAATAGGAAACAATGGAAATACAAAGCAGAAGATAATACCTTGCTTAAAGGAGAATAATTCTGCAGCGGAATAATCCTTAGAACTTCATCTCATTATAGACCTCATGAAAAAAGATCAGAGTGAAAAGGAGAAAAAGCCTTTATGCCGCAACACAGCAGAGACTTGCATCTGCAGAGGAGCTTGTAAATGAATAACAGGAACCATCAGCTGGTCTTGGCCTTCCAGTGCAAACAGGTGCGTTGCTACTTGAAAAGCTTCACTACACTGTACCTCAAACACAGATCACATTTTTCACATTAAAGATCACCAGCCCTTCAGCACCCAGAGATTCCAATTATCACCTAGCGTTCTAGCACACAGCAATATGACAGAAGGAAATGACTGACCCCTCTATTCTGAAGTGACAGAAAATACTTATTCTCAGTGCTGATGACTGCAGACCTGCTGTGCAAACTGGTGTAGTGTCCATATTATTCTTGCACTAGCCAAGAAGTCAACATCTCAGCTGTTACGTGAATCTCTGCCAAGTACTTCATCCAATCTCCTATAGTAATTCATGAATATGCAGCAGCCAAATCTCTTTTCCTTTTGACATTATGAGGCAACAGCAAAGGAAAACAAGGTTTTGCTCTTATCATAAGACTCTTCACAGAAAAATAGAGCAAAACTAGAGACGTTCCTGGACAGCGTTGAAAATTTCATGAAATCCCATTTCTATTACAATTCAGTTACTACTAAATGAAAAATAAATGAAAAAAGAAGTCCCACTTCTGTTAAAATGGAAATTAAAAATATTCTAGTGTGATGTGTGCAAAGACATACAGAAAAAGAATGATCTTATGGTGAAGGCACTAGACTGTATCTGCAGAAAGCAGAATTAATTCCCTGCCCTGTAGAATACTACTTATATCATGCTGAGTCTGATCCAGAAACCTTTGAGAATAGAAGGAGCCTACATATCTAGCAAGAAAGAACATAACTTTGGATTTTACCATTTCTCTTCTTGCCCTGGTGCAAGTTCTTTCATTAGGAGGAAATCAAAGCATTAAAATGTTAGGAAAAATACAGTACAAATAAAATTATGCTCTTTTTTTCCTGAGTAATTCTCAGTAAATGATGAGATCATTCTCACTTGCTAATTGGTTTTTAAAAAAAAAAAAATCTAATTACAATGGACCCTCACTAATTCACATAATGTTCAGGATAACCATTACAAATTACTTGCTAATTTGCAAAATCCAGCAACGAAACTAACAGAAAAAAGCATCAGAAAATGTACTTGCTTCATTTAGATTGTCAACTGTAGTTTATGGTTTCTTCAATTATTTACAGTGTGAGAATACTTCCTATTATACAAACTAATGTATCGCATTACATTTTGCAAGAATAATGAAATCTTAATTTAGTAAGAAATTTCTGCTAGAAAGGCACTGTTAATAGGTTAAGAAAAAAAAAGAATTGTGTGTCTTTCACAGAGTTTATGGGTGGATATCATGTAGCACATCTTCAAATGGGAACCGGGAGAGCAAACTCAGACCCCAGCACAGCAGCCAAATTTCCAGGTATCCTTATGCTGAAGAGAAGTCATCAGCCTTCTTGTACAGGCTTATTTTCCCTACATGAAAGAAGTAACTAAATGCCAGTAAAAATTATGAGATCCAACAAAGAGGAACTTCAGGTCATAGTCTGAAGTTCAAAGATAATCTTATTTATGTTGAGGATTTTTAGGAAGTTTTTGAAAGTGGAATGTATTTGTAGGTTCTCATCATCCAAGACACAACATTAAATCTGTCTTGAACCTCGAAAATTGAATTATTGGAACAAAAGAAAAGCACAAGACTCGAGAGAGAGACGTTAACTTATTAATCGACTCTGGCTGAGAGGCAGGTGGGAACATTTTCTTTTCCCCCCACTGTATTCTTCTAACACACAAAAAAACCTGCAAATACTTTTTGAAAGGACCCAGTGGAGGCCGAAGTTGTTTGTACTCAAGTTGCTTAGAAACTTCATTCATCCTGAGAACAAATTATACAAGTATAGTTGAACCCTCAAGGCAAATTAAATCTCTGAAGGGTGATGGACGTATTCCCTTTATAATACCACCAAAAAACTAGCCAGAGCAAACCCAAGATAAACAGATGATTAGTCTTCAGTTACAGAAATATCTGTTTATTTCAGCTGTTCCACTGTTCTCACACATATTTCATTGGAGACATTTCTTTTACAACTAACTCCTTGCACCTCTAATCACTTGTTTACCCAGAAGGAAATAAAACCAGCATTTTGAAATACCAAAAGAAAACATTTAGACTTTTCCTCTCTTTTTGTCTAGCAAAAACTATTTCCAAATAACTTCAGTAACCCAGATCCTGTATTTTGCAGGAAAAACAATATTGGTAGCTGACATTTTACCAAAAAGGCACCTAAAGTTATTCAATAGTCACCTCCTCTGCTAACATTGTGAAGGCAATGAAGATAAGAAATCCAGGCACTTACCCACCACAGTGGTACAGTGATGGTACAACAACGTAAAGAGAAAATGTCACCCAACTTTGCTGTTCTTACAAGGTTTAGGACATAAAAATGAAAATTATGCAAAACAGCAGAACTATATTTCCTTCATTTTTCAAACGTTGATTTGCATTAAGTGATGGCAGCTTGAGAAATGCACACAGCGAATATCTGACTAACTGCATTTAACCAGTGAGCAACAGTGAGATGGCTCAGTAAGAAAAGACTTAACTAAAAGTTATGGCATAGTAGAATTGTCATTTGCCTCCCTGGAGTAAGAACAGAGAATTTCAGATCCATAATATTGGAATAAAAATAACAGACCAGACAGAAACACAGTTACAGCTGATTTACTGACAAAAATAGTGCTGTAACAACACGACTGGTTTGACTCTCCTATTACTCCAATGCAATCCAAAATACAGACAGTTATTCTGGAAAAATGAGTGGTTAGCTTTTAATTTGTATCAGTAAAAACATAATATTAGTTAAACCTGAATATTAAACCTTTGCTCAGAAAAAATATATATGCAACTTGCATGAAAACAACAGCAGAAAACCCTCTGAAACTGTTTTGGTGCAAACATGTCTGGTCACAAGTGTTGGAGGATTGCGCTGAACCAGAAAGGCACAGCAGCCTGCAGAGGGAAGCACAGAAACAGAGATTTGTAGTGGAACATCACGTCAAATGAATGAGTCTCCTGATGGTCAAGAGCAGATCTGTCCAGCTAAATGCAGTTTCAGCACAGCCAAGACCAATTCCTAAAGGTTAGCACTGTATCTCCCCTCTGGGAGCTTCCTCCCTCACCAAGGACCCTCCTCAGGTCACAGCATTTACAGAGCCCTTGGGACAAGGAGTAAACCCATCCCTGGCGACCCCATCTGCTGACAGGGGATTGGGGGGTGGGGAGCGGAATCAGCCAGACCTCTCTAGATTAGAATTCAGCTGTGGTGCCCGGACCATGAGCCAAACCCATTCCTAATGATGAGAAAAGTAGAGACCATTCTCTCTTGTTCACAGCCAGAGCATCTGATTTTGTAGCTTTAGCAACAGAGTTGGGGAGCAACGCAGCACTCTGGCAGTGTGTGTGTTAATGAGGGGTGGCAGCACTTCACGTGGAAGGCTTGGTAGAGAGGCAGAAAAAGGTTTATCTCACTCCAGTTGGCTTTTCATTCTACTGCTCCTTCCTGATAAGGCTTATTCATTTTTACCAATTCCAGGCAGCAGCTGGAACAAGAGCTGATGCTGCACAATTGACAACGGCTGGCACATGTGGACAGCAGCAGCCTGCTGAGTCACTCTAGAGATGCTCCATCCCTACAGGCACAAAGCGAAGGCACACGCCTGCCCGAGAGTCTTCTATCTATGGCTGCTTTCTTCTGGAAAAGTAACCACAGCTGAGAAATTGAAAGGTAAAGGTTAGCAGAGGTTGCTTAGATACCCATTTAAAGAAGAGAGGGCAAAGGGTTCATCTATAAGTACCTCTCATTTGATTTCTGTCCCCATTTCTTTCAATATTGTCATTTTCTTTTGACGTAAATGCTTCATAAAAGATTAAATAACCTATATAAGGGCCAAATTAAGGGCAGGCTGTTCACAGAAGTCTGGAGTACTCACATAAAGTAACTGTACAGAGTACTTCCTACAAGACATTTCTACCTACAAGTCCTGCTGCGCCTATGTCCTCAACCCATCACAACAATCTTACCATGGAAGCACCTACCTACCTACAAATCTCCCCTTATTATAGCAACTTATCACCTAGCACTTATTCATCATCACAGATGCTTATGAGAGACAAGAAGAACTATTCCTACCTTTAAGAGCTAAGACAGACCAAACCTCAGATGCTTAAGTACTTATACAAACGTGGTTCTTCGTAAATTAAAAAGTAGAAAAGTTTCAGAGGTGTACACAAGCGGCCGCGTAGGAACCTCGCCTCTGGCGGTACGACTCCCAGCTCCACATTACACGGACACTCACACAATGACTGAACCATGCACTGCATCCAGGTAAAAAGATCAAGCACCTCTATAGGGCTTCCACATGGTGGCTGCGAATGCTTCTTCATTGCCAGTCATCTTCCCATTTTTGTTTCTTTGTTACTGTTGGGGGAGGGGGGTCAGGTCCACACACCTACCCCCCCAACGCTTTTGTAGAGTTGAGTAAAAACAGCGTTCACTGTCATTAAACTTTTTTTTATTTTCAGGCACTTCACTGTTGCAAGTTTGCAATGTGTTTCCTACTTTCTTTTTTCTCTCATATAAATCTTTCAGAAACAGAAGATGACTGTTGAGAGTGTGACAAATATTACTTTCCATTCCCTTTGTTCTTTGTGGATTTTTTTTATCACTTATTTCATTTTGCTGCAAACAGCACCTTTGTACCTTGGACAAATTCAATAACCATGACTCAATCTACAACCCATACTGAGCTGTCTTCTGTTTCATCTTGCCTATTAAAATCAGCACATAGCATTTGATGAGTGGAGAGAGGCCTGATACCAGCTACAGAAACTCTAACCAAGTGGAAGGGCGCGCAAGAGCCTTGAAAGAGCCGCTGTGTCACATAGGGCTGCACACGTCAGTCTGCGTGCCTTTCAACACAAGCACTTTCTTTGACACTCTTTCCACCCCTGATCTCTGAGAAGCCTCTTTCCATAATTACGTATCCCCTTTTAACTTTTCTTTCATCAGCTGGGAAGGATGACTCTTACTGCCTGGTGCTTTCACAGCCTGCTGTCCGCCGGCGCCAGTCATGTCACTTGCCTAAGTGACAGGAGTGATATTTCACTACGGCACAGGTCCTGTTCTATGCATTAAATGTCAGCAGTGGGGTGGCAACAGGAGGGGGGAAAAGAGCACTATGGTTTTCATTACCCAAAGCCATCATCCTTTCAACATCAGTCAAAGGGGTACCTAAAGCCTCTCATTTTCATAGAGGTGATTATTTCTGCTAGATTCAGCCCTAGATCCTTTTTTTTTCCCCCCAGGGGTCAAATCCCGCAGCCCAAACCGTGCAGGTGCTGGAGAGAAGCCCTCCCGACAGAGCTGTACGGGTGCTTGCAAGGGGAGCTGTAGGCAATAATGCCACATACTCAGGCTCAGCAAATAACACCAGCTCTTTCCAAAAGCAATTCTTTGAAGACACTCCTTTTTTGCATTTTAGCATTTTTAACCATACGAATACTAGCAGGTCTTACGGTGGTTTCCAAAACCTTCCCCTCAGTTCCTGTTTCTCATCTTAGAGTCCCAGGAGGCTGCAGGGAGGATCATACGACCACAGGGCTAACAGACACTGCTCAACATTTACCACTCAGCCATATGCTCACACACATAGTGCCATGGAAGGAGACCACTTGAGAGCCGAGTCCTTGGTGGAAGAGGTGCAGCAGCCCCAATCCAGTGCCCACAACACGCACGTTTACAGCTACACACTGCATACCGCCACACACAGAGCGCTGCTGGAGCCAACCCCCAAGGTTCAGCAGCAATTACACAGTCACGTACCTCATATCTTAGGCTGATGCCAATACAGCTAATTTAAATTGGTTAGTCATCCTTCCTGTTTAAATAGCACAATTTAGTCTCCAGTATTTACAAAGGCTAACCACGCACTTACAGGAAAAAAAAAATAGATGTTATTTTGGTTCTTGTATAATGATAATAGAGCAAGTTGAAACTTCACGTCAGTTCCATCTTCAACTAACACCTCTACACTTAAAAAGCCCACAGAAGATTTAAATATGAAAATATGTGGTGTTGGAGCACCATAGAGAAGCTGAAAGCATACTGTTGAAGGAACCTTCATTTAAATAAACACCAGCATTTTAAGTACTGATAACTTTACTAAAAACTTGCCATCTAAAGGACCGACGACACATAGTAGCAAATAAATACTGGATGAGTTCAGGTGTTTGGAGTCCCTGTCTGGGCAGGAAGAGGTGAGTAAAGTCTTCAAAACCTGAATCAGAAATGAGTAAATATCATTTCATTATACCCTTGTCAATATTTCTGCTTAGGGGGAAGATATTTTCATTATCACATAGAGTATCAGAGTTGTTTCAGAAGGATTTGGGCACTAACTCCTAATACCACTTTTGACTTTCAATGGCCATATAAATGGTTCATTCAGCTTTAGAAAACAATTATTATCAGTAGTGAAAATCTGACAGTTTATAACTCGCAACATCTTTGGTTTGGGCAAGAGAAAGGTAAAGCAGTGGCAGCTAGAAGCACGCACTGTGGCATGCCAGTCCCTCTGAAATCACAGGTGACACAAGATCCTCAGTGTCTCTCTGAGCCCCAGTTAAGCTACCACTACCTTCAGGGAAAGTATTTTTAATATTTCTATGTATACAGTATCAATTACTTCTGTTGTATTAACATTGTAGCTTTGTGCCTTTACAATGCTTATTATAAAAACAAAATAATTGTGGAGGACATTTGAAGAAGTATTTTGAAGAACAGCACTAATGAAAGAATAAAGAAAGGATAAAAATTAGAACACACACACTCCCCGCCCCCCCCAAAAAAATCAGTGTTTTAAAAAATCTCCAAATCAGTGAAATCTATTAAAAAAAAAAAAAAAAGAAAAGGTCTACTAGCTAGGATATTTTTAGGTAAGCCTAATATATATTCAGATATAATAGGTATCTCTCTTTAATTATAAATACTGTTTAGAAATCCAAGAAAGGGTATGTTCTTTAGTGGCCTAGCAAGTTATTGTTATGGTACCCTAAAGATTACAGTTAATATTCCACAAAACTCTAATCAAATACTATTAGATCCTCTGATTATTATTCCTTCTAAATGTCAATGCGTAAGATTTTATGGCAGACTACGGCTAAAGCTGCAGCCTGGAGTATTTCTAGAGTTCTGCAAAGACTTTGACTCCTTTCAAGAGGCATCAGAAAACACACAATTTATTCATCTAATCTCAAAGAGTGTGTCCAAAAACTGCTGCAGCCTGTAAAGAAGAAGGGGGTGTGGGGGGGAAACACACATACAAAAAAACCCAAAGGCGCAGCTAACAAGGCACAAAACGAAACAAGGAAACAGACTATATTAGTAGGAAGGGGAAGGTCAAAGAAAGTCAGTCAGCCAGTCTGCTACTCAACAGGAAAGAATGTCTCAATAAATGATGCTGAGCAGACCAAAGCATTTACTCCCTCTTCTGCCTCAGCCCTCACTAAAAAGGTAAATTGTGATCAGATGGATAACAAAATTGATGCTGGCTCAGAGAGATGAGTGTATGAACTATGACAAAAATCAGAAGAGATCGAAGAACACTTGGCTAAGTTAGAAGCTTTCATATACATTGGTCAGGAAAAAAAAATAATCAAAGGACTATTGAGGGAACAGGTTGTACAGGTTTCGGAGCAGAAGTTGAGACAGGAGAGAATCCGGATTGCTAGAAAACAGGCAAGGGAGGGTCCAGGGATTTATACGTCATTCAGTATGCAGAGAAATACTGAAATAAATAACCTGTAGGAAACCAGATGATGACGTGAAGATGAGTAATAGCCAACATGGATTTGTGAAGAACAAACACATCAAGATAATGTAATTTCCCTTCCTCCTACATTTCTTAATGTTGTGTTACTTGACAGTTCATTAGCAACCCTGGGAAACATAGAGTCCAGATACACCTACTGTAGCCCAGTCAAGAAAACATACCATGAACAAGATACAATTGAACTGGAAGGATGAACTACTCTTTAGCAGATGCTGCCATTCAGAGCTTTTGTTGGAGCAAGAAATACTTCCCAACATAGATTCCTTGTCAGCACTCGATAACTCAGGAACACTTCGTTAACTGGTAAATGTGCTTTCAGATTAATTGTCTGTCTTAGTTGAGTTGCTTGGCTTCTCTCAAGACCTGCATTTATGTCTTTGTTTGTGAGTTTATTAGACGCACAGGGAAGAGTTACAGGGAGATCTCTCAGTACAAAAGGCTCCAGTTCATACAGGGAGATAACGTTCATCATCTTTAAAAAACATGCACTGTTTCAAAGTCACGTGCATGAATGTTTTCAAACATGTGATGTCACGTGATGTAATCTGTTTTGATGTCTGTTTCCTAACTGCAGTCAGTAGGGAATGCAGAGCAGGCAATGAAATTCAGAAAGCTATCACAGAAGTCTGCCACGCAGTCACTTGTCCAAAACAAATTCATCTGCGATCCTCCTGACACATTCTCTGGGATTGTTGAGCACCCTCGGTTTCTATCAAATTTTGTACCAGTTTAGGACACTCGGCAGCTCCCACACCTCAGGGTATGTGACTCATAAGACACAGTGAATGAGTTTTCCAGTTCAGCAACTGCATTAATACTTCATGCGGTGTTGCTGAGTTACCTGTAAAGTGTATCATCCTATTTGAAACAGAATATGTAAAAAATGAGACAGAACATGCCATGACTTGATGTGATTGATTGTATTTTATAAAATACGTTCACTTGAAGGCCTGTGTTCACAGCCAAGTTGCCATGTGGGCTTGCCCCTCCGGAGGATGCAGACCTGCTCCCGGCACTGGTAACACCTTTTTCCATTAAAAAAAAAAAAATTCTATAAGTGAGGAGACAGCGTTGCAACTCTCCTAAAACCCTGCTCTTCGAGATCTCTGCAGGCTGCTCTCTGGCTTCCTCTGGAAACACTGGTTAAAAGCCCTTTTGAATATTAAGCTCCACTTACTTTTCTATTGAAGTATTTAGGATTACCAACGTCTTACAGGCTTTTGAAAAATCTCATCCTCTAGATGTACTTTTCACGGTGGAAACTGCTCATCTCTGAGGGTTGGCTATTTTTGTTACTGGTTTGGTGGGTTTTGGTTTCGGTTGGTTTTTTGTGGGGTTTTTTTGGTTGGTTGGTTTGGGGTTTTTTTAATCCAGTTTAGGTGAAATACTATTTCCTCCATTGGGAAAATTAATTTAGCATATATTCCCATAAGTTAGCCACCCTTTAGACCTACTCTAGAAAGTTTTTCTATTCACTATGTAATATTTTACAGCCCTTCGTACATTTTCTATTGTTATACTGGTGGGTTTTTTCCCCTTCAGATGGAAAATGATAACTCAGGGTGCCTTTTAATCACTTCACTGTGGCTTTTTAGGCTAAATGCACTGAATTCTTTCAGTCTGTATATGTGAATTCTAGCCCTCACCATGTTCTTCCAGATTGATGCAATTGCTCTTCCTGAACATTTGAAGGACAATTCTATCTGTCCTCAAAGTCTCAGATTCCTTTTCTTTTTCACAGGTTTTCACATAAAATGACTCAGAAACATGGAACGAACAGAACTTCCAGGTTTCATTACAACACCTTACAAAATCTGAACAGGTTGCCTCCAAAACATTACTAGGAGTAGAGAATCAAATAAAGACTGTAAGGCAAAGGAAGATTTATGGCTGGCAAAAGTAGACTATAATGGTTACCAAGCAGTTTGAGAGTAAAACTATTTTCAAAACATATAAAAAAAAATTCAAATATGTTTCTGAATACTGATATCTTTCATTTGTAGTAAGACATGCAGAAACCATTTCTATTTTATTACACAGCAAGGATTTTCACATAATCAGATTAGCTTTTTTCTGTATTCAAACTTCCTACTAATTGGTGGTGTTGGCTATTCCTAAATGAATAGCATCAATTTTCTTTATATTTTTCAGGACACGATCATATGTTTTTTGCTGGGAACATGCCTTTTGCAAAATAAATTAAGTCCCAGGCACAGCTTAATGGAAGCTTCGCCACTGACTTCAAAGGAACCAGAATTTTACCCACAGATCTAGTGCAAAATCCTCAGAGGTTAATGAGAGTCTTTCCACTGACATCAGTGTGGTTTGAACAAGGGTAAGAGTTGCTCTAATTCACTACTTTAGACCCTGGTGAAAACACTTAAACATTCCTCTGAGCGCTGAGCGTAAGCTTCAATGCTTTCCTAATTTGGTCCGTATTTGTCAGTGATAGGGAAGGGAACCAGATATTTCCTTTAAACCACCTTTACTTTGCTCTATGGGCTGAATATGAGAATAGATTGTGGTCACATTGTATTTTTGTAAGGTTAGTTAGAAAGACATTTAGGAACTTTCATTCACATGTGCTTTAATTTATATGAAATTCCTCTCAACTTAGTTATCTAGTTTCTAAAACCATAATTCCTGGAATGCATCATTATATATGCTAAAATAATAACTTATCCCTTGATTATTTCCTTTAGAAGGAAATCTTGCAGAACTGTCAAGGCCATGTAAGAATTAACATTAATTACCCTGAGGCATTTCAGACCAACACTTGTTAAGCAGATCTATTAAAACCAATGATGAGTTTTGAGTAAAACCTATGAGACTTATACATGATCCATTAAGTACAAAAGTTTTAAATTCTTCTTCCTCCCCCTCCCACCCAGTCCCCAATGAATATAGTGTTTTCAAGATTCAAGTAGGACAGTACTGACTAGGAAACATTATCCTGCTTAATGACTAGCATACAAAAAATAGAACTGAACTCCAAAATGTTTTCTTACAAAAATTACGTTCAGGATCTCATCATAGCCATGCAAGTGAAACTGTCAGCCTGTTACTTATTTGAAGGACAATAGCAAGCAGAAGACCCAGTCATGACTTGGAAATCTGCATTACCAGGTATTTACATGCATAAATCATCATTTATGGCCTACATAGACCAGATAAAGGACCATTATCTATTTTCTACAAAGTAAATCAAGGCATAGAGAGATCAAGTGACCCTCTGCATAGGAAGACCCTGTCCAAATGAGAACGCAAATCTTCAAGCCCAGTCCTAAATTTTCTTAATCAAAAAGTGTCCATCTTCAAGCATTTTACTCCCAAAAGCTTGCAAAAATAAGCCCACCCAGTAGCTGTAAAAGACCAAATATTTTAAATACTGCTGAAGGAGCAGAGCCAAATCATGGAACCTGGGAAGAATGGTGCCACTCACTCTCCAGGGTAGCAGCAGCAGTGTTTGCTCTGATGGTAGGCTCAACCTTTTCCTATAATTTCTATTTCTTTATAAGTCTCCAATGATCTAGGTATCCTTTACAAGCACATTGTTTGGACACTCCAGATCACTGATACATTTTGATTAAACAACATAGGAGTGGGGAGCTTTGCAAAGGCAGTATGGCACACAATGTTTATTCTTTCCCAAATTGAGGCAATAAGTGCACTGGGAGAATCTCAGTAGGGCCTGAAGATGTAGCTTCTGTGAATGAAAAGCCTCCATTCAGCCAGGTGATGTTATTTTGTCCCAACACAGGCAACAACTCCCAGCTCCAGCTGAGTTCAGAAACTAGCTAAGGCAGTGCCTTTCCCAAGGCAACAAGGCCTTGTTTCTGCCCTGCTATTCAAACCCTTCCCACATGCCGTCTGCCAGCTGTTGCTGAACCCTGACATATTTTTCTGCTGATGGTACAGTGGTGTCATTTCAATTGTCCTTTTAATTCCCAGCAACAAAACGATTTAAATGGCAGTAGTGACAATCTCTATCTAGAGTATTCCTCAAGCATAGGAGACTTCTTAAGGCAAGATTAGAGCAAAGAAATGTCTGTAAAGAAAAAAAAAAAATGCAAAAATTTTACCGTAAACATCATCCTTGCCATCTCTGGTTCTGCCATTCAATGTGGCCGACAAATCACTGGCAGCCGTTGGAAGAATTTCACTAATAGAGAAGATAAGAGACCTCCATCCCAGGCAACAACACCACGAACTGAAAACTCATCGTTGAATTTGAAGAAGAGCTGTAATGACCGGTCTCCACCGTACAGGGTCATGTCTCATCACGTGCACTGAGACATCAGACCTTTGATGGGAGCTTCTAGACATGCCTGAACCGCAGAGACAGAACTGCAAGTCACAGTCAGCAACTGCACAACACAGTGAAGTCAATGAAGCGACTACTCCACCGGCATCTTATAAGTCACTTGGGTTATATTGCATTAGTCACGCTCCTGAGTGTAAGCTGGTTTTTGTTTTAATTTAGAAAAAACTATCACACTTACTCCGTCGAGCAAGAGGGGGAAGCGTTTCTGCCCTACTCTAACCTTATATAGTGATAGGCAAAAAACAAAGCCATATGTCTGGGGGAGGCAGTTGGTAGCATGTGGGCTGTGCCGAGTGAGTACTTTACTGGATTTGTGAAGTCCTCAGGACACTAGGCTCTTTGAGCCCATTCCAGTAAAAAAATAATTGGAGAACCACCCAAGCGCAGATCAGAAACTATTTTTTTTGAGCTTCGGTGGTAAAGAAGTGATGTTTGGGGATTTTTATTCATTTTCCAGGTCTTTCCAGGGATCTGTGCAATATTCCAAAGGACTTGAAGACAAACAGTTCAAAATGCTAGAACATGACAACCCAGTTTCTAAATATAATGCCAATTATGATAAATGTAGCAACATTTGGAACAGAGACATGGTCACAGAATTATTTTCCAGAAGCTGGAGAAAATACAAGTTTCAGAATAATTATATTTATCTCTGTACAAACAAAAAGAATGTTTTGCATTTACTGGCCTCCAGCTAGAAATTAGATACTTTTGAGTACCTGGGCCTCAGCCCCGGCTAAATGAAGCCTAGAGTAAGGTGGTGCAGGGTTTACCACGTATGCCACCACAGGGACTGCTGCACCAGCCTCTTTGAATGGCACCTTAAGAGCCACGTGCACCGTGTGAGGTGCTGCTGCACACGCTGCCATTGGCAGTTCCCAAGCAAACCAAGCTGGAACGCCCAGATGTGGGAAGTCAAACACTGGGTACTCCACTCACTGGCAGAAGAGAGCTACTAAGCGTGCCAATAAACACATTTCCATTTTGAACCACTGGGATTTTTTGCCTTGCAAGCACAGATTACACATATGGGGAAAGCATTATTCTTCTGTTCAAAGTTATTTCTCAATAATTAATGAATAAAGCTAAATTCTCTGTGTATAATGAGATGGAAGTGTCATTTAAGCAGACAGCTAATTGTTTTATGGTGTCACTAGCCAGCTCTTCTTTGTGCCCATTGCATTTTGATTTCAGGTATATTTTCTGGTCAGTACATTTATTTATTTTTCTGATAATACAGGTCTGCAAAGATTTACATAATAGCATGAATGTTTGCTGGTAACATAAGCCCTGTGTTTCACTGCAATACCTCAAGCAATTTGCTGACAATATTTTTCTGCAAAATTAGATATGGAATTTGGAGCAAAAAGCTGCTGCCTTGACAGACACAAATTCCCTTGTTACTGAACAAAGGGTTCCTCTTTATTTCATGGCAATAATGAACAAAGAAGTTTTAAGGGAGGGAAATAACATTGGAAGATTAATGATGATGGACCAATTTGGAAAAACTCCAGCAGAATCGAAGCTTCTCCCCCCCCCCCCCCCCCGCCCCCAACATCTTCCAGTATTATTAATGTGAAACAAAATGAAAAAAACACCTACGGAAAAAGGCTAAGAACTCCCCCAGGAAGACCTGAAACAATGAGACCAAAACAGAGGATGTGAGGACGCACAGCTCCAAGCAGGAGGAAAATGCCCAGGTGGGTTTCAAGGCTGAACGTGATCTTCAGACAGCAGAAGAGAATGTTTTAAGCAGATGAGGCAGAGACCTCGGTTGGAAGAGCTCAGTGTGCCACAAAGTGCCTTTGCTTCCTATAGAAGATCCAGAGGATCTGTGCAAAGGTGGTGGAGCCAGGCAGGGACAGAGGAGCCCAGCCCAGCTCTCTGGAGTATTGGAGCTGCTACTTACAAAAAGGAAAATGGGACTTGGGAGAGAAAAAAAAACAAACACAAACACAAACACAAAACCAACCAACCAACACCCCACAACACAACCACAAAAAAAAAAAACCACCACATGCCACAAAGACACAACAACAACAAAAATCTGGTCATTATTATCCTACTGAAGCTAAAATATGCCAGCACAGTTTTGAATTTACATTCACTGTAAAAATGCAAAGCTGATTTTTTTTTTTAATTGGGTACAAAGTTACCTGTATGTACTTAATACCTACTTTTATAGAAACACATACAAGATACACAGAAACATAACTGCCACAGGTGAGAGTGATGCTACTGCATCAAAATCGGAAGAGGAGGGATGGCAGAACAGAGCCAGGGCTGGGAAAATAAATGACAGACCTGTGCACATCCCACAGGAAAAAAAAAAGCTGGCATGAAGAGGATTGCTACTAGAGAAACCATAGCAGAACTTTCTTCTATTTTTCCACCACAGCATACACTTTTCTGTGAATTACAGTTTTCCTTTTGCCCCTTCCCCCCTGCCCCCGCCATCTCTCCCACAGCCTGCTGATCCCTCTATCTTCCTCTCAGCAAAGCCAGCTCCTCTTGATAGACCCTCTGACTGCATCATGCAGTTTCACAATTAATCCTTTCTTCTTATCTGTGGCAACCAATCTGGGGCCCATTTTCCTCCTCAGAGGTGCCTTTTAACAGAACTCAGAGCTATCTTGTATCTTCAGGACAAAAAGCAGGCTGAACTCTTCAAGTCAGAATTCAATGCTATTTCAAAGCAAGTAAGTTCTGTTTGGATAATTTTCTCCCCTCAGGAAAATATGTCAGAATAGTTAAACCCGTGAAGAAATCCCCACAACTTGGGTTTTGATGAAACAGTGTTTTTCCAGTCAGCTCTGCTGCCAAGACTACACTTCGATCACATGCTCCTAATAATAAAACAACTGAGCCTTCTGGAATAGACACTTTTATTCCACATGAAATCTCAGCTCAGACCTTTTAAACACACTCTGTTCTAATCTGCCCTCCAAAGCTCCTCTCCTTACACCTGTAAAATCTTCAGACGGAGTTTTCCTAGGTAGGGGGGGAAACAGAAATGACAAGGTCAGACAGGTTTGAATACAGGCTACACTTGGATAGGGACAAAATTTAATCCAAGGTGCTTGTCCGTCAGTGCCCTCTCTCATTCATACCACACCTCTCACCAGAACAAACAAAAGCTGGAATAATTATTCCTTCATTTAGCAATACTCCTAGCAAGGCTCATACATTTTTACAGGCTTTCCAAATTATACATACTACTCAAAAAGCAATAACTGTTTGCATCTGGGGATGCTTTGGGATGCCTTCAAAGGAAACGGGAGATAGAGGATAGAGGGGATACAAAGAGCAAGTATAACCATTTTACGATGTCTCCACAGACTGTCATTACAGTCTCATTCTTCCAATGCCAGAATCATACGTTTGCTTTTCCAACTGCTGTTTCTATACATGGTGGTACCTGAAGAAATTATGTCCTAATATTGGAGACGGCTACTGCATCACCCGAGAACACTCCTGCTATTTTTGGTTTCACCATGATCACTTATTTATGCTGTGACTTCAGCAAACGTACCTACCTTGCATGAGGATATTAAAAACGTGTGAAGCATGATAACGGAACAGTTTCTGTGACCAGAGATTTTCTCCTGAACATATGTTATAAATTGCAAGTACTTATTTCATTTTATGTAAAACGCATTAGCTGAAAAGAACAGATAGACCAATTATTACACAAAATTTTCACGTAAAATCACCTGCTATGCTATTAATATTAGCGATGCCAAATTGTTCTGTGTAATTCCAAGATCCTTCCACCTACAGAGGTAATACCCTAATACTCTCATTTAACTACTTGTTACTGTGCTCATGGTCATGGATATTTAAACAAGTTTATTTAATTACATGGGTATATTCCCTTTTATTAATTGTGACCAGACACGTATTACGGACACCAAGATACATAGCCAACCAGACAAAGTCTAATTAAACACTTGCTATCTAATCACGTAACTGTTGTGGAATAAGAAGCTGAATACTGCAGAGCATTTTGATGAGCACAGAATTGAAAGCAAAAGCTACATAAACATGAAAAACACAGGATAAATCAGCAAATTAAAATTACAGAGGATCGCATGAATCTATCACATATATGTGTGTAGAATTCAGTAAAATGCCCTGGCCAATTTCTTGCTTAAAAACAATGATAAAAACAAGAAAGCGAGGTAAATGAGGACCTGTCCCAAGTACGCAGAAACTCAGAAAGAGCATCTGAAAAGAGAGGGCAATTTTCTGTGCTCATCTGTCTTTGCCATTCCTCATTTCAGAGTCCTGCTTCCTTCTGCACGGTTCAGAGGATCAGGGAAATAAAAGAAAAGAAAAGAAAACATGCGGTGACAGAGATATCACAAGATACACCAACTCATCTGTTTGGGTTATCAAGGAAGTCTCAAAACAATAGCAGAGGAGGATTAAGACAGGGAAAGGCTTGGCATAAGCCACAGCTAATTAGAAACATGGCAGGGAGAGCTGGTCATACATAATTAACTTGCTGAAATTCATAGTGCCAGAGTGTTATGAGCCAGGAGTCATAGTCGTACAAGCTCCTCAATTTACCCCAATCAAAGTGAGAGGGCATGATCCTACTACAGTTACTTTCTCTCTTTGCAGGAGAGCACTGCAAAAAGTCAAGCTGAATCAGATCTTTCAAGAGACACTAAAACAAGTAACTAGAAGTCTTCTGGCATGCAGGGTAAAAGGTGAAAAAGAAAAAAAAAACAAAACCTGCCATCACTGATGAAGTTTATCTCAGGAACAACACATTCTGTGCAAGGTTACCAGCCCAAGAACAGCCCTCTGAGTGGTGTTACCCACACAAATTAACAACCGAAGCTGGAAGAGCTCCTGTAAAAAGGGTTGACTTATTTGAGAGGCATCAAGGTAGCAAAATATTTTGAATTGTGACAATTTGGGGCAAAGACAGGGATGAATGAAAATTGTACTCTTAAGTTATAGCTCTCAGCAGGTGAATTTCTGCTCATCCCCCACTTTTCCCCAGACAGTCTAGAAAGTTCAGCTTGAGCTTTTAGACTTCGCTCTTGGCCCAACTGCTAGTGAGTTCTTCAGATTAAGAGAGCACTTACAAGTTCCTTACTGAATAATCATATTTAAAAAGAAAAAGCATTTCAGAAATTACTGCATACAGTGAATGGGAAAGAGAGAATCAACCAAAGCTAATGTCATCTTATAGGAGGCCAAGAAGTGTAGAGAAACACAAGAGAATTGCAGAAAGTCAAGCTGAATCAGATCTTGCAGGAGACTTTAAAATGAGTAACTAGAAGTCTCCTGGCAAGCAGGTTAAAAGATTAAAATAAAAAATTAATTTAAAAGAAAAAAAAATCCAAGAACACACACCAAGAAACCCTCAAGGATGTTAGGCAGCAAAGGCAGAAATGGGAGATAATCCACTCATAGACACTCGGTTCCTCCTCCTGCCTGGCCTGGCTGCTGAGGAGGCACATGGACGGCTGCATTGCTTTGCCCGGCCCAAGCAACTGCAATGCACTGCTGGGCTCAGGAAGGGGCCACGCTCCCCTGACCTGTCCCATGCTGGGCTGAACTGGAGTAACTCCCACTGCGAATTCTCTGGAAAATGAGAAACAACTCAGATTTGAGGGCAACTTAGACAAATGTAGGGTAAACAGTATGGTTGCTTGCATGAGCAGCATGCCCAGCTCATTTACCCAGGATTCCTTTCCAGCCTTGAGCTCCCAACCTTGAGAAGTAATGCCTAAAGTAAAGGGAAAGAAACTGAACCTCTGGACAGCTGAATTTTACCTATACACAACATTACTGGTGTGCTTTATTTATTTATTTAATGCAGATATCAGTCTACCACGTGTAAGGAGACATATTGAACACGACAAATCCTCCCCCAAACTGCAGTTAAAAGCTTTTCATGCCTATAGGGGTAGAGGATGTGCTGGTATTGACCATTCACATCTCAGTGCAGTTCATGGACTTGCACTGCACAGACTACATAATGCCAGAATAAAAGTCTCTTGAGTCTTGCATGTAAAAAAGAGCTTCTAAACTACCCCTGGCTACGAGCAGGGCAATAGCAATTTCAGATTCTCTGTTATGTGCTGTCTTTAATTCTAGTCCTTCAGCAAATTTTCTTTAGTCGCATCCACTATAAAATGCATGGCATGTTCCTGAGAGTCTTTCAGCTCAGCTGTGCCAGCTCCTACTGCATCAAAAATAGAACCTGAAGTAACAGAACCTAAAAAGATATAAACCTCCTTTATTGTGTCTACTTGACTATATTAGCAGATGGCCATGCCTGAGATTATAAAATGCATAACAAATATTCTCTTTTCAAGGAGGAGGAGTGCCTTTCAAGATCCACAGCATTAAAACAAATCGCTTCAGTGTACCACCAGCACCAACACCTTTGGTAGGAAGATTATTTCAGAGAGCTTTGAAGTGACCAACTTCCCCATGCTCCCCTCCCACCCCAGCCCACAGCATCTGCAGGCTCAGCTATATCCTAGAGCACCATTTAACTTGTTACAGAAGAAACTAGTTCTCCTGTGCAGGCACACACATGAGCTGCACACACATGCGAGGAAGGAGACACATGGCTCTCTTTGCCTGTGAAAGGTGTGCATCCCTGCCTTGCATATATATACACTCAGCTGGCAGCTAAGCCACAGCAGGAGGAAGGGGACGTCTCTGGGACTCAAGCTGGGAGTTTGCTTTCAACTGCTGTTCAGTTTATTACCAGCTCTCACTGCTGCTGTGCAGGGTATGCCCCTGAAGGAAAAAGGGGCAGCTGACTGTGCACGGAAGCATGTTCCAAATCAGAAACAAAGTAAGCATTTATAAAAATCGTACAGACCTCATCTAGCTCACACCAGGCAGAGGCAGGATCCTCTTGGGACAGGCTTCAGTTTCAATGCCCACAGCATCACATCTCTAGGTGATACTGGTAGCAGGTACAAAATTTGAAACCATTGTAATGAATGAGATGCTTTGTCAGCAAAGGCCAAAGCAGGGGTGGGCACCACTGGCAGCAGCGGAGTGGACAGGGAGAGTGAGGAAAGCAGCACAGCTTGGAAATAATTCACCTTTCTTAGTAATGGCTTAGTGTGAGATGAGCGTAAATTGGGTTCCTCTTTCCCCAGCTACATACAGAGCACCGCTGAGAACCCTCTGTTTCATCTACAGTGGCCACACAATTATTTTGGCTATCAGAAGTAAATTAATTTAGAAATACCAGTACTGCATTTAGTTGCTGTGCTTAGGGTAGAATTAATGAATTAAGCGCAAAGTGCCATGTTCATGTCTCTGACTACACCTCCCACAGTCCATCCCTTTTCCATCAGCTGGAGAGAGAGCGTGCAAAGGAAGCACAAGGAGTGGGGCAGGGCAGTTAAAAACAAAGAAAAAAATGTCCAAGCTGGAAGTCCTCAGAGGGATTTCAGGGTTTTGCTGAAGTATTTTGGGAGTTAGAATATCTCCTGTCAGAAGGGACCCGTAAGGATCATCAAGTCCAGCTCCCTGGTCCTTGCAGGACTACCTGAAACTAAACCATATGCCTAAGAGGGTTGTCCAGATGGCTTCTTGAACTCTGACAGGCTCTGACAGAGGTCTGTGAGCTTTGATTTTAAAAAAATAAATTTATTCATTCAAATTGAAACACAAAAGCAGCTTTTTTTTGGGGGGGGGGGCGGCGGGGGGAGGCAGAAGGGGGTGGGAGGTGGGGAGAAAGCATTTCTAAAAACTAAGCAAACCCATTTCTGGGAAAAAACTACAATAATTACCTGATCCTACAGACACCAGGAGAGACAAGACCAGACCTTCTCAACCCCTCAAAGCAGGCAATCCACCAGTAAGCTTTTCTCTACAAGGTTCTTCAGCACCAGGTTTATTTTGCTATCCAAAACACAAATACCAGCTTTGATGGATTATTTCAAACAGATATTAATGCCTAGATACCTCTCTATATATTGGCACTTTGCAAGAGCACAGCTGAGCAAGCCCTCAGGGCTATTATATTATGACTTGACCTTTGAGTGCCATGAGAAATGTTACCGTCATTCTTTTCAGGGGTGTTTGTTTTTTTCCAGGATGGACACGGGAGGGAGAAAAATCCGTTCTGAAGCAGTAAGCTGTTTTCACAATATAAATGCATCTTGATGAATGGAATTTTCATTACAAATGTGTCTGACCTTTAGTAAATAGACCTACTCCTTTAAAAGCCTGCTGTGATATCTATTAAAGACAAGGGAAAGACTTGCAGAGATTTCAGCTGTAGATGCATTAGACACAAAAAAAACCCCCACACTAGATAGTGTTGGCTCTTCAGCTTGCTATTTAAGACATTTTCATTAAATTTTAATATATTCTTAAACTTTAATATTATACAATCAGTATGTAGTAATTCAATGTCTTTGAAAAAATTAAATGTCAATAAAACCTACAGTAGGCAGATAATTTTCCAGATTAATTTCATTCTTCTCTTTTTCGACTTCATTAAACTGTATTCCTCTCTTTTTGTTAGCTATTTTTATGGTAAGTGATGCAAAAGAGAGCAGAGATACAAATCAATTCTTGCAACTCTTGCCATGCTGCAGATCCAAAATTTCTGCAGAAACACTTTCTTTTTTATCCGAGGTGTTTGCATGCAAAATGGATTTATGCATGCAAATGCACTGGGCAGCTGTCAGTCAGTAGGAAGGAAATGAAATCTTTTGCAAAGGCATTTGTAATTGTAATTGCTGGATTTGGCAAATGAGGGAAGTTGAGTATTGTTAGATCTCCACGTTATATATGATCTGGTTTTTATTCAATTTGCACGCACAAGTTCTGTCTCTTTAGCTGGCATTAAATGCATGCATTGAAGAAACACTAAAGCCCTAAATGCTTAATCTCAATAACCAGATATTCTCAAATGATGTGCCAATTTTCCAGACAAATTCTTTGTCACTACTAAAGTATCATTAACTAACACATTTACCTCCCTCCCAAAGCACAGATTTGGCGAATGAGTAATTCTACGACTTTACGGCATCCACAGATTTTGTTCAAAACATTGACAGCTTTCACATAGTCGTTCCCACTGAATTGCAATGTATTGCTCTTTAAACAGCATTTCCTTACCACTGAGAAATATTCACGAAGATATGCTACCTACATAAATATTTAAGTTGGTATTTTATACCTCCATTCCTGTATTACCCAATACAAAAAGGCTGTTCATAAATTACAACTGTAAGTAGCACTAAAAGTACCTGAAATCCTGGACCAACCTGCTATTGCTGACAATCAACCTCTACTTATAAAGGGGCAAGGTGTTGGCATCACTTTTCATTATAAATCCCAAAACAGCAGAAGTAAACAAGTAGCTAATATATATTATGTGTAGGGATAACAAACCACAGACAGCAGAAAGTTTCTGATGAGGCTTTTCACCTCCATTAAACATGTCAACTTGCTAAACTTTTCAGTAGTACTGACTGCAGTTTTCATAACTCTCCATTAGGAAATATTTATTTCATCCTGGATGAGTCAGTAATTCAAGTGGGATGGTGAAGTCTGAGCAACCAACAGTGCAACAACAAACAGGCTTGAATGTCAGAGTCAGGCAAGGCACAAACTTGAACCAGGGTGTCTGAGCCTCACACCTGTATTTTCCTGCTTGGCTATGTCTCACCCTTCTTCCACTGCCCTCTAGTGCTCCCCACTGCTCCCAGAAAAGCCTTTTAAGAGGTCTAATCAAAGAAGGATATTGGGAGAGGAGTGGGAATCACAATGAGTTTTTGGGACAGGAAAACCCTTTCCTACTCAGCTCCGTATTAAGCTCTTAAAATTAAGCACTGCATCCAATAAGCTGTCCCATAGGTGGTAATAATGATGCTATTTTAGACCAAATTATTCTGCCAACTACCCTGGAGCAAATCCAAATTAATTCCACTAAACTCAGCTTGAGTTGTTGCAGATCTACGACAGTGCAGTGAGAGTTTCACAGACCACATGGTACCAGCAGACCACGTACCAAGCACAACAGACCCAAGACTGAGATTCAGCAGGTGGGGCATCTGCCCTCAAAGGGCAGAGCAGCCCTTGGAGCAACATGTACTCTCTCAGCCTTGCCACGTTTCTGGGGTAATAGGGGGTACAATATTAAAAAAAGAAAAAAAAAAAGGCAGGAAAACAAAAAAAGAAAACCCACAGATTTTCCTTACCAACTGTCAGATCTGCCTCTTAACCTCTGCACAATTATTTTGCTGCACACTGGGACTGGGAACCATCCGTCCTTTGAGAGAAGGACACCTTGCCAGTCCTTCTCTACCTCCTATTTCCCAAGTCTCCAGATGGGGCATATGGGGAACAGGACTGCAGGGGAGCCTGGTTTCAAAATTGGCTCATCCGAGGAGCAACCACCTATTTATTATTAACCTGTTACATGACACCCAAGAGAAGCATTTCACCTTGGAGACTGCAATTGCTCTCCTTGTGCAAGCCAATCAGCTCATCTTCTTAATGCCCATGCTGCCAAAGGAAGAGGAAAAATACCTCAACTCTCCTGCCAGAGCTGAAACTGCATCAGTGCAAAAGCCATTGGGAAATTCTCCAAGCCCTTAAAACTTTATCTTGGTCTCCAACAATATATTTTCCTTTTGAGTATTTTCTGACTTGCCTGCTCCAGTCAAGCACCCACACAGAATGATAATAAGGGAGCACAAAGAGGAGAGTGCAGAACCAGGGCAAGTCTGCCCCAGCCCAGGAGGAGTGAGGAATGAACCTGTAAGCTGGTGTCAAGCTGGATGTCACAGACACAGCTTCCCTCTTAACTTGTTTCCCCAGACTGTGGTTCATCACACAAGATGAGAAACTCTCACACCAAACCCCCTTCCCAGTCACGAATATCCAGTGAAGATACCAGAGACTCTCTGTGCTAGTGGATATAATGCAGAGATTCCTTTGTCAAACAGGGAGTTGTTTTCTGTGCAAACTGAAGTGTAGTGTATCATGGAAACAGCTCAGATATTTTTAGATGTGAAAATGCATCAATACAGTAAACTGGGACACAGAAAAGAAAACTAATCCAGCGTCCAGCAGCATTGCATTTTGAATGCACTTATTAAGGAACTATATTAACTGAAGTGCCATTAACTCTGCTCTAGCTGACATTGGTAGATATATTCCTGACAAGGCTCATCCTCTTTACAATGGCTCGGTGGTTTTACTATGTATCAGCCAGCTGCCTCAGGGAAGGCAGCCTAGCTTAATTCAAATAAAAGGCAAAACTCTCAAACAATATTGCCTATAAAAGTTGATTTTACCTCAGAGCAAAATCTACACCGCTTGAGTGTCAAACCAGACCAGGGTCACCCTCAGAATGGCACAGCAGAGGACAGCCATCAATCAGCAAAGCACTTTTATTTTTAAAGCATATTTTTAGGGTGTCTAGGAGAAAAGTAAAGTCCATGTTTATTGCACCGATTTTAACCAAACTTACTGCTGTATAGGACAGCACTGTTATTTATTTGGATACAGTTAAGTTTTGGCAAAGGACTGTTAAATACTTTATAAATTTCACTAAGGACAATCCAGCAGATGTTACAAACTGTACTGCAGGCATGAGGACCTCATTCAGCTCCTACAAAACTCAGTGTAATGGGACTTGGAGCCCAGTGGGACAAGGGTTGTAAAGAAACAAACAAACACACACTCCAGAAAGACAAGAAAATACCTGAAACTCAGTTTTCCAAGATACTCAGTACTCACTACTCTAGTGTCAGCTCCTGCTGACACAACTGAGGTCAGTCAGAGCTGCCAGTATCAATAATCAGAGGTTTAACTGGTGAGCAAGATGTCAACGGGCTCAGGACTCCTTCTTTCAAGGGATCTCCATGGCCTATAAGTTATCAACAATTTAGGGGAAAGCAGAATGCTGATGGGATCAACAGTTGCCAGTGTAGCTTTCCCCTGGTGAAGTTAAAAATGCTGGGCCACGGAACTCCATGAGAACCCTGGTTTGATTTTAACACTGACAAGATTTTACCTACGGGCTACTGAGCAAGTGCATTTGGCTACAGATAACTAGACAGACAGGAGATTCCCAGGGTACAAGTAATACAAAGATACCTACATAGCTCATTTTAATTATGCTGAGTACAGCATGAACAGAGCATAAAGAAACAAACACAGTACTATGCTATTAAAATATACAAAGGATGGACAAATAGAGAAAATGGAAGAGGAACAGTAGTGAAACAACCCAAACATCAGCCTTTTTGAGAAAACATATTTTTAGAGCTCTCTAAATTAAAAGGTGTAAAAGGAAACAAAGACCTTTTCCCCTCTCAGTGTCACTTGCACTACGGTAACCGTGAAATCTCACCTCAGATAGAACTGGTATTTCTACTAAAAATAAGAGACTATAAACTGTAATACAAGCGCCTTGTTCCTGGGTGATCAATATCTTCTGTTCATTTTCCAAACGCACTAATTCTGCTCCCCAACTCATTCTTTTCAGCCATTAAAACAAGAAACCTTACGATACAGTATTTGGATGACAGTTCATTTTCTAATAGTTTTTAATGCAATAAAACCTTTAAAAAGATCAGAATCCCTTTGACAGTAAATGCTCTCCTCTAAATTCACAGAATCACAGAACGGTTGGAAGGGACCTCTGGAGATCATCTCGTCCAACCCCCCTGCTGGAGCAGGCACACCCAGAGCAGGGGGCACAGGGCCGCGTCCAGGCAGGGTTTGAATGTCTCTAGGGAAGGGACCCCACAGCCTCTCTGGGCAGCCTGTGCCCCTGCTCCGGCACCCTCACAGTCCACCAACTGTCCTCTAGTCTTGAAACATCCTTGGGTCACTTGGGGATAGACCAATTTGACAATTATTTCATTGCCTGTGACAGTGATTTCACCAAGGAATTGTAGCAATTGAGATATCCCTAATAAAGGGCAGGAAATAGAGCTGAGGAGATGGCCTTGCCTCGTCCTGGTCTCTTTTCTGTACTTTGCTGTAGCTGTTGGGAGTGGGACCAGCAGAAACCACTGTGGCACAGCCCTGGCTGCTGAGCTCCTGCCAGGCAAGGACACCAGTTTGCTCTGGAAAACATCCGTGCAATGCTACTCAAATTAAAAGCTGTGCAATTTCCTCCACAAAGTGTCATTCAGGTCTGTGGCTTTCAACCCCATTTCAGACACACACAAACTGAAACGTGAAATTTCACTGAAATAAAACCTGGGGAGTTGGCCAGGCTTATCTAGGAGTATTGTAGGCAGCTAGGATGTCCTTGAAGCCCAGCAGCTCATTTTTGTCTGGAAGCTCAGGAATAAGCACACCAGATGCTCCAAGCAGTATCTCTGGATTTCTTTAGGGCCAACACAAACTCAGATGTTTAGAATTAACAAGCAATTACTTTACCCAGATTACCAGCAATGCAGGGTTCAGATACCTCCTTACAATGCTTTCTGCTGCATACACAGGGCAGGCTCTCCTGGGTGCAGCCACGTCCCCTTGACCCCAACTGTGGTCCCCAGCCCTAATGCAAGTGCAGTGGTGCAAAAGCTGCAGCAGCTGCTTACAGGGGATCTCCACAGGCAGCACCAGCTGCCTTCCTTGGCATGCTCCCACCCACACCTCTCCAGTGGAAATCAGAGGCTGGACAATACCCATTTCATATAAAAACATCTCTAACATACAGTAAAAACTACAGAGCTTCCTATCTGTATTCTCATGTAGCCCATGCCTAGAATCTATTCAAGCTGAATTTGAGTTTAAACTCTGCTATATCTATAAATATCTGCTGGAGGCAGGCAAAGACAACTACTTTTATGTTCTTACAGCCTTTTTTTCCTCTAGTTTGGTTCATGTAGAATATCATTTCAGATGTTGCTGTTTCTTTTTTTCCCAACTGTAAATATTTGGTTCCATTTTCATTGCATCTTGTACCTTATCTTTAATATCATATAAATAGAAACCTGCACAGTTTCTCCATTTACAAATACATCAAGATTCATTTGCGTGCTAAAAGCTTAAATCAAATATTTTAAACCGGACATGGATAAAACAGTAATCCACTGCTGGGCTGAATTCCAAACAAATAAAAAAAATAGATTTCATATCAAAGCAATAAACAATAGCAATGCCAATTACTCATTAGAATTCCTGTTCTGCAAACATGACTAACAAATACTTTCTAAAATCAATGAAAATAACAAAGTAAATCTCAAGCCCCCAAACTATCATCACTCTTCAAACTTTCCTCCTCGGCTAGACTATGTTGGTGTGCGTTTCTGAAATACTTGGATCTTCGAAGCACTTAGAGTTCATTTAAATGCTGAAGTCTGCCTATGCGATGGGAAGGAATCAAAGCATTTCCACTTAATTTCTAATTCACCTGTAAGCAAAATACCATGGCTCATTCTTTTTCTGAGCCATCAACAGTATTCCCTTTAAACTTGTATCTGTATCTGCTGCCAATATCCACCTTTCTGTGGGGATGGACCATGAGATTTAAGAGCTGCCCTAAGAAAGCTATTACCAACCCAAGAGTCACTGTGACTCACACACATCCCCATGTCTGAGTCACAGCTCCTCCTCTGCTCTACTACTGCCTTCCAAGATCCGAGGGAGGCAATTCACTCTCTAACAGTAATTACACCCGCCCGGAAAACAGAGAGGCTTGGTATTGCCAATCTGTAGTATTCAGATATTATGAGTCAGCCCCCGGCCCGAAATCATGTGGCTGGCTTAAAAAGTCATGTAGTTTTAAAAATATTAAGACTGTGGGAATTTTTTTTATTCACTTTCTGATCATTATTTTTAGCTGGTTGAAAGCGTGCTTTTCTCTCCCACCTCCTCTCTTCTCTGCTCTCCTGCAAAGTGAAAGGCGAGATTCTCACATATTGACTTGATTTCATGCTTCAGAAAAGACACTTCATAACACACCAGGCAGATTCAGACCACATGAGGTGGCACCACCACAGGCGGAGGGCCACCTTCCATGGTCCAACAGACACAGTTCAAGCTAGGACATCAAAGATTCACTCCAAATCTAACATCTTTTGTTCTTCACCCCTCTCAGTGCTCTGCTGAAGGAATAGCATGTAGCTGTAATAGCAGGGAGCACCGCTATCTGTATCAAGGTTTTGTGGAGGATGGGAGAATTTGTTTCAAGCCCCCAGAAGCAGGAATACATACTAAGCAACAACTGTTACCTGTGAAATCTCACTCAAATCTTACAGCTTGCACAGGTACAATTTAACTTTTCAGCAACAGTTTCTCCCCACGTGCTTTCTGCTTGGGATGGCCACCGCACAGCCAAAATGCATTAAAACAGGTTGACCCCAGAAGCCTTACAGCCTCCCGCACGGTCACTTACACCACCGAGAAATGCTGTTAAACTGCAGCTACCCAAGCAGAGATCAGGATCTGCTCCACTTCCATGTAAAACACAACCAGCCTGCAGATCCTCACGATCAGCCTTGCCAGCTCCTCGCTGCAGCCCAGCGAGGGCCGAGTGGCCAGATGGGATTTTTGGCCTACAGCCTCAACTTTGCCTCCAGTGTACTGAAGTCAGACCTAAATATTATATATTGGCGGGGTTTTTGCAGATTTATATGTACGAGGGAAATGAGTACCCAAAAGAGCATCTCTGCAGCAGGTGACTGCCTTTTTGAGTGCCTGCCTTTAGGGCTTTTCTTCTTGAAGGCACGCATAAAGCTTCTTATAGCCTGGTAATCAAAATCCCCTCTCTTGCTGCTCTGTAATATCTCCCTACGTGGCAGAACTCAAAGCAAACCAGCACTGCCCGGGGCTTCATGAATACTGTACCCTTGATCTCTTCATAGGTCAATGCTTGTGTCAGAGAGGCTGCATTGCTAGTGGGAGGATCCACACCTACTGCCTGCAGGACTGGGGCACACGTGCTGGCTGTAGGTTTCAGGGAACGGAGCTGTGACATGACTTCATAAAGAAAATATGGGCAAATGCAAGTACAGAAAGGGAGGCAAGACATGCTGATGTTGTTTCCATTAAAAAGGAAGAAATCCAATATTCTCTTGCAGTAGCATTTGTTTGCTTTTCAAACAAAGCCAGCACCTACAAAATCACTGCTCTTTTTGTGTCTTCTAGTTCGTACCAATATCCTGAATCACTTTGTCCTGAAATCCTGTTGTGGAGGTGGATTGAAACCTTTGGTCAGGTTAACTTTCAGCATTTAAACAAACAGGGACATACAAGGGCTACACAAGCTGCTTAGCAGCAGGTTCTTTTCCTTTCCATTCACAAGAAGGGTACAAAGAAGTACACAAGGAGGTTGTTCTATTCTACACCCCCTTCTCCTAGGAAAGGGGCAGTGCCTTTGAGTATAACACCATTTTCCTTGTCCTAAATAAAAATCTTTTACCAGTTGCCAGATGAAAGCAGCTCCTTCTCGGTTTCACTATTGGAATCACAAGACAACATATTCTTCCAAGAGTTTTACCCCCAGGTTTAGGCATCTCTGGCTTGTTCATCCTAAAGTTTTGGAGTCCTTCCACTACTAGTGGAAGAGAAATCATATGAAGAGAAAGTGATATAGATAGACACCACAAGAAATAATACAAATATAAAGGAAAATGTTGCCATAGTGCTCCATATACCAATATACTGTCACAGCTGGACTGAGCATGCATATGTGGTGATACAACTAATACACCAGTGGTCAAACAGACCACTCTATAGAAAAAGGAAAATATTATACAATTCTAAACAACAATTTTCCCCACCAATTATGTTTTTGAAGGAACAAACAAGAACAGCCTAACACTCACAAGTGCTTAACACTTCATAACAATGACTCCTATAAAAATATTAAAAATACTGTTGCAACTCGAACATCAATAGATACAGCCACCAGCTCTTCCAACTGGGCTTTTGTAGTCATTGTACCAGAACACATCTGTGACTAAGTTGTAGTGAACAAGATGTTCTCAAATCCATGAGTAAAGAAGAAAACCTTACAATAGGGTAAACATTAAACCTATTTGGTGGGCAGTGATGTGTTGCTGTCTGAAAATGAATACTGTTCTCCTGTATTTAATCCCTGATGACTCACACACTCCAGTATTCTTTAACAAAGAGTATGCTGGGCAATTTTTAGCCCACCTCCCCAAGGCATTGTCTTGTCAGGAGGTTACCATAAATCCCAGGCGTCCAACTTGCTCTCATCAATGTCAGAAAGAGTCCTTTGAGACTTTTTTCCCCCTGCAGGAAATGCTTTGCATCCTCATCCTAGAAACCCTTGCATCTATTCTTCATCAGTGTCAATAAAATAACATTGAAATGCTGTAGTACATCATTTTTAATGCATACCAAGTCCTACACGAATCAAGCCAGTGCCTACAGTTCGGCTCCACTCAGAGTGCATCAGCATTGCTTGTAACTACTGTAAATCGTCTAAAAAAGTAGGTTTGTCTGTAGGACTTTAAATCCAACCATAAACACCTTCACTTTCAATGATCCCTCCTGGTTCCCACCATGCCTAACACCGAAGCGTGGTCTAGGTTGCAACATGTGGAAATATAAAGAAAAAAAAAAGAATTTCGCAGTTCAGTGTTGTGTTGCTTCCTTTTCTCTCCAGAGGGTTGCACGAGGAGGGGGGAGGTCTAGCTAGCACAGTTGCTTCCCAATGGGAAGAAAACAAGCTGAGACGAATCAAGTGTTTCTCTGGTGCAGTCCTGCGTATTTGCAGAAAAAAAGAGATACACAACACTTCTTTCTCAACACACAAGAAAAAAAAAAAAACAGGAATCTGTTTTCTGTTCAGAAATTGAAGACTGCCTTCCCAGCGAGTGCTTGCCCATTAGGACCTCTCGCTCTTGGCTTTCTCCCAGGCTAAGCACTACCTCTCTCCCTTTCTGCAGTGTTTTTCCTTAATTTTTACTTCTCAAAAATATGGAAAGATATAGCATCACCCAGTCAAAACAGAGTTTGCAATTAATCTGCAGGAGAACTCTTGTCCATGCAAGCTCAGTTGCTCATTAGTTTTGTGCAGCTCATTGCCTTGGGTACCAACTTGCTGTTGTTTCATCTATCACCACACAAAGGAGCACTTAATTGCTCTTTCTATTTACTGTGAATGAAAGAGGTTAGTATATCCATCAACCAGTATAACCAGCGTCGCAAATGAACAAAAAATACACCCTACACAACAGTGGCCATTAATACCTTCAAGCAAAACAATATTAAGCCCTTTTTCATTGCTTTGAAAGCGTTAAAAACACAATCACTAACTAATTTTTAGTTATTAATGTTTTAGTCCCACAAGACTGTCCCACAGGGGCATAAGGTTTTACAGCAGTTATGCATACCTGTAAGATCTTTGAGGGATCTGAATACAGTACACCAGAATACCAGAATTTTTATGCTGCACAGCATTTCATAATTATAATCCAAATGTCAGTTAACTTCTTGACTTTGTATATGACACTTCTAAAAGACTAAATATTCAGGAACGTGTAATTTGTTTTTCTGGGAAAATATGCCACAAAATCTGCACATGATAGTTTCAAGGATTTTGTTGTTATGCTTAAATGAATAAAGTTTTCCAATAAATACATACAAAATAAATCATTGTGGCTGTGTAGTTTATACAGGCAATAAAATATACACTGCTTAGCATTAGGGACAACAATATATGATAAGAAAGCAATACAAGTACCATAGAAACTCAGACTCATAGCATATAAATCATAAAGAAATCTAATGGTTTGGAACATGCAAACAACCCTAAACTCAGAAAAGTTCCTCAGATACCATGGATGGAAATGTGGCCCTGCGAAGATTTTTGCCATTATTGCCAGTTTTTCTTGTCCTTTTAAGCATGTAAGAATGTAATGTAATGAAAGTAATTTCCTTTATTTGGATGTCTAAAGGAAAGTATAACCAAGTTTGCATATTCTGGACTCTTCTGGTAAAGTCCTAGCCGAAGATAAATTGCCATCAGCCACTTCTCTGTTTGCAGACCCCTGGCACTTGGCCAGTCCGTTTGCTCCCATGCAGCTAGCAAAAGCAAAGCTTGATTTTTCAGGACAAACATTCACCAATTGTAGCCTTACCATAAGCAAATGCTCCATCTCTTCTCTAAGAAGAAACTCAAAATAGTAAAGCACTCACCTAGTTTTCAGGACACAATATGTACAACAGCAATGAATGACTTGATCTTCTGTCCAAACAACGTACAGTAAGTCAGGTTTGAAGTGTCTTGAAAGGCTGGTGGCAAAATTTAGCTCAGTTCAAATTTTGGTCCCAGTCAGACTTGGAACATGTATGGGACTACAGGAGGGAAACAGTGGAGTAACACAGACCAGAGCCCGGTCTGATGCCAGCTTGTTTCTCCATTACATTGAGCTGCATGATCTCACTTATCTTAGTGAAATATGGATGCAAAATGTCACCATGCTGGAATTTTACCCTCTCAGTGTAAAATTAGCAAGCAAAGAAAAATTCCAGCATTTAAAATCTCTCACTTTCCCAAATACATCACTTTCTATTTTCCCTTTTCTCTTTTTAAAAAAGAAAGAAAATACATTTTAAAAAAAACCTGCAATATAATCGAAAAACAAAGCAGCTGGAAAAATCAGAGCAATAATAGGATCCCCTTGGAATAAACCAGGTAAGATCTCAAAATCCACATGAACAGGGTCAATTTTTTAAATCCTTAACAGAACTAAGCTTAATCTGCCATCCCTCCCCCTCTGACCTCAGTCCCTCGTTACTCGCAGCGGCAGCCACTGCAAGAAGTGTCACGAAGATAGAGAACATGAACCTACTTTGGTTTTTTTCTCCCAATACCAAGAGTACTCTTTCCGGGAAAAGACACAGAAACACACAAGTAACACCAATGATAGGTTATCCAGAATCTAAATAAGAGATATCAAAACTGAAGGCCAGATCTTCAGCTGTTAAAAATGAAAGCCAACACATCCATGCTGGTTTGCAGCAGCCATCAGTCTAGCCTATGCAATTAGTCCCAGCAGGGTCTTCACAAATATTGGTTTTTAACTGAGTAGGCCTATAATTTGTATTCCAGCTTCAGACAGACACATACATATACCTTGGAATATTTTTTCTTTAACTGTTCCGACTTTTCCTAAATGGAGTCCTTATAAATATTGCATACAAAATATTTTTTATTGAGGATAAATTTGAAAGTCAAAGCTTCACTTGGATTCATTTGTCAATGCAAAATAAAAATAAAACAAAGCTCAGCTATCATGGCAGTAGTCATTTCAAGAAAGCCTCCTTTTAGCTTCAGGTTATAGTCCTTCTTTAATGCTTGTGGCACAGGAAAGTTGTCAGTTAAATTACTGGCCTCCATATTGCCTTTTCTAAATTTTGTATGACTTTATAGCCCATTTCCTGAGTAGCAGTAAGTCCCGCTTCCAACACAAGAAGAGAAATCTGGTGTTTTGCTTTATCGTGCATATAATTCACAGTTTCTTTTTCTTCATTCAGTAGATTACTTTAGGAAAAAAAAAAAAAACCACAACTTCGAGAATGCCTTTTCAGGGAAGACAATTTCTACAAACGCCTCTTCAGTTTTTCTTCTACAAGAGACATTAGAACTATGTCATACTTAACTAAGCACTTTGTAAGCATTCATTAATCATGTAGTGCCCCTGAGAGGCACATTATGTAATGTTTAATCTGCTCAGCTGAGGCTGTAATACAAGAAACCTCTCAAAATTTTATCAGCTTTACAATAAGAAGAGATGTATTTTAAGTATGACCAGTGCAAGCAGGCAAGCAGTCACTCTCTGTCCTCAGATGGAGCCACCACACTCAGGTCCCTCCATCAACAGTAAATTTCCCCCGTTGATTGTAACAGAGCCATGTTTAAGTTCACAGAAAAGATGCACTTTTTCCTTCCAAAAGCCACTGCAAATTTTTTATGTGCAACTTCTGGATGCCCCAGGGTTGATTTGCAAAGATACTGACAGCTTTCCTTATCAGCCATGTACTTCCTAACACCACAACACACAGATGGGTTGAAGATGAGCCCCCAAACAGCAAAGTCCTCCCTGCAGCCAGCTCAAAAATCACCAGCTCAGCATAGGTGTTGCTCTGTATTCCCTTTTGTGGGTATTTAATGAGAAATAAGACCTCTGTACAGAAAAGGAACACAAGCCAGGGGTAGCCATCAGTAGCTCATCCATGACCTGCCTCTTTCCACACTGCCAGTAGGAAACATCTCTTACAACTAAACTCCCCTAAACTCCGCAGCAACCCTCTTATTCCCCACTTATGTTTATGCAGGATCAGCCAGTCCTGACTCTTTCCACCAATGTCAGTGCAAGCTTTAGAGAAAATCCATCCCCACAAAATATTAATGGGAAAAAGTGGCAGCCATGAGCTTCAGAGGCTTTCCATTGTCTGTGTCATATAGGGTCCAACAGAGACATTGCATTAATTAATATTTTGCTTTAAAGGATTTTTACTTAATATTCATACATAGTGACTGAAACAGTAAAGGCAGAGGAACAGAATTCACTGAACAACTCATAGGAAGGGTCTCCTTTGTATTTTTTTTCTTTTATATCTTTCTTTTAAATCTGCATTATGAGACAGAAAAAATTTTACACAACAGTATAAAAGCCTCCATAAACAGTGATGATTTGGGCATGAAAACATTTTTCTTTTTTCCCCTTATGAACAGCAGAAAAATTCTAAGTTCACAAAATCCTTGCTGCTATCACAACCAAAAGACACTTTGAAAGGACCCTCACAGAGGAATACAAATTATATTTGTGTAGGAATTTGAGGGAAGTCAGTCTTTGACAACACACCTGGAGATGAGTCATTTGTGTCGTCGTGGTCACCTGCATCCAATAGTCTAAGACACACAGAGCTGTTATCAGTCTCATTCAGATGTGGCCCTTCTCTTCCCAAGATGAATGCAGTAAATAAACAAATAAATAAAGATCACCTTTGTAACTCACAGAGTCACAGAATGGTAGGGGTTGGAAGGGACCGCTGGAGATCATCTCGTCCAACCCCCCTGCTTGAGCAGGCACACCCAGAGCAGGGGGCACAGGAACGCGTCCAGGCAGGGTTTGAATGTCTTCAGGCAAGGGACTCCACAGCCATTCTGGGCAGCCTAAAAATATTAGCATTTTCTAGTGCATAGGCCAGCTCTAACCAGTTTCATCAGCACATACCAATGAATGAGGGCTCAGCTCCAAGTCCACGTTAAATCCAGTGAACCTATTCCACATCAAGCTGGTATCTGGCTGGATTTTCTTCAAGAACCAGCTTAAGCAAAAGTTTGCTCGATGGTGTCCCTCAGTACGTGTTCATTCCCCAGCAGCCACCAGGAATGAACAGAAGCAGCAGCTGAGGGAGGAAGGTGAAAGTGAAGCATGGAAGTAGGCTGGGACATGTTCAGCAGTACTGGAAACGGAGCTGCAAGGAACAGGGCAATTCATTCATGGGGACATGCCAGAAAAACCAAAGGGCTCAGTAAATTGTCAGTGCTCCCTGCAAAGGTCCCAGGGAACAAGCAGGTCCCACCATGGGCAAGAGTAGGGAAGGACCCTGGATCAGGCCAGACACCGCCAGGGTTGAGTGTCAAAGCAGCAGAGCTGCTCTCAGGGGCTCATGGAGATGAAAGAGGAGAGAACTGCAGCAGCATCTGCAGCAGGGACAGGACTACAACAGGGCGAGGAGCACTAAGGGGAAGTTATAGCCAGTTCCCTCCACCTTCCATACGCTTAGCTATTGTTCCCTGCCAAAAAAAACAACAGAGACCCTGGCTCAAAAGAGCTGTTTCCTAATACATATGCATGTGTTTCAGGATCAGGGGGTCCTTTAAATTATTATACTTTTCCATTTATTAATGGAGAGATACTGATCTGCCTTTTGATACAAACAGGTCAAATTTAAATCATTCCTGATTTACAAGTGGACTGCCCTCATTCTGTAGCACATACAGCTTTCTGGAAAAGAAATTACCATTTCTAGACTTTCTCTTCATTTCTTGTATTCCCCTCCCATCTCCCAGTTATCAATATTTCAGTTTCACTACATGAAAATCTTCTTTGCCACTTCTTTCCTCTATTGCCATGGATCCCTATGCAGTCTTTAAAACTTCCATTTTAATCAGTTCTCTATTTCAAAATGTCTTGCTTTGTAGAGTACAAAGCTTTTTTAAACATTCGTTTTGTAGGTATGGACCTGCTTCCTTGTCATTATTACCTACTACATTCAGGTAAAAGCTGAACAATAGAATTTAGCTATCAAGACAACAGAGCTGTATATTTAAAGCATGCTACCTGTCCTACCAGGCCAAAAAAAAAAAAAAAAGCAAGCAGCAGGTTCACACTTGTGATCTAGTTATAAGGGTTTCTGCAGCTCTCCTCCTTGAAAGGATCTATTTAAATGTTGTATGACATCTATTTTCTCTCTGGGAAAATCTTTGTAGTGTTTCATCTTTCTTTGCCATCAAAAAAAGAGCTGGCTACACTGCAGCCCACTGGAGATTGCATATTCTCAGGCTCCCTGGCAGCGGCTGGCTGGTTTCACATTTCCTGACATCACTGAATCCAGCACCTCTTTTTTACCATTATTCAACGAAAAGTTCAGGGAGATAGCTTAGGTTTTGCTAGGCTTCTTGAATTCTTATTTTTCATCCACCACTGCACAAATGTGTCCCAGCATGCACACAACATCAGGGAGTTGCTGGCAATTAGTAAGAGCAGGTAATGAGGACACCTAAACTCTAATCTCAGCCCTGACACTGGCACACAGTAGTGGCACATTCTTTGGGGCAGGTCTGGGAAGTGTTTCTACAGTGCCAAAGAACTAGTTAATAATTTTGTTTAAAAGGAAAAGAAAAACCCAGAGGGGGAAATTGCTTTAAAAACTACACAGGAGCACTGACAAAACATGAGTCTAGAATATCCTCTTTTCAGAGCATGTCATGTGAGGTCCTTGGGACCAGACATATCACAATGCTGACTCACAACTATGCCACCTTTTCAGAGAAAAAAAAAAAAAGTAGCACCGTACATAAATATCTCTGTAAATTCTAGAGGATGCACGACTGGCATCTATTCCTTTAGCATAAACAGCATTTGCCCACATTACTTCAAGCTGCCTTCTTGTTTAGGTAATTTATAATAAGCCCGTAACACAGGATGACTTGGGGAATGGAGGTTAACCCAAGTTAAAGCAAGATGTGATTCTTTAATGCTGGATAGTGGAGAAGTGGAGTACTTATGCCCAAATGCATAATACCAGATCACAGGGGCACAGCTATAGACACCCAGTTTGGTATCACCGAGCAAGTTCTGCATGGGTGGAAGAACACGTCTACAGGGGTTGCAGGATTATACTGTAGAAGGCAGCTACTGCCCTTTTTCCTCCTGCTCTTTTTCTGTGTTCAGCTGGACACAGCTGCAGAGAGGAAGACTACACCCCAGGGAAGCATCTCTGAAGCTGCACAGCCTGAAGCCTGCACCCACCAGCTCACGATGACTGGCACTCTCACCCTGCTCCAAGTTCAGTCCCATTCCCTACACATGTACACCATCGTGAATCAGAAACACAACCCGCTTGAAGCCTAAGGCGTAGCGCTAGCTTGAGCATGGCGTGGCAGGAGAGCACGCCGCGCAGGAGGGGAAGAAGAGGCTGCTCCTCTGCCCTGCAGGCAGCCCCCACAGTGCCTGCAGCTGCACTGCCCAGCGGGACAAGCCCCAGGGCTCCCACACGGCTGGGCAAGGCTGGACCCCACTTGAGATACTGGTGTCAGAGAGCCCCAACAGTGGCATCAGCCAGTCATTCCCACAATCACTGGGGTTTTTTGTTTGAGAAACACTTTTTCTTCAAAGCACTACACAGCAAGATTTTATAAATTGGAGCTCTGGGACCAGGGGATCTCTTTGTTCATGGTAGCAGTGACAGAATACAAATGTGTCAGCTTCCCTGAGAACAATTCAGGTACCAGCAAAGGAAAATTTCTGCTGGTGTGTCTGCTTATTTATTCCCCTTACCCCTTCCTTTTTTTGTGTTGTTTGCACAACATAACAGTGTTGTTCAACAGAATTATATTATGTGATATAACATGCTACACTAAGCAGTCTGCAAAGAAAAGAATCTTTGGTTTAAAAGATCACTTCCAAATTATGTAAGATGTAGCACTGGATGTACAGGAGCAGATTATCCACTGGGAGAGAAAACCAACCCACTTTGCCTATCTCAAATTACAAATATACCTTTCATCATTTCACCTGATGTTTGCACATACACAAACAAAAACCTCACAGTAAACTGGCATGCAAAACCCTCTGTTAAATATACCAGCACTCAGAAAATAATATTTCAGGCCATGGAACAAAGGAGGAATAATTATCAACTAGAATGAGGAGAAACAAGCCCAATTTCCTAAAGCCTGCCTCATTTCAGTGTTCCCCAAGAGCAGCAGGGACAGACTCCCAACTCCTGCCCTGGGAACCTGCAGGGCTGTTACGAGGACACCACTGCCCTGACTTGGGCGATATCAGTCACAGAAAACAGTCAAATGCTGTCACGGACACTACAATCAGGTTGGTCTGCAACAGCCAAGGGAAAACGTCCCATTACCAGCTGTCCCAATTAAAGCGGAGCTTGCCAGAAGTGGACAACCAGTTCCCAGTTGTACAAGATACCAAAAAAGGGGGTAAAGTTCAGTGAGGCTGAACTGCAAACACAGAGTGGACTCTGCAGAGTTTGTGGGTCTGCTCTGGGACAGCACTAGGGATTTGTTGTTTGTGCTTACCCTGAATTTCTCACCCCACCCCAAGAGAGTCGGCTCTTACACTATGAATTAGGGATACGTCAAAACTCTGTGCGTGTGCTGAAGGCAACCAGGCCTCCAGATAATTGACAGAGAGGTGGACTGGCTGTCCTTGGAATTAATGCAGCTGAACAAAGGCTTTGGTGAAATGAGAAAGTCTAGAAGAGGTTTGCTGAGATCAAGATTTAAGCTTTGTCAGACCTGTTCACCATGGCTCGGAGCTGCCCAGACAAATTGCAGTCAGCAGGTAACTGTGGTGATTAGAGGGGGGGGGTGGGGGGGGGGGGTGCGGGGAAACAAGGAAACAAAAAACCAAACAGGAGTTCGAAAGTGACAGCCTCACGCTGACAGCGTATTTGTACTGAGTGGCTGTGTCACACAGCGCAGGGCGCAAGTCCCCGCTTTGCCCAGCCAGACCCACCAAGGGCCCCTTCTGCCAGGCCTCAGTGGCAGAGCCGCCAAGACACTGCCAAAGCAAGAGGAGGATGTATGGACTTCACCCACAGCCATCTCTGGTTGCAGGTGTCACCTTTCTACCAGCCAGAAAAGGGGTTCAGTGACCCAGCTTTGCAACATTAACTGCATTTCCAGGGTATATCTTCTGTCTCAAGCGAGGGTGGGTTTTAGCTTCACATCAAAAATACTACGACTGTCTATTTCCCACAGCTAAGCTGAGGTCCAGAGAAAGAACACCCTTGAACACAGGAAAACCCTACCACCGATCCCATGACTTTGTCCAAGTTACTTTTAGGAAATTGCTTTTCTTTGGTCTACACGCAACAGCACTCAATTTATAGCACTGATGGGACTGGTAGAGATCCACAGCCCCGCTCCTGCTGAAGCCATTGCAGAGGATCCAGGCTGGAGGTCCCACCAGATTTCTCCATCCTGAGGTTCATTTCAGCCACTTCCGAGTTTGCTTCTTCCCCCACCCTCCTGGTCTGAGCGGGCAGCAGAAATTCCCAACAGGGCAGGGAAGCGACAGAGACATGCAGCAGTCACTCCGCTACCCACAGGTAGGCTGAGGCATCCCTCCCTTGCAGGACAACAAGCAGAACAGGAGGGGATGCCTCATTTGCCTCTGCAATATTTCAACTCTCTCATTGTGATCAACTACTCGCCCACCAGCCCCCCAAACCCCCGGCTTGGGAGCCCAGACACTGCCTTGCACAATGAGGCACCCACCTGCCAGCTTGAAGAGGGCCCCTCCTAATTAACAATGCTGGGCATGGAGCACGCCATACCTGTAATGGCTTAAACCTCACAAGACTATGTTTTAATTATGGCTATGTTACAACAGAATCAGTTGCCTAATCAAGCTTAAATGAAATGCATATTTAGCAATTTTCATGCTAGCATTTCCAGAAATGTGATACTTGCACAATGAATTATTTATTTTGTATACATCTCAAGTATTTTTTAAGAACAAAACCAGCAAACCAATACTCCAGGAAGGTAGGTAAATAAATTAACAACACTTTTCTGAATTACCATCTTCCCTACTGTCTTGGCTGCCATGCACTTAGAGCTCTCACAGTAAAATGAATAAAGAGCATTCAAAACCTGTCAACCAAATTACAGTGCGCATTTCCCGTGTAAACATGTATGGAAGAACTCTTTTATTAACAACAACCTACAGTTAATATTTACTTTGTTTGCAAGCTTGGAGCTCCAGAGGCATCCTTGCTGCAGCAGCTGCAATAGGTATTCCAAAAATAGGTATTTCCCTATTAGTAGGCGAGTCTAAAGCTCATAAAAGCTGCTGTCTAAAACGACAGAATGACAACAGTAGTAGCCAGGTATTCTGCTCAGTGCACTGTAAGCTGCTTTCAAGGACATGCCCTCATCTGTGCACTGATCAGTGTCACTGTCCAGAAAAACAGTTAACCTGGAGCCCGACTATAAGCAGGTATATAAATCCCATTGATTTCTAGTGAATTTTAGGAAGGATCATCTGAAAGGTAATCAAGTTGACTATGAACTTAGGTAACATAGGCCCAGACTCTGGCAAAATATCTACTGACCAGGGCTAGAATTAAGCAAGTATTTCAGGTTATGCATATAGATAGTGCTTTGCAAGACAGTATTTTCTGTGATTTTACAACTCTGCGCAAATCTCTGCTTGTCTTTGCTCCAGCTTACCTGTTTAACAAGACAGTATGATAGCACTTACTGGGCTGTTATGAAGCATGCATAATATTGTTTAACACTTCAGATCCCACAATAAAAAGTGATGTGAGCACGAAGTATTGCTATAACAACATGGCATTATACTATCAAAGGAGTAAGTGTCATTAGAGTTATAGAGAGGAATTTTATTTTAATACTGTGCAGTTCTCTAGGGAGTCCGTTAATGATCAGCCATTATAGTAACAATAAATTACCTTTTACAGTACTTAAGTTTTCTATGTTATAAGCAGTAGTCAAAATTTAAAGAAGCAACAGATTGAATTCCCAGTGACACCTGAATTTTGTACATTGGCTGCTTTTGACAAACAGCAGCACAGAAAAGAAGAAATCAATATAGTAAAGCTTTCACTGGAAATAGAATTATCTTATTTCAGTTATCCATCATAATCCCCACTGAAATCATTAAGATTGAAGGGAACAGAGAAATCTGTAACAGGATCTTGGCAAAGGCAGAGGGGGATACTTTCTCTAAACCCTTAAACCTATACAGTTCTTGCTAAAGCTTGATAAGGTATGTTCTAATCCTTAATGTGTATGCCAATCAAATTCCATTGTCTGTGATTGAAATCTAGGTCCAAAGCTATATTTTCCCCTAATATTCCAAACCATTAGTCAAAGTCCACTGCTGAAATTTTGTTAATGTTTTGAGTTGGTCTCAGATAAGAATGATTCAGATTTTTAAGATCTTCACTTAAACAAAACCCACATATGTACATGACAGATGGTGTTAGACACGTAACACATAGCCTATAGTAGTGTAGCTATATATACATCTTATCTTTGCATAGTTTTATAGATAAGAATAGGTAGCATCACTTGTACAGTTAGTCACAAGTCTGGCAGGGGACCTGAAAGCTACAGAAAACTTGGACAAACAGCTCACAAGCATCTGGTGTCAGGAGATTCCCAGGCACCAGAGGTTTGCATCTGGCTTGCTCCCTTTATATCCCAAGCTTTTGGAAGGTGGTGTCAACTAAGACACAATGATAATTCATTGTTATAATGCCACTGCCAGCTGACAGTCTCCAAGCAGAATGGTGCAATCTGGGCTACTGCTAGAGAAGAACTGGGATAGTGGCCTGGTTTCAGTGCCTCACTTAGATCATCCTAAAGCCCTAAACATGCAATCTCCTGATCAACACTTATCCTTAGTTTTTCCTTGAGAGCCTCCAGGTCACATACTGACTAAGCCCAGTACCTGAGACCACAGCCTCAAGGGAGGTATGAGGCAGAGAAAATGGAACATGAATTTGGATAACAGAGCAAAGATCCCATGCTCCTAGTAAATGGAATCAGCTGAAATCACATCTTGACTCGTTGTCACTGTCAGTAATTAAATCATGCACATTTTTGAAGACTACCGCGCATGTTTGCCTTTCAGCTTTGTCATATGTCTGAAAAAAAATCAGTAATACTAAAAGACATTGTTTTACAGAGCAGAAAGTTAGGCTATACCACCTTCCATGTGAATTTGGTTCTTTGTAATTGGGTAAGCTTGGCCTGCTTTTAAAAATCTGCTTTAAGGTTTGCAGATTCCTTAAAGGTTGTTCAGAAAAGAAAAACCTTCAAAGACAAATATGCTAGTCCTGGGTAAGTGCAGCACTGGAGACAGGGGTACACGACAGTTGACTCTGTTATTCACAAACTAAGAGAGGTAGAAAACTACTTGTGAAAAAGGGACTAATTCACTAATTTAATGAACCTAATCTTCTGGACAATTGCTAAACACCTAAAGGAAATTTGAAATTTAATATTAAGTAAGACTGCTATTCCCAGAGTAAATAACAGATAAGTCTCTTAATGCACTGGGAAATCCATTCCAATCTTTTGCAGCTGTGTCCTTTGATATGGGCAAACAACAAATACATTGGGACATATCTCTCCCAGTGCACCTCTACTGGCATCAGAGATCAATGTGACCTATAGTATTTAAGTGGGGTTTACCCTAATACGAACTCACTCATAAGCCTGATTCCAATCCATTTTTAAGGAATGCAGAGGCTGAAGCAGATGTCACCGACATTAGCATCAGGCTCGGTAACTGAGTCATTACATTTGATACAGGATCTACTTATATCCCAGCTAAGATTAACTAGAACATGTGGTTACCTGTCAGACAGATCTTGTTACACAAATAACTGTCATGCCTTCCAAACCACAGCAATGAGATATGCCACCTCCATCATCTGTAGAAGTCAGACTGGCAGCTGCAGCGTTAGAACTAGCATTAAAATCAGCATTAAATGAAAGAAGTTTAAAATGCACCTTCTTTATGCTGGAAAATGAACTCCTCTACTTGTCCTCTAACCAAAGTCTGTGCACAGCAGTATTTGAGAGATATCTGCCATTTGTGTTCCAAAGTGGGTTCATTTTAGGGCTAGTGGTACACTGCTATATTGCTGTACACTAGAGGTGCTTCATACTAGGAGAACAGAGATTTCTATTGATTTATTAGTTAAAATTGAAGTTACTCCCCTAATCAGCATGTTTTCCCCTGCAAATATTGAGAGCAGCCCACTCTATTACTTTGTTTCTTGTGGTTTTCCTTTTTTTGAATCATCTCAACTCCTGCAGCTTGTACAGGTTGATTCAGTAAGCAAGTTCCAGAATCCCTGACCAACACAGCTGCACCAGCTAAAGCCAGTACACCAAAAATCATCTGTGCATTGTCTTCAAGTGAATTCAATGTGCAGCTCTGCAGGCATAGAGCCACTCTGGGAACATGGTTGGAATAGTAGAGAAACATTCCCATTTTGGTGAAGTACTCCTACATACACATGCCTTGCAATACAAAAATACTTAGAAGGAAAACTGTTGCTAGATATAATGAAGCTTCAGGGGATTAAATTTAAATATTTAAAAAAACAGTTGGAATATCAGACTGAAATATCTAGAAGGTAGTAGGGTAGGCTCACGATTGAGACTTCCTTTAGTAAACCTGCACGTGTCTGTCAGATACATACATTATCGAGCAACCATGCACAGAAATTACCATGAATATTCACCAGTATTTGTCTGGACTAAAGGATCAGACCTTATCCATAAAATGCAATCACACTCTTCAAATATTGGAAAAGTAGAAAAGTTTCTAGAGGCGTTAAAACAAGGCTGGATAGGATGTTGCTAAATACATGGAGCTATTCTACAACCAGCTCAAGTCAGAACACAGCTTCCACTCCTACACAGTATTTTGCTGGACGGATTAGCTGTCAGTGGCCTGCACTAGAGCTTTGCTCCACCCTGCATGTCCATACATCTTAGCAAGATCCTTATGAAAGGCTCTTTCAACTTTACCTACGCAAGGCTGTTCATTATGTACCTGCATCCCCATGAAACCACACTGTGCTGGTGAATCATTCTGTTGGACTGCTAAGACCCAGGCAGTCACATCCCATGACAGAGGGTGATGCAAGTCACTTGGCAATGAACCTAATCTCCTTACTGCTGAGGGGATGGAGGGAGTAAAGCACTGAAGCTTTCGAAATGTAATTAAAAACATGTGTTATCTTCCAAATGACTGCATGATCTTAGAATGGTTCTGGGAGCATTTAAAGTAAACTGTGCCCCATAAAACAAGACCACAGACTACAACAAACTTGAAAAATATTAATAAGGTACTGTCTAATTAAAGTTAATTTGTCTGGATTAATTAGTGGACTTTTGGGAACTTGTTTGTAGAGCTTCGTAGATATGAGACATCTTCAGTACTGACTACAGGTCATTCAGTTACTACCAAGACTAATCCCAAAATGCTTGAGATCAACAGGCACATGTGGATACATAAAAATCTCCTTCTAAATATCCTTTAAAAAAACCCTAATTTCTAGCTGGGAAGAGGACTCAGATAATGGCCAAATGCTAAGAAATCTGAAGGAAGAAATCCTGTAAAATCCCTATGTATGTAACATGCAGATTTGCATTTTAAATGCAATTTCTGATTTCCTTAGAGTACCTAATGCTGAGAACAAAAATTTTTACACAATCCAAAAGCACTAAAAAATTTTAATGGCTTTCTCAACACGTACTGAAAGATGTTGCTGAAGGATGCATGGCAGGACCACAGACCACTGGACAGATTGTTTTGCTTTGTATATGGCTTCTCTCATACAGCACTTTGGATTAGATATTAGCATAAGGACCATCGAAAGGGACTGTCATACATTAGAACCCACACAAAAAGCAATATCGTATCTCTCTGTAAATCTGATTATCTGACTGGGCTTCCCAAAGAGGAGTCCAACTTTTATTGCATTAAAGAAAAGGCACGATTGCCACCACTGCCGCTATTGCAATGCTATTTTTGAGCAGATAGGCATGACATGGAGATCACCCCTGAATACTGTCATTCTCATTGCTTTAGTCCAGGCTGTTTCAATAACATCAGAAAATGTTTTATTCATATTCATAATAAAGCTTCAGAAGAATGCACATTTCACTTGTGTTACTGGCTAAACGACTGTATTAAGTATCCTAGTTGTCAATGACAGCCTAATTGGTAGACCCTGAATTTGAGGAAACAAGCTCAAAAGGGTTTCCCACCAAAGGACTCAGGTTTTACAAGGGAACAACCTCCATCAATATAGTCATGAAAGAACCCAAGTCAAGAGTAAGACAACAGAGGGGCTGAATTTGATCCCAGTGAAGCAACTTCCCAACACAAGAGGCAAAAAAGCAACTGTAATTCTCTGCCTTGAAACTCCCTAAGCGCAGGACTACTCTCACAGCACAGAGGAAGAAGAATCTACTTTAGGTGCTGCTGTGTTTCACAAGTGCCAGAGCTGCTACAACAGCCTCTCTGGCTGTTTCCACAGGGAAAAGAGATCAACACTTCATTATTCTTCTGGATTACATTGACACTTGGCAGGCTAAAAACTTACAGAAGTCAGTCCAAACTGTTCTGTGCAAAAATAGTAACCAAAGATTTGATATTCTAATTGAATGAGTGAGCGTGAGTGGATGGTTACATCCTACCCTATGGGCAACAATTCAGACTATCCAACATGCTTTTCAGATTTTAAGGTTGTGAAATACATACAAAAACACTTGGAAACTGATGCTAACATCCCCAGTGCATTTGTAAAAGGCACCACAAGGTATTCACAACAACAGAGACTGGCCACAAAGAACTTTTTTCCCTCATCATATAGTCCTATGGGAGAGTGCTTAATTTCTTCTATAAATCAGATGAACCTGAGTAGAAGACCAGGTCCCAGGGATATGCCCAGCAGAACAAGGAGGAATTAAGTTCGAAAGATCTGCTCTACATAGCTCATCAACAGAACATCACTAGTCTAGGAGGAAAATCCAGACAGGATTCTAGGTTAGGTACCTCTGATCTGGTTCAACATGTGCAATTAAAATATACACTACAATATCTCTAGTTTTCCTAATCTTACAGATACTGTCTCCATTCTGGTCACCATTCTGAGGGTCAAATTTGGTCTTCCAAGGAAATAAGTGTACCTACTGTACAGGAATATGGACCATGCTGGAAAGATTACTCCCACCTCCTGTACCCCTGGGCACTGAAGGGAGAAATCCCAAACTCTCTGCTTCCCGGTCATTTGTTGTTTTTCATCCCAAGAAAGGCATAAGCATAGCAATTCATCATATTAGCGTGCTTACAGACTGTAGCTTTCCTTTCAATAGCATTTAATGCTAAATTCTTCAAAGGTTTCTAGGAAAAGAAGCTGTCAACATCCTATCAGATGTTTAGAGCCACACACTCTTTACCCTGAATAGTCATCTTTTGCTCATTCAGGTTTTCTCTATCAGTTCCAACTGAAGTCTTACAAACTTTGAAAACAGTTCCTTTAGCCCAGGAGAGCTTGTCAGGCTCCTGTCCATTCCTTGAGAGGTATTTGTAAAAAGGACCGTCTTGGGCACAAAGTAACACACCATCTACCTACACTTAGATTCTCCACCCAGCTCCCAAGAAGTTCCTGTACACCATCCCCTGCCTTCCCATCATTTCAACAAGCCCTTTTATTTTATTTTCAGAGAGAAGCTGGGACATGAGCTAAGCAATGTTATGCTCAAGGTAAAAGGTAGAAGTGTCAGAGACCTAATCTATATAACCTACTGAAAACAGCATGGACACTTCCCAACATTGATGGCAGTGAGCTCTTTGGATTTCTCATGAGAGTAGTTGAGGTTAAAAAACAAACAACAACAAAAAAACCTTTAACATTAAGGCTGTCTCCCATAAGAAAACCATCTCTGAACATGAAGCTTGGCCATCAGCTAATGAAAAGGCTTGTGTCACCAAGGTGACAGAGGGTGCTATAGGCTGTCCTGCAATGGACAACTCTTCCAGGAAAGTTCAAGCACTGCTGAGGTAGAAAACATCTTCTCCACGTTTCCTCCATTAGTTTTAAACCAGCAACAGCTGGAAATCCCATAATAGCCTGTCATGGCATAAGGTTGATAACCTACTGTAACCTTCAACATGTCTTTAAAGCAGTGTTCACAATTTCCCAAAATAGAGCGTGTGAGCAGATGTTTGAGAGAAAAGAAAGCAAACATCTGTCCTGCTAGAAATGCAAATCCTCCATACCCACCCCCTGCCACTCTGCAGCTTGGCACCAACCCACCCTCAACTCCTGCAGCACGTGGGCGGACAAAGAGAACAGCCCAATCCCCGCATCGCAGCAATCAGCTCCACACTGGATTTCAAGTAATGCATAGCATTAGGCACAGCCCAAGATCATTAATGCAAATCCAGGCTGGCATCCATCGTATAGGATCTAAGCAAGCAGGCTTGGGGTTAGCTGGATGTCCTAGCTGTGTTTACCAAAAGGAGTTTTGCAAGTAAAAGGAGATGAACTGCTTGATTGTCTGATGCCATGTGCACATGTGAACCATGTGTGTGCTTATGCTTCTGCTCAGTTGCTTGCCACATGCAATAAAGCTGAACTAGTGCAAGAATCATTGGAGCGCCAGAAGGAAAACCCTAGCTGGTACTTTAATTGAAAGAGTGCTTGTTTGCAGTGTTCTCTGCTGGCAGCACGAGCATTTTAAATAAAACATGATCAGTAATTTATTTAGCAAGGAAGTCTTTGAAAACTTCTTTTGCACAGCTCTTACTAATTTATGCCACACAAGATTAACCCGCCTTTCGCTCCACATGTCTACATGCTTGAGGTGGCTCAGGGCAAGATCCACATTAATATTGCTCTAAAATATTACATTTGGGCACCTTTCTACGTCTGTACTAGCCACTCCCCTGCCTCAGAGAACTTAGAAAAAATAAAATCTAGTCAAGGATTCACTCCCTTGTTCCGAAGATTCAGTTTGATTCTTATCCAAGTCAGTGCTTTTTCTTCAGGAATATATATTATTCATTCTACACATCATGGTGCTGATCAAGTGACTGTAGTGCACAGACACCTTTACGCAATCAGTACAGCTCCAGCTGTACATCTGAAATAAGGTGAAAGATTTTATGCTGTAGATGTGAAGTATTTACATGTGCACTGACACAAAGTACATGCCAGTATCGGATAACCCACCATACTAAGGGACGAAGAACTAAAGTACCTGTGATTACTTGGAAACATTCCTGTGAAGTTTAGCCACAGCTCTGTGGGTGGGTTTGCACTGCCAGAGTGGTTTAAAGTAGATATTGAATCTTGGTTCCCGTCGTTCCCTCTTCCCACACATGTGGGGAAGCATGTGCATATTTGTGTGAACACAATTTTACACGTGTGATACATACGTGTACATATGTATAAAATGTATTCATATGAGTATACACACGCACAATGCTTGTATACACATAAAAGTTCTTTTCCCTGAAAAAAAAAGTGAGGAATAAATTTAAAAATTTTTTAAAAGCACACCATTTTGTAAGTCCAAAGCGATCAGTTTATCTTTCCTCAAAATGGCACCAACTTCCAAGATAATGACCACAATTGATCAACAATTTCTTTGGCACTTATAGCCTGGCTCATCTTCCATTTTTATTTTCTATCCTGCCTATATTATTATCTAAATATATCCAGCCTCTTTTGTGATGAGGAGGAACCTTAATATTTTGACAAATTTACTATAATTATATGCAATAATAGGCTTCAGTCATTACAACTTAAAATTACTGGGCTTAAGAGATGTACACTTTATTTGTGTACCCTCAAGCCTTGGTATAACAGCAATTGTTGTTTACAGTTTCAGAAAGTTAATTTTAATCACAGCAGTTTTTCGACTATTTAGTAGACCTTCAGGAATCTCATGCTTTCTTTGATCAAAGTCTGAAGTTTGGTCAGCTACAAGTGTCAAAGGGACAATAAAAATGTATATGTATATATGCATGTGTACACAACATATGTATACATTTTATATACTATAAAATACTATATTTGTTTATATAGTTATTATACAGCAGTATTTATAAATTGTGTCTCAGTTTTGTAGCATTTCTTTTCAGATCATATTTTGGGAATGTATAAGAGCCAGTTGTTTGAATTTGCATTTGTTCTAGCATATTTAATAGAAAACTTAGGAACAGGTTGTAAATAAATTGAAAATAGCAATTTATAAAATTATAAACAATAATATGGTTCAAAGTTAGAACTGCCACTGAGAAGAGCTCTCTAATATTTGGACTCACTTCCCAGCTCTTAGGTCAGTGCAGACTTCAGTATTTATGTCATGAAAAGCAACCTTCTAAATACATTTTAGGCAAACTTCAAATTGAGTGGAGAATTGTAAAGACTTGAACAAAAAGAAATCTATTGAGCCCTAAGTCTTATTGCAAGTAGACCATCTCTCATATAGAACTTCCTATTTTGTTGGGAAAAGTCAATTTGTTTAAGCCAACTTCAAAGCAGTATTTATCTCACTGAAATGCTTTTTCTTCTATAAACACTCTAAACTTTTCAAGTTTCATGTAAAAGGTGCATAGTTATGAACACTGCATTTATTCTTAGCCACGCTCTTTCAGATACTTCTCTTGTATGAGGAGAGAGTCAGTTTGTGTACAAATACAGCACAGCCAATTGCTGCTACAGGTCATTTCACTATAAGGTAGTTTAACTGGCAGAAAGTCAGTTCTGGGGATGTCCAAGCAAACCATCAAATCCAGAAAGACCAGCTGGTGAGAACAGCACATGAATGTTTTCTTGAACATTATCGGTGCTTAAAATTATCATTAATAAATTAATTATATTTTTAAAACGTTTTGATACCTGAATTTTGATATGGGTTTTCAGAATCATGTAAATGAAGATCCCACTCAAATCAAGTCTTGATGAAACCAAGAGCAGATTTTATGACCTAAGAGGAAGCGGAAGACCAAGCGGAAGCTTAGTTCTCACTGCAGGGATGCCTTTGAGTTTCCCGCTGCACAAATAAAGGCTGTACAGCCTCCTAGCTGAGAATGCATAACACAGGTCAGCTTTTCACAAACAGGAGCTGCTAACAAGCCAGCTCAGACAGGTGTTTAACTACCAAAAGCACGACAACAGCTTCATCTGAATTAAGCCGGTTCTTGGAAAGCTTTGCTCAGCACCTTCCATATGAGGAGGCATTAAGCCCCTCTCACTCTGCAGCACTCACTGGACAGCGTCTACATGTGTCCGATAGCTCACTAGCTCTGACCACACTCCCAGTTCTCGCATTTTCAGTCTGTATTACATCATTTCCAAACAGGATAGGCAGCACTGAGCCATGGTGAAATACATTTTCAGCCAGCTGCACTTGATTATTAGCCTAGGTGTCAGTGTGAAACATTATTTCTCCTGAAAATCTTTATTAGCAAATACAAACATGCTAAATATTTAAGGCACAGTTACATGATCTATTGCTTAATGTAAGTGCAAAGAGAAAGCAGTACACTAATCTGTTGAACATACAGCTTGGTTCAACTTAAAGGATCACTGAGTAACAAGCAAGATAGAGCAGTGCTGGGCACTGGTTTTCTCAAAGCACAGCAGAGATCATATTTAACAATAATGAAACAACAAGGAGGCCCATCATTTTTGTGGCTTCAATTTTATTGTCTTCAATAGCTATTTATGGGGTAGTGGCTAGAGAGAACTGGGTTCAGCAAAGCCTGGTTTAAGGAAAGATTAAATCTCATTGTAATCTCCCCAGCCTAGCCAGGTGCAACTCCACTGAAGTCTCCATGGCTGTGTAGCATAAAACTAGCACAGACATCAGCAGTAAGGACCACATTTAGAAATTATGATGGAAAGAGGAGGTAAGAAAAACATCATCCATCTCTTCTGAAGAATCTGTTTGTAAAATCAGATGGTTTTTACACTGTAAAACAAGTAGTTATCATCTCAAAACGCTATATTTAAAATGTCGTGTTATTTTAGACATACTTTGTTTATTAAATTGGTGCAGATGGAATAAGGAGGGAGAAATTCTTGGATCTGTACCTCCCCCAGACACTTGAGAGCCCAAAATATACACCACTTTCCATTATTTAATTCCACGGCAGCAGTTCTTCCTTTTCCACAGCTACTGCGTCCATGGGCAGCAAGATCCCTTGGTTCCCTCCAAGCATCCAGCCCCCGCCCTTGTACTGCTGATACCCAGAAAATAAGCCTACTTCATTGTGCCCATATTGATTTTGTAGAGCTAGAACATCTTTGGGAAACAGAGTCTACAACTCGAATAAAGATGATCTGATTAACTCTGCAATTGTACTTATTGCTACTAGACCCCTTGTTTCTTCTTAACAGGATTATTGATTTAGAGTTTATACCAACTTAAAAGTAACAACAAGTCATGCTGTGCACAGAGATAAAGCAAAGAAAGAAATAATCACTTTTAACAAGGAGGACAAAATACTACTTCTCTGAGCATATAAATTAAAACAGCACAGCTGTTAAAGTAATTGATTTGTCTGGTATCTTCCTGTAAAACCCAGGGATGCATATACTTCGTGGTGGTCCCAGGGATAGACAGTAGCTTTCACCTGACACAGCAGCACCTCCCTCCCTGAACATGCCTTTGTCTTCCCCAAGATGGGTGGCTAGTCCTGGTTAGATGCAACCATGCAGAGAGGCCTGACAGGGAGGAAGGATGCAAGAACTGCCTGTGGAATAAGGGTGAAGGCCTTAGTTTGGACAGCAGAGTTGCCCCGATTTACACCAGCACAGGGAAAACAGGCCAGTCACCTTCCCTACCTCATAAATGACATTTGTAGAAAATCTGAGACAAATCAATGCATATATAAGAAAAACATTCTCATGTTTAACAGTCAGCATTATTATTGTTGACCCCTGAATTTTTATTTTTTCAATAAACACACACAATAGCCCTTTTAGCACAACTACTTCTGGAGTAAGGGACAGCAACCAGGTAGTATATATTGTGGGGCAGGAAATGCAACAAAAACCCACAAGTTATCCTCCTCGGTGGAGATACGCTGCAGGATAGTTATTCTGTGTAGAACCTGCATTGTTTTGCAGAACAAAAATCCAGGCTGGTCTTTCAAGGGAAAAAAAATGGATCACTGCTGTGATTCATGGAGGGTGTTTAAAGAAAAAAAAACACACACACAAACAAACCCCAAAACACAATACCAAAAAAACCACCAAACACCACTACCACCCAACTTAGAAATTATGCATTTACCCTAACAAAATACAAGTCTCCACTCCAATTCTACAGTTACGGACATGCTGAAGTGTTTCCCTGAATTTGGCTGGGACTATTTACTGCGGGTGCAAAGCGATCCTTCTGTTTCAACTCCTATGAAAGACAAAGTTAACATGTACATCACGAGGGTTTAAAAAAATGGATAGAAAAGTTCAGAGACATATTAAAGAGGAATTCAATGCTGAAACCTGAGCTTACTGCAGAAGTCTCAACAGAATGTTAATGTCAAGAACTACCTATTTGTAGGGAAACAGTATAAGCTCTATTGAACAGTTTAAGAGATCCAATCCCTAAATAAAAGAGAAAAAATAAAAGAAAGTAAAAGTGAACAGGTATTGATCATCTCTAGGGGAAAGTGCTGGGAGGAAAGACTACACACACAAATTAGGCAGCTGAAGACTACTGGATTTCAATTTTAAGATAATTATTTTACTACTTTGTAGTTTCAATTAAAGTCCATGTTAAATGAATTAATAGCAGAGGAAGTAACAGATCTCCAAAAGTAGATGTCTACAGGGAATGATCAGCAAATGACAGTATGTTCCATGTTCCACATGGACTCATACCAGGCCTGGCAAACTCACCACTGCCATCTATGATATTAAAATAAATATATATTCTACTAGCAGTGAAATTACAGGTCGCACAAAAGGACAACACAGTGATAAATAAGGATGAAAAGGCAAAGAGAGTGGCCAGGACAGCTTAATATATTGGGCTTTTTCCAACAGAAGAGGTTTCAGTAGAGCCAAGACACAAAGGTATACGTCTAGGAACAAGCAGCATTCAGCATGAGAAACTGCATCCTAGAAAGCAGACTGAATAAAGGATTTGGACAACATAAAGAACAAGCAATTTGTTAGGCATTCCCAGTGGCAAAGCTATCTAATATCATCCCTGAATATATGAATATATGAATCCCAAGAACAGCATCTGGGAGCAGAGCTGATATTTGATTTCTCTACAGGGCATTGGCAAAAACCAATTTCTGCTTCAGACCTGATGTTGAAGAAAGACTCATGATAACGGAGGGGAAAAAAAAAACCCAGAAGTGTAAGTGGTGCAAGAAATACCCAAAATTACTCCTAGCTGTTCATGCAACAGGCAGAAGGCAGCCACAGCTGACTTGCAAGGAAGAAAGGTGCCTAAGAGATAAGCAGGACAAGCCCCGGCAAGGTCATGGAGCAGATCCTCCTGGAAACCACGCTAAGGCACATGGAAAATAAGAAGGTGATTGGTGACAGCCAAAATGGCTTCACTAAGGGCGAATTATGCCTGACAAATTTGGTGGCCTTCTACAACAGCGTTACAGCATTGGTGGGTGAGGGAAGAGCAACTGACGTCATCTACCTGGACTCATGCAAAGCATTTGACACTGTCCTGCATGACATCCTTGCCTCTAAATGGGAGAGACACGGATTCAATAGATGCAGCACTTGGTGGATAAGGAATTGGCTGGATGGATGCACTCGAGAGAGTTGCAGTCAACAGCTCTATGTCCAAGTGGAGACCAGTGACGAGTGGTGTTCCTCACTGGGACCAGCGCTAACGTCTTCGTCAGAGACACGGACAGTGGGACTGAGCAGCAAGTTGGCAGACAACACCAAGCCGTGTGGTGCGGCCAGCGTGCTGGAGGGAAGGGACGCCATCCAGAGGGGCCTTGACAGGCTTGAGAGGTAGGCCCATGTGGACCTCATGAAGTTCAACGAGGCCAAGTGCAAGGTCCTGCACATGGGTCAGGGCAATCCCAAGCACAAATACAGGCTGGGCGGAACATGGATTAAGAGCAGCCCTGAGAGGGAAGACTTAGGGGTGTTTGACGAGAAACTTAACATGTCTCAGCAATGTGCACTTGCTGCCCAGAAAGTCAACTGTATCCTGGGCTGCATCAAAAGAAGCATGGCCAGCAGGTCGAGGGAGGTGATTCTGCTGCTCTTCTCTGCGCTCATGAGACCCCACCTGGAATACCGCGTTCAGCGCTGCAGCCCCCAACATACAAAGTACATGGACTTGTTGGAGTGAGTCCAGAGGAGGGCCACGAAGATGATCTGAGGGCTGGAGCACCTCTCCTATGAGGACAGGCTGAGAGAGTTGGGTTTGTTCAGCCTGGAGAAGAGAAGGCTGCGGGGAGACCTTATTGCAGCCTTCCAGTGCCTGAAGGGGGCCTACAGGAAAGCTGGAGAGGGACTTTTTACAAGGGCATGTAGCAACAGGACATGGGGTAACAGCTTTAAACTGAAAGAGGGTAGCTTCAGCTTAGATATAAAGAAGAAATTCTTCACTCTGAGGGTGGTGAGGCACTGGTGCAGGTTGCCCAGAGAAGTTGTGGATGCCCCATCCCTAGAAGTGTTCAAGGCCAGGTTAGATGGGGCTTTGAGCAACCTGGTCTAGTGGGAGGTGTCCCTGCCCATGGCAGGGGGTTGGAACTAGGCGATCTTTAATGTCCCTTCCAACCCAAACCATTCTATGATTCCATGACCAATGAGTGAAACCTGAGGCCACACAAAATCAAACTGGGGGAGGGGGAAAAAAAATGCATACTATCTTAACCCTGAGAGAATTGACTGGAACATACTGCAAAGGGAAATGTGGACTCAGTGTCTGCTGACATGTTCAGACCACTTTCTAGGGAATCCGTTTTATAGAGCAAATCACAAGCTCAGTAGAGAAATAACTGGGATCCTCGAGAGTCTACAGAGCTTGTTACTTGGAAGATGTTTCAAGCTGAGAATTGCAATTTACTTTTCTTTGGTAACTTTTGGGAATAAGGAGCTCTTATATTCCTGTGCTACAGTTTTCAGGAGTACACAGTGTGCGATAAGGAACATAGACCTTCAAACTACTTCCTCTGCCTATAATGGCTCAAATCCAGTCCACCTCATGTTAGGCACTTTCTGTACCACTGAAGTTAAGAACATACTTATAATTGCCAGTCTCAGGAAAAGAAAGTAGTTTCTAAATAACAGCTCAATTCTTAAAGGCATCTTAGCACATCTCTCTTCTCCAGCTGTTAAGGAGAGTTTCTGTGATGACTACATTATTAACTTAGATCCCTCAAGAACTGGTCCAGGGAACTAAAAGGGTGCTTCACCATGCCCCAGGCCACTGGGCCATGCCTGAGCCAGGCTGGTGACCTCACTAAGATTTTTGTAGCTGCAACTTTCTTCTAAACCCTTTTTTATCTGAAGTCAAATACTTCCGTTTCATTTTTAATCCTTGTGTAACAAGATTTTTTCCTCCATACTGCACCCCTCTGCATTATTAATTTCAACAAAAGACAGCGTCTGCTATTAAAAATTTCATAATAAATATTATTGCCAAGTGCTGATGAGCAGATGTTAAGCAGCATTTAAAGATTACAGGACCAAGGTAGGTCAAGTTATTTTAGTTCTCTCTGGAATCTAGAAAGCTCTTTTAAGCTGATTTTATGACGAGCCCGATTGCCTGCTTTCATTACTAGAAATTTGGCATATCTAATCCCCTTGTTTCATATAGCAGAGCGTGCTGAGGGACATGAGTGTTTCTCTTCATTCAGTTTAATCAACCAGCTGCAGTTGCATTCAATCACCTTTACTGGAGAATGAGCCTTCACTCACTATGGCTTCATCTAGAGAATAAATTGGTATGCACAAGGAGATCAGGACTGCCGGCAATTGTACCGCAATGTCGATTCAGACCTATAATAATAGTCTGTTTGCATCAGTGACCCAGTATACATGTAAACAGTCTGTGTAAGTCCAAAAATAATGGGCAACAATGCAAACTAATTCAGCTTGAAGCTGAATGGAGCAGTACACTATCTGAATGCCATTTTTTTTTGGTGGAGCATCTGATTAAAGCTAGTAAGAATTCCCTTCAGCTTTACGAGCCTGTTTCTCCCGTCAATAGTCAGCAGGCAGAGAGGGGACACCCTCTAAAGGATGACTGAGCAAAGCAGCCAGCAAACTCTGGACACAGCTCTCTGGAGGATGCCCAAAACAGACATCCATCCTGTTTGGAAGTCAACATTTGTGACATGCGCCAAAAATCTCAAGTTTCCGGGTGGACTACATGTCCTGCTCAAGGACCCTTGTTGACTTCATGCTTCCTACCATTAGTGTGTGTGTAGCTTCCTCCTAGCTCAAGTTCTTACCACCTGCTGTGGTTAAAGACTGTAATGACCCAACTAGCTTAAATAGGGAGGGAAGGACAAAGCAGCAACAGGCACCACTGTCATGACTTTTGTACCAGTAGAAAGTGTTGGGGTAACAGAGTCTTCTGGAGGCATAAAACCTTTGGACAGACAAATCCAAAGCAGCTGTTACACTGAGATTTGGAAACCTCACCCACTTGCTCTAACAGAAGCAATCAATAGCCACAATGAAGTTTCCTTTCTCCCATCCTCTGTGTGTTTTAGAGGAAGGTAAACATCAAACCCAAATTGTGCGCATTAAACGATTTGTGTGCAACAATTATGACAGAAAAATATGGAGCAAACGAAAATACTTGAATAGAGCCATTAAGCTTATCTCTTAAGGGGCAGTTTCAGAAACACAGCTGAACTCAGAGGCATGGGCTTTGATTTATTTCCCCCACCCTTCCAATTCAGAAAACAATTTAAATTCCAAGAGTGCTAAGATGACCTTGCATTCTCCTCTGCTTGCCTGCTAATTAGAGTTTAACAAGTGGTGCTTCCAGCCCTTCATAGCACATCTAGAACAGAAAGTGATGCAAATGTGAACTGATAGGATCAGAGAGCTTTACCCTACCATCAATTTCTACATAAATCCAGATGGGACATCAACAGGAATTTTGTAGACAGGAGATGGCCCAAAGCCAAGAAGAAACAGCACTAATAAATCTTACTGTGGTCATGTTGTTCTGTTACACTTCCATCCTTTTTGAGGTTTAAAATATTGCAGCAATTCCCATCTGGGGCAAGGCCCAGAATGTAATTTTATTCTCTTCTAATGCTTTCAGCTGATAAGGCTGTCAACAGGCAAGTTTCAGTCAGTGAAACCAACATAGCTTCAGTGAGCCAGGAACATTTACATCTTGAGAGATAAACTATGTGTTTGCAAATACAATATACCTTAGCATAGCTCTTAATTACATCAACTTGCAGTTTTCACTTAGGCATTGATAATGCAACATATTACAGTGATTTTTCTAGGAAGAAAGCAAGGTCTCTAAGAATCCCCCACCAGTCTTGATTTTCTGCTCCAGCTAGATTTTCAAAGTCATATTTGGAATTCACCCACCTATTATACAATACCCATATAGACTGTTCTTACAGGTGTAATTTGATTAAACAAAAGATTTATGGAATTTTGTTTTGAATCTGTATTTTTCAAGGCCAAAAAGCATGCAGAAATGTTTTAATAATGTCTGAAATGCTGCTCTGAATACAGTTAAATAACAAAGAGCTCATGTAACTAGATTTGTGCCATGCACTATTATAACAGCATTGCTAATCCAAGAAGATGCAGAGGTATCAAAGGGATGCTGAGGAAGCACCATAGCAATGCTTCAGAATCAAGTAGAGTCTGTCAGCCCTTCAAGACACACAATTTTTATACAATTGCCACCAACAGCCTTTTATACTTAGAAAGGAAAGGAGAAGGTGGTGCTTTAGAAGTTTTCTGGGAGTTTTTCCCTCCATATCAACAAGCCCTTATGGGAAGTTATAAAAAAACTGGGATGCAATATGTTGCATATTGTTTAGACTCCAAGCAACAGGGGTCCCATATCCAAAGTCCACTAAAGCTGATGGATGGTTCCCAAAGCTTTAGCAGACTCCTGATCAGCCCGTCATATAGTCAATTCCCTGTCTTTCCAAACTGTAGCATACACCTTCTGCTAGTTCCAGCTGGTTTTTTAGTAGTGAAGAATCATTTCTCAATACCACTAAAAAAATAGAAATAGCTGAAGAGCCTTTATTGCTAACATAGCCCCAGAAGTGCACAAGAACCACTTGCAAGACTGACATGGGTTTCTACAGCAACCTGTTTCCACCTTGGTGTTTAATTCAGACTGCTCTAGAGCACTCCTGTCTGCATCTGGAAAAATAAATTATTGTATTTCTGGTAATGAAAAGGGATTTGATACTCACACACCCCACAGGAGTGCAGGCTGAAAATGAGCATATCTGAAGCCAGTTGATGCAGTCCAGCCTCCCAAAATACAAACTTGACTTTTAAGCAAGGACCGAGGGGAAGATGGTTCTTTCCATAGAATGCCCTGAGCTGGAAGGGACCCACAAGGATTGTCGAGTCCAACTCCCGTCCCTGCACAGGACAACCCCAAATTCACACCGTATCTCTCTGAGGGCGTTGTCCAAGTGCCTTTTGAATATCACCAGGCTGGTGCTGTGATGCCTCCCTGGGGAGCCTGTTCCAGGGCTCCACCACCCTCTGGGGGAAGAACCTTTTCCTAATATCCATCATTTTTCCTTCATATCCACAATAATCACAACAGACAAACATTACTCCCAACTTCTGCTGCTGGATTCAGAGACAACTTTTCCCTTACCACACATATTGCAATGGTCACAGTTTCCTTCCACTTCTCTTCTCAGGTGATTTATGCTTTTCCACCCTCCTCCCTGTCCTCCTTTAAGTGAATTGCAAGAAGTCTGCTACAATGAACAGGGAAAAATAAAAACATAATGAGAACTGCCACTTCTTAGCTCAATGAATGCCACTGAAATTTGCATCCTTCAACCGGAAAACAAGTATATAAATGTCCAGCCTTTGAATTCAAGCACTGAATGAAAAACCAGGGCCCAATCCAAGAGACATTAGTAAGATTCTGCTATTACTTATTATGATGAAGCTAGACTATTTTTACTTTTAGTCCCCACCCTCAGCTGCAGAGAACTTGCCCTCAAGGACTGGTGCAGGGGGGAGAGAATGAGGAGACAAAGAAACCCTCGACACAACTCACCCACCAGGAGGTTGCCCCGAGATTTACCAAGCAAACACCAAGCATCCTCCAGTTTCCCACAGAAACAATGAAGGAAGGAATCAAAGTAAATATTTTAACTGAAACCATAAATCAACCACCTTTTCTTGTTTTCTGAAATGGCTTGATATAAATCCTCATTTGCAATATTTTTGCCATATCAGAAGAGAGAGCTGCTCGTCTGGCAGGGATATTTATTGTGCTCAGCAAATGCTAGCACATTACCCCCTTTAACACATGTAACTCATCTCTAAAGGCTCATCTTCTCACTGTGTCCTCAAAATTACTGAGCGGAAATAAAAAAAAAAAAAAAAAAAACCAAAATAAAATAAGGACTTAACAAACTCCAGTGATTCAGAGTAACCTACTCCAGCTTGTGTTTTTAAAAACAGCTTTAAAGTCACACCAGATTTTTTTGTTACTTTTTTACCAGCATGCTCAGATTTGTCTCCGTTTCTTGTTGTTCTCCCATTCAAGACTATGGAAATTTCGCCTACAGTGTAATCAGAAGAGGAAATTCAGTCATATTCATTTCTCCAGGGTAAAGTAACCAGAAAGGCATTAAAGGGCATAGCCTAGTGCAGGCATCACTACACACATCTGTAAGGTCACTTCACAATGATCCTTTTTCAAACTCTGCCCATGGTGCAGGACGGAACAGACCTCACTAAATTTCTGGGACCTAAACAATACCATGTGCCAATTGAGCTCACGGATTTGCTCAGGATCAGAAGATTAAAATCATGGCTACAGCCCCCAACAGGCCATCCTTGCAGCATCCTGTATCTTCATCACTCCAAGAATCCCACCCCAGTCTCCAGAAGTGAGCTGCTATCATCTTACCCCTGAACCCTCTGATAGCAACCTGAGGTCTAAGAATCAAGTATCGGTCCCTTCCACTTCCCAAAGGTTGTAAAAGTGGGCCCTTGAATGTTTGCACAGGTGTCCTGCTGCGGTGGAGATCTGGAGTCAGCCCCACTAACATCAGCGGAGCTATGCTTGATTTGCACTGACGCAGCTGAGGAAGCCTGTACTCTTCAATAGATTGCTCTGTTTCATACATCCTACTTCCACTTGTGCGCACAAAGCCCTGCCGGCCTTCAGGCGATTCCCAGAACAAATAGGCTGGTTTCTATTTTCAGCAGGAGCCAATGTCATTGCTTGGACTCACGTCAAGGCAATATTTTTCTTATGTTTTTTCCAAATCCCAAGCGTAGGGAAAAAAGAAAGACATTATCCTCTGTGTAACTTGTTCAAACTGATCTGCCAGGTCTTAAATTAACAAGTGAGAGCTGCATTCTGTCCCAAATACTTTGTTTAAGGCTCTTCCAAGCTGACCTGTGCAGTCCGTGGTGCCTGAGTAACCATAGCAGCATATCTGAACAATGCCAAATACTTGTGAACAGACACGCAAAAATTCAAGAGGTGGAATGCACAAAGCGTGGATCTCGGTTAAAAGCAGAACAGCCACTAGAAAAAGCACCGGAGCTGCTGATGAACATGAGAGCAGAGTTAGATCTACTGTTTACCACAACCAAAATGAGAATCACAATGGGTGAATGAGAGTGCTAGTACAGCCTCAGAATTAAGATGACAGCACAGATATATACAAGTTAAACTGGCGACCAAACCAGCTCTGGAGGCCCCCCTGAATCGCCTGGATATCTGTGGCCACCGTAATTACCCAACTAGCTAGTTCTGATCACTTCCTTGCAAAAGCCTTGTAGGTGCTGGTTTTCCACTTGACAAGAGCCCCCAACAGGCCAGAAGTCCGAAGCACATATTGACAGTTGTTTTCCCGTTTCATTAAATTATACTTGATGCAGGGAGGTATTTACCTACTGCAGTTATCCACGGAGCTGGAAGTAGCTCCAAGACTTTAGAAGCCTTGAAAAAGCTAATTAACACACTGCCATAAATAATTTGATCTCTTAGGAGGATATGTACTCTCTACACAGTAAGTAACAGCTTTCTTTAATGAAAAAAAAAATATGATTTGCCAATGCAGATCTGTATTTTATTATAGATGTTTATCAACCTTTTATAATTTGCCATAAAGAAAACAGAAAAGGAAAAAAGAGAAACCTTAGCCTAAAACACAACACATTCCTGAGAGCTACACCATCCCTGGAAAGCAAATCTGGCTCTGTCATGTTTTGTCAGACACAAATATCTCCCACAGGGGACTCTCACATCAAACGAAGACTTGGTGCGGATCGTTTCTCCCAGACCCTTTTGCAGTTGCAGAGATAGAAGGAGGCTGCACAGGACAATGTCTTCCCAGAAAGGAAGCAACTGCCTGCTTTGTGCTCTCTGAAATGGGAGGAAAACTAGTTGCTTCCTGTTGCAGAAAAAAAAAGCTGTCTGGGACCACACAGCATGATGGCAAGGCAGGCTTCCCACTGCAAATCAGCAGCAAACGCCAAGTATAATAAAAAAAGGAAAGTTATAAATCACCTGCTTAGACAGTGTTGTTATCCATGAGGTTTTAGCATATTCTTTTTAACACATGAGTTTGCCCTTTAAATAGGTTTCCTTTTGTCTGGTGAGGTCAGAAGGGCAATCTCTTGTTGTGGAGATAAGCCTAGGTGACCAACTCTGTTGCAGTAGCATAAGGATTTTAGGTTTCTCATAAGCCGGTTTAAGTGCTTGGAAAGATACAAAGTAAAAGAGCATCTAGTACTTTAAAAACCACCTAAACCCTCCTAAGAAATTAGTCATTTGGTTATATTTCCGAATCCTTATTCTTAATAAGCACTCCAGAAACGCTGGTGGGAACAGCTTAGTGACCTAAAAAACAGGGCAGAACTCTTGCAAACATCTTTTAATACAGAAGAAAAGCACGCACCATGCCACAGACGCTCAAGACCACCCTTTGCAAGGTAAGCTCTGCTCCCTGTGATCCAGTACAAGCCAACCGGTAGCAAGGGAACAAGAGGGTAACACAAAGACGACTGCTTGGCATCCTTCGCGTGGCAGGAGCGCCTGGGAACAGCACCGCTAGGAGCTAAACTGCTTGGACAAACGTGTGCTGGGATCCACCTTGGGTGAAACACCAAAGTATCTTTAATAAATAAAACAATTTCTCTCAGTGGCAAGCCATCAGGGAGCTTCTGTACTCGAAGCTTTGCCAAAACATCAGCCCAGCCCTCCTGTGGGGAAAGAAACAGACCTTTGAACTCCTTGTGCAAATTTATACTTTCCTAAGTGCAGCCTTTTAGGAACCACTGTAGCCAGGGGTGCAATTAATTCAATTCCTTCCAGAGGATTTTCAGCTCTGTAAAACTCATGTATTATTTAAGCCTCACAGCTAAACCACAAACAATATCAAGGTCCAGCTCTTTCTCGGGGCCGGGGGGGCGGGAACACGTTTTGGTGAAAGATCTCTGGAAAATATTCTGCAACACCTTCACAACCCCCAGATTCCCTGGCAACCAATAGAAAGCTTTCATTTCTGAAGCAAGTTTGATGGTACCTGACTCCCTCCATCAGATCTATTTCACCAGGCTCCTTGCTGTGCCTAGCCTCAGATTCCTACAGCAGCAGCAAGGGAACATCATCTGTGGTAAAAGCCTCAGCCAGGCCATTCTCTCCTGCATCTGTGCTCCTAGCAAGATTCAGGTCCCCCCAAGGATGATGCAGTAGAAGAAAATTGATCTTCCCTCCCAACCTAAATAACTGAAATCAGCTGGATGAAGAATCCTTATACATGGAGATAGGTGCCACCAGCAAACAAGAAATAAGTCTACTCAGTAGTTATATAAACATTTTTAAAGAACATTATCCCGATTGAGAAAGTGCCAGCTTTAAACACCTAATACAAAGCACCAGCTTTGCTACTGACCTGCGTTTTGCCTTTAGGAGAGGCCTGAGGGAAACCAGCTCTCTGGAGCAAAACAGAATTAGCTTCTACCTGGCAGTCTCACATATTTGAACACTGGGCAAAATGTATGTAAAAATGTGGGTAGAGTTTCATTGGCAAGAATTTCTGTAGTCTTCCTTGTGTTTCTGAGACCTAAACTAACAGTTTAATGAGCAAGTGCTGTCCAGCAGAAAGACACCTGCATGAGGGGGTCGGTCTCCCATGCACAGCAGGATCCCAGAGGCACAGAGGTGGTCCTCCTCCGCCCCCTCCCAGTAAGATTCAGCTCTAGTTAGACAATAAGTACATAGCTAAAGCCTTCAAGCAAATACCAAACATATGATATGATTTACATCTTCTAATGGCCAGATAGGTAGTCAAGAAACCTTAACTGTCTCTGAAAAAAATATAACCTGGATTTAAACATACCAAATGCTGGACACTTTGCTGCTCAATAGCCATTAAATGCATCAAGTACATACAGACAGGAGAGTGCAATACGGACACTGACCAAACAGCATTCACACTTGAGAATTCATCCGGAGACCTAGCCAGTTCACAGCTCCCAAGAGGCTGACTTGTTAGGATCGCCAGCACTGCTTTTAGGAGTCCTTGCTCTGCCTGTTTTTAAATAAAAGCAGATTTTCTAGAAATCTGCATTACTGCATGTTCCAAGCACTGTAGCTGTCAGTCAGCCTTCCATAAGTTATTACTTCTGTGTATTCAGAGCAGTTTGGGAACTGAAAGTTGTCTTGTCACTTCCACACTCCATAAACAGTATAGATGCTGGAATATGGTAATATTTACTCCTGTTTTGCCATCTGCTTATATATGCACATAAAACATGTGACTCCCAGAATGTAGAGCGGCAGAACAGCCGTAGCTTTTCATCACAAGATAAAGGTACAAAAATCAATACATATATTTTCTTTTTAATGAAAAAGATACTGATGCACAAAAGAAAGAATATATATAGTAAAGAAGAAAAAAAACCCCTCTTTTCAATGGAAAATATACCCCTTAGCTTTAGCTTTTACTAAAGACTCAGTGCCAAAAGAAAACCCACCCAAAACCCTCCCCCCCAAGTCCCTACCATCTTGGTTATGTAATCAGTAAAAAACAAACAAACTGAAAAACAAAGGACTAAAGTTGTTTATCTTTAGAGGAAACGGTCCATCCCAGCTCTAGGTCAGTTTGCAACAGACAAGGGTCCCCAAGCACCCTCTTACCTAAGCATCTTGACATACCTCATAAAAAAGCCAACTTTTAATCTTGATTTCCACTCCGAAGAGTTGTTCTGTAACACTCCTCCTTCACACAGCCTGAGCAGAAGCTGAGGAAGAAAGAAGCCAGCCACTCGCTAGCACCAGCCTAACAACAGCCCCCAGACCAGGTGTTCTCACTGTGCACAAAACATGGCAATTACAGCCCCCACCCACAAACACCTCCCCATGCAGGTGGGGCTTCCCACTCAGGTGCTTATTGTTAAAGTCAGCACTTTAACACTCTCACAATAAAGATCAATATGGTCAATTGATGTGTAAAGACCCTCTGCTTCCGTCAGCCGACAACTGAATCCAAACACTGAACTAGTATTTAAAATTATAGACCATGCCCGCACGCAGGCTCCTAGCCACACAGGAAAGCCTCTAACACAATTTCACCATTGCACCTTTCAAGAACAGGGTGAAAATATGCAAAAGCTATTGCCTGAAAGGGCAGACCTCAGCACAGGTAACTCCAGACTTCAGTTCCTTCTGTTTATTTTGAAAAAAAAGCTGATAAAGAAAGGTGGATTGACTGGAGGGCTGATGCCTCTGCTGGTCTCCAGCCCACAAGTGGACTCACTTCATGGATAGTGGAATTTTCAAGAAGAGTTGTGCACTTTCCCTGATCTTAGGACACAGATTTTTGGTTGTTTTGTTTTTTTTCCCTTAGGGCAGGGAAAGTACTGTTGTGGGTTGCAGGGGAAGAGATTGAATGTTTTAAGGCCAATAAGAATTAGAACATGTGAAATGGAGCTGTGTGACATTTCACAGAAACCTCCAATTCTCCATAGCCAGAGAAGGATGTCAGAGCTGGATAAACATTTCTGCCTCAGCTGGTTGTTCTCTTCCAGAGAGCACCATCAACTTCTTAGCTTACCAGCAGAGCATTTGGTTTACTGCCAGACCCCATGTACACTGTGCTTTACTACTTGCACGGGTGTAGTGCCTCTGCTGTCACATTTCAGCAAGTCATCTCATTGTTGAGCAGTTCTTTTCACACTGGTTTGGAACACTTAAGTTGCCTACAACTAGTACTTTCACCCAGAAGGGGTCGTAGCTTCAATTTCTCATGACTGTGAAAAATAAATATGAACATATGTTCTGTGTGTCATCCCACTCCAATGAAACTGCTGTATCCCAGGCCATGGTGTAGAGTAGTGCCTAAGAGAGCACCGTGGTAGGAGACAGCTCCCAGCCTGAGCTTCAGACACCCCACCACATCCCAGTGTGGAGAGCCTCTCCCCAGTCAAGGTTAGATGCACACACCTAGGACCCTTTTGGTTGAAAACTGATTTAAAAGCTCTAGGGAAAAAGGATAACTTCTTACAGGACAGTACTTCTATCAGTCTAGAGAGAGTAGGTGAACTCGGAGCAGCTACATAAGAGAACGTTCAGTGGCGTGTGTGACTATAAAGGAATTAAAAGACTCATTTTTACAGTGCATTTTAATTAAAAGTTCATTATAAGAATTTTCTTTTAAGAACAGCATACTACATATTAATGGAAATATGTAACTTTATCCTACAAATGGGACTGTCACCATATTATTCTTACAATTCAAACATATGAAAAATAAAATATGATATTTAGCTTTATAAATTCCCCCTCCCCCCCTTTAAATAATTTTTCTTTTAAATAACAAAAGTATTAACTCTTTCCCAGTACAGTGCATTTGCTATCTGCGAGCCACAAACCAAGTAGTCACATCAATGCCAAGGAAACAGCAACATTGTTTGCAAAATATTGAGAGAAAATGATTTAAAAAAATATAGTCAGCCCAGTGCTTACAGAAGAGACAGTCAACAAGAATTGAAAAAACAGCACATTTTCATATTACACAGGACCATTATAATAACATAGAAAACAGTGCAGAAGACTTATGCTGGAAAAATACATAGCAATTCTCAGCAAGCAGAAACTGAACTTTGGCACTTGCTCATAAAAAGGCCTTTCAAAGCAAAACAAAATGAAATTCTCTTAATCACAGCTCGTATATTTAAAAAAAAAAAGACATTGACTAAAGCAAGAGAAACAATAAAGTTTACAAGCCAGGTCACTATGAATCCAGTACATTCAGCCTACAGAAAATAAAAATGCCATCTTTCATCCATCCATCTACGCTGGGATCCTGGCTAGCGAAAGACAGGCTTTGGGACAGAACCTTACCTGAAGCATCTCTGTTTCAATGGAGCTATGCTGATTACACAGCCCATTCTTCAAACGGAAGAGAATAGCATGTCTCATACATTGCCTCCTTATCATAAAATAAGGATTCCTAACCTGCAAATTAAAAAGCAAGACCTTGCACTCAGACAGTGGCTTTTCTGCTCTACCCATAGTTGCACCATGACCACTGTAGTGTAAGGATTAAGTAGTTTCTTTAAAAAGGGCTAAAAAAGAATGGCTTCGATTCAAAGGGGAAACGATAGACTGGGAGGAAGGATTCACATTTAGTCTGTTAATCTTGGCGCTTTGCCAGCACTGCACATTATCCAAAGGAGGATGATAATTAACCTGTGCATGGCTGTTCCTCCTCCCTGCCAGAAGAACTGATGTACTAAAGCCAGGCCTAATCAAAAGGCTGATGAAGGCCAAAGCATATTTTTGGATCAGGCCATGGCAAGCAAGGGCTGCTCTAGCCAAGAAAAGCTTCTTTCGTTGTCAGGCTCAATGCCCCAGACTAGCAGCTATCTTTGCACTGAGGCAGTTCACTCAATTTTTTTATTTTTCTGAGGCGTTAAGATTGGGGAAGGGCAGAGAGAAAAATAAGTGCTTTAGATTGCACAGAAGATTGTCCTACTAAAAGGGGGCACTTGAATGGAAAACAATTGCAGCTATAAATCTAGCAGACGCTCTTCACATGTCTCCACAGGCCATTTAGTAGCACCTCCAAACACATCAACGTTGTTATCAACCCAGGGTATGATGTTGCCAGGCATGTTGGTAGAGCAGTTAGCAATATTCATGATGTCTTCAGCTTTTAAGACCCTGTCCCATATATTGAATTGGCTCATCTCCCCAACGAAGGCTTGAGTTGCATCAAATCTTCCTCCTACTGTGTCCTTTAGGCAGACAAGAGTTAGGATTAGGTGAGACTATTTCAGCATTTTCTTTCTCCAGCTTGAAGACCCTCCCCCCCACCCAGCCACGCTGCTAGAAGGAGGTGCAGCACTAGGTCACAAAGAAGAATAACTTCAAGTTTCTGGAAGGGCTACTTTGAACAAGACATTCTATGGAACAGTTAAAAGCTCCAATCTGAAATGCATCAAAAAAATTCAAAGCAAACAGTAGTTTGCTATACAAGGGCTATACATAACTAACCCTGCCCCCAAGCAGTACAGCATGAAAACAGCTTTAAATGTTGAGAGTAATTTAGGAGCTATTTTGCAAGCTTGGCATAGGACAGCTTCAGCAAGAACTGCATAGATGTATAAGATTATTCTAGGAGCTTCATGGCTATAGATTAAACTGTAACTGCAGCCCTTGACCAATTGTCTGCAGGGCCTAAGATGCCATCTTTGGATCTAAATACACAGGCTTCTTATGGTTTTACCAAATGACTAACTCAAACTGCTATGCATAAGCCTGAAAGTGTTTGCTTGCTCCATCCACTACTCAAGGACAGAAATCACACATTTTGTGTGATCACAGTAACATGAAATTGATAGCACAGAATAGAACCAAGCATAGTACAGGCAAATGGCACGCGAGAGTTACGAAAAGCTGCCAGCCACTTAGTGAACTGGAGCATCTGCTATGCAGAGTGTATTAGGATTCTGAATTTATCATTCTGTCATGGGTAAGTATCTACTAAAATCAATATCAAGACAAAACTAATTTTTCATTGCCCTGTTGTGAACCTGGGAATCCTGGGGAAAGGCTATTTCCTGCTACTCATTACAATAGGTTTTTTTTTTTAGTAGATGTATAATCATACAACAAACAGGTAGGGGAAAAAAAAAATTGTGAAGAGCCACACAACTCATAGGCAATAGCTTAATGACATGTTACCTAGAAGAGAAAGATTCAAAATCCTTTGGGTTTTTTTTTTCCAATATTCAAAAAGGACTTAGCATTAACCTCATGAATGTTTTCTGTTGGCAGCTTTATTAGCATCTGCATTAAGAGTTATTTACCTACATCTTTAATGAGAAACCAAATGTCTGATATAGAATTTGTCACTTAGACTTCAGACTCATCTTTAAAGTAGACATCAAATTCTGAAAGAGTGAGGCTCCACTATTCAAAACACAACATTACACACCTGAAAATCTGCAGAATTTGGTCTGCAGCAAGTTCTCCATAGCAGGCCAAATTATAAGAGATCCTGATATACCCACAAGCACTCCAGTGCCCACAGTAGTTGGTCCCCTCACCCCCATACACACACTTTCCTTGGTTTATTCCAGGGCTCAAGGACTACCATTCTTACTATTCTTGGGATGAAGAGGAAAGAAGGGGGGCAAAACCAGTAAATTGCTAAGAGGGACAGTCAATTTTGCTGCAATTAAAAAAAATTTAAAACAAATTGAAGCAATTATACTTGGTCTGCTTTCAGCAAGCTTCGTTTTGACTGCTCATACAACGGTGCTAGCCAATTCTGTCCTTTCCTGTAACTGCACTGGCCACATTGCTAGTTACCAGCAATCTAGCTCAAAGGATTTAATTTAAGGTATTATTCAGATCACTGACAAAATCGCGCACTGGAGCGTTAAGAGTGGGAATAGGAATAACTGCAACATGAGTATTCTGAATGTTTCATAAATGAAACAAAATATACCAATGTGTGATTGCATTAGGTATTTGTTGCTTTGTTTTAATCTTTCTGATACTGTGTATACAACAGGAGCATGTGTTTAACAATGAAATTTTCTTACAGCTGCTGGGAGTTTTGGTTTGGGTTTTGTTTCGTTTTTAAAAAAAAAACGAACGCTGGCACACACTCATTCACTCACCTGTTCCTGACCCAGGATCAAGACACCTCCAGGTTTAATTGGGTGCCAAGGAGCAAGATTCTCCCCAGTGCCAAGCTTCTCTCCGTCCTGAAAAGCCTCCCACATTCCATCTCTGGTTGTCCATGTTATACAGATATGATGCCATTTTCCATCACTAATGAAGAGAGGGAGCTGGGCAACCTACAAAAAACAAAGAATAATACATGTTGCAAACCAAGTCTACCAGTTCAAGCACAACATTTAGAAAGGAACAGTATTCTGTCCTCAGAATTTTTTCAAATAGAATTTGCTTCTGTCCTCAGAAGCAAACAACCTCAAAGGCAGAAGTTAGTCCACATCTTTCTACTTTGTCCCAGCTCTGTCTTCAGGAATACAGCCATGCTTTTTACTATAAATATGAGCCTTGATTTCATCTAGAATCAAGTGACACAAGTACCAGAGTCTAAGCTGCTATCAAAACCACTGATCCTGCATATTAATCTGTAGCATCTGTTGTTTAAGTCTCAGTGCTTAGTCCTAACTTTCCATCCAATGCTCACAATAAGTCTCTTAAAATCTGGGGTTTGCTTGCACCACTTGCAGTAACAACTCTGACAAATGCATCTGCCTGCTTCCAGCAAAACTTGTGGGAACTGTTACCAAGGGCTCCAAATAAGGAGGAATTACGCCCCTGTAGGAATTTGATCTGAAAACTTGATCAAGTAAACATAAAGATACAAATGCAGCAGCTATGGAACAGCTGTGATGTGGGAGAAAGAAAAGCCTCACAGAACATTAGTAGTGCTAACATAATATTGACGAGAAAAAAAGTTATTGCTAAGGATAAGCAGACTCAAGTTTCCTTCTCTTCCACAAATCATTAACAATAATTGGCTTTTCACTTTTATTTATTTGGCAGGATGATAAGGATTTTTAGCAGTCCTAACTAGGCACGTGACTGAACCACCTGTGTTGTAGATCTGTAAACACCTGATCCCTCAGAGAGCAGCAAGTTACTAGGAAACCTAACAGGCCAAAGAAAACAAGGGATGGTGCCTGAAGGCAAGTTAGGCTACATTGCAGCCTGGCCAAGTTAAGAATCTAGTTTTGCTCACATTGATTCAAATCAAGTCACTTAGCTATGAAGTGTAAATAGGTGATGGTAGCTAGCCCAAACTGAAGGCAGGGAGAAAGGAATTATTCATAATCAGTTTTAATGGGACCCGTTTTCCTCAAGCTTCATTCTGGAGGTGTCAGAAACTACCAGTGGTATGAAGTAGTGAGAGACAATTGTTGCCTTTTGTATCTAAAGTCTGAAAAACTGTATTTAAACTGATGTTCAGTACTTAAACAGAATAAAACCAGACAATTACATGCTTTTTGTTCTGTCTTCTGCCAAATTAATTTTAACACACCTGAACTTCTAGGATTAAAAAGATAGAAACACTGCAGCTGGCTTAGATCTCACAGGCTTTGCAGTAGTGTGGCTTCAAGTATTGCTTCCTTTTCATAAAGGAAGCAAGAAGCCAAGATCTGCTTGTACATTCAGAGGACAAGCATAAATGTGTGCACACCCAGATGTCATGCTGCTTTGTCTCAACATGCAAATAGATGTACCATTTGACTGTGTTTCAAGTACTTTTATGAACTTGCAACGGACAGATGGACCACAGCAGACAAGCAGAGCTGTCTTCTCTCAGAGACAATGAAAGAGTTGTTAGAGAGGTACCAAGGGTTTGGGCCTCATTCTATTAATGTAGACAGTGAACAAGAGTTAGTCAATTCTCACCTTATCATTAATTAGAAGTTCAATTGGATTATTCCCCCATTCTATGAGGACAATTTCATTAGCTTGGCCAGGAACAGCATAGGAGAATGGAGTGCCAATTCCAGGAGAAGCACTTGATCTCAGCCACAAGCATACAGTAAAAGCATACAGCTCTGGCAGAGTCTTCTTGATCTTCCCATATAAGTAGTTTGTGCGAAGAGGAAGGGAGACTTTGAATTCATCAGGTGACTTAAATGCACTGTTACCTACAATTACATTGAGGAAGAAAAACCTTTAGAAATATATTGTTTTGTTTAGTGTTAATTCAGGTTAAGAAACAATATATTTGATATTGAGAATCTTTGGAATTCTAATCACTTTGGAGAGGTACAGAAAAAATATATTTTAGTATTACTGAATGTTGATTTTGCAGCACAGAAAAATACAACTAGATTTCATATATATCATACTAATCACTTATTTTTCCTGTTCATTTAGAGCAAAAGAATAGATGGCAGATGACTAATGAGAGGCTATTAAATATTTTCTTTCTTCATTGCTTAGTTCATGGCTGGAGGCCTGCCTATTTCAAATAATTCAAACCGTTTTAAAAGATATTTACTATTACTAAACATGGATTCTCTGGTATGTTCATTATTAAAGCATCACAGTGCTTCAAAAACAGTATTTTTTTTCTTACTACTGCTACCCAGGGAACTAGCAGCAGCACCCCCATTTCACAGATAGCAGGCTGAGAAACAGGTTGATGCTCTCATTTTGGGTGGCTAGTCTGAAGTAAACTGACATATTCCAGAAAGCAGAGTTAAACTTAGTAGAACCAATTTCTGTCCTGTAGACAAATCAGGAGGAGATCTGAACAAAAATATAAAGCTGAAGTTCAAAGTGACCTGAAGAAAAATACAATATGAAGTTATGAACTACAAAAACATTAGACATTTGTTTTACTATAAAAGCAGAAATTATTATGTAGCTTTTTCTAAAAGGTAAAAACCAGTGTGATATTCCAGAGATGTTTATTAAATTGAGAACTCTTAAGACCAAAGCTTTCTAAAGGTGGAATACTCTGTATTATATAGTTTGTATATACTTCTGATGTAGTTGCTTATGAGTAATTTTCCAGAATTAAATATTAAGAAGAGAGAAATTCCACATTGTGCCACAAAATAACACCCCACAGTTCTGTAGTAGTGTTACCCTCAACCTTTTAGCAACCCATTCTGAATGCCACTCATTCCCTTTACTTACATATCTGAAAAAAGTTCAATCCCCTTGCCAAAATTCACACTGCAATCCAAATGAAGAGCTATTGCACAAAAGGTTGACACAATTTTCATATGTAATTTTTAAACCATTGGCATTCTCTCAGTTCCCATTCTCAGAAGCAACTGAAGTGTTTTGACTGCATTTTTCACAGAACAAGGGGGTGGAAGAAAAAAGCTTGTTCTTGAGGAATTTACAGACCAAAAACTGAAATATGTTAAACTTGAAGCAAAAAACCCTCCAGGGTCTTAGGGCTAATGTTGAGCAACCTGCTCTAGGCTGGTACAACCAATCCCATGTATAAAAAACCCAACACACTCCATTAAGAGAATTAGTCACCCTGAAAGAGCTTAGCAAAGCAATAACGGGTTGGAAAAGAACAAACAATATTAATCTTATTAATATTTTTCGGTTTCTTTTCATGACTTGAAAACATCCACAACTCCAAATGATAACAAGATCCTCCTGTTCTGGCCAATGGGGCACATGCACAGGATAAGGCAATCCTTTCCTAAAGGATCTGAATTATTTTTGGACAAGGCAGGGAAGAAATACTGTTATTCCCTTTTAGAGATGGAGAAAATAGATTTAGACATAGCAAGTGACCTGTTCATGTCTTCAGCAAAGCTAGGAATCACATTTAAGTCCAGGCACTATTAGTTGCAGGATTATTGCTCCACCCAGTCCTGCTTTTTAATGCATCACCTACTGCTGTCAATGGTGACAACCAGTGAAGGAATTACCAGAAGACTTTGGAAATTACAACAGTTGTATAAACTTCAAACTCCTCTGTCCCACTGGTAACTAAAGACAGCTGTCACAATAAATAAAAAAAATTCCAAAGTTCATAGTGTCACCTTAAGGTTAGTTTTTCCTCCATTTATTTAGTCTCAGGACAATGAAGAGCTTATCACACTCTAGTTTGTTGTCAGGAAGAGATGCTAAACAATATGGCATTTAAAATAAAAATCACACTAGAAATACTATTTTCAAAAGAGGTCAGACCACTTCAAATATTGTCTGCATTTAACGTACAAAATCATTAAGTTCTTAGATCATTATTACCCTCACTTTAATTTGACAGAAGAACCAAAGGCATAGAACAGCTAAGCTGCACTGTTATAGAAAGCAAATTACACAACTAAAAGAAAGCCTGTGTCTTGGTTCCTGGCCCAGTTTCTTCACTTCCGTGGAGACTTAAGACAGCTCTCTCTCCCCACACAAAAAATAAAGGTGGAAACAGGCTGTTTTTAACCTAATTAAATTTCACATTCTTGTTCTCCCACCACCTCCCTTTCTCCTTCTGATGACTTGCTGATATGAGTCACATCTTTCAGAGACAAGGACTAGCAATACTTGTCACATAAGACATTAGCAGGCCACTAATTCTCCAGAATTTCAGTTGCAGTTTAGGCTTTATCTTAGCTCTCAGGAAATACTACATGACAGAACCAGTAGAATATATCTTTGTCCTACTTCACTTTTCCCTTCCTTTACACTTTTGAAATGAAAAAAGATACAATATTACATGAATGGATCCATTAGACTGCATTTTAAAATTCGTAAGGTATGTACATTTGCACCATTTTGAAAGCATGTCCATTAAGCTGCTTTTAAGCAGAGAACCTATTGACCTTGGCAAATTATTTAAAGATTGGGCAGCAATATTTACTGGTGCTCTAGTCCTATAGTCCACTTTGTAGGTGTATATTATAGTCACTAGAGAAAGATAGTTCTGTTCTTTAGCTCATTTCCACAGACATTTGTAATTCAAATAAACAGACTCTACTCAAGCATAGAGATCTCAGTAATAATTAATCTAAGTACCTGAATAAATGACTAGGATTACGAGTGTCCCCCAGTGGCACCATGTGTAATCTACTGTAAATTCTGAAAGCTATACACCTGGGATAGGACACAACTCAAGGATCTGCAGTACGCAAAGGCACAACCAGCAAAAAAGACAAGACCACTAGCAATACTTCCACAGCAGCACAGGAAATGGTTCTGGTATGAAACGCCATTCGTTACATCAAAGGCAGTTGTGCTAATTAAATTTCGCCCATATGACTTTCAGTCCAAATAAAGGCAGGCAGCTCTGCTTAGGGGTGTGCTTGACATTACCTAGGTATTTACCTGACACCAGTGTCATACTTCTTCCCATTTCCACTTGCCTCCTTATATATCTTTCCATCCCACAAACACTAAGAGTTTCATCCTAACCACCCACATACACCAAATTAAGAGACAGGAAGCCAAAGCCATGCAGAGGCCTGTCAGGCAGGAAGCCTGTGACAAAAGGAAAAACGAAATCCATGTATTTTGCTGTCACCTACTATTTGGTCCAGCACCTTAACTGTCTTTCCCTCGAGGCCCCCCTTTTAGACTACTGCACTAGGAGGAGGGAGTAAACACAACTCAATCAGCACGGGGAAGCGTTTGGATTCTGTGTAGGTTACCTTTTTCTAATTCAGACACTCTTTCTAGCAATGCGTTCAAGGCTGTCTCTGTCCTCTGCCGGTGGGCTGATGTCTCATTATGAAGCAAGGACTTTTCATCCTCAAGCTCGGCCACTTTGCTCAGGAGTTGGCGTTCCAGGTCTCCAAGTCTCCGTTGAAGCATCTCTCGAAGGTCATTAGGCAGTGCTGCATATGACACGTTGGCTCGGAGTTGGTGCTTTAGGGGAAATGAGAAAAAAATTGTCATTTCTAAAACAGAAGCCGAAATGCTGATATGCTCCTGATTCAAAGGGAAGAAAGCAAGATCACCAAGCTCCCCAGCAAGTACAAAAGAGGTATTGCTTTTAGCACTTGTCATGTTCAGTGCTTTTATCAATACTGTAGCAAAACAGGTCCTGAAACAAAAGGACACTTTTGTTATAGGCTTCCAGAATTTCATGTGAAGGAGTCTTCATACATTCAAGGTCAATAAAATTGATGTAGGAAGCCAGGCCTGATGTACGTCCATTAGTACAGGTATGTCTGGCCCACTAGTCAATTTTTGCTTTACTTACTGCAAGTGACACTGTCAACTTAAGTAAACAGAAAAACTATTAGTTCTTTTTAAATAAAAAATTAAGCTACTTCAAAAGCAAGTTTACCAAATAAAGTTTCCTCAGTTTTTATTTACAGACTAAAGAAATCTGATACTCTTTAGATCAACTGTTAGCCAGTAAAAGTATTTAAACTGCAAGAAAACCACCCACACTCTCTCAACACTGGTATCTTTAAGGATACTACGAAACCAACGGTTCCACCTACTATATCATTCTAGTGGAGTTTCCCTTCTACAACACTAAAAAAAAAGCCTCAAAAAGACAACAACAGTAACGAAAGGATGTTACGCTATCAGATCGTTCAAACTGTACTTGCAAAGTAGTCCAGAGTGTTTAGACCTCACAGAATAACCTTTAAGAAGTTACTCGCCATCCTCACAACAGCAGTGACTGTTTGGAGAAGAGCTGGAGGACATGCATGTAGCTCTCGGCGTATGGAAAGGAAAACAGCATCCAGTGTGATTCCTGTGGGAATACCCTCTATAAAGTAATTCCATGTGTGTCACCCAACCATGGGCACCGTCCAAAGGCTCACAGAAATCACTCATCAGGGGGCCTTGGACTGAATCCCCTTTCTATTCGCAGGCATGCAGAATCAGGTCCTTTTTATTCTAGGTCTCTAAATACAATGTCTTATCTACACAATCTGCCCAACAATCTCCTCATTACTACTGGCCTGTTCAGCACCATATGCACAGGTCTTACTACCCAAGACATCCACTTTATACCTCAAACCCCATGAAGCCACGTTCCCAAAGAGATTTAGACATATTAATACAGAAACTAAGCTGGTGACAAGCAAGAAAACCATAATCTCCCCACCCATAGTGGGAGAACATATTCACAGAAGAGCCCTTCAGGTTTTCACTGTTAAAGTGAGTGGACAAATAATCAAGAAAACAAGACAAGGCAGCCAAGCCACTCGCTCCCAGGGCTCAGCCAGTTCGGATTTATCTCCATAAAGGTTAAGGAGACTGGTTGTGTCCACGCAGCCGTCCAGAGCCACTGGTACAGGTTAGGTGGTTGCAAGTTTCGACGCGGGTGGGCGAGGAGGCTGCCCCCCCGCCCCGGCCCTACCTCCAGGCTCTCCAGCCGGTCCTTCAGGGTCTGCATGGTGCGGCTCAGCTGGTCGATGACCTGCGCCGGGTCCCGCGGCAGGTCACCCATGGTGTCCTTGCCCTTGCCCAGCTCCTTCTTCCACGTCCCGGTGGTGGACTTGCTGTCGGCGCTCTCGCAGCGGCTCAGCTTGCCGGTGAGCTCTCGGATGGCCTCCCGCTGGCTCCCGATGGTCTCCTTCTGCTGCAGGACGGTCTCCCGCAGCTGCAGCACCGTGGCTTTCAGCTCCTCCTCGGGGGGCAGCGCGCCTTGCACGGGCACCGAGGGCAGCGGGCAGCCGGCGCCGGCGGCGTCCAGCGGCAGCGAGGTGCACACGAAGCGGCTCCCCGGCGGGCTCTCCTGGTCCCCCGCCGCTGCTCCCCGGCCGCTCACGGCTACGGCGAGCAAGAGCCCGGCGAACACAGGCAACATCCCGGCTGGTGAGCGGGGCGACGGCTCGGAGGGGACGCGGGGGCGGCTGACAGGAGGCCACTCCCGCCGCCCCGTCCCGCTCCACACGCCGCTCCCGCGCTCGCCGCCGGCCCGCGGCTTTTATAGGCTGGGCGGGCGCGTGGGGGGGCGGGCCCGGCGGGCGCCGGTTGGCTGCAGCCGGCGCTGACGCCGCGCGGTCCCGGGGGCCGCGGCGGTGCGGGGGCGGCGCGCTCGGGCGGGCCGGGCCGGCGGCACCCGGTGGGTCCGCGCACGGCGCAAGGCGGCGTCGGCCGGGGTCCGACCGGGTGGCTCAGGGCTTTGTGCGGCCGGGTCCTGCCAAGGCCCCTCCCCAGGCTGGCGACGGCACAGCCTCCCTGGGCAGCCGGTGCCTCGGGTTCGGCGTCCCCACGGGGAAGAAGCTCCTCCGCACGAACCTGTCTTGCTTCGGCGTGCGCCCGTTGTCCCTTGTCCTCCCACCACGTGCCGCGGTGAAGAGCCTGGCTCCGTCTCCATCATCTCCTCTGCTGAATTAGCTCCCGCTTTCTATATCTGTTGTTGGGGGATCAAAACTGGGCACAGCCTCTCGGTGTGATCCAGCCAGTGCCGAGCAGAGGGGATCATCGCTTCCCCGCCACTGGCCAGCTACGCTCCTGCTAACGCAGCTGGGGATACCGTTGGCCTGAGCCAACTAGCTGTTTGACCTGAAAGATACTGCTGTCACAAAAACACAATACAGTTCAAGTTATAGACCAGTATTTAGATTTCCAGTCGGGGGGAAGGGACGGGCATTTTAATAAGGAGCTTCAGAAATTTTTGCAGAGTACCACAGGACTATTGTTGGACCGTGAGACCATTGTGGTTTTAGCTATACTGTCCATGGTATCCAATATTTTTAATGCTGATAACGGTTACTTTACATTTACAATCTGTGAAGTCTTGTCTGTTTTTCCAAGTGCCATACAAAGCTCAGCTGAACAGCTCCTGCAACCTTCTTCTGGGTGTACAATGAAAACTGTTACCTCTCCTGGAAAAATCGAGAAACAATTTCCTTAGGCATCAGCAGAGGCTGCTCTTAGGACTCTAAAACCTTTCAGTAGAATTTCAGATTTTTAGAAAGTTTATGTACAGAAATGAAAGATATTTTACCATAGGGTGAGTACTATGAAATACATAACTTTTTAATAATAATAAATACAAACAAGGAGTAAAGAATATGTAATTGAAAAGATTTTTAGCTTTTTCTTCAGTCAACATGAGAATTGCTTTATGTTACAGAATGAACTAGCAAGTTTCAAGGAGTGTGTATCACAGCGATGGTTAAATCTGGTTGTTTCAAAAGTCCAGTTTATTTGTTCAACTCCTCCAGCAATGTCCTGTTTGAAAGTCATGTTAGTCGAAGCTGACTGCAGCCGATGTTAAGCCACCCAAGTGAGAGATGCAGCTCATATTGCTTATTCAAGGGGAGAGAACACAGAGGACGGACAGAGTTCAATAAGCAACCAGAAGCTCTGATTTCTGCCTGAACTCCTTTTGTCTGGAAACCAGTCTCAAGAGACTGTACTACTTCCTGGTTGAATGGAAAAGAAATATCTGCTCAAGTACAGACACTGACTAATTCCTGGTTAGGCATCTAACTCCCATTGAAATCAACAGGATATCATCACTTAATCATTTTGCTGATTAAAATTCTGGCTAAAATTAAAATGCTGCAATGAGGGGGACCATGCAAGTACACTAGGAACATCTTGTCTGTCAACATGGTGTCTTTCCAGGCTATAGAAGTTCAAGAAATATTAAAACCTATATGCAATAATGTACCAACGTTTTTGCTCTCCATGTAAGATTACTCAGTCACATCTGTATCATTTCTCCTGAACATCATGTGCAGCAGTAAGAAAAAACTTCATAAAATAATTGTACAATGCTGTTTTGCCTGTCCTTAGGGCCTGTTACCCCTCTGTAGGATAACAGTATTCTACTGCTTTTATACAGCTTGATTCCATGCTCTGTAATATGCATTGTGATGGTACCCTATGAAAATAACCTCACATTACTTAAAAATAAACTTCAAAACTCTGATCCCAATTTTAAAACCCACTTTACAAATCAGAGCTGTTCCCAAACATGTTTTGACTCAATGCATGACAGTGATAAGGGTGTTGCTCCTTTTCAAATTCAAGCAATGTATTGCTTCAAGGTTTGCTTAATTATAGATAGATTTTGTCATAATCTCTTCTTCAGGCAAGCTGCGAAGCAGTACAAGCAGCAGCAGGCAATAAACACCTGCCTTCCAAAGTTCTGTAAGGTATAAGGCAGTAAATAGCTTATGACAACAGAAGTATTGTCCTTTATTACTATACTGTTTCTTTTTGGCAGGGGAAGTCTGTAAAACAGGAAAGAATCCCAACAAAGACATTCAGAAATGTCAGTTACTGCACATGAGGGTATAAATGTGGAGGAAGGGTGGACAGACGTGGAGAGAGGCAGGTATTATCCATCATCCTTCTTAACATCCTTAATATTTTTCTATGGTATGTCAGTACTTTCAAAAAAAAAACCCACCAAACAACACAGATTACCTCACTTTACCCCACTTCCAGATTCTGAGACCTAAATTTAATGCATGAAATAATTTATTGAAACACTGCTTGTGACTGTAGCTGGTGTTTTTTCATGTTGAAGGCCATATCAATCTTCATTTTGACTAATGTGCAGCAGTACATTATCATAAATAATAAATCATAAGTCATTAAAAAATTGAGGAAGTCCATCATTTTTACACCAATATATCACATGTTAAAGTATAAGCAAGCTGAATACTTGATAATTTGAGATGTTTAAAAAAACAGTTGCAAGGAGGGTTTTTTTTTCCTTATGACCAAGATGAACAGTTTATAGGCACAGTGGTTATATTTCACTGTGGCATAAAAGTTGATTTGGGTAGAGGGGGAAGCACAGTGAGCGCAGATAACTTACTACTGCATTTGAGAGGTTTTTAGAACTTCCTGGTTCTGTGGCTGTCAGGCAGCCTAGCATCTCTGCAGCCACAGAATGGATTTTTAATTTTTAATTTAACTTTGACAGTTTCTAGTGCCTTCAAAAGGGCTTTATTCTCTTTGGAAACAGCATTTGCATGCCAACTGCTATCTGTCTTTATCTTTGATGCACAACTGTAATATCTAATACCAGAACTTCAATATGTATGTAAAATGCAGCTGGATTCCCCAAAACATAAAGTTTTTGTGTTTAGGATGAAGGTCTGGAGTTCAGGAGATCTGACACAGAACTTTGCTAAACAGCTCTGGCCACTATCACTAAAACAACCTTGCAAAACTTTTAAATAAATTAGGAGACTGTGCCTCATTTTTAAAGTGTAGCTTAAGCCCATGAAAGGCAGTGTACAAGGGACTTCAGATGAAAGATGGGCTTCTTATTTTTTTTATACTTTGGTTTTGTTCCACTCATTATTGTCCAGATGTTCAGTGAAAAATTGGCCTAATTATCTGAAAGGCACAACTTAGCCTAGACCTACAGATCCAGGTACAGACAATTTTTATAGGTGACTTCAAAATTCAGGTCTTACTGTAATGGAAGTTAAGCATTTCACTGCCTCCTGAAATTTTCAGAAGTGCTAACTGTCTAGCTTTGTCAGTAAGTACTTAAATTTTACTGCCTGGCCCTAGGGACATTTGAAAAAACTATATTTGATTTCTCTACACCTCCTGTCTCTGTTTATAAAATGAACATATTATTCCCTTTCCTTTCTAGCCTTTCTCAGATTATAAACTCTCACCAGGCAGAAATTTTCTATTCCTGTGTGTCTGTGCATCACAACAGGGCATAGTCTCATCTGATGCTTATTGTTTGTAGCAGCGCAGCGTTTGTATTAGCTAGGTTATACTAGCTTACTTACCCATTTGCTTCTAAGAAAACACTACTTGGGCTGCCATTTGCAACTCCCAGAAGTTAAAAAAATAATAGTTTGAGCAATTCCTTAAGAACGTATCACTCTGTCAAAAAAGACCAATGTCACTTGTATCATAACAAGTCTAGCAAAACTTTAGAAGCATTCACCAGCAACGAAGCCTGTAATTATGAACTTAGTTCAGTGTCCTTCTTAACATGTTTGCTGAAGTAATCAGATATGAAGAGATGCTCTACTTAATCTTTACTGTCTTCTTCTGACTGTATAGAAGTTTCCTGGCTACTGATTAGAGATGTGCCACAAAACTACAAAAATTTTAAGCATGTTTCAAGCAACTTGGTATCTGGCAAGTGTTAGTACTAGGAAATGTAGGGGGAAAGAGAGGCGATGAACTAGTTACAGGAGAAGAAATATGAAACTCGGGTTTGCCCACGGAAGTTAAAAGTCACAGCATCCAGGGATATTGCAGCATGAGGATTTTGCTCAACATACTTTAGATGTTCTTAATATTCCCATCTTATATAGCTTTAATGGATAAAATACAGATAGAATATTAGAAGAAACCAATCGTTAAGAGACATACTCCCTTCATCTTTCCATATCCAAGGCTGTTCTATGAAAATCATAAATGAAAAATGTATTCCCTTTTAAGTCAACTGGATTTTTGCCATTGATCTGAGTAAATTCAGGATTTCTCTAGATTATCTAAATGATACATTACTTTTCTGAGAATTGTTAATTAGGATGATCTTCCTTCTAGCAGCAGGAAAACAGAACTTACTGTAGAGATACTCACTGTAAAAACTCACTTTGTCAGAGAGATTCACTGCAGGATATGTCAAAGAACGTCAGATACTTAAAAGAGAATTTACTGCCTCCAGCATTCCCATATGCTGCTGGTGACTAAAGGACAGGAGTAGGAGACTTTACCAGGAATACACACAAGCTGCCCGTGGCCCTGATACTAATCACCAACCAGCGAAACAGTGGGTCAGCCACTGCAGGACCTGTTATCTTCCTGGTACTCTACAGATATTTAGCCCAAAATGCCAGGCTTCGAAATACATTTGAGAAGTGAAATAGGTTAGTTACATGGAGGACAAACCCTAAGACCTTTGTCTTTATTATGCAATTTTTATTAATGCATATTTCCCTGAAGTTGAAAGAATTTTGCCCAATTCCAAGTGCAATACAAAACACAGAATTTGGCTAGAGATATGCAAATAAATGTCAATATATTTTAAAGGCTGCGTATCTGTAACATATATTGCAACGCATCAAATGCTTTTACACGTTCAGAACTGGATATTTATTGCTCAAACTTCTTTTCAAAACTCCCAGTCCACTTAGATTTGGTGTTTTTTCAAAATAAGATGCTACTGTGAAAAGACCTAATATTGCCCTTCTTTCTGTAGCAAGCAAGATACGTTTCCTCTCTACTAACCCCGTTAGCATCAATTCCCGCATGGACTATAGATTTCAGTGCAGTGGTTATGGTACACAGCTTTAAACTCCATTGCAGGTGTGTCAGTGCTTTGCGCAGGAGCAGGATAAACTACCTCCTGTTACATCTCTGAATACTGCAGTATGGATAATTATTCCAGTCCACACTTGGGTCTGCTTTGGTGGGTTTCTAGATTCAATAAGCTTATGGGAACCCCTTGAAACCCTTTTAGACCTACAAACTCTAGAGGCTAGTAGCAGGTGAATAGTTTCCCTGTTGCTGGCTGAGAAATTCTGTCCTTTGACCAGATAGTTCACTGTCATTATGGTACTGGAAAGTTCTGTTTTCTTTCTACAATACAGTTACATAAACCACAAATACATGTTTGTATCAGCCATTTATATTACTGCATATGTATACTGATGCACACACACACTCACATATATATGTTAAATGAAATACATTTTTGAAGTCACCATGCCAGAAATACACACTTGGATTTAGAGCTAGAGTGCACAGAATAGAATGTAATGTACCCACCTTGTGACAAAGAAAGAAAGAAAAGAATACATGAGAGATTAGAAATCCAGGACAAAAGGCAGAACAACTTTTAGTGCCTTTCCATTAGAGAACATTACTATAGAAGAAGCTCAGTCTTTCATGTCGGTGAGTTAGTTTTTCAATTCTGTCAGAAGTGGAGTGATAACCTTGAGTTCTCCCTATAGGGATTTCCCTCCTCCTTTCACTACTTTTGTGTCTCATTCTGTGGCTGACAATTAGAAATGCTATTATGTCTTGACCCATACGACATGTGAAATGCCAAAGCACCTGCTGTTCTGAGATGATGTTAAGTCACCTCAATAGGTTTCATCTCAAGTTCTAATGAGTGTGACAAAGTAATGATCCATGGAGAGGCTCCATAGAGTTTTGGTAGGCCAAGGGAAAAAAAAAGTCATTGTGTCTAGAGATAGTTTTTGCAAGAAACTAGAATGGGCACAGATGGAAGAAGACTGACATAAGAAAATTAAAAAATAAAGGGTTACATAATTTTAGTTTAGGATTCTGTGCCATGTGTGTTTCAGGCAAAACACCTGGGGCTAGGCTGTAGATTTGCTAGCGAATCTGGAGATTAGGTTATTTACACCGGCAGTTAGATTGTGAAGTATTTTGGCTTTACTGTAATCAACAGCAGCTCCACTATTAACCTGTACAGGGTATTTCATCCCCCAGCTCTGATAAGGTTATTTGCACTAAGAGGTACTCGTGTGTGAGAAGAGTTAACCGGCCCAAATCTTTTCAGATTGTAATTGTCAAAAATGCATTTACTTGTCATTGTACTAACTCTGTTTGGCCAGGCTGCAATCGTATTTTCAGAGGGATAGACCTAAATAAACTTACTTGATTTTAATGCTTGCAACAGATTTATCTTACCCTTCCCACCACTTGCCCAGTTCCATTTTGGTTTAACCTGTTGTTATCTTTTCATCATTTAAGATAACAAGATCTTTGGAGAAGTTATTGTCCATTTTCTGTGTGTCTTATAGTACCCAGCTAACTCCCTACTAACACAAAATACAAATACTCAGTTTTGTAATAGCACTACCCCATCTCTATGTTTATTATTTAAAATCTGAATTCACTGGTAATTTCATATTCAATTGCTTTGTTTGGTATCTTTCACACAGTATGCCATCATGAAACGATGGCACAGACTAATTTCTCTCTTTGCAGATCAATAGATATTCATTGGAAAACATATACCAAAATAGCAGTAATGCAATGTAAAAATTTTCAATTTTTGCATTCAAGTGGTTAGCAACATTTTATGTATTATGAAATGAATGGCATGGATGTAATTCATTTGTGAAACAGATCCCACTTCAATGTTTTCATTGTACAATGCATGTAAAAAATTTGCTGTTGCAAATTACATAGATTGCATTTTCAAATAAAATTGAAAAGATTTTGTCAATAAGTCCTTAATATTCAGCCTCTGAAAAATATTCTGGACTATGAAAGACCATGTTCTACACCCTTGCTGTGCCTCAGCCAGTCTGAGCAAAGGTCTAATGAGTTTGTGAATAGTGTGAAAAAAATCACTGATTGTCTGACTAGCTGACTGTAGGGCAGGGAAAAAATCCTATTTGTCTAGGTTTGACTGAAACTTGAGTTAACTGTCAGTGCCCACACAAACTGGAAAAGTAGGATTAAGGGACAAAGAGATATTAACAGTAGACATGATGTACATCTGCTTTGACAGATGATTTTCACACTTCACAGGTTTAACTAAAGATCACTTTCGCAGCAGTTCTTATGAAGTTAAACCCCTTCTAAATGAAATGATTAAAAAACAACTGAGGATTAAAGCATGAAAATCTAAGCTCTCATAAAACTATCCAAAGCCTTAATAGTAATGATAAACAAAGATAAAGTAGAGCACTTAACATACAAATTCTCAAAATAATTAGATGCGTGTACATCAAAATCCAATAAATCTGTTTGTACAGTGCTAAGAGCCTTAGTCATCTATTTATTTCACTAATTCCATGAATCATTAAGCATATACCAAACAAATTTTTATCTGTGATTATGAAAGTACAATATGATTTCATAGGCTGTTAAAATTGTAAGGATGAGACTGAGAGAATCACCTTAGCTTCTTTCTGCTTGTAAAATTACTGCAACCAGATATCTTCCAAAAATTATGACTTGAAGTTATCTAGCACACACAAGCTTTTGTATGGTACTATTTTATTCTGGATCAATGGCAAATAATTCAGTACAGAGCTGTTGAGCTACCACAGTCAAATAAGTCAAGGAATTTCTTTTCTGTTGTTTGATCTGATAAAGGGCTTAGTGACAGAGCTGCTCAAGGAAACGCTCCACACACAAAAGCATAAGTTCAAATCCTGATCCTGGGTTGTGTGCCAAAGACCACACTCAGTCAGAGCGGTGGTAGAAGAGTACTTGGCTGTTTGAGCTGGGAAGTCAAAGGCACCAGGCACGGCAGTGTGCCGCAAGTTACAGATGTGCCTAGCTTGGTGTGCCATCATCGTGCTGTGAAGAGATGAGGGAAATTCTTAAAACCAGGACAAGATTCTGGAATCTCTTCCCTAATGTATGAAAAAAATGGCAAATATATATTTTTCTGTGAGAATATTTTTAAGCTTTTATAAGTGCCATGAACATTGGGCTGCAATAATATTTACTAATTTGAATTCACATTTAATTTTTAGTGTCATCCTGTCATACTCACATAAAATATTGGTTATGAATGAAAGCCCCTAAAGGGAATATTCTAAAAATAAAGGGAATAGTAAAGGGAGTATTCTTAGAATCTTGTCTGACTTACTTGCCACCATGCTACAGTTCAGAGTTGTGCTTTATAACATACTGCATCGGGCTCAATCACTAAGCCTCTTCCTCCATTTTCCAAGGTAGAGGATAGAGCTAATGCAATGGTGATGAAACTAATTGCTGGGAAAATGAAACATCTCACCTTCTGATGATTAAAGAACTCTTATTAGAGGTTGTAATATTTCTGCCTGGTCAGAAAGATAGTTCCATTGTGGAATTAGTTATTGGTAACTGCTTTATCTTCTAGATAGACCTGATATAAGGCTCTTGATGCTTAGGGTCTAAAAAGATAAAGTAAAACAGAATGAGAACAAGAGTAAGCACTGCTCCAGAGCAAGGCAAAGGGAGGGAGTTCCTGTGTATGAGGTTCATTACAAAACCAAATTGGCTTCACGGTTTGCCTCCAATTGCAGTAAAGGCAAGGTTTATAGGAGGATATCATTGCTGACTGCAGCACTGGGACTCTTGAATAAATGGCTTGATCTTTATAGTAAGTGTAACTTTGATGCAAAAATGATTGCTGAGCAGCAATCACAGGGCTCCAGATTATGACAAGTAGATTTCTCAATACCAACCACTTAAAAAGCAACTGCCACCTTCAAGACATTTTTATCTACAACACAGTTCCTTGTGGCTGCTAAGGAGGTTGGGCAAAATTTATGAGATACTTAGTAATGCAGAGGAAACATCACAACTTGAAATCCAGGGTCTTAACAGGTGTACACTCTCACTTCAATGTTATTCTCCTGAGCCATAAATCTCATTATCGCAGATGTTTATTTTCAATTCGATCCAAAATCATAAGTACTGCCAAATGGGATACTAATGTCCAGAGGAACTATGTAAAAATGGGAGGCATGTTCATCTTTTAACTATACCCATTCAAACTCAGTGAATACTCACGAGTCCCTAAATTAGCATGCCATAAATCACCACCCCACAGGATAGAGCTGCCTAGTCTAAACCCAACTCAGCAATCCTTCTACCGTAGCTGAAATCATGGCTTAGACCTTTCAAGTGAGACACATTGTTTAATAAGATGGTTTATTTACCTAGTGCTATTCATTCAGAAGCATGCCAGTATTTGAAAAACAACTCAGTATATTGTATACATTTCTCAACAGATATTGAATGAACTTAAACACACATCATAAGAAAAGCATGATAGCTCCAAGCTCAAATGGGCAAGAGAAAGAGTCCCTAATTTGTCTGAAGGTAGCCTGGTGTATCTGGAAGAATTTGTTGAGAGAGGTTTGAAAATTCAAGTACTATTTAAAAAAAATCACACATGAGAAAATTATTTTGGAATAATTTGTTTCACAGGATACAAATTGATGTATCCTAGGTGCATTACTGAACTGTCAGAAAGTACTGAACATATTGCAGTGACAGCCTCTAATTAATCCATTGAGTGCCATTAATCCAACTGCTGATGTGTGTGTATTTCTTGCATAACAAACACTTTGGAAACAGCACCTTGCGTTTGAGCATAACGATGTGACTGCATGAGATACCTGGTATAATTTCAGAAGAGCATGGTTATATTTGAAAGCCAATAAGTATCATGTTAAGGGGGCATATATTTAGCACATTAGCTTTCTGAAGGACAATTTTCCACATTTAATTGAAACCCCTTTGTATTTCTGTTAATCTGTTAACTCTTCTGTACACAAGTCTTGTTTGGAATTCATGCTCTAGTTGTGATTTCTTTCTTCCTGACCATTCACTGGTCTCATGCAGCATCATTTATCTGTCAACTCGCCTCATCCCCATTGACTTATTCATGAGTCATTTTCAGAATTTCCTTCCAAGCTTTTAGCATCATGAATTTTACTCATCTGACTTAATTCTTCAAAGACATGTTTTCTTTTTATTGTTGACAGGATGAAACTTATAACATCAAATCTTCTGTGTGGATGCTGTAGCTTATGGAGACTATTGTTGTGCTTACAAAGGCTACGCTGTGATTTTTTTTGTGAATGTTCCCACTCATAAATCCTGTTCTCTAGAATATTTCTAGAAAGTAAATGCAAGAGCCACCAACATGGCGAAAATAAATTCACCTCAAGATTCAAACAAACAGTTGCGAACCACATTTGTTTAAAGTCTGCTTAGCTGCATGTGAGATTTCTTGAAGCATGTTAAATTTCTTTATAGTGAAGTCATTACACTTCATTGTTCAAATCACTCACTATTTTTAATTATTTCCCTTATTAAAGCTGTACTTCAATAATCTAACCAGTTTGAGCATGTCCCTTGTCAAAGCTGTATCAATACTCTTCCTCTGTGTGCTATGTTTGAATAACCTGTAAGTATATTAAGACATTATTTTAGGTGGCATTTGTAATATATTATGCACATAGATGAGAGGCAAAGGTTTTAGCCTCATCAGTGAAGCCTCAAAGGAGCAGTTATGGTATAACTACATGGTCTCAACCAGATGTAATTCTTCAGGCTAAAAGACAAAAAAGCCCACAATGCATTCTAAGTATTAATTCTCAAGTCTATTGCTGTAGGGTTCGAGTGCATCCAGGAAATAATTTCCTGAACCAGAAGTAATGGGCCACAAATAAGATATATCAAGGACTCCTTGTTTTGATGCAAAAATGTCATCCTTCAGTTTTTGTTAAAATTAATCCCTTAAGAGCTCTAGCTTAAGAGGGAGATTCACGATGTCAGATACTTGTTGCTTCCAAAAACCAATTTTACAAGTAGCGAAAATTAAATGTTCGGAAAGTAAGCTTGAACAAGGAGGAATGTATGTCATTTATGGGAGACCAGAACCTTTTATCATTTACACTTGTGTCACAATAAGGAATTGTACTTTGTCACCAGTGTTACATGAGTTCAGAGGAAGCCCAAAGTGAAATCGGGAGTTGGACTCGATGATACTAAATATAACACACTAAATTTCAGTATAAAAATGTAACCTTCTGTGCCTAAAACACATCATTTGCAGGAGTTTGTAGTCGCATGAATTTAACTAGACGTAATAACTCTTGACATAGGAAAGCATTTTTACTTACTGTTTTGGTCTTCAGTAAGTATAGCTCCATTGACTTCATTTTCAGCAATCAGTTCACTAACTTTCCTCTGTAAAATGAATGCATGATTTTATTTGGGTTGGGTTGGTTTGGTCTGCAGAGCTAAATAGTCAGTTTCTTATACCCCTGTGGATAAAATCAAAGTCCTCTCTAGTCAACAAGAGGGTGATTAGGGCTTTGAGCATACAGATGAGCTTATTACAGCAGACATGGGACCTGTTCCCAGTAACAGTTGTAGAATCTGCTCATGCACTTATAACACTTGATCAGTGTTCATGTAATCTGCTGCCAGGGACTGAAGCCAAATGTAGATCAGACATTTTCCTATTATTTAAAACTTTAAGTACATATTAGTAATCTAATTACTATTGCTTAATGGCACTGGGGCAGCCTATTAATCTATGCAAAAGGTGTCTGTATGGAAGAAAATTTAGCAGTTTTCTTTTAAAAATATTTAAAGAAATTAAATTATTCAATTCCCAAACATGGCTGATCTCCAAAGGTCAGTAAGGATCCTGGTTCTGCCTCTGGCTCTCTTCTACATTAGCAATGTGTTCTGGCAGCTCTGTCTTAGGTCCCAGGGAGGCTGCTCACTAGTTATCCTTCCACAGGCTCGCTTTGATAGCTTTTGAGAACACTTACATTTTAATGTATTTAATAAAAGTATTTTTAAAATATATGAGTGGAAGCAGACAAAAGAAAATGTGCATGAAAACTCTCCTTGATGGTGCCTTTCTTTCAAAGATTGAAAAACATGTGCAATTCTAATTCCACGTGGAGCTACTAAAAGCTAATGACTGAGACACATCAAACTGTATTTTAAAAGTATGCAGAAGAAAATCCAGAAAGGTAAAGGACAAAAAATTTGGGAATGAACTATCTAGCGCACAAGCACATCTCAGAAAGCAGTCATGTAACATCTACTTTTGAATTGTCAAATGGTAGGAATTCAGAGAGTATGCAAATAATTCAGTTACCTAGAGAGGTAGTCTTAATTTAGAGAGGTATGTGCCATCCTAGAGGAGAACTGGGAGGTGACTCAGCTATACTTCTCTACTATTAGTTCTTCATTCTCTAATAGCAGGAAATACAATAAAAACTCCAATGTCCAGATTACTGACCTCACAAAAAAGAACATCCATGTAGTAGCAGCAAAAAAGCTGCCAAGGTCTATTAAGTGTGTTGAACAGAGTAGTATATTCCCTAATCCACACCCACCAATTTTCTAGATGTTTGGGCTGTGCAGGACAGCCTGTTACACATGCCCTGCACGGTCACTGTATGACTAAACAATATCTGTCTTAACACCCCTATTTTTAAGCTAAATTCCCACAGCTATAAACACTCGGTCACTAGTATATTGTACTGATATAAACCAAGATTTGCATGTCTTACTTTCCACTTCCAAATATGCCTCTGAGATATCCTTGCAGCACTTAAAAGGTGTTTTTTCACTGTACATATATTAGCATATTATGAAAGAAATAATTAGCATATCAAATGCTGGAGATCAATTAGCTGCCAAAGCACCAGTCTAGACACAAGCGCCTGACACCTGTAATAAAATCAAAGCAAAGCTGGCCAAATGCTGCTGCTAACCCAGTATGACTTCTCAGAACAGAAGCAGTAAATGTTCATTCATTACCCTCTGCACCAACAGTGCAGGAGCTGATTATCATCTGCTTCCATTTGCTGCTATTGTTAAGCCAAATCCTAAATGAGTTCACGGATTCAGTGGCTATTCTTTTATTGGCTATGTCTCTTGACTGTGGGTTTTTTATTCCACAAATGCTCTTCGTTCCAGTAACTTCTGCACTTATTCTTGAGCTCTCTTCAGATATGGCTCAGGAGCTGTCTACTTCTCCAGACCTCCCCATGCCGGAAGACAGAAAGCTCTGGCAGAGAGAGAGGGATGCACTCCTGGTGCGCAATACGGTTCAGCTGCAAAAGTTCTGGTGTGTCAAGACTCTCTGAGGTTTTGAAGGGGTCTGAAGAGGATTTAACTCTTGATGATGAAACAGGGCCAGAACGCTGCACTACACAAAGCAGAGATCAAATACATTTGCCCTCAAAAGAAGCATAAGAAATTGTGAGAGCTGCAGTGCCTTGGTGAGCTGAGAATGAACAGCCTGAGGCAACACATGTCCAGAGAGCAGCAAACAGAGCAAAACAGCAGCTAAGCACCTCATTCTGCAGTCTAAGTATGACCAATTTCTCATGAGATTTTCCTATACCTAAAAAAGAGAGAAGGAAGCCTTTTCTTTTAAAGGAAATTTAATCAAATCAGAGATCAAATCTCTGCTCTGAATTCACCATACAGTTGTATATCAAATGCCTTCTGAAAGCTAAGTTTCTTTATTCATTACTGAAGCTTTGCCTTCTTTGAATATCTTCTTGCACTCTGACCTTAATCACACTTCCAGTGATACAGATGGCTCAAATACCCATTTACTTCTGTGGGACAACAACCTTCAAGGTATCATTACCAAATTTCTATTTGCAGATACAATTTAATACGGAGTCATATTATATGACCTGCATTCAGGAAATGAACGCGACTGTCTCTGACTGGAATTTCACCCATGTGTTAAAGCAAAGACAATTCAGGAAAAAAAAAAACTGCAGAAAGTGGTTTAGCAAGAGATTTATTCACATTAAAAAGGGAAAACCATGCAAACGCTTAAGCTTGCTATGACTTGGTTACTTTATGACTCCCACAAAATATTCTCCAACACACAGCATTTTTCTCTTACCTCTATTTCATTTCATTCAAAGAATAAACAGGAGTTCAGCACAGAAACTTATCACTGGTTTTGTATGCTTTGTTCTGAACTATATCTCAACAAGATGCTGGCAGACAACAAATACTAGTTTCTAGTCCTCAGCTGGAACTCCCTTCTGAAAAGACTAGTCCTACAAATCAACTCCTTTGGGAAAATAATTCTGTTTTCACCCTTTATTAAAATGTGCAATGCCCATGTTTTTATTTTTATATGCTGCAGACCCATCATTCCATCTTATCTGAATGCCCACTGTGTATATTTAGTATTATGTACTGATACTATGAAATACAAAGATGAGCTACTTCCACCATTGACCAACTCTCAGATCTATGCAAAGGAAGTATACTACAGCAGTTGCCGGGAAAATCCAAGGTTAACCAAATCTTTGCTCCTAAGGTTTCCATTTGAGGTTTTCTGATAGGCATTACTTTTTCCACTGCTAGAAAAGTGTTTGTCTCCCAAGTGATAGCTGGAACCTTATAAAGGTTCATGCTATGATTTTCAAAGGTATTTAAGAAGGATAGCTAATTTATACTTTTGTTTGTGCCTAAGATGTACTAACATGCATCTTATACACTAAGGAAGCCAAACTGGAGGGGACAAAGGACTCCTGAAGGAATGGAAGTCAGTGCCACAACACGTTTTCAATTATTTGTATGGTTAGAAACGTTGGGGGGCAGGGGAGTGAAGGGATGCATTTTGATTTCACTTACTATTGTCACTAGTGTGGATTTAATGTAATAACTATAACTCAGGTAAGTTAAATTCACAAACATTATCCTAGTAAGAAAACACACAAATATATTAATAATTTAGAAATTTTGAACAAAATCATCTATTACTTGTCAAGAACTGAGAAACTCCTAAATATCTGTGCTGAGCTTATACAAAATACTGCAATAATTCCCTGAATATTAATTTCATTTGTGTTTAATTTGCAACATATTATGTTTTATGCTAGTAATTACATAAAATCAACAGTTATGAACACAGATAAAGACCTTCACAGAGTCTAGCAGAAAGCACAGTACTATGTAACAATGTAATGCATTTAAAAGGAAAAAAAACATACTGGCATCATTTCAAAAACAAAGTGCTCTGTACAGCTGGAAGAAGCATTTATTATTTATACTTTGAAGGCTTTTCATTCACATGAATGAAACATGTTTACCATTTGGAATGAAGATGAATTAGCAAGGCTATAGTCAAAGGCAACTCTTTTTTTTCTCCTGTAAACTTCAGATCCAGTAATATTCAGGCTAGCCATTCACATTCGTCCTCTCTAGTGACTGACAGAGACGTGAGAGGCTTATTAAGATATGCTTGGCTCAAACTGGTAGATGCTATGTCACGCTATAATTTCTAGGTTTGGATTAGGATATATATCTGAGGTTAAACGCTAGAAATATGTTTAGGCTTATCAAGGCAGGTTGGTGTCATGAATAATGTATCGCATTCTACAACAGAGAAGCCACCATAAAGCCTTTACTTCTGTCCATTTAACTACTGGTCCAACATACAGAGCATGGATTTTTCACACAAAAACCTCTCTGGGGTTTTTGGCTGTGGACACATGGCAAATGACCATTCAGAGCACCATTCTGTCTAAGTAAACGATATAAAAAATTATCAAATTTTCAGAAAACCTCACAGTTGTTAAAATCTACCAGCATAATTTGTATTATGATATACTTTTACCAGACATAGCAATAAAACACGTGCACTACAGCTATGGATGTACTCAGAGGCACAGAAGAGAATGTTTCAACAAACTGTTGAGAACAATTCAACTATCTCTCACTGGAGATAATGGCTGCTGAAAAGCACTTGTCATCTACACTAGTTAGTCTTCACCCCATTTCACATTATAAAAATGCAAATCCTCCTTTGACTCTTAAGACAGAACTGGAATACCCCAACTTCTATAAAATATGTTTATTCTATTTGGAACAATTTCTGCATCTACATCTCAAACTACAGCCAAAACAGCCTTGCCAAGTTGCTTCCCAACCAGTGATGACCCTCTGCTTCCCAGGCACTTTACTTTTGATCTTAAAGTTCCCTGAACACTTAGAGCTTTTCCTCTGTGCACAGCTCAAATTACCCACTCATAGCAGTTCTAAAATCTATTTTGCTGAGGGGTCTAATCCCAGGATATGTTCAAGACATCCTGTGGCCAGGATGATACAGAGTTGTTAAGTTTTTCTTCTAAGATACAGGTGCTTGTTTTGATATGTATATTTTAATAATAGCCTAGAGATCAGAAAACTTCTGAGTAGCCGGAGGCCTATATTCAACTTCCTCATTCGCCTGAAAGGCTGCAAACTGCATCTCCCATCATCCCAGTAAAAACTTTCAGGCGGGGACTGTTCTGGAAAGCAGGCAGCCTCCCCCTTTCCTGTACAGCAATTGCTCTGCTGCATAGAAAGGAAGCAGGATTCACATTTAAAAGCGCAAAATCAAACGTAATGCTACTATTCATATAAGTTATTGAATAGAAATCTAAAACTATTTTACCACTGGCTATTTATTGTGCACAACCAAACTATGTGCCAGTTAGTACCAGCTGGAGGAAGAAAGCAACCATCTCACAACTAATAACACTGACAGAGCCAATACTCAGTCCCAGCTTCAGCTAACGTTACATGATCAAATTCCTGTCAATAGATACTAACAAAGAGATCCGACTAATTGTGTTGAAGCTTCTAACTTGACAGCGAGCTGCCTCCACAAAACCAAAATGCATATACAAAACGTGCCGAGTGGGTATGAGAAAGCGTCTGGTTACTACTGAATAAATTAAAAAAAAGTAATTGCCTTGTCATGTCCTAGTTTGTTCTAGTTCTGATGCACTTCAGAAAAAAAATTTCAACCTTCAGGCGGGGGGGAAAAAAAAACCCAAACACTTTAATAAGGTATGGTTTCCCTGAATCCGATAAACATAATCCCAAAGCATCTCTTAAAAAAAGTCAGAGCCTGTACTTTACAGTACAGGCATCTATGCTTATCTTACATCTATGTTCCTGGCAAATTATACTTAGCTGGAAAGCAAAATCTACACGGGCCATCAGGGACTAACTTAAAGATGTAACTGAAATACTTCCTCGGGGTGGGGGAAATAAATAAAGGAAAGATGTGTTACAAAGAGAGAACACTGTCTTTGGCTTTATTAGTGCTCAGAAACAATTACCCCTCCATCACATGAACAGTGGATGAAAAAGACTGTCTCCAAATATCATATGCTATCAGAAGGTGTCTGTAGCTCATGCGGTCTACCTAAAAGGGCTCAAGATGCAGGAAAAGGGGGCTTTTTCCACAGTCATTGCTCCCTCACTGATGCAGCACCGTGCCTCAGGGCTGATTAGGCCAGCTGGTACTTGGCATGGTCTCACACGGTGCACTGATCAATACTCCCCTCCGCGCACATGGGCTTCCTTCCTCACACACTTCATTTATGTATACACAAACAGATTTTCATTCACTAGAACAGAAAAGCTAGCCTAAACAGATGGGCTGCACTTCAGACAAAAATGGTTCAGTCCAGTTAAATGAAAAAAGAGGCTCATTGTGGTTCTGTTCACTGTTCACACCGTACCAAGGTAAGGCAGCTCACAACATTAAGGTCAGGACTTTACTGAATCCAAGCTGACAGTGAACTGTCACTGAAAAGGCAGTCCTGTGCTGCCCTTGCCCCGTGCACAGTCACCCCCAGACACTGTACAGTCACCTCCTGTAACAGCAATGAACAGATGAAGACAGAAAATGGGTGAGAATGGTTTGGGAGCAGCTTGCAGTTACATCACATTAAATGTAACACTGAGCTGCGATCCTAAAGCCCTGGTGAACCCTTGGGTATACTTTACATATAGTTTTTAGCATTTGCTTTATTAGTACATACTAATTAAAAAAAATTAAAATTAGATTTGTAATAGGTGCGACTGCCTTCCAAATTGCTTATAAATACTGGCCTTAAAACCAGAAGGATCAATTCAGTAAAAATCACACAAAGTATTACTTATGATCTCACAAACTAGGCAGGATCATCCTTGAAAGTTCATAGATGTATAGTAGACCACAGAAGAAAAAAATCTCAGGGCTGTAAGAACTGGTTTGTCAATGAAGTATTGCTCTTCCCTCTGTCAGATCCACACCAGTCGCTGGCTGAACAGTTATCTTTGAAACTACACATTGAGTTCCAGTCATTATAAATACCACAGGACCTTCTACTGGACTAGAAACTAGCAAACTATGCTATGCTCATGATCTCGGTGCAGTACTTAGGTGAGTTGTTAGGAGAAAGCACATGGACACTGACATACGTATGCGCGTATGTGTGAAGACAGGCTTCTTTTACTGATAAACAAACTGAAAAAAAAAAAAATCAACTTTGGCATTGAATTGGGTTCCCTAGTGTCTAGCCCAGCAAGTATAAAGACAAAGTATTGAACATTCTTGACACCCTCGAGTATAAAAAAAGGTATATATCCACATTAGGATGTATATAAGCATTTCGACAGATGCTGAATGATTAATACACATCAATATACAGCTGGGTCCCAACGGTGGAGGTAAGGGGACAGGATCTGTTGGCTAACTGTGGGGCTGTTAGGTGTTAACTTCTAACCTGGGGAATAAATTATGAGACAAAGTTTACTAAAGTATAGACAATAGAGGGAAGCACCTGGGTTAGAAGACTAAAAACAAGTTAAAGAAAGAATGCTTAAAACTGGAAATAACTATATAAAACAGGATGACAAGTGAGAACATGGACAGCATAAATAATGTTTAAAAGAGATTAGAGCTTGAAATAGTAAACAACAAATAAGAACTATTTTAAACTCCTCTATCTGATTTAAGTATTTTACACAGGGTAAAAAAAGGAGGACATGGGAAATCCAGGGAAGCTGGATATTCTGGGGAAAGCCAGCAACGACTGACATCTGTAGGGAGGTCTGTATCTCTGCATTTTTCAAACTTTGGCTTCAACCACTGCTGACAATCCAGAAGCACAAGTATATAATTCCCCTTCTTCCCCAGATTTTGTTTCCATTGCCTGTAAAAAGGCACCCTGACAATTAAGATTATTGCAACATAAACCTCCAACATTAATATTAAAAATCTATTAAGCTATTAATATTCAAATGTATTCAAAAAGAAAATAAACAGCTCACATTGATCTGAGAGCCCAGTTGAATAGGTATGCTTTGTTGCATTTCAAAAAAGCTACAAGATTGTTTGGCACCTCTAAAGAAACAAGTTCCAAGTACTAGAGCACTATCAGCGGACCCCCACCAATAATCCTTTCCTAGTCGAACTTACTACTGTCAAGCCCAACACAATTGTCTCTACTGTTGCAGAATGCCATTAGGAGACAGAGCGCATCTTACACATGTCTCAAGAGTTTTTTTCCTGTTTATTCAATTTCAGAAACAGATACCCTTCCTTTAGAATAAATCTGTCTTGGAAAAATCCATAGGACTAAAAGAATTTCATTGTTTTGTCAATATTTCAAAAGGGTAAATAAGTGTGACTTATACTGCTATGAGTCATCCACCTCGATATTGATTTCAAGGAAAATCATGCAATATCTGATTAAAAATTATGACTTGCTCTTAAAGGATTAATTATATTTTATAGTACTCAACAGGTTTTAGGGGAAGAGAAGTCTTGTCAGATCAAATACTCCCACTAACAAATGACAAAAACTGTTAATGACATATTTCTGAACACGTTTTAAGCTTTGAACTCAATTCCACACAAGTTTCTGATTCTGAGAGACAGGAATACTCAGAAGTTATATGGCAATATGAAATTGGAAAATACTTTCTTTATATTACATTTCTTAATAATTATCAATTATTTAGGGTGAAAAGCTACCTACAGGACTGATTCTCAGCCCATGGCATAATGTATTCTTTTACTACAAATATAGAATTAAAGCTGATAATGTTTGCAAAAGGAGTAAGGATGGATAGAATGGAAAAGAGTGAGCAATAACAACTATACAGTTTGCTTGGTAAATTGCACTCAAAGTGTTCTTCTAAACAGCCAAATACAAGGCTTGCAATGTCAAAATAAACACTGTAATCCCCGACTCTTAAAAGGACCTAAAGAATTATCAACAGTATCTGAATACGAGCTACCAATTCACAGGTTGAACCAATAGCTGAGATTTCTGACCTGTGGTTTTGTAGAGAAGCATATTAGATGGTCATTATTCTAAATGTTACTACTTGTAAAATCTATATGTAGCAAGTGCTACAGAAATAATTTGTGCTGTTTTCCCCATGTAATCTTATAATATATTACATCAATCATAACGCTGCTGATACCATTACTGACAGATTTGTAAATTGGAGTCTGTTCCTTAATGTTTTTGTAATTCTGACTTTGATACCTGGAGAGCATCAGGAAAAAATCGATAGCAGACAGCTATGGGCTTGTCAAATTTCTCACATTTAAAACAAAGCTGCAGTGGGTGTGATCAATGATGTACTATGCTGATCCTGGACACAATTATTAACATCACCACTAGCATTTATATAAATAAACTTTAACAATTTTCCAAGTAAAATTACAAACCTGTAATAACAGAAACTTATAGGAGCCAAGTCAATGTCAGCTTACTTCACTGTATTTTATGGCTACACAGAGCTCATATATCACTTCTTTGTAAACACTCTGTTGGCCTTGATGCAGTGTGGTTTCTCACAGTACAAAAATAAAACCTTTTTAATTATCACAATGAGAGGCAGACGTAAGGAAAAACAATGCTAGTCATTAAACCTTCCCTAATTAATTTTTTACACGGGTTTTTTTTAGCCAGTAAAGTACAACTTAAAAGCTAAGGATAACTATTACTATCATTCAATTTCAAGATTACCAGAGAAGAAAATGTTGCAGGATTTGTATCAGATTTAAGAAAGGACGTACAGCTATTTTCTGACACATTTAGGTTATAAATAGGAAGAAACACAGATTAAGAGACCAAGCTCTGCAATTTGCAATTGTAGAACAGAGATGGATTAAAGACTTAGGAAAAAAAAGCACTTTCAAGCCCTGAAGATTGGAAGCATCTTTCTGGTAATATTTCACGTTATAGTAGATATTTGGAACAATGATACAAAGCAAGTCTGCTCTTTTTCCTGGACACAAGATATAATGTACAGTGGTAATGTTTAAAAAGCAAATCAGAGTATTCTCATCATCCATTTTAGGAAAAGGCTAAAGGGATTTGTTTCTCTGATGGCATCTCCACTTTTTCTAATTCTATTAACTGAGCTCTGCCAGAAATTATATATAACACAAGCTCAATTATGAGGGGTAAACATTTGTGTTTGTAATAATGCAGCATCCACAATGTGCCAGGTATTTTCAAAGTATTTTCCCAGGCACATCACTTCGACCCAATTCCACCTTACCCTTTTTTCTGATTCTCTATGTTTCTCAGGATCAAAGGCAAACCATGGCTATTTTCTGCATAGTACACAAAACTGTTCACTTATGAGCACTGCCAAAGGTTATGAAAGACTGTTTTCGTTAGGCAGAAAAACAAACTGTTTAGTTCCTTTCTTTTCTCTGTAACCAGATTACAATGGTTATTTTTGTTAAGAACCTATTTCTAAAATAGTGGCATTATCACTGTCACATGAGGAGCAAAGACTCTGCAAGGTAGAGTGGATGGGAGAGGATACTGTCAGTAAGGCTCAGTATACTCTGTAGACCTTGGAAACAGGAGTAATTATTGAGCAATGCTCTCTTGGACAGAGCAAAATATACTCCCCAAGAGCTGGAATCACTGAAGTTTTGCAGCATGTTTCACACACCCACTTCTGCTGAAGGATATTTAAGAAATACTTCTACTAAGTTCTAAAAATAAATAGCTTAAATTCTGAGTTTACAGCAAAAGATTTTAAGAAAAGAGTACCACAGCACACTTCACACTGATATCAATAACAAATTCCAGAAAATACTGAAGCATTTCTTTGAGTACTTGAAATCAACATATAAAAGGCATGTAAAAAGCATATAGGAGGAGACTCTTAAATTGTTTCCTGACCAAGGAAATGATCTTCAACCCAGAAATAGGAACTAAATTCCAGAATAGATATAATTATAGATTGAATGTGAAAGTTCAGCCTCAAAGAGAAACTATTTTCAATCTGTAAAAATGAAAATGGATCCAATCCAATTGCAAAGCATTAAAAAAAAAAAAATCAGACAATAAGCCATCCAAAGTTGAAAAAGACAAAATGATCACAAGAACTACTTGCCTGAGGTTATTCTTATGCAACAAGAAGCAATATTTCAAAGTAGATAAATAAGAACAGGATGACGTTTTATTAGAACAAGTCCTAGCAACAAAATTATAGAACAGCATCCTGTAACACTTGCCAGGACCAACTGGGATCTTCAAGCAGCTTTGTACTGCTACCCTTACTTTCACTTAGTAAACTAAAACACAGAAAGTGAGGTGAAATGCCAAACCACCCAGGACTAGTGACCTCTGTTTCAGTTTAGTGAAGAAATCATTAATTACACTGCCTTCCAACATTTCTTCCAAAGCAGTAACAAAGGGCTTTAAGAGACTTCTTATGTTCAGTCTCTCTGAACAGAGTTCATTACAGAATCACAGAATGGTAGGGGTTGGAAGGGACCTCTGGAGATCATCTTGTCCAACCCCCCTGCTTGAGCAGGCACACCCAGAGCAGGGGCACAGGACCGCGTCCAGGCAGGGTTTGAATGTCTCCAGGGAAGGGACCCCACAGCCTCCCTGGGCAGCCTGTGCCACTGCTCTGGCACCCACACAGGAAAGAAGTTTTTTCTCATATTCAGGTGGAACTTCCTGTGTTCCAACTTGAGCCCATTGCCCCTTGTCCTGTCATTGGGGACTGTTGAAAAGAGCCTAGTCCCATCATTCTGACACCCACCCTTTAGATATTTATAGGCATTGATGAGATCCACCCTCAGTCTTCTCTTCTCCAGGCTGAACAAACCCAAGTCTCTCAGATTTTCCTCATAAGGGAGAGGCTCCAGTCCCCTGATCATCTTCGTAGCTCTCTGCTGGACTTGCTCAAGGAGTTCCACATCCGTCTTAAACTGGGGGCCCAAAACTGGACACAGTACTCCAAATGTGGTATTACTAGGGCAGAGTAGAGGGGGAGGATAACCTCTCTCAACCTGCTGGCCACGCTCTTTTTAATGCAGCCCAGGATACCATTGGCCTTCTTGGCCACAAAGGTACGTTGCTGGCTCAGGGTCAGCTTGTTGTCCACCAGCACTCCCAGGTCCTTCTCAACAGAGCCACTTTCCTGTAGTTCAGCCCCCAGCCTGTACTGGTGCCTGGGGTTGTTCCTCCCCAGGGGCAGGACCTTGCACTTACTTTTGCTGAATTTCATCAGGTTCCCCTGGGCCCAGCTCTCCAGCCTGTCCAGGTCTCGCTGGATGGCAGCACAGCCTTCTGGTGTATCAGCTGCTCCTCCCAGCTTGGTATCATCAGCGAACTTGCTGAGGTTACACTCTATCCCATTGTCCAGGTCACTGATGAATGTGTTGAACAGGATTGACCCCAGCACAGACCCCTAGGGAACACCGCTAGTGACAGGCCTCCATCCAGACTCCGCTCCATTGATCACGACCCTCTGAGTTCTGTTGTTGAGCCAGTTCTCTATCCACCTCACTGTCCACTCATCCAACCCACGCTTCCTTAGCTTGCCTGTGAGGAGGCTGAGGGAGACAATGTCGAATGCCTGACTGAAGTCAAGACAGACAACATCCACTGCTCTCCCTTCATCAATTCAGCCAGTCATGCCATCATAGAAAGCTATCAGGTTAGTCAAGCATGACCTTCCCTTGGTGAATCCATGCTGACTGTTTCTGATAACATTCTTGTCCTCTACATGCCTGGAGATGACCTCCAGGATGAACTGCTCCATCACCTCTCTGGGGATGGAGGTGAAGCTGACTGGCCTATAGTTCCTGAGGTCCTCCTTCTTGCCCTTTTTGAAGATTGGAGTGACATTTGCTGTCCTCCAGTCCTCAGGCACCTCTCCTGTCCTCCACGACCTTTCAAAGATGATGGAGAGTGGCTCAGCAACAGCATCCATCAGCTCCCTCAGCACTCGCAGGTGCATCCCATCGGGGCCCATGGATTTGCAAGGATGCAGTTTGCACAGGTGACCTCTGACCCAGTCTTTCTCAACCGATGGTAAGTCTTCCTTTGTCCCAATTTGTCCTCTCTCTGCTGGGGGCTGGGATGCCTGAGGGCCAGCCTTAGCAGTAAAGACTGAAGCAAAGAAGGCATTCAGTAACTCTGCCTTCTCTGCGTCCTGTGTTACCAGGGCCCCTTCCTTGTTCAGCTGTGGGCCCACTGTATCCCCAGTCTTCCTTTTACTGCTGATGTATTTAAAGAAGCCCTTGCCAGATTGTCCTGGTTTCAGCTGGGGTAGAGTTAAATTTCTTCATAGTAGCCAGTATGGGACTATGTTTTGGATTTTTGCTGGAAACAGTGGTGATAATGGGGAGATGTTTTGGCTGTTGCTACGTCGCGCTTTCACTGGTCAAGGACGTTTTCAGCTCCCCGTACTCTGCCGGGTGCACAAGAAACTGGGAGGGGGCACAGCCGGGACAGCTGACCCAGACTGACCAATGGGATATTCCATACCATATGGCATCATGCTCAGTATATAAGCTGGGGAAGAAGAAGGAAGGGGGGGACATTGGGGTTGATGGTGGCTGTCTTCCCAAGTAACCACTAAGCGTGATGGAGCCCTGCTTTCCTGGAGACGGCTGAACACCTGCCTGCCCGTGGGAAGGAGTGAATGAATTCCTTGTTTTGCTTTGCATCTGTGCGCAGCTTTTGCTTTACCTGTTAAACTGTCTTTATCTCAAACCATGAGTCACCTCACTTTTACTCTTCCGATTCTCTCCTCCATCCCACCAGGGGGGAGTGAGCGAGCGGCTGCGTGGTGCTTGGTTGCTGACTGGGGCTAAACCATGACACAGATTTAATTCCAAGTGGGCCTTGGCCTTCCTCGACGCATCTCTGCATACCCTGACAACATTCTTATATTCCTCCCACATGGCCAGTACCTTTTTCCACATACTCTGGAAAGATAACATTAACACAATAGCTTTTATTTTTAGAATTATTAACATCTGGTGATAGGCTTAAAAATAGAAAATATCTCACAAAATCACTGTATTTTTACTGCATGTTGATAACCAGTGCTTACATTGATACTAGAAAACACTCCTTCTTTACATATTACTTTCTCTTCTTGTATTTCCACTTCATTATCACAATGTACCATATTTCTAGAAAGCATCAATTCCTAAACTAAAAAGAGTATCATAAAATATACCTAATAAAAAGTCCCTGACAATTGAATAAAAATTGAGTTTTAAGAGTCTACACTAAAATTATTAGGGAACAATGTTATTCCTAAAAACAATAATCCTAAAATTCCAAAATCCTCTAATTAGATTATGTTCAGTTGATTATTTTGATTGATAAGGAAACTGTAACCCATGAGAATATTCATCTCATGAACTAAAAACAAAAAAGCAAAAACCCACAACCTGTATGGCATCAATCTCATGAAGAGATTCTAAATTAAACATTTTATTATCCTATGGAGATTTATGCTTCCATTATCTCTTACACCCACGTAAGATAAAGCAAGTGTAAATCTGTCTTTCTCCAGGCAGGGAATTTCATAATGCTGTATTAGAGAGGTGATTATTCTATCCTCACATTTCATAACACTGTTTTCTTAACAATCAGAAGCACTTTCCTTTAATATCAAGACAGATATTTTGACTGAGAGTGACTATGGATATGTGCTGAAACTAAAAATGAAAAATCTATATGAATAAATATTGAAATGTACATTAATCCTTACTCTAAGCTTCTACCACCGAGTAAGATGCGTGTCCAAGATTTCCTCTAAATATTTGCAGCAGCCAAAGGGATTATATTTTTATGCAATGTTTGTAAATTACATTTACTCAAACTGCAATACATCCAATTTTTTCTTCTTCCATTAATTGTACATAGGGTAGGGCCATCACATCTATGCCAATTTACACTCATATAAATAACAGAAGTACATGCTGATTGCATCTAAATTTAGGCACAATTATTAACAATGCAAATGGCATGAGAAGAAATTTTTGTAAATATGTCAAATTTGTGTTTGATATATTTTTCTATATCATCCCACAACATGACATACATCATGAATTCAGCTGCAATGGGCTTCTGACTGAAAAGTTAGCTGCCATCCATTTGTATGTGGTAGTTACTTGCTCAAGCTATTAAAAAATTTCAGCTGTCACGATGTTCCCTGGAGAACAAGGTGGTGTCTCGGGTAGATACAGTCAAGACTTCTGGGTCATTATAGATTAAATTCATACTGTGACTTAGAGATTTAATTGGTAACTCAGTTTAACCATCAGAAAATAATATGACAAACTCCTAAAAATTCTCCATTGGTATTGGAAATAGTTGTAGGAATGTTATAATAAAACAGCAATATCGATAATTTGAAACATCCTAGGTTTCTTTCAATAGCACTAAAAGGACATTCTTTGTTCTGTAACACTTGTTAAATTCACAATTGCATAGTAACAGAAATGTAATTAATGGAGATGCAACATGGTTATACATGCCATTTTATAGAAGTACGTTACAGGTTTTTATATAAACTAACATTTTCATACAAGAGAGCAGAGCCTAATGAATTGCAAAACCATGTACTGGTAGCAGCAGTAACAGAACTTAGAGAATACTCTCATCTTGATGCTTGAGAAGGTTTGCATACAAAACAGTACTCCTCAAAACAAAAATATAAAACTCTGCCTTTTCAAGTAAAAATTATAATTCACAGAGTTAATTTTTCATTGAAGATGAGATGCACCCCATACAGCCAGGAGGAGGGAGCACATTCCCTTCTCTATCCACTAATCCCGTAGCCATCTCAGACCCAGTGCAATAAAGGACAGGTTTAGAGATGCTCCACATTATGCCAGCCCCCCAGGTCATTCTAGCAGTTTATAATCACCTGTGCCCAGCAATACTCTAGCCAAATGCTTTTCAGTACCTCTCCAATCAAGTAATCCCCTATTCTAGTTCTATGTCTCCCCAGGATAGCCTTCCACAGGGAAATCCCCAACCATCTGGTTAGCTCAGCTTTCAACTAGCTTTGATCCAACGAAGTGGCTCAAAGCAGTAAGAAAAAAAAGAAGATAGATATGCCTTTCAGTATTTTGCATATATTGAACCAGATTCTGATCCTAGTTTGATTAATGTAAAACTAGAAGAACTTCACTAAGGACAGGGATACAGGTCAGGGAACTTTATTTTGCTGTTCTGTCCAATATTATGCACAGCTGGTTTTTAAGTAAACAAAGAAAATACCACCACTGTGCAAAAAATATTCAGCTCCTATAAATCAGCATAGCTTCACTGAAGTCAACTGAGTTATGAAAATTTACATCAGCTACAGATTTGCTCCAGTATGTAATGAATAGCGTTCTGTTTGCTCCCCTGGGTCTCAGCTCAGGCTCTATATGAATACAACTGGACTTTTTCTTCCAAAATGAGTATGAACACATCTTCTTCTGAGTCACATATTCTTAGATTCTATATACTGCACATTGCAAAGATGACTAAAGCACTTTAAAAAGTAATTGTTTTTTCAATAAAATATCAGATGCGATTTTCTTACACAACTTCTTAGAAAACTCACCTCATTTTATTGCCATTTATTGTACCAAAATTCTAAAAACCCAATTTGCTGAGAAAGTAGACCTCATGATAATATACAGTACTGAATAATATGAAAAAGTAATCCCTGAGACAGAAGAAACAGCACCTCTGAAAAGTCCACACAAAATGATGTGGTATGTCTGATTTTAGCCAGGATTTATAGGGAACAAGATACCAATAAAGTTATGATGAAAAAATTAAGAGTCTGAACACATGTAACTAACTGTGATCTTGGAACAAAAGTTGTTCTTACATTAATTTTATGGATTGAAATTTATGTACAAATATTTAGATTTCAGAATAGAGAATAGACTCGGATCTCCTCCATTAATAAGAAGGACATGCTACATCACAGAATCCTGAAGTTGGAAGCCTGTTTTTCAAAGAAAGTAAAGGTCATACTCGGATGTCAAAAACCATCAGGTTATTATGTTTTCATAGAACAATTTAGCATTAATATTTTCAAAGCATACATGATAAATAATTTGCAAATTTCAGGAAAAAGTATACATTTTAACAAGTCCAGACACTTTTGTGTACGTTACTGCATTGTCTCATGAAAAAAAAATTCTAAGCAGACAAAGGAACCTCTTCAATATCAGATAACATACACACAGTCTGTCTTGAAAAGTATTATTGACTTGTAAAGTCAAGTATGCACAATGTAGAAAGCATGAGAATTAGATCTCTTTGTTTATTCAACTCAGCAAATCCTTGTGTATATGCTGTAACACTGGGTTGTTACTTTGGTTTTCACATGATGTCTTCTTTTAGCGCACACAACAGCCATTCTTCATTGTTAGGCTTGCTCCAGTAATATGAAGGGTATCTTTTTAATAGAGCAAATGTTTAATTCTAAAAGGTTTATTTCTGCTGCACTGAAGCCATTATCAAAATGTCAGTCAAATCCAGTGGGATCATGATTAGTCATATTAAGTCCTGCTTGAAAGTCTACAAATCTTTGTGGCTTACTAACACTGCTTACAACAGTCAAGTGGTCAGTGCAGACAGACAACCTTATTCCTCGTAAATTCATCTGCAAGTCCATTAATACATACTAGTCATGAGTCCCAGAGTGACATAGCGAAATAGTCTCAGTAGGCCTGGAGACTGAGAGACTAGATAAAAGAAAGGAAGTTACCAGCTCCACTAGAGAGGTGAAAATAATTTGTTAAAAGATTTTCAACCAACTTTAACTGGCAACGTTTCCATCAGAAAGTATAAAACATACACGTAGCTTTTGTTAATGTCATAGCAAGAATGGCATTGTCTTGAGGAAACAGGCCTCCTGAAGTTAAGATTTATCATGGTAGTTCTAAGAAACAAACTGAACAGTTTCATGTATAGTGAAGAATTATGAGAAAAATAATTCCATTTTCCTTTTCTTTCCTTTTTTAATAACTTGAATCTGAATAAGAACTTTACTTAATATAAAGTTAAGGCCTCTCCTCTAATTTCGCTTTTGGTACAATTTCTACTTATCTAAGCAGATTATGAGATATATTGCAGCAGGAAGCATCTCTCTCTTTAAAGACAGAACATTAGGAATTCTAATATAGAAAATGTGGGCTAAACTACCTTCATTTGTATTGGTAAAAATATACAACAAATCAATTCATTTCAAAAAACAACACTGGAAATACAGTGGTATCAACTAGTAAAAAAAATTAGGCTTAGTGTGGTTAACAGTATAATGTTGCTAGAAGCAAACAATAAAACTAGTAATTCATAGCAGAAGTTTTCTCAGAATACTTACCACATTCTGATTGGAAACTACAGTGGAGATGTTCAGTTTTTTTCAGGAAACTCGGAACAGTTGGAAGTAAAGGAGGCAGTACAACACACGGACAGAGAACTGGCCCAGACCTCTGAATTAATTAGTTTCCCTTCTAGCTGTATCATTAGCTTTCCAGGCGACCTTGGGTAATTTGCTTCTTTTCTCTCTGTCTCAGTCTTCTCATCTGCAAATAGGTACAACAATCCTTTGTAAAGCCCTTTCTCCAATCCAACAGAAAGCACTGTAAGAATTACCCTTTCCCACCACTTACAAGTAGAGTTTGTTCACAATGGAACAGAGTCAGCAAGATCTTCTAAGCAATATTTTCATCCACTTAACTTATGCTTAAGTTTCTTAATGCATTTATGAGCTATAATAATGTGTGTTATTTTAAAAGATATATCACCACAATTTATGATACTTAATGGTTAAGGAACACTAATATGGTTCTGTGAAATTACATGCAACATACCTCAGTGCCCCCTGGTACACCTGGGTCTCTATTTGATTGTAAAATAAGCAAAAAAACCCCCACCATGAAATAGCCAAAGCAGAATGGCAGTTATCAAATAAAACATTTACATAAATATTTAGAATATATACCTCAACCACAAGAGCATTTTATTTTAGCTCATCCACCATGCAATGATAAAATATACACAATTTTAACTAGTAAGCAATAAATTTTGCTAAAATTATAAGAATATACTCATAGATTTGAAAATCTACATTAAAATGGCAAATTGCAGAAAAAAACCCCAACGAAGTACAAAGTGCAGAGCCTAATTTATAAATGTGGACATTTAAATAGAATATACAAATACTGGAGATTGAGAGAAGTGTACTGATGAGTTCTTCATGCAGTCTCTAAGTAGGCTGGATTCAGAGAGGGGAATGATTGATAAGAACTGGCTGTGGGATGGCTGCATAGCAGTTCTTCTCATACACGTGTAACCTGTGGGCAGTAAGCCAAGCTAGGGCTCCCCTGAAGGTTCCATACTAGTAGAGTTGAGCATGTGCGGGTCATCCCATGTAATACCCACTGCCATCTCAACAGTGCAGAGACAAATTAATCTTTCCGTTTCCAAACCACTTTTATCATTCAGTCTGGTCTATGATGTTCTAGTTTCAGTGTTTCTGATGATAAAAATCAAATTTGGGTCATTTATGCCTAAATATTAATTTGTTTAGTCACATATTTTGAAAATTAAGTCTACAATACCATTTAAAAGGCATTTATCGTTACCATGGGTATTTCTCCCCTCTTAATTATTCTGAGAAAAAAATGGATGCAAGAAGGAATACTCTCTAAAATACTAAGTTGTAAAATGATTCTGTAAGGTGTCTTACACTGCACTGAAAACAAACTGACACAAAAGACATTACCCCCCAAAAAAGCAACACATGAAGAAGACAGAAAAGTAATTTTAAGCTGCTCAAGTTTAAACCACCCAGTAGGCTGTAGCAACAGAATTGCTTAAAGCAGTTCTATATCAGCTGAGATGCTTAAAATCTGAAAATACAAAGATTCCCCTTTCATCAGCATAGACAGGTAAAAAAAAATCCACTCTAATGATTTGGCAGTTGTTGCAAAATAATTATCAACCTGTGAGATTAGGAGATAGAATGAAGAAGCAGATTACTGTCTGATACTCAATTTTCAGTGGTTTGTTTTAAAAAATATCATGTAACGGTATTTTCTATTTTAAAACTACAAATATACTCTCATCCCATCTGAAGTAAACAAGCCCTTACCAATAATATACCCATTCTGAACTTTGGGGAAATCTTGATTCTGCTTTGAGTCACTCTAGTTATTTCATTTGTTCTACATTTCTTCAGAACTAGAATCATTAATTTCAGTTCCATGATTATAATTTCAAATACTGCATAGAGTATCGTTATGGAAAAGATAGACCTTCTAATAAAAAACTTCAAGCTTGCTGCAATTGCTTAAGACCCAGGAAATCAGGTGTGTAACTCATAATCAGAACCAAAAAGAATACTAGTTATTGTAGAAATACGGAGGAGATAAGGTCAGACACATCCCATTAGGATTTGGAAGAGATTATGGGATCATTTGCTTAGGTGAACTGGCATTACTGAGCATCTTATATCAGGACTATTTATGCTGTACTCTTTTTTGTTTGGAAGTCCAATTATAGATGCTGCTGTTGATTTGTAAAGTCTAGGCAAAAAGTTACAGACTGTTTTTGGCACAGAACCACCAAACTTGGAACACTCCCTGACCCAAATTTTTTCATTTTCTCTTCCCAGCATGAAGCCCATCTCCTCCCCAGAATTTTGTATGAAGTGGATTTAGACTGGAGGCCAAAGTCGTGATAGCTGATGGCAGTTAAGTCATCTTATTGCACTTGTTAAAAATAGGGTTGAAGGATATCTGTTCTCACATCTAACAGTTGTCATTTTGGCACAACACTTTTCATGATGTGAAAGTGCCCACAGAATTGGACGACGCTTTATTTTTTGATACGTACAGAATCAATAGATACTTTAATTTCTTCTTTAAAAGGAAGAGAAGTTTAAAGTATTTCTAAAAAACACTAAAAAGTAATTTTATTCTCTTTTAAAAGTGCTTTCAAAGAGGGTGTTAACAGCTGATTTATTTTATTCCTCCTACATTCGTCTGTTTGTCTTCATCATTACACTTTAAGGAAAAGCTGTTCCACTGTTTTAACTTGTGGGCTGTTATTTTTTTTTAGACTGACTAGCGTTGTCACATCCAGTTTCTCTGTAAATCACTCCATAAGGCTCTGCACCTTTCATGAGTTTTACTTCTTCTGCTACTGTTATCTGTAAAGTCTGTATCAGAACAATGATTCTACTCATCTCATTTGAACTGTGGTACCATATGTCAGTTATACAGTTCCAACATACTTTTTAAGCTTTGCATTCTAGATAAATGCTCTCACATGTGTTTATTCACAGCAGCGGCTGCTTCAAGAATTACTGTTGTGTCAGACACCTAGAAGTATTCAGCCTTAGACAGAAGCACCAGCGATACATATATATTTCCTACTTCTTTGATGTGAAATTTGCTGTCACTTCTACCACCCATCAGCATGTAAGCCGGCAGTTTTAAAACGTCCATTTCCACATGCCCTCCTACCTTCTGCTATACGGGATTACCTCCATGAGGAAGCATTACTAGCCTTTCTTTAGGCAAAAGAAAACAATGCAGAATTCAGGAGAGCCATTTTGCCTGGAAATGGAAGCAATTAAGTTGAATGGCAACGCCCACAGCAGCAGTTCATTTATGAAATACCTTTTCAGTGCTACACTATATGAATCAAGTTAAAGAAAAAAATCTGATTTTAGTAAGTTTTACAAGTACACTGGTATTGCTGTGAAGAGCATCCTACCTAGAAGTGCAATTTTTACTGTGTTATTTCATTTGATTCAGTTCTGCTTCTGAAATAAGACAATGTTGTCTCCATGGACAACTGTTTTCTAAGTGGGGTGGAAGACATTGTCAAAAATTAATAATTCAGATTCACCTCTTTGCTCTAACACAAAAACCATGCTATATTCAAGTAGTATGACTTCTCTTTGCCTTAGTTTTTTCAAGCTGAGAAAAAAACAAGTCGCTGCACTTACCACATAGTACTACTGTAAGGCTTTATTATTTCAGACCTTGTTTTTTTCATTCCTTACAGTATCATTTCTACAACTAGTCCCATTATTTCTAGTTGAAATTCTCAGGTGGACTTCTATTGCTCTTTGTGCAGGACATAGAAATTTTTTTTATTAAGAAATAGCAGTTGCTTTCCCCCTTCAATGCTTTTTTTAATTAAAAGTACATTAGCTACTTGAGAGCACTAGAAATAAAATTATGTTCTCCTCAAGTTGTATTTCTTACCTGCCCTTCTAAAAGGGGAAAAAAAACACCTTACAACTAAGTTGTAAGCCCTGGCAGCAGAAACAGAAATTTTCCTTTCTGCGCTATACGTACAAACATACACAAGTTCCCTTTTCTTTTTGCTTTAGCCTAAGGCTTCCAGTATGTAGAAGCCTGCTGCCTAAAATGAAACTTATACATTTAATAAGAACTCAAGGCTGTCTGAAGAGAATTGGCTCTTTTATTAACTACATAAGTCTGAAACTCAGTTAGACATTGTTCAGGGTTCTGTAAATGTAAGTCTATATTTCACCATGGACATGTTCAGAGACTTAACAGCAATATAAACAGGGTAACTCCCAAATGAACATGGCATCTTTCTCTCATTGCAGTCATATCCATCCCAGTTACTGGGTACTTTACTATATTTTATTTCTTACAATGCTGGTTACAATGGGGGGTTTTGGATTTTTTTTTAATGGGAAAAGAAACTTGCAAAGAATAAGCAGCGTGTGAATAGCAAAGTTATTGCTCATGTTTTTATACAACATCCAAAATTACAATTACTATATAGACAATGTTGGTCCAACACATTGTTTTTGTTATTAATAGAGCTACATGTGTTGCCTAAAAAAATAAACTGAAAGAGACTACAAAGGTAAAGAAATTCCTTCCCTGCCTACATTGTAGTGCTACAATAGCTCCATAGGAGGATACCACACACATGCCATATCTTTTTACAGCAGCCCTATCTTCATTTAAAACAAAATAAAAACCCCACCAAATACGAGAAACTTCTTAAGCCTAATGCTTCAGACAACTGTTGCCATTGGCAAAAACTTTTTGGGTACAAATGTCAAACAATTCTTAAATCTAGAAGACTCCTCATAAGGTTCTCCTCAGAAACTCAAGGAAAACCACGTATTTTCCCTAGACACATTGAACTGGCAATACTTCCCTACAGAAAAGCTCTGAATCTGCAAAGATACAATGCCTTGACACACAGCCAGAGACTGTGGATGTGGAGGACCAACAGTGTGGAAGCAGTGTGTTGGAAAGATGAACGTGCAACCACTGCCACAAGCACCCTACCAGGCTCTGGCTACTTCTGCAGCCTCCGTGGAGATGATCTCCTCACTGGCCAGCCTTACAAATCCATTGATGATTTCAAACTGCAATGCTGATGGAAAGAGGCAGCACCTCCCAGTCTCAAGTGCTCATTTTCATCCCTGTGCCCCTAGTCTCCGTTCAAGCTGATGCAAATCTCTGTAGTAGTAAAACATGGCCACATGACAGGTTACAACTAGTGAGCTGAATCTGCTCCCAGATCCAGTTAGTAAATTGTACCCTACCACCAGGGAGGGAGAGGTGAGAAGGTGGGACTGTACAGCCAGAACAAAAGTTAATGCAGGGCTGTAGCCTTCAGTAGTAAAGCTGGTTTAATTTGCACTGAGCTAGAGCTAGGCACTAGAGTTAGCAAGGAGAGGAATTGAGTGTAAGAGGGATTTGACACTCATGATTTGAACAGCCACAAAAATTATTTCCATAGAGTCTGAAGATAAAATGATGCAACATGAGCTCTATGCAGCAAATAAAAAGGGCATAAACATGGAAAATATTTGTGGGCCATGAGATTCACAATGTTGAATGACAAAGATTATAGAAACTAGAACTTATGTTTCCTACTGAGTATGTGCAAATAGCTGCAAAACACAGACCGCCCTAAAGCACGGTATCAAAGGATTTCAATTAAAGATAGAAAGGATTTATTGCTTCCATAATTTTACACCAGAGTTATCGAAGAACATGGATAAAGACTGAAATTGTAAAACATTTTAATGCTTCTGAAAACAAATACAGAGGAAACCTTTTTCTCCCAGATAGTATTAAAACATATAACAGAAAGCAATCTATATTAATCCTCTGTGTTGCAAAGCAAGCCGGTCATGTATTATTTGGGAGTGAATAACAGATTTAGCTGTACTGGTGAAAAAAAGTATAAAAGCAAAGAATTCCATCAAAATTATGTGAAAAGGCAACCAATGTCATTTAAGGTGGCATCAAAACCTTACTTTAAAAACTGTTCCAAATTTTTTCAAATACCCAGAGACAACCAAAAATAGAGACTGAACTTATTCATGATAAGGCTCTGGAACCATAGCCAAAATTAACGGCAGTGACTAAGCATACTTCTCTTGCCAGCAATGAAGAAAAAAAAAAAAGACATCCTTTATTCATGATGATTTGAGAATAGTTATTACTAACACAGAACTCGAGTTACCAATGTCCTTTCTAAAATACAGAATTTTTCATATTAACAGGTGATAAGCATTTGGCAAGGTGAGCAATCTCAGTGGAACCCAAGTATAAATGGATACTGAGAGGAAATTATTCACACTGAATATGAACTGCAAGGACAACACGAAGACTGCTGAAGAGTTTGAGAGAGCAGAAGTGTATGTATACAAATGCACGCAGCCTAGGTAACAAACAGGAGGAACCGGAGCTCCATGCCCACTCAGAAGGGTATGACATTATAGGAGTAACTGAAACATGGTGGGACAACTCAAGTGACTGGGGGATGGCAATGGACGGTTAGAGGCTCTTTCATAAAGACAGGCAGGGTAGAAGAGGCGGAGGAGTCGCACTCTACATAAGGAAAACCTCGAATGTATTGAAGTCAACTAAGGTGATTGCAACTGCTCTATCAAATGCCTCTGGGTTAAAGTCAAAGGCGTCAACTCCAAGCAGGACCTCACAGTGGGCATCTGCTATCGACCTCCTAACCACAAGGACAATGCTGATGAAGCGATACTTGGGGCTCTAAAGCAAGCTTCTGGCCAACAGAACCCGGTCCTGATGGGTGACTTCAGCTACCCAGACATCTGCTGGAAGAACAATACAGCAGCTCACATGTCATCCACCAAGTTCCTGGAATGCAGAGAGGACTGTTTCCTGATACAAATGTTAGAAGTGCCATCCAGGAACGGGGCACTGCTGGGCTTGCTACTCACAAACCGAGAAAGCCTGCTTTGTAATATCTCAGTTAGTGACAGCCTTGGCTGCAGTGACCACAATATTGTGGAGTTCGGGATCCTGCTGAGTGTGATGAAGGTCAGCTCTAAGACAAGGGTTCTGGATTTTAGAAAAGCAAACTTCAATTCACTCAGGGCTCAGTTGCGAAGGATTCCATGGGAAGCTTCCGTGGAAGACAAAGGAGCTAGTGAGTGCTGGGAGTTCTTCAATAACTCTCTATTGGAAGCGCAAAGCCAGTTTATCCCCTACAAAGAAAAGGGAAGTAAGCAGAGCAAGAGGCCCCCTTGGCTCAACCATGACCTCCTGGGTCTACTCAAATCCAAAAGGGAAGCATACCAGAGATGGAGAAGTGGAAGATTATCCGTCAAGAGCTACAAGGGCATTGCCAGAGCATACAGAGATGCAGTTAGAAAAGCAAAAGCCCAGCTCAAATTGAAACTGGCCATAGATGTCAAAAATAACAAGAAAGGGTTCTTCAGACATGTCAACCATAAGCAGAAAAAGAAGGAAAACATAGGCCCACTGTTAAAGAGAACAGGAGAGTCAATCACCAATAGTGCTGAAGAGGCACAGGTCCTCAACACTTTCTTCACCTCTGACTTTACCAACACTGTCGGGTCCCAGGCTTTGGGGACGAAATTGACAGTTGATCCAAACACTGACCCACCATCAGTGAAGGAAGAGTTAGTACATGAATTACTACAGGATCTTGACCCCTACAAATCGATGGGTCCCGACACCATCCACCCGAGGGTGTTGCGAGAGCTGGCTGACACCATCGCAAGGCCACTCTCCATAATCTTCAAGAAGTCATGGAGAACGGGGGATGTCCCAGAGGACTGGAGAAAGGCAAATGTTACCCCTGTCTACAAGAAAGGCTCAAGAGAGGATCCAGGGAACTATAGGCCCATCAGCCTTACTTCAGTCCCTGGCAAGGTTATGGAACAAATCCTCCTGGGGGCCATCACAAGTCAATTGAAGCACGTGATTGGGAAAAGCCAACATGGCTTCACTAAAGGCAGATTGTGCTTGACAAACCTGGTGGCCTTCTACAACAAAGTGACTTGCCTGGTTGACGTGGGGTGGGCAGTGGACATTGTCTACCTGGACTTCTCCAAGGCATTTGATATGGTCCCCCACAGTCTCCTCCTGTAGAAATGAATGCGTTATGGCCTAGACAAGTGGTCTGTGCAGTGGGTGGGGAATTGGCTGACGGGCCACACCCAAAGGGTGGTGGTAAATAGCTCCTTTTCCAAGTGGCAACCTGTCACTAGTGGGGTCCCCCAGGGATCGATATTGGGCCCAATGTTATTCAATAACTTTATAAGTGATCTGGATAACAGCATCAAGTGTAGCCTGATGAAGTTTGCTGGTGACACCAAGTTGAGTGGGGAAGTAGACACTCCAGAAGGGAGAGCTGCTCTGCAGGGAGATCTGGATAGGCTGGAAGAGTGGGCCAGCAAGAACCTTATGAAGTTCAACAAGGAGAAGTGTATGGTCTTGCACCTGGGAAAACATAATCCAGGAGTGCAGCACAGACTGGGATCCACCTGGCTGGAGAGCAGCTTTGTGGAAAGGGACCTGGGGGTCCTGGTGGACAGAAAGCTCAACATGAGTGAACAGTGTGCCGCTGCAGCCAAGGCGGCCAATATGATGCTGGGTTGCATCAGAAAGGGCATCACCAGCAGAGGTAAAGAAGTCAACACCCTGCTCTACTCAGCGCTTGTCAGGCCACACCTGGAGTACTGTGTACAGTTCTGGTCCCCTCTATATAAAAAGGATGTGGACAGGCTGGAAGGGGTCTGGAGAAGGGCCACTAAGATGATCAAAGAAGATGGAGACTCCCTTTTTACAAGAAGTCACGTGGAGAGGACAAGGGGGAATGGACACAAGTTGCTCTTGGGGAGATTCTGATTGGACACGAGAGGGAAATTTTTCACAATGAGAATGGTCAACCATTGGAATAATCTCCCCAGGGAAGTGGTTGACTCGGCCACGTTGGACACTTTTGTCGTCTGGACAGGGTGCTGGGCCATCTTGTCTAGACTGTGCTCTTCCTAGAAAGGTTGGACTAGATGATCCCTGAGGTCCCTTCCAACCTAGGATTCTGTGAAGTACTCTCCACAGCGTTTACACAGTAGGCAGGGATTGATGAAGCAACAGAGAAAATGTCAGCGTCAGAATCATCAACAAACACAAGCAGCAGACTATTGCTTCTTCAGTAGGCAGCAAAACAATGTATATACAAGGCTGAATGATGTAAGGGTCATATTATCAAAGGTGCTATTATCCTTGCTTAAAGGATTGGGCGTTTCAGAATAGATTTTTGATGACAGAATTACATGAACATACAGGGACTTCCCCAACATTTGTTCATAACTATGTTTTGGCCTTCCTTTTTGAACCCATCATCTAACTGGGATTTTTCCCTCCTCAGTTTGATTAATTTATGTATAGATGAAATATATTCTGTTGCTTGAAATGTATAAAAAAATCACAGCTACTAAATAAAATGTCAACAGATAAAATCCATTAAAAGTTTCTACAGAAGTTGTGACATATTCCATATTACATTTATCATTTCAACTATATATGCCCCCACAGCATACATACTCTTAAGACTTCGAAAAATATATGCCATGTCTATGGATTAGCCTGAACCTGGTACTGATTCTGAAAAACCTTCCACCTGGATTTAAATCCAAACTCTGCAACTTCTGAAGTAAACTAGACCAAAATTCTTAGCCTTTACATAAGATTCCATCTTAGCATTGTTACTAATCTCTCATGAAAATCAGTTTTAAATACTAAAATAAGAATAACCCCAAACAATTTTAAAATCTCATGTTTTGTTGTATTTTAATTTAATCTTATGAGTTTTTGGGAAGTCTGTCTTGCTTCAGAATGCCTGAGACTGGCAGTACTACACTTGGACCTTGCATTAGTGTTTTGATGATAAACACTACCAGCATAAGCACTATGCATTATCCAACAAAATGCATCAGACAGAAAACTGAGCTGGCAGTTAAATTCTTTGCTTAATGCCAGAAGAGACTTATAGCTCCTGTCCTAGATTTCGCAAACATAAGACTATAATTTCTCCTCAGCCAAATTTCTATAAATGTTTAGAAATTTCTTTCTGAATGTATGATTTTGCATGAGTATTTTTTTAAAACAGTCATTATTCCTTTCATTGTAGAAACATCAAAATCTGTTCCTCCTCCCTTTTGGAGCTGTTGCTTTTGCAAGGTAATGTTTAAAAGTACTGTTGTTATTTCTGTTAATTATCTCTGCTCCCTTATGTTATCTATTGATGAATCAGGTTAGCAGCATAGCTTCTTCCCATTCTACTTATAAATTGGAAAGCTCCTCTTCCCCTGAGTTTTGGATTTGAAGGTTCTACCAAAAGAAAATACTTTTCAAAATGACGCAGTTTTTCATTGACAGTATAATATACAGAGTTTGTTGGATAGAAATATCTTCAAAGACTTGAAGACAATCAGAAATTGATTCTTCTGCTGTGTAAATCACTGTAGGTTTAACAACATTCATTCCCAAAGTAATGATCTTCTAACTTCCCTTATCATGGCTTGTTTCCCTATTGTCACCATGATATCAGCTGCTTTATTTCTACAGACTGTGTTTGATATTAGTAGATTAAATATATTAAATATGAAAGACTGTAAAAGAACATGAGCAAAAATATCAAATCTCTACACTTTGCACTTTTTAGGTTTACCATTAATTATGTTTATATACATAAGCAATAGGTAGGGAAAAACCTAGAAAAGATCTATATCCTACAACTGCAAACAAGACATCAAAGGGAATACATGAGTAGCTGAGATTTTTTTCTAAAACAAGATTATATCATTTCATTATTGATGTTTGGCTGTGGTAATTTTTCAATTCTGCAACTTTTGCTCCTTTTTAAGGATATTTTTAAAAGCTAGAAAGAGCCAAATGGCAGATAACCATATATATAATGCCTACACATATGTGTATGTAATACCAAAATTTGCTTTTGAAACCTGAAGGAGTGTTATAGTCCAGTCAAATTTGTGTTTTGGTTCACTTAAAAATACTTCTCTCATTATAGAAATATCTAACGTAGCAAGCAACAACAGGCATCATAAATGAGTAAGCACAAGGCTAAGTACTATCTAAATCTCTTTATATTTTTTTTTAAGATAAGATCATTCCACAGACAAGATTTTAAATTGCATCTGCCTTTGCTGTCCAGAGTAGCTACACTATATACTGGTAGAGAACTTAGAAAAGACTTAGGGTCAAATCTGCAACTATTTAGTTGTAAGCACTCTTACTGCAGATACTTGAGAGCAGACACAATATGTAGATTACAACAGAATTTTCATTATAACACACAGGTCTCTGAATCTTGCAAGTGATATCCGGTGCTTACCACATGCAGCAGAGTTTCCAGTGGTTTCAGGAAAGAAGCAGAATTAAACAAGGCTGAAAAATACTGATTTTCATCAGATGGGCTGAAATTTCCCAGTCTTGGTTTCAGTTTAGAGCTGTTATTTTTAAGCATTCAGAGATATGAATTCAGCCATCTGAATGCAAAGTGAAAAATGATACTTACAGCATTACCATGTACTTGTAAGGCTATACCCTGCTCATGCAGCTTGACATTTTGGAATTTGCACATCTTTACAGAAATAGCCTCCCCAAGCTTAGTTAAATTCAATACAACTCAGAAATCAGTTCTCCAGCAATACTTAAAAAATATAATTAGCTAAATTTGATCAACCCCCATGTTTTGCACACTAAAACTCAGATAGGTTCAGAAGCATTTCAGTGCCTATTCCTAGCTAATTACAATTCAGAAATTATATGAATGCTGCCACTCTGCCTACATCTCTGCAGAAGCCAAATACAGCAGGAGTCCCCTTCATACTGAAACTCAGCTGGGAAGGGAAAGATGTTGGTTGCACTCCCAGATCTCTGGATTATTTGTACTTCCTGACCCGTGAATTCCCTGCACATTCAACTTCCAAATAAATAGATTGCAGAATCAAATGTTTCTATTCATCCTTTCCTTCTGGGCTCATTTTCCATCATGGTCCAGCTTTAGTAGACTGACAAGGATAACCCTCTGGCTGCTCACCATATTGCCAGCAGCCTGCGACTGCAACATCCCTCATCTGGATCTAAATTTTGCTGATGGGGGGGGCTGTGAAACAGCCTATTATTGTAACTATTTAGCATAATTGAAAACCATAAATATCATTTGCAGAACAGACCTATTTTTCTGGTTCAAAGATTATGACAATCTCTGCATTTAAAGCTTTTACCAGTGAGGTGATATATTTTCTGTTTAGCTTTGAAAGTCTACAGACTTAAAGGTCTAATGTCTCTCTGTCCACCCAGAAGCCAAGAGCTGAGTCCCTGTCCAAAATACAGTCTCAATAGAGTTGAGATTTTTTTTTTTCGTTTCTGGGGGAAAAAAGACCAAAATTTACATGAACATCTGAACTTTCACTTTTAAATCTATGAGCTTGACAAGCTGTCCATTGTGAATGGGATTTCTGTTTGTACCAAGCCACTCAAATCTGGCACAGCCTCATGCACCTGGAACGCTTCCTAGAATCACTATAATCAATGATCAATAATCATGAAGTGCAAGAATACAGTCCATACAATCTTAAAATATCTATGCCTTTATTGCACTTTTTACTATAATTTTACTTACATAATCAAAACATTTTTTCTCAAATAATCCAATATAATATCATGCATTTTTCTTAAGGACTAATTTAGAACTGCTTACGATGAAGTGATTTATATTTTAATTCCCGTGCACTCGTCTAAATTGAATTTAATCTGACATCTTATTACCAAGTTCTATTACATTCTCCTGGAGCTCTTAACAATCTTTTCTAATATGGCCTAATTTAAATACATTTATTATATTTCCATGTATTGACATCCTGCTTTTCACCATTACTCTAGGCAGGTAACAGATAACACAGTAATATATCAGTTGGTGTACAAAGCCCCAGATAATGCCAATGTTTGACTTCTTTCTAGTCCTTCCCAGTCAGAGATCTTGCTCTTCATGTTTCCTACCTCTCCATGCATTTTGCATGACTGGCAAAACCCTCCCCCTGCCTTAGTTCCTCCAATTTTCCTCAATAATTTTATATGAGTTACTTCAGCAAAAACCTTTCAAATGTCTAAATATATTATACCTCTCAGTTCTCTTATACGGTGTTTCATTAAATCCTTCAAGAATTTGTAGCAGCTGAAAAGACATCATTTAACTTTATAGAGGCTATGCAGATTTATCCTTTGAATGACTTTATATAATATCACTCATAAATACATATATAATGGATTTTTGTTATCTTTTATTATCTTCTCAACTGCTTTCCTTGCTCTGAACAACAATTCATCATATTCTTCTAAGATGAACTTCTATCTTTTAAAAGGATTACTACAAACCTGAGTATCCATCAATCTCTGGCACAGACGCAACTGGTAATAGGAAATTATAGTCTTGCTATAATAGTTACTCTGAAAAGTCCTGTAAGATTTCCACCAAAACTTCCACTAGAGATTTATCATAATATAGATTTGAAGCCTAATTTCTTCACTTATTCCCCACCCTTCTCTTTTCTCAGTTTCACTCCCAGTAGAGTAAGTACTATCCTTGTCCTGAGTCAAACCAAATGAATGACATCAGCTAACATTTCCATGTCTTGAAGAACATCTTTATTCTCTTGAACACGTTGCTGTCATATTTGCTATGGCTTGATGAGCAGAGAGTCTTCATATCATGACTGAGCTCAGTCTGACTACTCTTGAAACAGATACAAACTTAAATATGCCTATTGGGCCCATTTTTGAAACAAGTGTATCTCTGGTATAGTTACTGCTGTGGTTATTGGTTAACACTTTAATGAACAGAATAATGCTGCTACAGGACTTTAAAGATGAACAATACTTCATTTGCAGAGTTTTGAGGCAATAAATGTTTTATCTGGGAAAAAAACCTTATTTAAAGATTACCTGTTTGAGAAGGATAAAAATACTAGCAATTCAGAGACAAACTGTAGGTAACACCATATGCAAAATGCTGGTTTATTCTGCTATACATTAGATGGCTTGATGAAAGCCAAAGTTATTGCAGGTTCACAAAGGAAAACATCATGTTAGAACAGAAGGATAGTAATCCAAAACACGCAGCTTCTTCTAATATACACATGACAAAATAATTCTCTTTTGAATTAACTGAGAAGGTTTTAACGTTACTAAACACAAGAGACAATCCCACATAAACACAATAAATTATAAAAGACCAAGAACTTAGAAGTTCCTTTTCTTGTTCTTGACTTTGCAGTAAACTTTGTACAAGTTGTGTAAGTTGCTTACAATAAGCTTTAAGTTTCCTGTGTACCCAAAGGCCTTGAGAGGCCTAAAAACCATTTTGATTGAAGACATCTGCATTTGTAGTTAAGAGATACTACAGGAGTATAAAGAATCACTTTACTGCTTCCATCAGTGATAATGGAGTGTTTCTGACTTCATACAAATAAATGGATAAGGAACAAAGCTATCCTACAAATTCCAGTGAAAGAGGACAACAATTTCTTACCTAAAATATGGACTTTTAGCAAATTATAGTATACTCTCACCAGCAGTTATAACAGTTTTGGCCCAAAGAATGGCTATATTACCTGCCTCAAAAGGTCTCCGATGATGTGGCAACACATTGTCATTAACTGAAACACAAAACTACTGCCAAATAAATCCAACACTACAATAACAGATCATGCTGTTTTTAAAAAACTTTTAAATGAAACTGCAAATAAATATGGAATGGTAAAAGACTATCTTCCTAGAAAACAGTGTGCCTGCAGCACAGATAAGTTTCTTCCAAAATACAAGACAGATGTCTACACATGCTGGTGAGGACTGGAAAACACATTTACTTGGCTTTAGACACTATAAAAGCCTGTTAGAGGAATGATTCCTCAGAACAACAAATATGACAGATGCTATACTCATTATTCTAACATTGATTAAGTAAAAAATAGAAAAGGATGCTGTTACACAAAACAGGCTACAATAAAGGAGAAAGGATGCAATAAAGGACTCAGGAACATAAAACCTAAGCATAGCTGGCTTTTAGGGTGACCTACCTCCTGTATAAAAAATAGAGGGAAAGTTAGACCCCTCAAAATATCATGCAGAACAGCAATATGCTAAGCACAGAGATGCCTAAAGTCAACACTTAAAGCGGTCGCCTCGAACAAAACATTGGGATCCATGAGGATAGGTGCAATGCCTGTATAAATAAGGGGGATGCAAAACACTACAGCTGCCACCATATTTATAATAGAAATATGACATTACATGGTATTAATGAAAAACAGGTATAGAGGTTATCAATACTCAGGTACTTCTCTCATACTTTCAAAGAACTGCCATCACTTAAATCCTGCTGGTTTTCTTTCAAAAACAAAACAAAACAAAAAATAGAAAAAAGGGCTATCTACACTCTTCAAAAAAAAGTTGGAAACACTGTGCTCATTCCATTTTCAGTTTTACAGCTCTTACCCAGCATACAACTGAGCCAGGTTCAAGTCCTGCCTCAAGGTAAAGTAACTCAAAGCTATAGTTGGCATCTCTCAAGAAAATTATTATGCCCAGTATTGACTGTTTCTGTATTTCATGTAAAATAGTTACTGGATAAGCATCAAGTCCCTAGACAAAATATAGAAACAGCTCCGGTAATAAGGTCTAGATTCAAAGGCTCTCCACTCACAGCTGACTTCATGAATCACAAGAATATTACAATCTAGTTCATACCATCCTTATGTTCAGTAATAATGAATCTCAAATATTTTTCATGGATAGTGACACGCTTCTGACCAAAAGAACTGCAACTTCAGGTGTCCTAAAGTTGAGGCCTTGGGAAGTTTTAAGATCACGATTTTAGACAGGAGGGCCTACACTATAGCTAAATTTACTCAGCTTAGAATCTTTTTTGGCTCTGACATTATATTCCTGAATAACTCAAATGCATTAACTGTCATTTTATAACACATTCAAAATAAATGTCACATCTAGACTTCATATTATATGAAGACTAGAGTGCTTCAAAGTTAGTGGAAGTTGTGACATTTGGCACACTAAAAGACGGCTGGTATATGGGGGCTAAAATTGCACTTATTTGCCTCCCCTGCTCTCATCTCTTGAAAATACTCAGGTCAATGGCAATGCTAGGGCTTATTGTAAAGATGACAGATATCTGTAGAGAAATGTTCTCCTTGGAGTTCTTAGAATTCTGTAATAAAGAAAATAACAACAAACATTATTTGAATATAAATTGAAAAATGTATTTCAGTTCTGTACATTAATGAGACTTAAATCTCCATGGGAAACTTGCAACACTGTTCTCAGTTTAAATGCTTCCCAACAATTTACAGCTTCATTTTGCAAACTTCTCCCCAAACCAAACTCCCCTGAATTTACACCACCTAGAAGGCTATTCATACAACAGCTGCACAAAGCATGCGAATAAGTTCAATATGTTGATGAGAAATAGGGCAGGAAAAAGCAGCAGCAGTTCCTAAAGAAATAAAAGATAATATATTATTACAGTAAGTATATTCAGGTAGATTAAGTGACACCTAAGTTCCATTGCCTAGTTCCTTCCAAAAATCAATGCAGAGCCCAGGTAAAGCTCTGAGCAGGAAGCCACCTTCAGCAAACCGGTGGGAGAGACTATGGCACCGAGACTCAGGTGGGCTCAGACCATCTCAATACAATATCTTCTAGAAATAAACCACACAGTAGATATTTACTATGTTATTTTCTTGCACTGTAGAAGATGCTATCTCACCCTCAGATGCCACCTACACTTTTTAATCTACATCATGCCAATACTTATGCATGTGTTTATACTTACACAAATCTTTATACTTAACTTTATAATAAAGAGATTGAAAAATAAGAACAAGAGATGTAGGCAGGGTACAGTGAATGTGATCTTCTAACCAGGTGTAGGCCTGGGCCCTTTCCTCCTGCTTTCCTGTCACAACACTGGGAATGTGTAAATTAGGGCCGCCGATTGAGAGTACAGCAGACAAATTCCATATCCTGGACAAAACTGCAAGACAAAACAGCATCCTGAAGAAAGGCCCCAGGCAACCATGAACAGGGGCTCTATCTCACACCTATCTTTGCCAAAGCAGAACAATCTGCCTCTAACTTTAGACTTGATTCCATGCAAAGGGACTTCACTACATATACAGACAACCACAGAAGGAAGCATTGCAAAAAAGTAAGCGGGTTCAGAGATTAAGGACCTCCCAGTTAAACAACGAATTGTCAGCTTTGGCAAACAACAGGAAATAATGTATTATCACAATGTATTTTGTTATACTGCAATATTTTTCAATGTTTTCAATTTATAGTCCAAACATACCAGCACACCTCTTATCTTGCACAAATAACATTCATATTTTACAGAAATATCCAAGTTGCATACTACTTTTAAACCAAAATTCCAGGTGCCTGAAGGCCTATCCATTTCATTGCTAGATAAAATCAAAGGTCCTCCTTTTTATTCAGATGAAAGATACCTCAGTAACGCATCACTACTTTCTATATTTTAGATCAACACTGGCATATCAATTTTCTTCTTACATTTGCACATCTCTCTACGACCAGAAATGTTAATTAGCATTAGGTTTCTCTGACCTAAAGCCCATGGTTTTTATCAAGGTGAGAAAAGTATTGGGGGGGGGGGACAGACAGAATGACGCAAAAGCTACTTAAAAGATGAACAAAACTTACTAGCTTCTCGCACTTTGTGTAGATCTGCTAAATTGATTCGAGCTGTGAAACTGTCGTAGCATAGAATCTGTTCCAAATCTCTGTTATATGGAGACTAGGTAAAGAGGAAGTGTGAATCAACAATACGGCATAGCTTAATCTATTTTTCATTTTCCTCTCTGAGACGAAGTATAAAAATGTATGATGTTGGAGTAAATGCCAACACTGTTAGCTTCAATACATTTTACTTATAAAGCACATAGGGCTTTATGAGCACTATAGGAAGGCAATGCTGTCAATAGATCAGCAAGCTTTGATGATCTATGTTCCTTCCCAGCAAGCTGAAACAGAGCCAGTATATGTTGCATTTTCTTACCAGGCCCCAAAGGAAATTTAATTCTAAAAGATGAGTTTTGCGCTTAGATACTGTTTCAGTTCATGAAATTAGCAAAATATTAATGAAGTTCTTAATTGTAAATGAATGCGGCGCACCTGCACCATGAAATCTACACATAAACCAGTCTGATGGAAAAAATTTTTCTCCTCCTCTCTCTCTCATACACAGTGTTCAATTTTTAGTACGATATAGTTGTTAAATAAATGTCTAAGTACAGAGAAAAAGCGATATAGCAGGAATCATGAAGATGGGTGAATATTAGCATGTGGTCCTTGAAGTGGATTTTTTGTTCAGTGATGGCTTATTTGAATATAATCAGAATACACAAACATACATGTTTTGCAAGAAAAAGGAGAATTTCAGCTGTATTTTCACTACAGATTTTGCGGGTTAAAATGCCTGTTTCCACAGTGAAACAAGACAAAAAGACAAAAATTAAGGAAAAAAAAAATCAGGAACTGATAGTTCTGTTCCCAGACAAACAGAACTGTATCCAGCAAAAAATTTTGTATGTAATATAAAATGTTTCAAAATATTTATTTCATATTTTTATCTTATATTAAACAATATGGAGAAATCCAAACACAAAACGATTTCTTTTTCACTGTAATAAATGACATCAAACAAGTTCAGGACTGAAAGTGATTTTTTTTCCCAAAAATTAAACCATTTCTCATGTAGAAGTTCAACTTAACTTAATTAGCCTTTCTAACAAGAAAAAATAAAATCACAATCAGAAAAAGAATTAACTGTTCCAGCTATCAGTAGCTTATACACAATCGGCAGTTATTTGATGGCTTTCTTGGCCAAGATAGTGGGAACTTCATGTGCATCCACTAGTTGCCAAATGTTAAATGCAGCTCTTCTGGAACTGCATTTTCATGCTAGCTCCTTCAACAAAAGACTGAATCCTATTGCCTGCTTCATCACTAGTTGTATTTGGTTATTATTCTCATTTTCTTTGCTATAACTATACTTAAGCTGAACTATCTTGTGTTCCCCAGGAGCAACTTCGGCTACAACTCAGTCAATAGATTTAAGCTCCTGTCTCATTTTAGAAACCCTGCGTGACAGCACAGCATAGCTGCAATCCAAAAGTCTGCATTTATATACAGTAATAGCATATTGCATTGACGTCTGATGATTACTTTTAATTTATATACAGGTTAGTCCTTTTTCACCCTTCTGGTCTTGTTTAAGAATATAACAACACTGCAACCTTGACAAGATTGGAATCAACTGTTAATTAGTATTCCATTTAATGGAGATGAAAGCCAAAGCATTCTGACTAAGAGGATACCGCACAAGGCATTCTGACTAAGAGGATACTGCACTTATTACATTAAGCTATATATAACTGCATCAAATGGAATATTTAAGCATTTTAACTTGAGCATTTTATGCGTTAGTAATTCACTTAATTATTTTCTCTAGAGAACAAGTGGTATAATATGCTGATGGATGGGGAGTTATATGAATAATCTTCAGGCATCAGGATAGGATCAGATACCCAAGAGCCTCACTTAAATCAATAAAAGCAGGAGGAAGTAGTGGGAAGGATGCCGCTTCCAGCTTATTTCACATCACTGAATGTATACCAGGTACACAAATCATGCTGGAGACCTAGTTGCCTTAACTGAATAAGAATGTAACTCCAATTTTCACATTTTCATAAAAGACAAAGAACCACCCATCTATGTTACATTCTCATTTAAAATGCATCTGCTAGCCCTCTTGCTTCATGATAATGATGCTCTAACAAACTTGAGCTATTTAGGTCACATTCTATTTCTACACGGTCACTACGGTCTCAGAAAACAGGTGACAATAAATCAGTAGAAAGAATGAAAGGGCATAAACAAGAAGCTTCACTAATGATTCCCTACAGATAAATAAATGTGTCACTATGCTCCAACACATAACCTCACTAACTCAACTAAACCAGCCCGTCTCTAAAATATTTTCTGCACTGTGGCCTATTTTTATAGCTCTGAATTTGATATGGGAAATATTACATCTGTGATCAACCAGTGCAGAGAGAAATTGAGATGGGAAAGAACCATAAAACAAGCAGAAAAGACAAGGAGAAAGGGAACATAATGTTAGAGACCTGAAAAGGGGGAACAGGACTTCTGTGCGTAAGTGGTTTATTTTATACAATATTTTCATTTTATTATATTGGTAAATAGTACATGTAGGTGGGGCAGGAGAAATAAAAAATTAAAGAAATAGAATAAGAGAGCGACTCAAAGTTAGCAAAGAAAAAGGAGCGCAGAATTTGAAGTGTACCTGATCCCAACTGCATCTGTTACTACAGACTGGGTGGCAGCCAGGGAGCTCCACCTTCAGACCTAAAACTCCACGGCAGCTGTGGTAAAATCTAGATCACAGTCTGAGTCAGACCAGCGTTAACATCAAACGGAATTCAAGCTACAGGGTTGCCCTAATTCTTATGCTGCCACCCACTTTCTTGGTGGACTGTGCTGATAGCCGAGACTAACTCAGAAGCAGAAACAAATTTCCAACTCATGTTTTGCTCAGGAATTTCAACAGATTGGACACTGGAGAAAAGTTTACATTAAGCTGCTATGGCAGTTGTCTGTTATCGAGGGATTCCCCCTATGTAAGTGGAATTCCTACATAGCCACTTTGTCTGCCTTTTCAACTGCTTTGTGCTGCTGATGAAGATGATATGTGATTTTGGCCCACATTGTCTAGAAACTAAGAGCTAACAAAATATTACACATTTTTACATGAACCTATTAACATTACCCAAACAGCACAAACTGTTGGCTGCACTTAGCAAACTGAATATTTCTGAATATTTGGGGAAAAATATCCAGCTGCTAGCTGGTGAATCACCATAACAAAATGTTCATTTCTCTAAAAAGTTATCCATCAATGTAAGCAACGCATAGTTTTAAATTTCCAATTACACAGCCCATTTGACTTGGTCATTTTGACGTCATTCCTGACGTAATGCTAGGCAGTTGCCATAGTTCTCCTGAAGTCCTGGAAAATTTCCCACAATGGAAGAAAATCAAAGGAACTAACTAACCTTTTTTCCTCCTCCTTGCACGCAGTTATTTCAGTAATCAGTTTTACTCTTGCTACTAACAAATGTGTTCAAGATCTCCTTGTCCATTTGCTACAATGCTGTCTGTCTCTCACCTTCTTGTTTTCCCTGAGTACAGATTTTGGTCTTTGACTGTCAAGGATGCTTTTATTCTTTTTATGAGAATTATTCCATGATGAATACATAGCCAACCATAATAAACTCAGATTTCAGCCCTCCCCTTAGCAGTCCTTGTAGGATTGTCATTGTTACACTGTTACAGCTCTTTATCTTACCTTTATAATTTGCATTATCCTTTTTTGCCTAAAGAGCCATCCACGGGATATAGACAGACCTAGACTGGTCACACTCCCCAGAACACAGCTCTCACAGTAACATAGTTCTGCTGCTGAAAGGCTACAGACTTATATAAGAGAATTTGTGAAAAAGAGGTTGTAGATACTCTCCCCGTACATTTCCCCCACAGTGCTGAAGAAGTACTACTTGCATGGATATTTTCATCAGCAGTATTAATTCTACACACCATCTCATCCCCCAGAAATTTCCAGAAAAATCAACAAAACAGGTTAATACTTGAAGCGTTACTTGAGGCATTAGCCATGAAGTTGAGAACTAAAATGGACTAAAGGTATAGGACTTCTTGAAAGAAAGACCTATCCCCAGTTCCTCAGAGTGTGTATTTTGAAGGATTCAGAAATTGTAGGAGATAGATGAGCCATCTGTTCTGTCAACTGGGGGAGGAAGGAGATTTAGTATACTGATCTGGAATAAGCTCCCAGTAAAATATTACATCCTTTCTGGGTATTCCAAAAAAGGGGAAAATCATAATTGTCTTTTTTTAATTCATTACTATGTATGGTAATACTTATGTTTCATTTTTGTGTCTTGGTCTGTAAATGGTATATACAGAACCAGGTCACTCTGATGACCTTTCACACTTAAAAGTGTAAAACCAATGTCAGATCCCTGGACTTCTGGAAATTCCAGGTCTAAACTGATATCTGAATTTTGCAGCTTAGGCCCTTCTCTCTTTTGTAAAGAGGGGGTTTGAGTGTTTTTTTGTTGTTGTTCTTTTTATTTAGTTGCTAAGCAGTATTACAATAGTAACAATGTGGGCAGAGAGATAAAACTTTTATATAAGGCCTTAGCTGCAAAGTATGTGTATTCCCTGATACTAATGAAAAACAGCTTTACAAAGAAATTCCTTCTCCATACACAGCACAACCAACTGATTGAGGAAGAGCAGGCAATAAAAATGTGGCACGTACAATGGCTATCTCCTGATATTTTAAGAGTCAAAGAAGGAGGAAATAGTATCAAATTCCTCTGTTTCTGACAAACTGGTTTCTCTCTTAAAAGTTCACATTACTCAAAGTTTAACACCAATCATGGGAATAAAAATGAAAGCTGGGCTTCACTGAAATAAATTGCAAACTCCCATTGACTCTAGTTCAACCAAAATTTTGTCCTAAATTTAAAAGAAACACATGAATCCCATAGACAAGATTGGTCAAAAGAAGACCTTTTTCCTAGTTTAGGCAGGCAGTATTGTACAGGCTTTCTATATGACAAAGAGCTTCAAAATTTAACATACCAGTTTAGAAATCCATGGAGTTAATGGGAATATCAATATTCAATCCAGTGAATTCTAGTGCAGAGCAGCCATAATAAGCAGCATAGAAGCAACCCCATTTATCTCCTGCACCCAGACACTAGGTTCTCTGGTTCCAGGACAGAGTTAGCTCTAAAAGATCCCCAGAAATCTCTGAAACTGAAGCTATAAGTGAAAAGGACAAAAAAAATAGTAAAATGCATCTTCCTCAGAAGCCACGAACAGCTGCAACGTCTATATTGTAGCACAACACATACAGTTCTTCCCTAATAAGTTATCTATAACTCTAATAATTCACTGGCTTAATATTATGGAAGAATTATGCCTTAGAACCCCACTGAAAGTCAGCGGCCCACCATGCAGTTATCAGAAGCCAAGCGCTTTCTTCTCCTTGTGTGTCAGGTGAGGATGACAAGCTGCTTAGCTCACTCCTAGATCCCAGTCCCCTGATGATCTACATAACACGTTACTCTACATGCATGCAGGATCTCTTTTGCTGCTAACTTACCTTTAAAATGAAATTTGAGCTACACCCTGAGAAAAGCTCACTGGAAGGACCCAACCTAAAGGCCAAACATGTACAGCCACACCGGATTTAGCTGCCTCCACTTAGAAGCTCACTCCGCCCTCACTCTCACACCCCTCGTGCCAAGCCCCAGGGCATGTACCACGTACCTGCAGTATCATTCCATTCAAATGCTACTCAGGCAAGCTACAACACAGCCCTCAGATTAGTTCAGATGCTTTGAACTTAAAAACACAAAAACAAAGTAATGGTTATGGGTTTACAGCCCAGAGGTGACCCAAACCAAGTGTGGGCCAGCATGGATGCAGTAAGTATGCCCTAGAGCAAACCCACCACCAAGAACCAGGTGGATTTGAGCCATCCCACACCACTTTGCCTTCAGGCTAGGAATCACTCCTTGTGATATAGCCCACATTTTTATTTTCAAATGAGAAAGCTGAGCAGAAATTATGAACGTCAGGCCCAACTCTTTCAGCAGATCCATAGGAACTGTACTGACTTCAGTGGACAGTTAATCAGGAGCTGAAAAGCCATCCGTAATCTCTCTAACTTCCTTAACCATGCTATTTTCCCAATCTCTATGTCATTGGATGTGAGGTAGTTTGACCCTGGAGCTACCACCTTTCAGACAACCAGATTAATCATCGCCTCCATGAAACTCTCCAAGACTGCCTTTGCCAGTCTAATCTAATCACCACCATCCCATCTTTGTGGAACAGCCCACTGCCTCCAACAACCTGCCTTCTCAGGCCATTTGCAAACCACATGCAAGACCTCAAGTGGAGACAGTAACTGTCAGCATCTGCTTTGGAGTCTGCTATGGAGAGGCACTCAGAGCACACCATCAGGCTGCGTGAATGCTTGTGATAGGCATGATTATGAATACCCATCACAGGCTGCACGGATTGCTCCCAAGATTTGCGTTGTTGAGCATCAACCATCACTGCCCATACGTTTTCTAGGAAGCATTGCTAATATGTCCACTAGCCAGTGGGTCTCTAGAAACAAGGAGTCGGCAGGCACAGCAGTGTTATATTCTACTTCAGCAGCTTCCTGGAACAGCAACTAAACATCAGAGGAGGCAGCAGGCTCATAAGAAGTCCATACACAGAAACTTCAGTATGGTTCAATCAAAAAATATCCATGTATGGCTTTGGAATAAACATATTTTTATTAACAAAAAATAAAAATTGATTACTTTTTTGGTATCAGTACAGCTTCTAAAAATATTCACAACTAAATGATAAGTTACAGGAAGAATGTAATGGTATTTTCTTTGAAATTATTATTATTAATACAACCTTCCTGGACATTTTTCTAGTAATTCCCCATTACAGTAAGGCTGCATAGAAGAGAGGGGTTAATGAGCTACAAGTTTCTTTTCAATATGAAAATGCAGTTCTAGGATTTTTGCCATTTTTTAAGTACAATCAAATTACCAGTATTATGTACTTGTTCTATCTTTTTCTAGCTGTGAAAAGGAAGAGGTAAGGATAACATCAAAATTTATGTTTGTGTTCTTTGAAAATACTCACAAGAATGATACTTCACACCCAGTGCATGTTTAATTCCCAGCCCAGCAACAGCATCTCATCCCAGCTGAGGTCCTTATGTTCTGCCTCGTAACAAGCACTGATAATTCTTACTCCAGTTATAATATGCAATCTACCGATATTACTAAGATCAGCAATGTGCAGATGCTATGTTTAGCTGCAGTACTCTACACTCAGCCTCAGGCAAAACCAGTTTATCCATTTGGAACAGAGTACACTTGTTGTTAGTTAATCCCCACTTGACAAATTACAAAAGGGAGGATAACAAATACATAGTTATTTAAAATACTGTGTTTTGGGGCATGAGTCACGTCATAAAACACTGGAGCCTAAATGGATTAGAAGTTTAACAAGAGTTTCACCAGGATGTTGGCTTGCTACTAGTGCTGACTTCCAAAATAGTTACAGATCCCAAGGCATATTTAGATTTTAATAATGTGAACATCCTAACAGCACTTATACTCTTGAGAAAAAATTCCAAGGCTGTGTATGAGCAATATAGAGGCTGTTCCATTTGCTTACCACAAATATCCATCTTGTTACATTATAAAGCGCTTTGAGAAAGCCTTGAGCACAAAGACTATGCAAGTTTATTTTGTTCCATCGTGCATAGCTTGCTTGCCATCTAGTGGACACAGCATATGAACTAAAGCAAGCATATCTACTTTCCGAAAGAAATGAGCAGTCACAAAATGTGTGGGTATAACAGTTTTGAATTAAATATTTCAATTAGCAGCAGAAAAAGATTGGGATTGCTAACAGTACTGCCTATTAGATTCCCCTGAATGCTAAATTTAGTCTAAATCCTTGGCATTCTCCAAAAACAACTTAAAAATTGCATGCTTCTATGCCATACATTCTTTCCAGTCTCAAAAAAATAAACAATGAAGACATCAGATTTTACCTGGCCTTATAATATTGCCAAAATAATTTGCCACATGAGACAACTGAGACACAAAATACAAATATCCAAAGCATTTGTCTTCAAGGCAAAACAATTATCCCAGTTTTATTCTGGAGAAAAAAAAGAGTTCATAAACAGTGTTTTGCACCTCCTTGATTGCCTCCCCTCCAAAGTACAGTGGATTAATTACACGTTTAAATTAAGCATTTGATTAAGTGTCCTCCTTAATCAGAGAGCTCAGTACCTTATTGAACTGACCTGCGGGTCTGAGTTACAGCTCATTTGCTTTGAAACCAGCTCAGGACAATGAACATCAGGGAACAAAATTATTTGGTGCTTGCTTGCATCAGTTTAAAAATGGAGTAACTCCATTTAACACACAGAGCTGAATCGGACCAAAAGGTTCGGTAAACTTTCAAAAGTTTTGTATACTTCTTTCCAAAGACACTTTGTAGCAGTTTTAGTGTGCTTTTGCATTGTCAGCAGCTTGAAGGGGATTAAAATACTTGAAAAATTCCTTATAAGTGTCAACAGAGGATGAAAAATGTGTATCAATCAGACGAACAAGCTGGTAGAATCACTTTAATTTCCTGTTCAGAAAATTTTAATCTGACTCTGAATGTTGTTTGATATCACTAAATAACATGCTGTGTACATATTTTATTTTCTTAATTGAGTTAAATGTCTGCTAATGACCACAGGGAATGAAATAGGCCACAGCTGGCTGTATCATGCATATACAATTGCTGCTTAGCCACAATCTATGTAATTAGTTACAGTCATATTAAGCTATTTAAAACACATGTTAAAGATCTAATGATGAGCTGAAATTAATGGGTCATTACAGCATACTTAAATCATTTCCAAAGAATATTTGAATATGCTGCTGACACGCAAACAGGACACTTACAGAAAACAAACATTAAAAATTATTGATTTTAAAGAAATACATGTATTTACTCAAAGGACTATTTCTGAGTGTGCTTTTGCAAAGGATATATCAATGATACCATTTTCTCATTACAATTTCAATTCTATAAAGCTGACAATGCTTGGGGAAATTTTTATTGTTGCTACTCATGTTCCAAAGCTCAAACGCTACAAAAGAGAATTGGCCTTCTGCATGGGATAAATATAAGCCATTATTTTGAGTTAGTCCCTCAACAGCAGTTTTGCTAGCAAATCTATGCGATTCTGCCTTTGGCCAACATGGAATCAACCGCTGGATTCGGGCCCAGAGCACACACTTCACAGAAATACATGCAGGCCAGTCCCTGTGCCTGGCTGCTCCTGTTAGCTAAGGACCTGTGAAAGGCCAGAAGCCTCTTAACTGGTTGTTGCAAGGACTACATCAGGAGACGCTGAAGTCCAAGCCACCTCTTTTAAACTTCCAGTATCAAGGGAGTCTGTTGGAGATTATGCATAATTACAGACCTACAAATATTTCTGTTTGCCATCAGGACAGCATCACGTGAGGTAGAATGACGGGTAGCGAGGAAGGAAAGCAGTTTTGTTTTCTCAATAGGCAACAATTTACAGGCTAATATCAAAGCTCTAGTTACAACGTGGAGCATGTCTGTTCAGGACAGCAATTCGGTTGGATAGGTAACATACCTCAGGGGATAGCCCCACAAAAAGTGCAACAAATATGGTTTCCTGTAACAGTGTATAGGATGTTCTTCACTTCCTGAGTTACTTGTTTCAAATAGAACTGTTCTAGTTCTGTTCCTCAACTTCTGCTTCTTGGAGACTCAAAATTCAAGTGGATGAAGCCCTGAACAACCTGAGGATGAAATTAGCCCTACTCTGATGGGGGGCTGGACCAGGTAAGCTATTAACCTGCCAGCTTCCCTCTAACCTGAATTATTCTTGAGACGCAGTTATTGCTTGAGATACGGTACAAAGATAGAGTCAACAGATATAATTATACCATCGGATGGGTTCACCGTCAAAGTAAGAACATTCTTCTTTGTCTTTTCTGGCTATCGAAACAATATACATTAAAAGTAAGCATCAAAAAAAGTAATCAGATTAATTTTAGTTCCAATCAGTTCAGCGAGCGTATATGATTAGTGATCACAGCTCTGAACTCCTCCCCAGAGCAAAGTTAGCAAGTACTCTCCAGGGGCTCTAAGAAACAATTCCAAAATGCACAACCCCGAGTACTCAAACACTGCTGCACCCAAAATTCAGTGCTATTGATGAATTCAAAAGAGAAACTTCTAAATAAAAATAATATATCTCATATTAGTATGTTTATTATAAATGCTTACAGTAGTATGTAGGCAACAGAGCATAAAGATGTAGTCATTAAGGTCACAATTTAGCAAGCTATTAAAAATACTGTCCTGATCAGACAAAACACTTCAGTATGTTACTAGAGACTGTACACTGCTTTAAATGTAAGCGCATCCTTAAGGAACTCACAAAAATGAGATCTCATTCAACCGTTCTAAATTCGTGTTGTTTGCACATATCAGAATTAATTCCAGGTAAGTCAGTAATGTAACTAATCTTAACACAATGCAAGATCAAAAATCCCCTATTAAGAGAACAAAATATTTGCATTTGTATTACAAGCTCAAGCAGAGATTTCTGAGTTAATTTGAAAATTTATCATTTATAGCAAAGGTCTAGATACTTGTAAATTAAGAATTGGATTTGCCTGTCAAGTTTCAAGTTTTTCAGCCACACAGTAGAACACAATACTAACCAAGAACAGAGCAATACTACTAATTATTATGATTGACACACAAAATATTTCTAACAGCACAACAGAAAGAAAATACAGAAAATGCTTCCAAATGCTGTGTACATGTGTAATATTCTCAAGATTTGGGAAAAACAATACAAAACTATGGTGACAAAGGAAAACATGAATAAAGATATAAAAATTATTTTCCACACTATTTTTTTATACTAGCATCTAATTTTAAAAAGAAAACAGATTGTTGCTTTTTCCCCTCATTAAACACAACCTAATCTCATAATGGTTCCATAAATTATTACTTCTAATGCTCATTTCAGAAATTTGAGGAAAGCAGTATTAATTCTTTTACTTTAAAAGAAATATCAGGGCTATTTTCCATCTATTAACATTATCTCCTATGTTAATTGTCTTAACCATTTCTGGTCATTTTTATTTTAATCTGTACATAGATGAATTAATAGAAGCAATCATTAACCCAGGCTAAGGATTCCTTCTTGCTAGCTTCATTTCCCATTTAGGTATTCTTTAAAAACTGCTGCTGCTTGTTTTCTTTTTTTTCCTCCACTACTTCACAATTGTATTGTTAATGTCAATCTTTATTTTCCGGGTTTTTTTACTAGTCTATAGCACTAAAAGATTAGAAAAGATTATGTAAAAACTCTAAAAATTGTAGATATGTGAAGACCACAGAAACAAATACGGAAGGTCAAGAACACAAGAAAATATTGAGTTCAGTAGACCTTTAAACTATTTACATCTGCTTACAAGTAAAAGGACCTTTAGAAATGTATATTTTGAAATGTTGAGCATCGCCACATGTTAAGTATCATAACTTTTTTAAACAATTCTGCCTACATTAATTATCCATATCGCTTCTTTCTGATGTGCATATTTCATTAATACTTACATTGCTATTTACTATGACTGAACTCAGCGTGCCAGCTGGAAACAAACACACTGAATCCCAGGTGAGCTCCCAGAGCTCCATAAAGTTCAGAGCGAATAAGACAAATGCTTTACCCCTAATGGGAATAACACACTCCCTGCTATAAAATATACTCCCAGCTCTTCAGCAGGAGTCAGGGAGGGAAAAGTCCTTTTCTACATCTTCCTTTGGGTACCTGCTTTCTCAAATTTGAATGCCAGCCTGTCAGGGAGGAACATCCTTTTCATGCATTGGCATACGGTAACACAAGAACAGTAGTACCCAGGCACAGTCTGTTTCTGGAGCTGTAAAAAAACTCTTCAGACAAAGGACTTGGGAATATACAGTGCAGTTCTTCATCCCATGCTCAGGCAAGCAGCCACATCACATTTGAGAGGGCTTGTGTGTATGAGCAAACACTGCTTAGTGGGAACATAAATTGTAGACTCGGGCCCAAAATAATTCACTATACCTAAAGGATAACATTATAAATTGGACTATTACAGAAAGGCAATTCATACCATAAATATCAGAAGTCTGCGAAGACTTTACCTAGGAGTACTAAGTCTCATAAAACTCCCTCTCTACCCAGTATTTCAGCTGTATTCAAGATAACGCTCTAAGTGCCCACTCTTTTCCCGGAAGGTAAATTGTAGTTCTAAAGGTATAAACACCTCCATGTGCTTGAATGAAAACATTTTTACAGCTCTCAAAACCTGATAACGTCCTCCCACACCACAGTCCAAAATCTAGGCTTCTGTTCCAAGTCCAGTTTTTGTTGCATGCCGGCCATGCTTTTATTGCTGCAGTAAAGTGGGGGAAACAGAGGGAGACAGCGACTGAGACACGGATGTGCGATGTGTAAGGATGTTGATTAAGCCTCATGCACTCGCTACCTAGCACTGCGTCCAAGTTCTAAATACCCAAGATTATGAAAGTCCCACAAAGTCCTTCAAGATAGTGCTGGTATTACATTATCAGAAAGATATTCCAACTAGCATACTTTAAATTAATCTCACAATCTGTGGACAATTTATGGTCCACAAAAATTTATAGCTTATCCCAGCCTGCCTGCCTGCCTTCCCCACCGCCCATGGAGGACTCACGAGTCATTTCACAGAGGAAAGATGACACGGGGTGCTGTTTTATTGGTGTATATGCAAAAGAAATAGAAAACTTAAGCGCATAGCATGAAGCTCAGGTGGTGCACTAGAGCAGGACTCAGGAGAAAGACATTTTCGTCCTTGTGGGAGAGGCCCTGAAGAAACCCCCACGCCCCTCCCTCACAGAGGGCTGCTGGGGAAAGGGGACCATCCCCAGCCTCTCTAGCACTGCTCGGGCTACGCTAATTAATTCTGACAAGACTAATTAATTAATTCTTACAGAACACTCACTTAATTGCTGGGAGGAAGGGTTTACCTCCGACTTTGTTGGGCGCCCACAGCAGAGCTACCTCCTTAAAAGGCCTCCACACGGTGCTTCGCCACCCGAGCCCCGAGCCGCGGAGGAGAGGCTCGGCAGGGGCTCCCCGAGAGGGCGGCGGGGAGGCAGCAGGCGGAAGCGGCTCAGGTAGAGGCGGCGCGGGCGGCCCGCCCTCTCCCGTGCTGAGGCGAGGCGAGGTGAGGCGAGGCGGTCCCTGCCGAGCCAGTCCTGCCGCGTCAGGCAGCCGCGGCCCCGCAGGCCCCGCCCCGGCGGCGCTGCCCGGCTGGTTCCACAAGTTTTTGACAGTTTCTTAGCGGCGGAGGGACGGGACGAGGCGAGCCGAGCCTGCCGCGGCGGCGCGGGGCTGGGGCCGAGGCGCTCTGCGGAGGACGAAGCTTTTCCCACCGGCCGCCTCTCCGCCGGCACCATGTCTCGGGACCCCGAGGAGGTGAACAAGCTGACGGAGAGCACTTACAAAGTGAGTACGGGCCGGGAGGGGGCTGCCCGCCGGCCGCTTCGCCTGAGGGGGCGGCGGCCACCTTTGCCCCCGCTGGCCGCCACCGGAGGCGGCTGAGGCGGGTGGCCGCGTCTCCACAGGCGAGGGCCGGCGGGAGGGCTCGGGGCAGCCTCGGCTCCCTGCGCAGAAAGGCAGCAAACTTTTTGCCCCCCCCCCCCCCCCCCCTCGTTCCCTCCCTTGTGGGTGATCTCGCCCATCCCAGTGTGTCGGACCGCGACCGCTCGGCGCTCGCGTGTGAAGAGCCCCAAGGGGCTGCGGGTGGCGGCAGCGGGGAGGCTGGGCTGGGCTCCCCTCGCTCGCCGCACCGCGGCTGCCCCGGCCCGCGGCCGGAGCGGGGCCAGGCGGCGGCGGGGCGTTGCGGGGGGCAGGCGGTGGGGCTTTGCCGCAGCCCCCCCGGCGGGCACGACGGCGGTCCCGACCGCAGGGGTTGGGCCGCTTTACAGCCGCCAGCGACAGCTCCCGGACAAGGCAGGCTTTAAGACTGATTTCTCCATCTGTGGCAGGCTCAGCTCTCTAGCGAGCCGTAATTCCCTCGGCGTGTTTTGATGACAAGGTGGTTTGGAGATTTTGGTGCTTGTGGTCCTCTGCTTAAACCGTTTCTTCATACGGGACGGAGCCTAGAAGTGGCTTAACGCTGAATTAAGTTGCTTGCCTGCATCCCGAGCTGAGAATCGGGTTTATAAGGGTACCCCCCAGCACTGCCTCAAAGCACTGACTGGTGAAGGTAGCCTAGTTTATGTCAGACTTCTAAACTTTCCCAAATACCTTGTTATTTGTAGAATTTAAAATATTTTGTATATGGGCACTAGGCACTTGTTTTGAACTTTTTCTCTCTCTAAACCCGACCCTTCCAAAACACATCAGTTCCCAGTGGGCAAAGTTCCCTTAAGAATCATACTTCTGCTTGAGTAGTAATGGCAGTGTTGGGTCCATAATCTTCATTCTGTGCAGTGCGTTGAACTAGAGAAAGCACTTAAATTTGCAAATGCATTTAATCATGCAAATGAGTTTACAGCTGCAGTGCATTTCCAGCTTTGAGTCCAAAAGAAAGCTTTCTGGGGGATTGTTCTATTGGCTTACTATTGAATATTTTCATATTTCTGAAGATGATGTTGTTATCACTTAAAGGCCTCTAGAACATCTACTGGTGTATTTTGCTGTTAGTTTTGTTGTTCTCCAACACACGTAAGTCAACTTTGCTCCTTCACGTAGTCAAGTTATGTTGTGTTGTATTTGCTGTTACTTTCTTTGGACTTAGATATCAAATTCATGCAAAACTCCTGAAAAATGAGATTACTTGGCTATAAAATCTGTTCTCTAGAATCGGCGCAGGTCATCTTAAACAGTCTGGTGCTTTTTGATATCAGTAACATTCATGGCAAGGCTATAAGCAAACATAAATTCCTTCCTCTTAGAAGAGCAGCCTGTACATACAGGCTCACAGAAGAGAAACCTGGGAAGTTGACTGTTCAGGGCTGCGCCAGCAAAGGAATGTCCTACCCTGCCTATTGACTTCCACAACATAGCTGAATCAGTGTTACAGAAGAGAGGGAAGAAAACCTCTTGTGTGTTTTAATGGATATAGTATAAAAGAGGTTTTAAAGGAATGACAGACCTCTAAATAAACAAAACCTTCCCTGTTACTCAGTACTTATTTCCTGGGAAAGTTTACACTTTTGGTTTTTTTAATACTAATTCAAAGGGATACTTAAGACTGAAACAACCAGCAAAAACATAGTAATACGAAGTTAATGTTGCTGGTGTGATGAAATGTCTTCTGTGTGAGTATTTTGAGAGGTCTGGTATGTTGCATCACATAGCTAGTACTCACAGGCCTGGAAACCCTCCTGCCCTGCCCTCACTAAAAATCAAAACTTCATCCAGATATAGCTATAAAGGCTGCTTCAGATAAAAAATGGATTCTAGGCCTACTTTAAAGCAGTTATTTCTATATCAAAGTTACAATCTTGAAAATAGTCCTTTTACTTCTTAAGGGCAGAGAGCACTGGCCTGTGTATTCAGCATTTGCAGTGACTGTAATCACAGCTCCCGTATCTAAAACAAACGAACACCTCTGTGCCGTGCTTTAGCCTGCACGGTGAGCATGTTCTCCTCTGTTTAATAATGCTCATGTAACTCCTCTTGCTGTGTATCCTTAGATATCCTATCCTTAGCTATACAGCGCTTAAAACACCACACTGGTATTGATAAAACCAGGAGCAGTGTTTGTGTTTCTCCTACCAATAAAAAGAAAGGCTTGGTCTGGGAAAACCAATTCAGTGTAGTGTAGTGATGGCATCTGCGTGCTGCAGGAGCAAACACAGGCTTTCCACTTTTGAGTGACCTGGAAAAATAATGGAAAATGGAATTTAATGCCTCGCTAGTCTGTCTTCCGCTTTTAAAAATTTTCTTACAGTACTAATCCATTGGATTTATGAAATACATACAACCTGTATTATACAAAGCTTCAGAATGTACTTAGAGAAGTCATCGGGTGGCTAAGTAATGCCCTTGTATTTTTATCTTATTCATCCTTTTTGTTGGCAACAACATCGGAAAGTGAATACATCAATATTTTTCAGCTATCCTGACTAAATAAACAACATAATCCACAAATACGTGCATGTGTGCACACAAACATCAAGGCTGACGTTTATTCTTTTATAATACACGAAGAATCACTTTAATGCATGATAGGAATGGCACGTGCAAAATGAAGCCCAAGGGCGTGTGAGCCTATGACTAAAGAGGGCCACAGCCTCCCTTTTGCCAAGGAACTGCAGAGAGGTTTGCTGGTATGACAGTGCCCTGCCCTTGTCACTCACTGCAGTGATGTGGTATGCTGTGAGGAGACACTGCATGACCCCCCCTCACACACAGGCTACATCAGTTGGTAAGCCCTGGAAAGTTATGTGTTGGTCTGTCAGCAGAGCTCACTTTATCCCTTGTAAATGGGGGGGAGCTATTTGGCATCCAGCTACAATACACACAATGCAGGGGAAAGGGGACAAAACAGGGAAGTACTGAGTTACAGACCCGTCATTCTGTCTGTATGGTCTAAGGGCTGGGCAGGCAGCTCACATATTGCTCCTGTGGTTTGAGGTTTCTGGAGCTCTTTATTATAAATAGTGTGATAGCAGTAGTTCATCGGTGTTCATAATCTTGGATTTTAAAGATACATTTGTCTGTATTCAAGTAAATATTACCTGGAAATTTTTATTATCAACTAAAGTGTAATTAAAAAAAAGATCAGCTACACCCTTACTCCCCACCCCAAAGAACAAAAAGCACCCCAACTTCTTGTTCAGTGGAATGCTGTGTTCTCCTGAGGGGCACATGCTCTCTACAGAGGCATGTAGAATTATTTTGATAGGCTATATTGTTTTATCATGGAAATATATGATAAATTAATTTAAAGCCCTCAATTCCATGTTTCTATATCTTAAAAAGACTTGTAATGAGATGAAACTATTCACCTATGGTCCTAGCGCATGCTGAAGTAAGGTTGTTTTGCATCACTGAAATATACACCTAATCTGGGAGAAGAGGAGCCCTGGGAATTTGTGTATGCATAAAGTCCAGCTCTATCTTAGTGCAAATTACCTATTTTGACCTTACTTAGAGTTGTGCCTACTTAGAATCTATCCTGGATCGTGTGTTCATAACCTGAAAAAGTTTGTATCTGAAATACTGATGGATGATGTATTAATGTTTCTCTTAAACAAGAAATGTTCCATCAAGCTGACTAATAGTCATAAGAATTAGTCTTTTTGAATAAACACTGGCATCCTGGGGTTTTTCTATTCTGTTAAACCTGTTTTAAAACAATATTAAGCTAACTTAAAAGTAAGATGTGTTGAGGACTTAATCATGTCTTTCTGAAAACTGTGTTGTGGATTCCAAAAGCAAAAGGAGGAGATGAAATGAGATATTGTACAAATGCTTCAAGTACAATAGACCCCAGTAGGATTTATGTTCTATAGAGCTTTTCAAATCTTCTCAAGTGGGTTCTCAGACATAGTGTAGCAATGCGAAAAGCTTTTTCCAAAAACTTCATTTTATGGTTTCCCAAACTGAGGACTAACAATTTAAAATAAATTATTAGTAGCTATACAAGGGTTAGCTATGAATCGCTATCTATAGTGGTGGTAATCTGAGCAATGTTGGACATCAAGATCTACTTTTCTGTGCTAGTTTTATAATTTCAGATTTCTACCCAAATAGTGAATTGTTACTCACTCTTGCAAAAGTGCCTGCAGGATGTAAACTTGAAACTACAGGGAGTCTATGCATTGTTTAGTTATATTCATACCTGCTGAGCTATTGTTCTGCGAGGTGTGTCTTTAAGTAAAAAGCAAAGCTGCACATTTACAGGAAGGCACTTTTACAATGGCTGTCATTTGTTTTGAAGATTAACGTTGTTTATATGACTATCAGGAACTGCGGAAGCTATAATACCTATATACAACAAGTGGAAATACAAGGCTTGTTCCTCTTCAGTCAGCTCCTTGCTACCAGGCTGGTTAACTCCCATTGGTTTTACGTGGTGAAAGGCACATAGCAACCTTCATACCAGATTATATGAGGATTTAATTATTTGAATGACCAGAATAGGTTTCTCTTGTGCTTCTTTTTTGGAAGGTCACTTTTGCCAACTCTGAAATTCTCTGCATAAAAAGGTGTTCCCAGTTGCCTATCTTGAAAGTGTTTCCATTCATCCTAAATAATAGAAAGCTGTAGGATCTGATCATGTGCCTCTTCTTATCTTCTAGTTAATTATTCTGTTCATGAGAGGTAGTGTGTCACTAGAATATAGGACACTAGGTTGACAATTAGGAAGCCTTGTTTGTGTTCCTCACAGTACAAGCAAAGGATGTGTTGGGAACTACTTTGTGTCTCCCAGCTTTTTTCTTATTTTTGTGATGTCTATTTAGATTAAGACAAAAGCTTTATTCCTGTGTCTTTGTACAGCAGATAACAAGATTGTGATATTTTCTAAGACCTTTGACAATTTTAAATTGGTGGTTCTTTTGATCAGAAATTCTTTTTTAGAATTTTTGAGATCTGGCTTTAATGTATGACTTGCAATTTTGCACTGGTGTTCAGTCTCACTCATTATTTAATGACCTTTTCCTTAGACTGCAAGTGAGAGAATCTATAAAACCGTAAGACATCCTCTGAAAATAAATAGCTATACAAATTGATTTCTGAGCCCCTCTTTAATGTATAACTTCTGAAGCTGGACAAAACATTACAATCATTTTAACTGATCTGAAATGCTTTGGCAATATCAAATTTATACCTGATTCTGAAGAGGGAGTTGCCAGTGTCAGTTTCCCTTTTTGAAAAAGTGCTCTAGATATTTCTTCCTGGACAGTACTTCAAAGACAGCAACAGTGGTTAACTATAAAAAGAGTTCTAGAAGCACAGCCAGGTTTTTGTTTGCTTTGAGAATCTAGCCTTCAGTAGAAAGAAAGAAAGTACATATTATGGTTCTCTCTAGTGTTGAAGAGAAGAAAATCAGCTAAGAATTATTTAATTAGATCATCTTCCAGTCCCAGCATGGGGGAGCTAAGTCTTCCTATCAAACACAAACCCTTAGTAGGAAAGTAGATGAGCCTTGCAGAGTGCTGTGAGGATCAGCTAACCGTACCCTGTGTTACACCAAGCAAATTCCAAAGGGGAATTTGAATTGCAAAGGTTTTTGCTGCTTCTCGGGCGTTCACATCTAGAGACTGGTGCGGATGCTTCTGCTAACAGTCAACCACTGTGGCAGCGCAAAGACTGAAAAATTTCCAGAGACTGCTTGGTCTAATGGAGAAAAGGTCCAGTAGTTGTATGCCTTCCACCTACTGAAGGCACTGAGCAATAAGTTGTTACTTCATCTTTCCCAGCAGTTTTACATATATCTTGAGCAGATATGACACACTGGAGCTCTTCCTCAGAGTTCTCTGTGTTTCAGTGGACCTGTTATGTTTCCACAGCATGGTCTCTATCTGCTGTATGTTAATACTCCATACATACCAAGTCGGCTAGTGAAAATAAGGAGTTACAGAGTCTGGCTGCAGAGAGGGGAGCTGTTGAGGGCATTTTTGCTGGGTTTTGTTCACTTCCTCCTAAATGAAAACGGCTGATAACACAGGTGCAATCACTGTTTTCGGTTTGAAATCTGAACTAGAAGATGTCAAAGAAAACTGGAATCTTAACCCCTGAATCCCTAAGACAGTCTTTCTAAAAATCAGTATTTCAAGACCCATAATTATCATGTTACTGTTAGAATTTGTAGGTTTTACTGTGTAAGTACTTGTTGCGAGGAACAGGGTAAGCAGGGACAGGATCTGTCTTTCAAGAAAATTATTTTCAGTATAGGGTGGCAATTCAAGGTGGTGTTGGGATTCTTACCTGCCATGCATACATGAGGTTTTTACGTCATGTACACCTTTCTTCTCCCCCATCTCCTTGGAATACTGGACTCTATCATAACACAGTCCCCTAATTCACCCTTTTCTTTTTTTTTTTTCTTGTGATCCACTGACTCCATATGTGCCAACAGACATCATATTTAGTACACTGCTGGGAAGTAATGGGAAAAAGTTGGAACAGGAAGAGACAGCTTACCCCTTTGAATAAAAGCCTCCCAGTTGCACTGCATCAGCTACAGGGAGGGCAACAGAGACACAGCAGTAACATTTACAGTAGTAAATTAAAGAGTTGGGGCAGGAGGAGGGATGTTCCCAGACACTAGAGCCTGAAAATCCATCCTGTTAAGTCGTTAGAATAGCCCTTGGCATTGTTGGCCCAACCTGAAACACACTTTCCCAAATGATTTCTGGATGTGGTTTGTGAGTTAACACAAATCAAGGGCCTGGGGACAAGAGGGAGTGATAGTGTTTGGGTGGGTAAGAGTTTAATGATATAGACTAGAAAGCAATCCCAGTTGCAATTTGTTTGTACAAATAAAGCTCAGCATTACTGTTCTGTGTCTGCTTTTCATGTTGTATCAGAACCTAATAGTTTTATATCTTTCTAATATCTGTATTTTTTTACTCAGTGTGACTATTAAAGTATTATTGGTGAAATCTGGAGTTAATTCTTTTCTTCACTGTTTAAATTGACTGGAGCTCAGGAATAGCACTATAATTGAAAAATAATAAAGTTCTATCTGAATGACCTTGCCTGAAAAGGAGACAAATGGGATGGTATTCCTGTTCTTTCCAGGTCCATGTATACACTAAATATAAATATTTTCATTCTATTAGTAGTATAACAGACAAAAGCTTGATATTATTTCACTTGTCATGTGTCTTGTATTTCTTGTAAACAGAAAGTGTCTGTTTTGAATTCCTTGAATTCATAAGTTCTGGTATGTGGACAATATCTAGAAAGATGTGAGTTGTCACAAAAAATATTGTCATAAAAATAGTAAGAATAACAACAGAATGGTGTCTCCAGGTATCTCATGGTCTTCCTTTCATGATGATAAAACTACACAGAGTAATACCTTAGCTGTGGTTTTGTTAGGAAGATTCTGGGAAAAGAAGGTCTAGAATCTGCAAAGACTTTAAGGTTCTCCTCTATGGAAATATAGGGCTTGTATTAAATTTATTTTTAAAAGAAAATATTCGTTACCACATTTTTGCTGAGACTTAGCAGCTGGTGTTATATGAAATCGTATTTTGTAGGGAGGAGAGAAAAGAAGGGTTTAGAATGCTGGTTACTTGACTGTTAAATGACCAGGCACATACAGCAAATCCTAGAATACTTGTTCAGATGTAATTATTTACATACATCCAAAGGGGTTTTTGTTAAACAAATATGCTGTGTCTTTAATTCAGATAGCAATTCTACCTGAAAAAACCAAGAAGCCACCAAATAAGTGAAGCTCAGAGGGCTCTCTTTCAAACTTACTTAGCATTGTTCAGAAGTTAATTGCAACCGCCAATATTTTGGAATATCGCTATTTATGCTACAGGTGTTTGGTACATCTTAAAGGGCATGATTCTGAGGAGTAAATAACTACTGCATTTATAGCAGCATGTCATCTTTTTTTTCAGTGCTTGTAACAAGATAAATGTAACTTTGAAACATTGATTTAGGGGGAGTGGGGACAGTTATTGTCTTTGACCAGAAAGAAGGAAACTGAAGCTTTTCTGTGAGTAGGGATAACTCACGCTTTGTGGGTGATTCTCCTCTTTGGAGTGGGCAAAAGCTGCTTCTCCTTTTTTTTTTTTACCCCCCCCAAATTTGGGAAAATTCAGATTTGGATTCAAACTTCATGGCTTAACTTATTTTCTACTTTTTGCAAAGACTGAAACTTCTCTATTTAATGGTATAGCTACTTTCTTGCACTATGAAACTGCCAGTCACAATTTCTACCACTTCATCTGTTTATAGAATTTTCTAGGTATGACAGTAGTGATGCTTGGAGCTGCTGGATTTCAGATTCTGGTTGTTTCAGCCAGTAACTGTATGTAACGGCCAAAGCAGCTGCAGTGGATTCCCCCCCCCCCCACATTTAAATAAGGTCAATTCTCACTATGGCTTCACACAATAAAATGCAGCCTTGTCAAACTGAAAAAAAAAAAAAAAACAACCAACCCCACCCTAATTTCCCTACGTACTATCTGTAACTTAGAAAAGATGAATGAAGTGCTTAGTCTTCCCCTAATTAGATTTTTCATTAATTTCCTTTTCCAGATACAATTTTTTCTTTTTTTGGGGGGGGGGGGGGGGGGGGGGGGGGGGGCTGGAGGCGGCAGGGATTCAACAAATGGTTCAAATCTTGAACCACTGTCAGAAAGTTATTTATATTGTCTGTTTTTATAGAACAATGGATAAAGGTTTTTCTCTCATTCTTATTTTACCATCACCTACCATGAAAGAAGGATCTGTGCAAACTTTGATCACATACTTGGCATCCTTTTGTATTATAAACAGCCAGATGCCTTTTTACACTTAGAAATAGTTTACCTTTTTTTCCTGTTTGTTCATCTCAAATGCTCAGTTTCTTTTCTCTTCCACCCTTTGCTTTCCTCTTAAGTCTTCTATTTTTCATCCATCCACAGACTTTTCAGATGTACCCTATACGTATGAAGCATGAAACTAGACCTCAGTCACACTGAGATAAATGCTTTCATTCACTGTTGCATTGCCTTGGCTATAACACAAATTTTATTTTCTGTTCACTAGAATGTTATGGAACAGTTCAATCCAGGACTGAGGAATTTAATAAATCTGGGGAAGAATTATGAAAAAGCCGTTAATGGTAAGTCTTTTAGGTGCTAACTTTAGAAAGAATGTTCAATTTTTATTTAAATATACATATTGGATATGAGGGTTGTGTATAAGCTTACTTTCCAAGTTGAGCGTTGGATGTGTTCAATTAGGGGAAAAACAAAGTGCAAACACCCAAACATATGTACCTTCTTCCCTCTTTTTTTAACTGTCCTGCAGAAGTTGCATCCCAAACACCTAGGCACAGAGCTACTGCAATGAACATAAAGTGTAAATAACCCACATTAGAGTAATATAAATGGAAAAAAACCAAAATTACAGAAATTAGATTATCTTTTTTCCCCCCCTAGAAATATCTTCCAAAGATATTTCCCAGTCTTAGATCTGTTCCTACTCACCTATACGCGTTGCTACCTAAGTAACCCTGTGAACAGAACTTGAATAAGAGTTGCAGGAGTGGATTAACATTTTTTCTTATCTGTACTAAACCTGATGGTATCTTTTTAGTGAAGTCAAAATTGGAATGAATAAACCTGAATCTAAGGACTGAGTCTGTTAAACTTTTTTTATAATGTGGCTGTTTATTTTCATTATTGTCTTAACAGAAACTAAGAACGGGTTTCCAAGACTGGGCTCTGGATTCCCAAAGCTTATATTGTAGGTCCTGTTAGAGCTTGCCCCATTTCACCTATGCAGACCTGCTGAGCTGCTTGATAGCATATTAAAGCAATGTAAAAACTCTCTCATTTTGCCTCACTCAAGTCTGTGGCATATCTTCCCCTGCATGTAATCTAGTACTCTGAGAAATGTGATAGTGCAGAAGTAGTGCATAGCCAAATAGACTTTGAAATCTCTTTGTGCAAATTTTAGATCAGGCTTGAGAAAAAGAGGAAACCAAGGCCTGCTGGAGATTAAAACAGGGAAACGTTGACTTATTTGCAGTAATGCCTAACCTGATGGGTTAACACCATGGTTACCTAATACCTGACCTTAGGGATTATACGTACTACCAGAAGTAATAAAAAGTGCTTTCATGTTTGGCTGAAAGATTTTTATAGCAGTTTCTGAGGGTTCTGCTTTTCATACTGTACTGTTGATATGTTACACAGTCCCTTTTTCTTTTTAATTCGATTTGTCATCAGTAATTCACAAAATAACTGCACAGCAACACTGGAGAGGCTGATAGGTGTTGTGTTCTAGCAAGCTTGCCTTTTAGGACTGGCTGATAAAGCATATCTAACATGAATGCTTAATTTCAGATGAATAAATCCTTGCAGTGTTGCAACAACTGTTGAGAAACTACGTTAAAGTAATCTTTGGGCTCTCATAAATTGTTAATCTTTTCTCTGTAAGTTCTGAGTGGTATAAATAGATCTGTAACAAGGATTAAATATTCTGTTGCTAAACAAACACTTTGCAGCTTTCCAAACAAGTCAGAGTAGGCTGACAAAGAACATAAAACTTACAAGAACTTCTGATAGGCTTATAATGTATTTTTCTACATTTTGAGGATGAAAGGTCAAAACTCCTTTTCTGCAGTAGTAGTTTACTAGCCATAGTACTGGAGAAAAACTATGAAAGTGCGTTCTTGGTTTAGCTTGATTAGCATGGGAGAAATCACACATTTTCTGTTTTGTTTTTTTTTAGTGCCTGTATTAGGACAAAAGATTGACTTGCGGCTATCTTGACAAAACGTTAGGTAGAGTTGGAATGGCATAAATTGTTTGTGGATGGGTGGCATACTCTCCATCAGTAGCACCAGTATAGTTCTTCTGTTCAGAAAGCTTGAATACAGAGCACCTATGAAATACAGCTTAGACAGGTACTATTCTTGTCTAACGCAACAGGGCCTCAAAGAACCTGTTTCATTTGGGAGAGTTGCAGGCTTCTCAGTGAGCATACTGTCAGGTAACCAAAGTTGTCACCTTTGCTAGTGAAAACTACAAAGTACAGACCTAAAAGACTGTAACTGGCAATTGCCGTCTCCCCCCAGAAAAAAGTATTCTGAAGTCGACAGTGAGAGTCTGCTCGGCTTCCACTTAAGGTTAAAAATGTACTGCTACAAAAAAATTATAAAGACTTATTTCAATATGTATTTTTCACTGCCTTTTACAGTAAAACCTTGCCAATTTGTCCTTGGTATTTCTTTTCTTTATGGTGTATAGAGTGGTTCTAGATACTGTGAAGATGCAAGGCAACCATTGCGAGGTGTAAATCTACTACATATGTAATCTGTTTCTTACTGCTGGCCTTGCTGCAGTTTGAATCTTGATGTTTCTGTGTTCATTCTAGCAAAACTGGCTTTGGTGTTTAAATCAGCTCTAACCAGGAAATGATTAACTGAGAATAAGTGAAACCTCAGTGATACATATGAAGAGCTGATTGGTTCCTGCAAAGCTGGTATTGAACTATAAACAATAAAAGGGGGGAACTGTCCTGCGGGAGAAAAGATGAGCATCCAAGTGTTAATTAGGGTCTACCTTTTTGGTCAGGAACATGAAACCTTGAGGTTTCTTAAGCTGTATATAAACTGTTGCCTGAGGTTTTTATTGCTTAAAGAAGCTGGAATACAGATTTCTCTGCCATTCTGAGTTCAGTGATGAAGACAAAAGGAGGCACTTTCCTGAAGTGTCAAAATAACTCTGTGCAGAAGTTGTATATATCATTGCTAATTTTCCATGTCTGTCCAAGAAATGAAAGATCCTCCGACATTTAAGCTCACTAAGTTGCTGAGCAATGCAATTTATAATAACGTCAGGAACATTGATGGTATGTTGAACATTGAGAAAAGAATGCCAAATATGTTATCTCCATAACCTGAACATCATCTTTCAGAGACTTGATTTTTTTAAGTTTTAGCTTTTAAGGCCTAAAATTTCCTTGAAGTGGAAAAGTTGGTGTTTGTATGTAGGATAGTTAGATTTCAATGTATTGTTTTGACAAGAAATCATATTTGTCACTGCAGTATATGATGACTGTACAGTGTTAACCATAATGGTAGTTTTTAGGAGTGGCTGTATCGGATGTATCAAACCTGTCACATTTCAGTTTTTTTAAATATATTGCAGCTGGTGAACTGTATTTCATCATAGCTGTTTTGAAGTGAGTTACTCTTTCAGCTAACTTAAACAGTAAATGATGATTTGCTTTTGAAATCATGTCTCCATGTCTCCTTGTTGCAACTATAGGTCCATTGTCTCATGGCCAGTAGCCACTTCTCAGATCAGTGGTCTGGCTGGCCAGTACAGGGCAGACACATTATCACTTCTACTAAGTCTGGGATTGTATTTTGCTTTTTTCTAGCAGTTTTATCCATACCAAGGAATTTTGTTATGTCCTGATCAATGGCTTACAGCTAAACCTACCCACTGGACGCTGATTGCTCCTGGATATGCATGAAAGTGGGAACTAAATCACAGGTTGAAACTTCATTAATATATTCTGGTGTTCTCTCTGTCGCCTGGTTTCACAAATTAGCAGGTAGCACAGGGACTTGAGTAACTTGCTCTGATAGCAGGATATCCATATTGCCATATACCCCTCTCTTACTATGTGCCGTGGATGACAAAATTGCATAGGATCGTAGCTTAATGGAAATAGAAAATACTTGATTTTTTTTAATGCTTTTTAATTTTTTTTCCCTGCCCCCCTCCCAAGCTATGGTGGTGGCTGGAAGAGCATATTATGATAGCCTCGCAAAGATTGGGGATATATCAGCTGATTCTCCAGTTTCTAAAGAATTAGGTAAGTGAAATCTCACTTTAAAAAAAATTACTTCAAAATATAAACTTTATCTCTGTTCTCCTGCTGGCAGTTCACAGAACTAATGTGAAGTAGAGAAGGATCAGAAAAAGTGTGTTTTAATCTTAAATAATGCATAGATGGAAGGGATTAGATTCTTTTAAGACATATTATTTATCAAGAAACCTATATATTCACAAAAGTTAAAAATAAAAGTGATTTTGTCAAAATATTATTTCTGTCCGTGCATTCAAAAGCATGTGGTTTTTAAGTTCACATAATTCTGTAACAAGTAAATATGGAAAAATATGTAGCTTGATTTTTAGTACAGAGATGGATGTTGAAATATTTCTGCAACAGAACAGTGGTATGAGGAGTCCTAGTGTATGACAGCAGTTTCAAACTAAAACAGTTTTCTGGATGAGTTCCACTGTGAAGAGTTTAGTTCTATTTCACTATATGTGATCAAGTATATCACTAGAAGTTCTCAGATGTGTTGTGTTTATTTTCTAGTTGAGCTTTTGAAAGAGAAACCGTATAGTCAAAGACATAATACATTTACATTAATGTAATATTAATCCAAGTTCTGTACTTTCCTGAAAATATTTTTCTGAATTTTTGAAAGATCATTACCAGCACTTAGTTTTGCACTCCGCTGGCTAGCACTGAAATGATACTGCTCAATCTACCAGAGTGAGGTTGTCATCAAGGCATTTATAATATTTCTGACAAGAGATTCTAACATCACTAAAGAACAAAGAAAGAGGAACTATACTGTAAAGAGGAAAGACTTATTTAAAGCCTTTGTTTGGTTTATGACAAAAATAACTTTATCAAGTGTCTTGTCTCTGAACTTTTGATTATGGGCAACGTAGAACTCTTTCAATGATGTGACATGGATCTGCTCCTGTAATTCACAATGGGATGTTAATTCAGCTGATTAGAAAGGATGTTTTTAGTAAATGGGTTTTTAATGATTCTGCTGAAGCAGAATTGAGGGGAAAGATTCTCCTTGAACAGTGGCCACTGGTTTCTATGTGCCTGCATACATCTTTATGATTTGTTCTGAAACCACTCTTGTGTGAGTGTTAACATTCTGTGTTGAAAGCTGGGAGCGGCAGAACAGCAAACAGTACAAAGCAAACAGTCCTAATGTAGTTGCTTTCTGTATTTGCTTTGCAGGTTGTTTACAGGAAGGAGAGTTGCTAGTTTCAAATTATAGAACAATAGTATGAGAAAATTAAGTAATAACCATGCAGAGTCTTGCAAAAACATCAACAAATACATAATTAAAATTCTTGCAATCAAGCAGTTGGTCACATGCATGGAAGTAATCTATTTATTGAACTTCATGTGATGGTGGAACACTATCTGCTCGTTTGAAAATATCATTGGATTGTCTCAGGCTAAATTCTGAAAATAACTGTTGTCCCCTATTAACACGGACAATACGGAATTGTGATTGAAAATGTATTTTTGTTTAACTATGAATTCTTCCCTGTAATTATAAACCTTTTTCTAGATATAATGTATTGAGAAAGCATGGCCTTCTTCAGGGTCAGGCCTCTAACACTGCTTTCTGTTCATCTTCTACTTACAATGTCACTGCAGAAAAATCTTTTCTTAAGGAAAACAGCAACTTTGGATTTCTTCCAGCATACTCTGATAGAATTCTTACTTCAGACATAAGGAAAGTCAATGAACACTGGAAAAGGCAGGACAATGTGGTTAGGAGTCTGTGAGAGATTATTTGCATTTTCCTGAAAAAGTCTTAATAGTTCTGAAGCTGGGCTACAATACTGACCTGTTTGGCAAAGAAATACAGTATACCCCAGATGTCTCTAAACATATCTTTGCTTAAAAAGAAAAAAAAAATATTTATTGCACCTTTTAGTATTTTAAAGATGTTAAGATGCATGCTGAGCAGTATCGGATGCGGAAAGACTAGATCAAACTTTGCTGTGACTTGCTCATTTGTGGAACCTATTAACCCTAGTGGAGTTACTGTGGGCCCAGCCCGCTGTGGAATTGTCTCTTCTGTGCGTTCCTTTAGACTTGTCAAAACACATGTTATTGGCCACTAACAGCTCTATCATGCATAATACTTCTGTTATATTTGCCAAAAACGAGGTCAGTAGTCGTCAGTTAAGTTTTGTGATATGCCTGTGAACTGCTTTTCTGGACTGTATTCTCTTGAGTGTCAAATGAGCTTACACACTAGCTTGTTTTATAAGAGCAACAGCCTAAGGTGACTGGCAAAGAAGCAGAGAGGAGCAATTTCCATAATTTTATGTGTGTGTTATCTGTATCCAAGTCTGATGTTCAGAATATTTCTTTAACTTTCTACATTTCCATTGTTTAAAATTATAATATAATGCCTCTTCCTGTATCCTGTATTAACTGAAATCAATAGCAACATCCCCACAGATGTCAGTAGGAGATAATTGTTGTTTTAATATTTAAGGCATTATCCTGGCTCTTCACAAGGAATTAGATAAACCTACAATGACCAAATTCTCAAGTGTTTTGGAATACTTTATTCTTTGAGCACAGGTTGAGGTACTGTGGTCTGGATTTCCAGTGTTTAGGTCTTTAGACAACCAGAAAATGTAAATGATTTTCATCTGAGTAATAAAAATGGAAACACCCAAGTAAATATTTAAACTGATGTTTGAAACTAATCTGTATTTAAAAAAAAAAACAAACAACCAAAGAAAACCACCAAGCCCCTCCCCGCTATGGCTTACCAATTTAACAATAATCAGGACAATTGGCTTATGGATGGCAACACTTCATAGTAGTCAGAAATCTACAGTCCTGGGTTTTTTTACCTCATTGAATCATCTACAGTAGAAATGAAGGGAGAGCATATCTGCCAATTAATACTTTGACTCATCATAAATGAACATGCCTCCTCCCTTAGCTTTGTGTTTCACCCATCAGCTACTAGGTACTTTCTGGCTGTAAAAGATGATGTTAGAACAAGATCCCTCCCTTTCCCGTTTCTCCAGTAGTTAAAAAATGAAGCTGTAATTCTTGCACATACAGTTCATCAGTTTTCTGAACAATGAACAGCAGGATGAGGCAGAAACCAAGGTTTCAGGGCTTTCCAGTAGCAACTTCACCTTTAGTAGCAACAGACAAAAAAATAATATTATTCTAAATTCATTCATGTTGCATTAAACTACTTATACTTAATTACGAAAGGACTGCAAGGCTCAGATGGCTAAAACACAATATTCTTTAGAATTTATGGAGAATCCTTACTGGAATATTGCACTGAGTCATTTTACAGTTGAAACCCAAACCTGTTGGGTGACCTAGAGCATATTTACTGCTAAGTGTAATGTAAAGATTTGTATCAAAAATACAGTCAATCTTTTCCTCTCATAAGGAAATGCAGAACACGGCCTTCCTGTAAGGAGACAGTAAAATGGATACCAACCCCATGGGCAGGGTAGAAACAGAAATGGAAAAGAGATAGGGCAGAAAACTTTTGAAGTAGAGGGTAAAATGCATAGAGGGCAAAGAAGTAGGGCAAAAAATCAAGTAAAAATGTCAAGAAGTGCTTTTTCTGTTGAATGAGATTGGAGCAGAAGAGGGAAACAAGAATAAAATGAAAATCCATATATTCCAGCTGATTCAGAGCTTTTTATACTAAGTATCTTTATCTTTCAATTCTGGTTGAAGTTCTCTGAATTATTTTAATACCAAATAACTTAATATGACTAAGTTGAGGAAGTAGAAGAATATACTGCATTCAGAATACAATCCTTATGAATAAGCAATAAGTTGATTTAGGTCAACATTCTTTCTAATCCTGTATTTCCCTAAATTGCTAAACTTGTAGTCCCTCAGACTTGGTTATGACCACTTGGGAACATAACTTGAATTTATGCAGTTCAGGATATTCCGCAATATGGAATGTGCATATCTTTCTTTCCTAGGCACCTTTTGGAAATCCCACTAGGAAGAGAAGATAGGAAACAAGAAACCACATGTTTAAAAATGTTAAGATTTCATACTATTCAAATTTCAGCGTACCACATGAGCACAATAAAATTTAGTGCATTTTTGATAATTCACTAAAAATTTAACGCAGATGCTGTACCACTGGTAGAGTGTTAAAATAGCAGCTTCCATGATGTGTTGCTAACCTTTTTGTCTTGCCCAAAATATGGGCATATGGGGCCTTGTCTTAGTGATATTTTTTTTGTGCATATAATTTTAATAAACTCTCTCTTCTAGTAACTTTGTAGCTCTCACCTGCTCAAGGAATCAGGAAGTTATTTCCTGCTCACTCATTGAATACTACTACTCATATCTTTCCAGCTATCCTCTTTAGCACCTGCCAGTTATTGTAGCCACAACTCATTATATTGTGGGTGTAAAGTCCCAGTTTGCTGCTTGTTGTGGCAACGGTATCTCTAGCAGTCACCCACAACTATGTTATGGGTCTGTACCTAGAGCTTATTGCTCAAGAGCTAAGTGTAAACAATTCCTTGCTTGTCAAACTATAAAAAGCCAAACTGTAAGAAAAATATTACATTGCATGGTCTTGACCAATGGAACTAAATTGCAGTTCGGCATGTTAAAAGGAAAATCAGAGGAGACAATCTCTTCCCTAATCTAGCCAAGACTGATTATTTAAAGATTACTCTGTGTTATAGACTTATTTTTTTCATAGCCTCAGACTGTTAAACCTTATCTGGAAACACCAGGTATGCAACACCTTATGCTTATCTATTATCTGAAATGTAAGAATTTGGAAAAATTGGGGTTCCTTTCAGGAGAAATTTTCTAGTTAAAATCCACTACAGATAATCTAGAAAAGCAAGTATTGAACTAAAAGCTGGCTCTGTGTTGTGGTAGTCACAAGACAAGAAGAGGTAGGGAGAAAAAACCCAAAAACTTCTAAAAGTGGAATTCTTGCCTGACAGAGGGGCAAGTGGCAACGGGCACAAACTGGAACACAGGAAGTTCCACCTGAATATGAGAAAAAACTCCTTTCCTGTGCGGGTGCCAGAGCAGGGGCACAGGCTGCCCAGGGAGGCTGTGGGGTCCCTTCCCTGGAGACATTCACACCCTGCCTGGATGTGTTCCTGTGCCCCCTGCTCTGGGTGTGCCTACTCAAGCAGGGGGGTTGGATACGATTATCTCCAGAGGTCCCTTCCAACCCCCACCATTCTGTGGTACACATGGTTCCTTTTGTGAGAAACCCTTATACTTCTCTGCAGTTAGCCAGATGTCTATAGTTATTGGGGTAACTGCATATTAGTTTGAGAGTCAAAGTCAATAAAGCATCAGTCAGTTAAGAGAATACACTAATAATTTAGTGAATAGGCCTAGAATTTATCCAATAATTAGCATTTCTTATGAATCTGAGTAAGCTAGTAAGTTAATAGCTCTTGAGTAACATCTAACTGGATCAGAGAGATCCTTTGGTAACTGTTTTCTAGCTTTTTTAAAGCAAATTAACAATTTGATAATAATGTAAAACTAATATTAATATAATTAGTAGTGTGAAGTTCAATCTATAGAAAGTTCTATCTGATCTCTTTTTTTCAGTGATAACCACTCCATTTTACACTTGCAACTAAGAGAAACCCTGTGGATACTTCCTTCTTTCTCTCCTCATTTCTATTTGCAGAAATGAGAGATTTTTCTATATCAGACACTGTGAGCTTTAAGTGGCCAACTCATATAGAAAAATTTTTTGAACTGAATTGGAAAAGCCTTATTTTGCTAAAAAGAACATACCTTCTTGCTGAAAAACTTCTAATCAGACTGTAATGCAAGGTAATACCATCTTTTAAAACACTTACCCTGCAAGTATTTGTCATTCAAAACTGTCTATTTCCTTCCTGGTTTAATAAGAAAAATTGCCACTTGAGTGGGTACTTTTCAAAGCTATAGCTACTACTTCTGTGATATAGCACAGACAGAAGATACAGTGAGACAGAAGTCTCACTATTGAGAAAGCCAAGCAGAAAAAGAAGACTCCATCCTTTAGGATGAATGTAGCTAGTTGCAGCTCGATTTTTTTTTTTTTTTTTAAAAAAAAAGGGGGTGGGGGGAGTTGTTGGCTGACTTCAGCATATAAATTGACCCTTTCAGCTGGAATTCTGTTTCACTGTCCTAGGAAGATGACACTAGCTCATTTAAACTAGAGAGATCTGTCATATTCTCCCATCTTACTGCATCAGTGTAATCTCTTCTGTAGTATAAATGTTCTGCTTTTGGAGTACATTATGTTGGAGAGAAAGGCAAGTGAAGCGTGCCAGCAACTACAGAGCCCCTTTAGCACCTCATCTGGTGGAAACTTCTGGGAATCTAGCTTAGAGGCTGCAGTTTAAGTAGTTAGTACATCAGGCCAGCTTTTCCTACGGAGCATTAATAAAACCACCTTCTACTATATTTATAATGAAATTGCATTGGAAGAAGCTGCTTCATATTCTTTTTTAATAAAAGGAAAGTACACAGAGCTATCTTGAAAAGGAAATACTAAGTAGTCGTGGGGTTTTTTCAGGAGTGAGGTTTTGTATCTTCTAATTTTATAACAACATTCTAAGTTTGTGCTATACAGACCTCTATATACAGCCTGCTATAAGAAAGCTAGAAGGAGATGAGCCAGCTTTTCTAGATACATTTCTACTGATGAAAACAGTAACTGGATTAGTGGAAACTTCCTGCTATTCATAGTTCTACTTTTCAAGGTCATGTATAAAGTTAAAGCGAGCCAAAAAATTATACTGACAAACCCTTTTGGTTTTTTCCCCGTAGAATCAGTACTGTGGCTTTCAATGTTCAGTATTCCGCATGTAAACTTTTATCAAAAGTCTGCCAGAAGAAAGAAAAATGTCAGTCTCAGATACTTAAATATGAACAACTTAACTCCACATCTAATAATTTGCCTGACCATCTATTGCAGAGGCTTGGAAGCTGTACATATTCACTGATTTTTAAATCAGTTTAACTATTCAGATATTTGTAAGTGTGTGCCCTGCCAACGGCCTGGCAAAAGCTCCTGCAAGTCAGTGTTCATCAACAGTGGAGAATACTTGGCACTGTGTTATTAATAAACCAAAAAGAAGGGCAAAAGAAACCTGTTACCATGTTGATATCCAGAACCATTATTAACAAACAAACAAAAATCACAAAGTAGTAAATGATCAGTGAGGAAGGTTGCCACAAAACATGTATGATGCCACCTGATCACTCATTGTCCAGGACAATGAAGCTAAACAAACAGTCGTTAGCTTAAGATTTTTTGGTGGTGGTTGTTTAAGTTCCCTAATCTTTCCTTGCTAAAATATAAAACAGAAATGATCCTACCAAGAAACAAAGTGAACAAGAGGTGGGTTTGTTATTAAAGATAAAGAATGTAAATGCTTAAAAATTGATATCGCAGCTTGTTCTATAAGACTACCCAGAAAAGTTTGTTCTGTGTACAGTCACGTTGTTGTAACTTCTGTTATGAAGACTTTCAGATAAGGTGCAGATTTTCTGGTTCTAGAAAGGAACGGAGGAAGGAATAGAGTATGAAAATACACAAGGCTCTTTGGGGACAACTGCAGGGCACTGGTGTTGCAGAATACTGGCACTAGGGGAAGAAAGAAGACAGATATTCATAGAACTTCAGTGATATTTTTCCAGTTACTTTTTCATATTAAATTCTAGATAATTGGTCATATTTCTGAGTCAATTTCAGTATTGTATTCCTTTTTTTTTTTCCTATGGCAACCTGTAAACAAAGCTGATTCTCCTGATCTTAGTCAGTAATAAGGCATGGGTATAACACTCTTACAGGATATAGCCCTGGATTTCTCAGGGTGGTTATCTTAACAGTTCATGGGTAGCACTGGCAGTAGTGTTCCTTGTGATGCATTGTTATAGTGTTATAGCTGTGACGCCAGCGTGTGTTTCTTTGTACCTGCTACTGTAAGCACACCTCCTTGTGTATGATGACTCGAGTTCAGCACAGAACATCCATAATGATACATGTGACCACACACCCTTGGGGAAAATCAGATATTCAAAACACCTGTGGTGAGTGTGTACTTAACTGGTATCCTCATGCTATGCCTCAGAGGCCTGAGAAAATAGCAAAAATACCATGAAGGGCATCCTTAAAGATTTTTCTGTCAATATTACAACTGTTAGATTTCACAGGAGCTTCATAGGTATCAAAGACATCTTTTGTCTTGCAGTGAAAACTGTGGAAAGGATGCCCTGAACCTCACCTGTGTGTACATGCACTGTTTCGTAGATTGTGGCTAATGTCTGTCTAGAAAAGAGTGACTTGGAAGTGCGAGAACTGGCATTCTGCTGCACGGCAGGTGTGTGTTCCCCAGCAGCTTTTGAACTTACCCAGACACAGTACGATCACACAGGGCTGGGGCTAGTGCAGCAGGCAGGAGGCAGTTCTCTCTCAGCTAATGCTTGGCAATCATAGTTTTTCTTCACCACCACCCCCAGGTGTGTCTGTTGGCAAAGAAATAAGCCTGAAAGCCTATGTAAAGAAAATATACTCAGTTGTCCTCTAGATGAGAGGAAAGATGGAAAATGGAAAGTGAATAACAATATTGCAAAGAAAATTACATCATATATGTAATTAGCTTGTAAATTCTGTAACTGAAGGTCTAACTATATGTGTGTACAGCCAGCTCTTACTGATAAATTATTTCTAAATATTTCTATTTGTTTGGACACTGCTAATACTGGGAAACTCAATGGCAGTTCCAAAGCGCTGTAATAAAAATTGCAGTGATTTCTTGAATTTTACTGAGTATCATGTAACATTTGTAATGATAACTTAAATATTTACGCTCTCTAGTACTGGAAACCTGTCAACAACTTCAGTTTTTGCTGTTTAGCATGATTTGTTCCAGTGCTGCTGAAAAACAGATTAGCTCTATTGTATGATCTTCCCCAACTACTCTGCCTAAAAACAGCAGGGCTTCATACAGGCAAGCTCAGGCTTGTGGCTGTATTGTAACTTTTCTTTGCACCTGACTTGTGTAAGGATTACAAGTCACTTGTTTAACACCATTGCAGCTCAAGTATGAAAAGCTATTGTATATAAGGCTTTCAAGGCCCTATGGAAGATCAGTCTCTGACAAACATACCTTAATATATTGTGGGTTTGTATGTTTGTGTAAAAAAATAAATGCTCGCAGCAGTCTTCGTATACGTTAGTAGTGGAGTAACAGGTAGAAAAAGAAGTTTGCCATTTTTCATGCATTATTTATGTGGCATATGCTTTTCCTTTCCTTTTTTAACGTTAAAATTTAGTTACTATGTTTATCAATCATCTGAAACAAGATGAATATTTCATGTTAATTAACATCTGTTCAATGATATAGTAAGTTTAGAAAATTCATCTCTGAATTTTTTTTTACTAAGATCAAAACAGCTTGGGAGAGAAAGGAAAATTAGACTAGCAAACTGAACTGTAATAAAGTCACGTTCCTCTCTAAAATATAATGTAAGCTAATATTTTCTGTTTAAAATTGTAAAATAGGAGGATCACACCAAGAACAAAGTAAATGGGGATTACTGGGCATTGTATTGGTCTTGATAATCTGTCAAGTATTCACTCTTGTGAAGTCTTATGTGGGAATGGTACTTTATGAACACCTCATTGCCCACTTTATAGCATGTAGCCCATAGTATGAATTTTGCAGTACTTCTTAAAATCACTTGTGTCAAGCCGAAAGCATTTGGCATTTTTCCAGCCAGTTCCACAACATAATAAGCAGGTGACTGGAAGACTGAAGTCCTTGAGAAGATGGTGGCCACGGTTGAGCCATCACCACCAGTGCAATTTATCCAATCAGCTCTATGCTCTTGGCTGGGGCCAAGGTGCTCCCTGGGAGAGAGGATGGCCAAGAGAAAATAGCAGCGGCAACCTGCTACTAGCCACCTTTATTTTCCATTTTTCCCCCGATGCTATTTGGCTCTGTTGCAGAGGGAGCAGGCTGTCAGTGAGATTCAGGTATTTGTATGTATATGCTATATATGTACATACAAATATGTACATATAAAAATAAATACTTGGGGAAGTGTAGAACTTGGTGTACAACATTTGCTGTAAACGTGAAGCGATAGAAGGTCCTTTTCTTCCAATAGAAGAAAGTATATTCTACCTAGAAAGTTGCCTCTGCTGATTAAAACGCCTATGGACTCCTGTTAAAGTATGTTGGCTATGATGTAGCTGGGAATAGATTATTTGACTGGGCAAAAACAGAATCCGTAGTAGCTCTTTTTTACCCCCCGCTTGATTTTTTAAGTTCAAGCAACAGTGACTTGTACAATGCTATTTATTGCTTACTGGCTTTGTCTGGACATGGAGGTAGATACTTAAGAGTTAGGCATCTTCCAGGGTCTTAAGAAGTTGGGAAGTCTGTTTATCTCCTCTGTATCAATGAGACTGTAAAATGCATAAAAAGGTTTAAAAAGTTTAGAAGTAATGGAACATCTGAAAAACTAGTAATAATTTTGAACTATGGAGAAATTGAAACTTCTTCACTCTGAGCATTAAATCAGTTTTAGGTAATTACCTGAAATATTGTGAGCTAACTTTAGATGAGAAATGCTTTGAAAGCAACTTCATGTAAAATGCTTACATAGTTAAAGGGGAGCTGAAAGCAGAAGACCATTTGCATGGTAAATTAACAATTGCTGCAGTTTTTGTGTGGGAGCCTGATATAAACAACTTTGACAACACATGCTGTTAATAGGACTACATTTTTTTACATCTTATCTATCTCTAACTGTATAGTACTTAAGATTTTATTTTTACATGTCTAATAATATCATAATGTTCAGTTTCATTCCTCATGGTTCATAATCAATATCACTTTTGGATTTCATTTTACTGGACTAGTATGTGACTACACAGATTTCAGCCATTGTGTCATGGCAGGTTTTTTCAATTCCTTTAACCCATGTTTAATCTGCTTTCAATCAACTTATCTGCTTGTTACATCACAAAAACATATCTGTTGTTCACAGCCTTAGTGAAAACTCTGCATATTTTAAAACTGATCTGAGAATGCCATTTAGAATGTAAAGTTCTCTTTGCTTCTATTTTTGTTTTATTTACAGATTTTATTTCTTTATTTTGCTGTTCTAGCAAAACATAACTATCCATTTGGAGGTGCTGCTTCAGGGCACAACATCTAGCATCTATAGTGGACTTAAAATTCTTCATACTCTGAAATGTCTTCCCCTTTTCTCTGTTGTAGGTTTTATTCTTTTTTATTCTTCACCTTCTGCAGTCACCTTCATAAAATGGCATTGAATGGTCATGTGTCAATGCCACTTTATAAAATGAACTACAGAGAGATTTACTTCCTATTTTGTGTTCGTTCATGCAGTAAGGAAAGGCAGACTCGACCTAGTCCTATCGATTTATGTACATATTATTAATAATTCTACAGATTGTGGGTTGGTGGTGGGTTTTTTTAAGCATTCTGCACAAATTGGATTAGAAGCAAAGTAAGTTAGAGCTTGGGAAGTTTTACTTTACTTGTCCTTCTTTATGATTTTATTCTTTCCCATTAAATTCCATTAAGGCTTTTTGCCTTTTTTAAAGCATCTGTTGCGCAATTAAATCCTTCTGCAATAAATCCTTTGTATGACAGAATGATAGATGTAACACATTTGAGGCGTAACAGTTCAATCATATGTATTTATTATACTGTATTCCTTTGAAACGGTCTATTTTACTACCTTTCAGGGGCTGCTGGCTTCAAAGGACTTTGTTTCTAACTTTCCCTTGTCATAAATGCCTTTCTTCTGGGCAAAGGGTTACTTGGAAGAAAGAGAGCATCTTGACAGGAATGGTATCTAATAATACACTTGAACTATATTGTCTCCATGTGTAGCTTTGACTCAGCCTTTCATTCTCTTGTTTAATGTAAATAATTACGTGGTTTCATCTCTAAGACATGAAGTTACTAGACCTGACCTGAATGCAAAATAGGACAACAGGAGATAAATAAGTGGTATAATTAAAGCACTTTGTCCATTCGCAGACATCTAAGAAAGTCTCCCTGTTAAGAGACTTGAATTTTTTTAGAGTGGCCTCCTCTAAATAAAACAAAATTGCAGTATGTTTCAAGTAAGGTGATGCAATTAAGACATTTATTGATTCTAATATTGCTATTCAGTATTTTTAAAGTTTCAGTGATTCTGTTGGTAGCTGTTAATATTTGTTTCTGTGACAGAACTCTCCTCATAGAGTTCCATTTTTGTTTTGAACTTGAAACAATTCTTTTACTCTTCTATTCCTAAGAACAGTCAACATAAGCTAAAAAGGTAAATAACCAGTACAATCACCCAGTACAAACAGTGAGGTTGAAGTTTAACTGCTGCAGAAGTTCTGTATTCTGGCCTTAGAGTATTTCTGTTAGAGATTGCTTCCCTTGTTTTTCATCTACTGTGAAGACAGTCTTCTACAGAGATCTTCTTGCTCAGGGGATGCCATGTACGGAAAAATAACTGTTACATGTTTTGGGTTAGTGATTTTTTTTCTTCTTTTTTTTGGTAATAAAACCAACAGCATTAATGGAAGTTTAGTCTGTCTTATTTTCTCAATACAACCAAAAGCCTTTGTTAAGCCTAAAAATATTCCACAAATTCCTGAAGTTTCAGCTTAGAAGATCTTTCTACCTGTGCATTGAACCTATTTGAAACTAAAATAAATTTACCATGGAACTTGGCATGACTGTTCATGGTCATATTTCAGATTACAGTTGTATTATGCAGCCTGGTTTCAAGAACCATACATGAGAAATGTGGGGGTTTCTTATCATTACGTTATTTAAGGTATTTGAGATCTTCCCCCAAAATCCCTTTCTGAAAGAGATTTTCTTCTCTTCCCTGTAGAGCACTTAGAGTAATAGCAAAATAGCAGAACAAATATCTATAAACATTTACAACTAATTTTTGTTTTCTAAAACAAATGTGGGAATATTTAATGTACCTCTTTTATGCACAAATATTTCATGTTCAGGGTGTGGGAGAATGGAAAGCAGAAAAATATATTTGAAAGGCAAGTATTTTAATAGGTATGTTTATGATCAAGACTGGTGGTTTTGGTTTATTAATTTGTTGCATAATATGACGCCCAAAACTGGTTCAAGTTTACAGTATGTCTGCCACAAATGAGACTTAAGTGGTCTGTTATCATGCACTCTAGTCGTGTCATTATGTTTGATAGGTTTGGGGTTTGCCAGTAAATGATGACAAAGTTCATATTTGGTTATTATGTATTATGAGCTCTCATGTATAAAACCTGATCGCGAACAGTTTTAATGCATACCAAAATATTTTCAGTTGACGTGAGAAATACATGTTTGTCTTTACCTTTAGTCTTCTGTACCCTTTTACAAGATGAATAAGTACTGAACATTAGAGTCTGGCCTTAGGTTATGCTGTTATTAATCCAGAGTAACCCGCTGTTTTATTAGATATATCCTATAATTTACCATTGTAATGAAAATCCAAATGTTATACTGAAGTTGTTCAATTTCTACTCAGCTTGGACACTGTTACATGCAGGTTAGGGGTTGTTTTGCCTTTCCTGAATTAGTCATCTAGAAAAACTTGTTTCCTTATGTAAATCTTATTTGGGAGGGCCATGAAAATGCAGCTAACCATTATCTTAAGCTGGCAATAAAAAAACATGATATATGTTCATGGTAAAAATGTTCTCTATACGAAGTGCAGAATCCGACCTATAATTTCAACTATAATTTGAATCTTAATAGGTCAGAGTGTGCTTGCTATGCGTTCTTTTCAAGATGTTGATTCAAAACATTAAAGAGGAAATTAAATGGGTGAGCCAGTACATACAGTGTCTGTGGATTACCGGTGGCAGTAAGGGGATTCCAGCATAAAATGGCTTTTGCCAGATGCACAGCATACAGGGAGTCTTTGGCTGAGAGAGAAAGAAAATACATTTAGAGATACAGTCACTGATGCCTAAAAATACTATTTAAAAGTGTTCTAGAACACTCTAAAATAAACTCGTAAAATAATCCAGCACAAACCATTTAGAAGGAAGTTTAGTTTTTGAAGTTCTCTTCATTTCAGGGCATGTTTTGGCAGTATTCTTTGTAATAAAGATGAGAAAACCTGTTTCTAACCAAGCATTCAAAGCTGAAAGACTGGAAGGCTGCAGTCAGTTCAAGTGGTGTGTGAGACAAAAATAACAACCTCCGAGCGTCAGGTTTTCCATTCTTGACGCACCAGGTGAATGGGTTGTTTTATTGAGCGTTTACACTGTGGTGGCAGGGCAGGCCAGAGGAAGGGAGTGTGAAAGAGGGACGCGAGAGCTGAGTCAATACCCGACGTTGTTGGATGTCTGTCAGTACTTGGAACGCTAGGGTTGGCTGTGTTAGCATTGCCAAGTATTAGCTAAGTGTGCTGCTTTGGCAGCAGATTCTCAGAACATACTTTTTACAAAGAAGGAGAATAAGTTCATTTTAAAAAGAACAAAAATCTATATGGGCAATTATTCTCAGGGCCATTTCAACACTCACCCTGAGTTTCTATAACTTCCCAAACACCCTTCTAGTCTGCCTATTTAAAGTCAAACAAACTTTGTAATTTTTTGTACTTTTTTTCCAAATCTCTTTTAATGCTATTTTCAAGTTGCAGATAAGTGTTTACAAAACTCTTCTGATTTTAAAAGCCCGTTAGTCTAAAATGTATCTTTTCAGTTGAGTTCAGTGAAACAAACACTGTAGGCTAAAGTGCGTTCTCTTCTACAGCCTTAAAATAACTAGGTGGCTTACTCATGTCCGCTACTTCAAGTGTTTATGTAACTACATTGTATTTACTTTTCTATTGCATATGAGCAATTAATTACTATAGCACCTCTCGCTTCCCATGTATTTGTATTTCGGTAGTCACCAGCAATTCTAAATAAGAACAATAAAAGCATCGCACTCTGTAGGCTGTACGGAAGGACTCCGGGGGGGGGCGGGGAATACAGCACCCCTGTCTCTCCCTCCCATCTACTGCCCGGAGTTCGAATTCCTTCTTCTTGCTAATCAAGGGGTTGACTGTTCTCATTGTGCTCTGATTCCTTCTTCCAAGTCTTCTGTAGCCTGTTGTGCAAAGTGACCGTAGAGGTCAGGACTGGCGCATGCAGAGGGACTCCTGAAAAGTCGGGAGACACGCATGTTTTTCTTCTTGAACCACCTCATGTTCCCCCTTAAACAATAATGCAGATCCACGTTTTACATTTTGTTAAAGCCTGCTGTGGCATACCGCTTCACGGGATGGGAGATACGGTCCTCATTTCAAAGAAGCTAAAATTTTGAGATGTTGTAACTTGAAAGTGACAGGTAAGAAGGGAGAAAGGTGATAATACATACGCAGGCACTGTGGGGATGTATCTATGTTCCATGGGCAGGTTACCAAATCACTAGCACGTGCTTTGGGGAGACAGGTTTTGATGTCTGGGGAGATGTTGAAAAAGATGATGATAAGGTTCTCATGGAAAGTTCTGACATTCATTTTATTTAGACAATTGTTGTAATTATCTGTACTTTTTGGGAGCTTTCATGTGCACTTGAATGATCTGAAGAATTACAGAATTATAAGTTTAACTCAGGAAGAGTTCTCAAAGAATATGGATGGTAGAAAACATGATTTGTAAAGCAGCGTGTCAAACAGTGTATCTTTTTTTTTCCCTCCTTTGAAAACCAGAAACTGAGAATCATGTAAGGTAACAAACAGAAGGGGGCACACAGAGCAGTCCTATGCAGTGACTCTGCCAGTGATAAGTAATAAGGATTACAGAACCGTGTGTAGCTTTGTAAGGCCTGCCCATACATTAGGACAGCACTATTGCAGGTTTCATACTGCAAGCACCTGTATGGCTACTCCTTCACAGTGGGATAACTGCAAGGTTGAGCAATAGGTAGATTACTGGAGGAGGGATGTGAACCAGCTGTGGAACTCAGCCTGCTGTTCTTGCCATGGAAATGGAATGACAGTGAAACACATCTCTAGACAAGACTTCCAGATGCTACACAGTATGGGAACCTGATTGTGGCCCCAGCACTTCCAGTTTTTTGTAATGGCTCCTGGTTGAGACCCAGTAACTGTCTACAAGTCTAAGTGGGTGAAGTCAAACTGGGTGCTTCAGGACACTTCCAAGTACTCTCCTCAGCAGTATGCTGCAGTCTCCCAGACGAGACTGGCACACACTCAGTGTGTCGGTGCCAGTGCAAAGAAGGGAGTGGGGATGATGTGGCCATCTGTATCCAGAGCAGGATGATGTGGCTGTCTGCCTACAGGGCAGGGCCGCAGTAGACACAGTTTACATTGGTTTGCACATAGAACCGCACCCAAAGGACTGAGGTATTTTTCTTCTATGCCCTCCTAAAGCAAAATGAAACAGTCCAGCTTTTAACTGCTCGCAGTGAAGAGTAAGCTGTGTAACCCTGTGCTGGAAGACAGCGGAGTATAATAGGCATATTTAGGAACTGTTGAGAGGATGCTGAGAAATATACTTCTTGGCTCTTAGTAAATGCCGTACAGTCAGGCTGTAATCGCCGATAAAACACTCACTGGGTAATTTCCAGAGCTGTTCTGGCAGGTGTGCTGTGAATGAATTTGAAAGGTTACTGTGTTAATTCTGAGGGTGCAGTTAGTTAAAAAACATTAATTTTCAGGCTAAAAAGTGGATAGCAGCTATTCGGATAGTAACAACTATCTCTAGTTCTTATGTACTTTTCTCTGACTTGGCAAGAAAAGAGGCTGTTACTAAATCAATATGAGCTATTCTGGAGAGAAGGAAGTATTTCTTTTATCTGGCACTCCACGTCTCTTTTGCATAATAATGCATGATTAATTATTCTTATATCACTTCTGAGCTGCTTGGTTTGTCTGTGGCCAGATGTAGTTATTTAAACTGCTGAGATGAACAACAGCAAGAAATTTCCTATCCCTCTTAAATACATTCTAGTTAATAAATACATTAGTCAAATGTATTTTATTACTGCTCTTTGTTAACAAACTTAAGAACACTATGAAAGAAACAAATATGGTTGTATGTTTGTCAACAGGCCAAGTTCTTGTAGAAATTTCAAGAACACACAAGAAACTTAATGACAGTCTAGAGGAGAGTGTAAGTTAATATCTTTTCTTAATTTATTTTTTCTTTTGAAATTATAAATTAATTTTGCCAATTTTAATAACCCTTTGTTCATTTGCTTTTAAAGTTCAAAAAATTTCACAAGGAAATTATATCTGAACTGGAGAAGAAAACAGACCTGGATGTAAAATATATGAATGTAAGTACGTTCAATTCTAGAAGTCCTAATTTATTTATCTGCTGCCAGTCAAAGAATATTTCAGAAATTGTTTTCCTAACAGTTAAGCTGAATTCTAATGTATTGCTTAATTTAGATAGCTAAACATGGCAAAAATTTTCATGCTTATTTTGAGTTAAAAAGGGAACCGATGTATGACCTAATGGCATTTTTAAACTGAAGTTGAGAAAGGCAATTGCCTAACTCATTTGATGTGTATTAGTGATATCTCACAGATTATGGTAATGCTTTTTAGTCACTTACCCAGTTACATTGCTGAGTGCATGATGAGTTGTTTTAAATGCTTTGATTGCAGGCAACTTTAAAGAGATACCAAACTGAACACAGAAGCAAATTAGATTCTCTAGAGAAGTCTCAGGCTGAGCTGAAAAAAATCAGAAGGAAAAGCCAAGGAGCACGAAATGTAATGAAATATGAGCATAAAGAAATGGAGGTAAGCGGATTGTCTCTGAAGTTATTTGTTTCTTTCTTTGGTAGGAGAACTGGTCAAGAGAAAATGTTAAGCTATTACAGGTCACATCTGAGCATGGTTTAAAACTTGACTTCTGAAGCTCACCACAATTTTTGTATATGCAGTGTTATTAGTTAATACACTTAACTCCTCTGTAGGTTGTTTGAACAGTTAAACTCTACAATTTCAAAGAACATGCATTTTTAGTTCCTCAGAGTTGGCTTATATTAAAGGCACTCCTAGAGTATGTATTCCCGTTGAAATTAAGCTCTGGACTGCTCAGCTCTACATGTTCAGAGACTTCTGCTTCAGTTTCTAGGTTTCAGCTCTTGACTACTACTTGGCTTTGTTTTTTTTTTTTTAAAGTACCTTTGTAAATACACCTTTATGCAGAGGTTTACACAGGGAGTCAGCTATGCTATGCAAAGTCAGTAGTAATTTGCTGTAAATTAATTTCACAAAGTAGGCAAAAGCCAACTTCTGTTATCACTTATTAGTCCCTTTCCTACTGATCTTAAAACAGCATTGCCATCTTGAGGCGAAATAAGAAATAGCAAGGCAATGAAGAGAAACTTTATTTTAAATAGTAAGTCATATGCTGGTGGTTATGTACCTCTCAGAAAATACTTGCCATTGATATTTTTATTTGCATGATACTTTTATTTTATGCTAGCTTATGTGGGGTTTTTCTCCATCTTTTTCTATTTCAATTTTCTTTTAAAAGAAATCTTTGTTTATAACATGGTACAGTAAACATAAATAGCACTAGCTCCTATCTCTTACTACCTGTCTTTTAACCTGTATTCATAACAGGTTTTATTTTTTTAAGGTATTTTTAAGGTAAGAATTCAAGGATTAGCCTTTAATCACAGTTTAGCCATGAAACCTCATAACCTCAGATATATATAGTTTAGTCTTTTTAGTGACTCATCTTCCCCTCTCTAAAATGAAGTAGAGATTTGTCATAGCTTTGTGAGAGTAAATATAACTGCTATGGAGCAGATGAAGGTAAATAGTCTAATCAGAACACCTGTGGCCTTAAAATTGCTCAGCACAATTGCTGCTTTGATGTCATATTCTTATTTCCTGCAGCATTTAGAGGCTAAAAAACTGCTTCTTGTTTTGCCTTGCTTCGCTCCCCCCCCCACCCCATAAGATTATTGATTGCCTGTAATAAGAATATACATTTACCTGATGAGGGAAGTTGGGTGTGTGCATGAAAAGAGAAAGACTTGGAAGCAGAGCCACCCTACCCCACCCTCCTTTCCAAAAGCTCTTCTAAGGCTTTTGGAGTTTGCTTCAGTAGTTGGATGCAGTTATCAAATAAAACTCAGATACTGTATGTGTCTTTTTTTGTTTTCTTTTTTTCCTTAGTATTTGGAAACCGTGAGCTCTCGACAGAGTGATATTCAGAGATTTATTGCAGAAGGCTGCAGAGAAGCTCTCCTTGAAGAAAAAAGAAGATTCTGTTTTCTGGTTGACAAGCACTGCAGCTTTACCCAGCATATGCACTTCTATCATGTTCAGGTCAGTAGCGTGAGTGTGAACAGAAATGGAACTCCTGAAATCTATTCATACAGGAGATCAGACTGCCATAAGTAACTAAGATGGCACTTAGGAACACTGCAGTGCCAACAAGTGTTGTGATCAGTGTTTGCAATGCAATATTCTCTTAAATGTATTGTAGCAACAATAAAGGGTTACTGTGACTTTTTAAAAAAATCATATCTAAAGAGAAAAACATATGGACTGATCAGGTATTTCCACTATCTGACCCTGAAAAAGGACAGTCTCTTTCTACAACATATTATTTGCTTCAAAGAAGTATTACTTAAAAAAAAAAAAAATCTCTGAAGAGACTTCCATTTTGCTGGTGTTACAATTTTTGGTATAACAAAAATTAACAAGTAGGTCTGTGCAATTTTATGAAAAACCATGTGTTTTGACAAGTACCTTTTAAACTTGATGCAGTGTGCGGACTTCCTAAAATCCAAGTTGCCTGGGTGGCAGGAAACCTGTAGCGATGCCACCAAAGTGCCTGAAAAAGTCAAAATAATGATAGACGAAATAAGGACACCTGGTTCCACACCAATATCAGGAACTCCACAACCTTCACCAATGATAGAGAGAAATACCACGGTATGTTTTCCTTTGATGGTTCAACTTTCTCTCTCTTAAATGGGAGCAGAGTGGCTTCACTAGCCTCCTTTGTACCTAAGCGTTTGGGGTGGAGTCTATGCTGTACCTCAGCTGGAATATGCTGGGCTTGGGTATGAAAGCAAAATCATTAAGCTGAAGCTCTGCTACTGCAAAAACACACAGTAGAGTAGGCAGAAGCACATATCCAGGCAAGGCTCAGTTTTCACCTGGGTGCCTAGGACTTCTGCAGAGCCCAGCCTCAGGACTACTTCTGTTCTAACCATTTTATTTCCTACGTTCTTATCTGTAAATAACAGTAATTACATATAATAAAATGTCATTTTTAAATTTTCTTTCAGTCTTCCCTCCATGATTCTTATAAAGTATTACAGCACGTTAAATTCTAAATCCTCCCTGTTTGTACATTGTGTCATCATTAGTTGGTGAATGATATTAGACTTCTTTAATAAAATGATATCAGTAAACTTCTAAAAAAAATCTGGAGATTATCTAGGTGTAACTGCTATTTTGGAAAAAAAAAAAAAAAAAGGCTATCACCATGTTCCCACTAACAAATGTCTATCAAGGGACAGAAGCTTCTTACTAACTATTCTATCAGCAATTTCATAGGAACATAAGGACTTTCTGACAGGCCTGAACATGTATCATTTGGGAATATTTAAGCATTGCTTTTTAGAATTTAATGTTGCAAGTAAGTTGTCACGGTCTCCTCAGTGTTGTGATACTGTTGTTTCTGTGACTCTAGATTGGAAATGATTTTTATCCTCATAATGAAAATGCATCCAAGGTGCCCCCTGCTCCTACAGGCAGGGCCTACACTAGTCCACTAGTGGATATGTTTAACAATCCTGCAACAGTTCCAAAGACATCTTCTGAAAAACTAAGTAGTTCAGCAGGTGAGTGTCACTTTGTTGCAAACTGTGTAAGTAGAAATGACATACTATAGTGTTTGAAATTATCTTATGACTTCTTGACTACTGCGATGTGAATTCCAGGATGTATGGAGAAGTAGAAAATGGTCTTTACAAAGCAACCTAACAGGAGAAATCTGTGTTAAAAGAGAAGAATTGTTTGCAGTAAAACACAGGTCAAGATCAGTAGATGCTATTTTAATCACTTTCAGTGTATCCCTGAATTAACCCAGCTTAACTGCTCTTACGACTTCCAGTCTTAACAGAATACATTCTATAATTTTGAACAAGATACCTCTGATCATTTCAGTACACACAAATAAACATAAACTACTCTTACAGTCTTGCTTTGCTTTCCTTTAAGGGGACGTAGCAGTTAGGGAAGCATGCGCATGCGACAAAATGAGCATAGGCTTGTATTTTTTCTGAAATGTAAAATCCTATTAAGATTTCCTTTCTAAATTTCTAATATATTGATTTTTTTACTGTCTCTGCTATAGGGAGGAAGGGGAAGAACTAAGCCTAGATCACAACATAAGAAATGCAGAATTCTTCAATGTGATAATAGCAATTCCAACATTTCTTCCTTAAAAATGCATTTACAATATATTGTACTGGTCAAATAACATACAATTTTGAGACCTCTTTTATGTTGTCTTCTGGTAAACATCTGGTGTCTGCAAAGAGCAGTATGAGTGCTAGGCACATTTGAAACGGAAATCTTGGATTTCGTATACGCTCCATGTTCTTTTAGAATGGAAAATTTTCAAAGGTCTTTTATGGCTGTGAATGTTTAGCATTTTTCATGCCAAAAGAGGAAAGTAGCAAGTTAAAAATTACATAACTTTTAATATCTGTTGGTTCAAGTTTATTGGGGGTGGGGATGCATGTAAACACATGTGCTATTAAGAAGCTCATGGTGATAAACATTGGCAGATAATTGAGGCTTGTCTAAGTGGAAACAAAGCAGTACAAAGTCTCAGAACTTGATTTGCACTTGAGTGTTCCTTTATTTACCTTTTTTCCTGTCAGACTATTAATTGTACTTAATTTCGTTAGTGTGGGGCTAATGTTGCCTCTTTTTTTTGACAGAGAATTCAGACGATGCCAGTTTATTGCGTTCAACTTCTGTTGCCACAGGACTAAATATAATGAAAAGGCAAAAAGTAAAGACAATCTTCCCACATACTGCTGGAAGTAACAAGACGTTGCTTAGCTTTGCACAGGGGGATATCATCACGCTTCTTGTAGCTGAAGAAAAGGACGGCTGGCTTTACGGGGAACATGACACAACTAAAGTGTAAGATAATCACTGTATTACCCAATTTGAACATGAAGGAAAAACGTGTCTCATCAGACTTTGTTAGCAGATATTAGTACATGGGTTTCCACCTTTTTTTCTGGCTGTCATTGACTGGGGACTTGGAGCCTTTCTGTAAGGTACTAATCACTACTCTTATTTTAGGGAGATTTTGGACACTAATTTGGTATCATCAGAAATCAGGTCTTTAAAAGTTAAATCTCAGTTCATTGAGTCTACTGTTTTGTCCACTGCTGTCTTTTGAAAGATAGTTCCGATTTTATGTAATATGAAATTTTAAAACTTTCCCATTACAGAAAAGGATGGTTTCCATCATCGTATACTAGGCCACTAGAAGAACCAGTGGAAGAAAAAGCATTTGTCCCAGTGCCAAGGTACTGCTTTGGGTGGGGCTTGCAGAAATGCCCACATATTTTCTAAAACTTATTAAAAATGTTATTTTTCTGCTCATGTTCTTTGTTCAGTAACATATATGGTAAATACTTTCTAACAGTCTGTAGTATGATGCCTTGATTACATTAACATGTTTTAATGGTTAGACAAAGACCCAAGAATTACTTCACCCTAACTTTAGAGTCCCACTGACTTCAATGGGATTGTACGCCTTTATTCACTTTCAGCTTGTGCACTTTTGTGCTTTCCTAGGGCTAAAGATAAGTGAGAGAGATGATTTACAGGAACTGAAAATGTTTGTTGGGTCTGTCTTGCAGCTCTGCACCAATCAGAAGTATTAGTTCTGTAAATCTTGTGGAAAAAGGTGATGTTGTCCTCCCACCACCAGACTACCTGGGGTCTTTGCAAACAGATAAAAAAATGGAGTCTTCCAAAGGTACTACTATTAAAACACCAACCGACAGACCAGAAAACGCAGGTCTGGTAAGTAATCAATACCGTGAATCCAAATGTTCTGCCCTACTTTCTTTTGACCTGCTCAGCTGAGCACTTAAATGAGGCCCTGGAATATTCTACCTTAGCTACGTGTACTTGACTTCAGCAGCCCTTCGATGCAGCTGTCTTCAGGAGTATCATGGGGTTTTGGTATTAATCCATCTGTGGCAATAGGAAGGGGGAAGAATTGTTCAGGGACAGAACTAAGAGTACTAGGAAACTTACTCTGCATAGCAAACTTCTTGAGTGAAATATGTGAAACATGAAAGTAGTACAAATCCATCATCCTAAGTGATATTAGAGCTATTGTGGGACAGGGGATTTAAAACAGCATAAACTCTGTATTCAGGAATGCTTTACGCAACCCCATGAAAGTTAGTGGTGTTTTTGTGGATGTGCAGGCAGATATACATGCTAACTAATGTCTATATTCAGCAAAACCACGTCTGAGTGGAAACACATTTTTATGAATAGATAATGCTGTATAAAGCTAGTATTTCTGCTATTAAGTCAGCATTCAAGCAGTGATCCAAATGAATTGCTTAATCAAGTTAAGCAATTGCTAGTCTTTCTTGCTGCTTGTTTAAATATTTTGCTGATGTGTACCTAATGGTGATAAATGTTTTTGAGACTTTCTTCAAAAAGCCTCTTGAAGCAGAAATGACATTTTGATGACAAAAAAAAAAATTTCTGTGATTTTATATATGCATATAAAACATAGTTGTCACTGCTAAAAATGAGACTCTACCAGAGCAAGATGCAAAGTTCCATTAATAGGTACCACAGCAAACTTCTCAGAAGTCAGGAACCCTATAGTTTGCTGCCAGTAGCTAAAAAATTCACATTTTATTATTTATTGGTACAACTAAAAAATTTTGTATAACAATATAACATCTAAACAAATTTTGGGTTGTCCTGGCAGTTTTTGCTATATAATCTGTTGAATCATACAGTAGAAAATGAAGTGGCCTTTGTAGATTTGTGCTTTATGGAAGTAAAATTAACTAAAGAAATTTAAAAGAAAAATAAAAGTAGAAAACTTAAAGAAGCTGGAAGTTGTTTGCATCACATTTTAATTAATGGTGAAAGAGTCCGTTTAAGTTCAAAGGATGACAGAATATTTATAATGGTACTCCTGTATAATGGAATGGCATCAGGAAACAATGGTCCTCTAAAATGAAATGGGAGGAAAGGAGGCTTCTTTGAAGTCTACTTTTAGGGTGTCATGTATATCTCTACTTCAGCAAGGCTTCTGACACTGTCTCCCATAACATCCTCATAGGTAAGCTTAGGAAGTGTGGGTCAGATGAGTGGACAGTGAGGTGGATAGAGAACTGGCTGAATGGCAGAGCTCAAAGGGTCATGATCAATGGCACAAAGTCTGGTTGGAGGCCCGTAACCAGCGGTGTTCCCCAGGGGTCTGTGCTGGGTCCAGCCCTGTTCAACGTATTCATCAATGACCTGGATGTAGGGACAGAGTGTCCCCTCAGCAAGTTTGCTGATGTTACAAAATGGGGAGGAGTGGCTGATATGCTGAAAGGCTGTGCTGCCATTCAGCAGGACCTGGACAGGCTGGAGAGCTGGGCCCAGGGGAACCTCATGAAATTCAGCAAAAGCAGGTGTAAGGTCCTGCCCCTGGGGGGGAACAACCCCATGTACCAGTACAGGCTGGGGGCTGACCTGCTGGAAAGCAGCTCTGTTGAGAAGGACCTGGCAGTGCTGAGATGCAGTACTCCAAATATGGTCTTACCAGGGCAGAGTAGAGGGGGAGGATAACCTCTCTCGACCTGCTGGCCACACTCCTTTTAATGCACCCCAGGATACCATTGGCCTTCTTGGCCACAAGGGCACGTTGCTGGCTCATGGGCTCCCCAGTTCATGAAAGAAAGGGAATTACTGGAGAGAGCCCAGCAAAGCACTATGAAGATGATCAGGGGACTGGAGCATCTCTCGTATGAGGAAAGGCTTGAGAGGTCTGGGTTTGTTCAGCCTGGAGAAGAGAAGACTGAGGGGGGATCTTATTGATGCTTATAAATAGCTGCAGGGTAGGTGTCAAGAGGATGGGGCCAGACTCTTTTTCAGTGGTGCCCAACAACAGGACAAGGGGCAATGGGCACAAGTTGGAACACAGAAATTTCCGCCTGAATAGGAGGAAAAACTCTTTCCCTGTGCGGGTGCCAGAGCAGTGGAACAGGCTGCCCAGAGAGGCTGCAGAGTCTCCTTCCCTGGAGACGTTCAAACCCCGCCCGGACACGGTCCTGTGCCCCCTGCTCTGGGTGTGCCTGCTCAAGCAGGGGGGTTGGACGAGATGCTCTCCAGAGGTCCCTTCCAGCCCCCACCATTCTGTGATGTCTACAGCATCTTTTCCTTAGAGGTATTAAGCATTGGAGGGGAAAACAGGTCTTTGTTATATTGACACGCAAAGAGAATGAACTGTGTTTAAATAAGTAAAAACAGACACATTTTCTTAATAATAACAAAAACATAACTAGCTTCCAATACATCACTCTAGAACAAATAACCATTGAAAAGTCATAAGCATGACACAAATTACATCAATTGTCAGTAACATCTGAATTTTAAAATGTTATCTGCATTTCAGAAGCATAGAGACACACAGAATTTTAACAAATGGGAGGAAAGGAAACTTTTATTAATTACCTTGAGTAAATAGTGTGTCTTCAAAGAAATCCCTTTTGTGATCACATCTCGCTCTTTAAAAGAACAGGTTACCTCAACTTTACAAATATTAAAAAATGTGAAAAATTTCTGGCGGTTCAGCTATATGGGCCTTTCAGAAACATCCCCTCCAGCTGTACTTGGCTTCATAAAGTCACTCCACAGCTATTTCAGAAGAGCAGCAGTACAGAAACATGCTTCTAACTACTACTGCCAAAATATCTCTTGCAGATGCAGAAGTTGAAACAAAAAGTATCTTTTCTTTGGCAGGGAGGGGAAAAAAGGCTAGTGCTTCCCATTATAGAAAAATCTGTGATCCTTAACGTGCATGAAGTAGAAGCAGAGCTATGAGTCTTTCATGACAAAAAGGATGGAAGTTGCTTGACAGGGACCTGTGAAGCTCTGCTCTCAGTTAGAGATCTTACCCCATTTCGACTAGACTAGTCACGTTTTGGGTTTTTTATCTAAATGTTCCTATTAAAAGATTAGCTGACTCTTTCTCAGAACAGTCTAATATTAGCATCTATAAGTTTGAATACAGCACATTTGAATCCACATTCAAGTGGTTTTATTTATCAGTAATGAACCTTGTGTAGAAAGTCTAATTTGTGCAATGCTGTGTTTCTAGGACAATGTTTTTCTGTCAGGAATAAAGCTTTTCCAACACATGAAATTAATATCAAGGCATAAGATCTAAATTTTAGTGTTGAGTCACTTTCAAATCAAGTATCTGGGAACTTATAAAATTCTTATGAAGAGAAGCATCTATACACTTGTGGTTTTCATTTTTGGACAAAGAAGCAATGAGCCCTAACAATTCTGTAATGGTAGGTTTATACATTGGTCCATTTATTCTGTGCCTAGCTGCTGAGATGTATGGGATCAACATGTCCTTCAAATGTAATGATGTTCGCAATAGTTAAAAAAAGATGTATCAGCCCATGGAAGCTGCCAAGCAGGCAGTACAGTGAGTTCTCTTCCCTGTGACAAGGAAAGGTGACTTACTATAGAGCTTCGAAATTACTGAATCTGTTAAATTGTCTCAGCATCACTGTACTGGGCTGCAGTCCTTAGCGTGGCTAACTGTCCTCAGTCAGTTCTCAAGAGTAGTCGCCCTAAGGGTTGTTTTTTCTGTGGCATTAGTTCAGGGGTTTAGGAATAAACTTAAGGCTTGTGGACTAACATTCCTGTTGAACTGAAAAACCAAGAGGTGTGGCGGATTGTTTAGTTTACAGACTAAGACAGAATTCTAATTAGAACAGTACATTCTCTTCGGAGGCCAGAATGGGCTTATGGTTTCTTAGGAGCGGAAAACAGATAATACATCTTTTTTGAGATTCTAAATTTCCACAGGGAGAGCAAGAATTTTAAGAGATTTAAAAAATAAAAAGGAATTCTAGAGTATAAAATAATGACTACTTTTGTTGAGGCACCCATAACTCATAGCAGCTACCTTTTTACTGTAACCCCATGATTCTTCTTACCTGTTACCATACAAAACAAGGAAGAGAAGCGTAGAGGAGAGCTGCTGCACTTGAACCTGAGTGTTTTGCTCCGAAGTCACTATCTACTTTCATTCTTTTGGAAAGTTGCAGAGCTTCCTTGTCTTTCCTGCTTCTGTGCAAGTGACCAACCCCCACACCACCATAAGGCTTTGGAAGTAAGCTCAACGTTATACCAGGCCAGTTTGTAGGCTTGTACAGAATTTACACACACGTGGACAGTATGCTCATAGTGTCTTTTATGCAGAAGCAGGAAATGATTCACTGAGGCACTTTTCTTTTGTTTCAGAATACACAGGAAAAAATAGCTCAGAATTTCAAGGAGGAAAGATGAGGAGTGGTTCTTGCAACTTAAGTTGTTCATGCTGGGTTATGTAGGGCAGTGCTATGCAGAACAGTATCAACTAGAAAAGACTTAGTTGATGAAGCTTTGATTGGGTTGGCATTCAGGAAGAAGTAGCATGTAATTCAGCCATTCATTCATTCTAATTGATTTTAAGGGCTAATTAGGCCTAATTCTAAGGTCTAATTCTATTTATGACTGATGTTCACAAGCAATTTCATTGGAATCACAAGTCAGGCACAAGCTTAAGAACACTGCTGAATTCAATCCTGAATAAATAGAGATTTCTTTACCTGTGTCATGGTACCGTGACTACAGTAGCTAGGAACTCCTGGTACAATAAATGGTGTACCTGAAAAGAAAAGGCTTACTTACAGGCCTTTGTTCAGCAGTGAAATTAAGTATTGAAAACAAAATGGCCACATAGACTAAATGAATGGTACAAGTCAAGCTGCTACTTAAATGGTGACTGCGTGTTCCTGCTTCTACATGCATGAATGTATATTCCAATTTTCACTTAGTACTTTATCTGACACCTATTAGAAGCAATGCAATTAGTTTGCAGTTTGGAATATGTAATTTTTAAGTATGATTACTACTAAAAGTTAGAGGGGGGAAAAGAAGTAGAAATTATCTGTTTGCCAAAACTTCCGTGTAACAGGCTTGTGAAGGGTAATACTTTGCAACAGTTTTCCATTTTATCACTCCTGAAACACTTGATCCTGCAGGAGCACTGTGACAGAGCGACACTGCCATCTTTTGGGTTAGCTTAACTTCACAAGGACAAAATACATCATAGAAGTACGGTGCAAACCGTAGCTATAAAAATGAGTCTTTTCAGATCGTACACTTAACATGACAGTTTCATTACAAGGAAGTATTAGCAATAGCTACACAAAACTACTCCTTCTTTTGTATCACTCCCATACAAACAATGCAAATTATATAAGTACATGCCATCAGCTGTTTTCTTGGTTTTTTTTTTTCCCCACTCACCACCACTACTTGCAAAAGTCGCAGGAGATACCTGAAATTGTGCTTTGTAAATCAACAATAGCTGAACACAGTAGGTTTTACAAAAACTCTACATAACTGATCAGAAATCTGCCTTTGCTTTTAATATTCAAATATGTCATTATGCTGGCTGCTGCCTTTTGTACCTTCATGATTTTAGTTATATGAAGATACACTGACTGTGTTCACGCTGTAAGATCTGCTCCCACCCTAGCTTTGGCGTTTTGCTGTGACAACTAGCGGTTTATAAATTATGCTATAGAAATAACATGGCTTATTTATGCTGCAAGTAGTTCTGCCCTTCTTCTTTTGGTTGATGGCTGTTGCAGTGACATTTCATTTGCCATTTTAACCTATAAACTGCCCAGCTAGACCTCAGGTGATCACTGATCTCACACCTGGGGGGGATGGACACCACATATACGTACACACACCAAAAGAAAAGGGGGGGGGGCGGTGGTGTTCAACTGAACTACAGAATTACTACTCTAATTGGCTAAATATTTTAGCCTACTTGAATGACAGACCTCTTTTTCCTTAGCAGGCTAGTGAGATCAGCTCTAGCGTGTTTTTGTAAATCTATGTAAATATCTTCTTTTTCTCTTACAGAAACCAGATATGAATGGCATTATAAAACCACCTTTTCTAAGGTATATTTTTTAAAGCTTTTACACTAACTTAGTTGTATTGATTTTTATATCAGCATACATTATTGTATTGGTTGTGAGGGGAAATAAGCATGTTACCCCGCAAATTACTGTGACCTTTCCTGAGCATTGGTAAAACATTATGACTAAAACTGGTTGCACTTTTCTCAAGAGCGGCATCAAGTGAAATACATAGGCCCTTCTTGGAAAAATGTTTCTCCAGTAGTTGACAGGGAGCAGGACTTAAACTTTGTCTTTGAGAGTTGAAAACAAAAATCTTTGAAGACTGGGAGCTGTTTAAAAAAAAATGTCCAGATATAACTGGGCATTAACTTCCCAAATTTTGTATCACTGCAAAGTGACTCTTCCATTGTAAGCTTGGTTTAAAATTTGAAGTTAAAATTGAGTTACACAGAATCCTTTAGTCTAAAACCATCCAAGTTGTTTGAGGACTAAGTAATGAAGTAACTGGCTTAAATTTGGTTTTGTATTGCAGCAAGCCTTCTGGTAACTTTGTGCATTTCTTTTCAGTGGAGAAAACCCTTTTGCAACTGTGAAACTCAGACCAACAGTAACAAATGACAGATCAGCACCAATTATTCGATGAATATGTGGTCCATAAACATGTACTTCTTCCTTACAGACACCATTTTCAGTTATGACAATTACTCTCTAAACGTGTTCTAAAAAGTTATTTAAATGTAATTACTGTACAATAGAAGCATACTGGAATGGATCTGATTTTTTTTTTTTAAAAACCTACACTTTCTAATGAGGTAATTGCTTTGGGCTAATGTTTGAGCACTTTGGCTTGATTTTACAGTATGCCTTTTTTGTAGTAGGAATTGTGGAAGTGTGGAGATAGTTCAGATATGCTAGGAAACCAGTGTAACTAATAGATCACAAATATGAATCTCTGGCATCTGTTATTTGGAAACTGTAATGGTAAGTTCTCGACTATAAGCCTGCATATGCCACATACTACATAAGAAAAAGATTTTTTTTCCAGAAAGAACAATATAACAACTGCCTTATTCAAGAATAGAGAGTTGCCTGTAAAAAGTGATTATACATTATTTTAAGACACACACTCTAGGTTATAAATAAATATTTATCCTTTAAGAGTAGAATTTGTAATGCTTTGCTTAATGTTCAGATAAAAGTTTTCAAGTGTTAACATAAACCCATTTTAAATGTTGTACTGTCAACACATTCTTCAATGATATTTTTTTCGTTAAAGCACATTGTTAAACACTAGTCTTATAAAAAAGTCATAATAAAACAGTGCCATGATTTTTTTTTCTCAGATGCTAATATAAAAAACTGCCTTTGAAGTTACTCCATTACTGCACTCTTCCACAAAAGAAAAAGAGATTAAGTTTAAAAGGTTTGGTTAAGGAGCCTAGCAATGGCATAAATGCTGCCATAGTACAGTATCTGAGTTAAAAGCTGTATTTCACTTAACTTTTGTCACAAGCAGAATTGTAGTTTGTTACCTTAGGCCCAGATTTTTTAAATCCAGTGGAGCCAACTTGTCAGACTTTTCTTACAGTAGTAATCATCTTGGAAATTAGCCTAGAATGTTAGAAACTGACTCTTCACTCTGTATCAGCATGGGGTGCTTTATCAGTGTACAGTTCAGGTGATATTTCCCACCTGCTGTATGAACTGTCTCATGACTACAGCCAGTGAATAGTACTTATGTCCATATGTACATGCTTCCCACAGCATCCCAGGGATATACTTCTACTATAAACAGTGGATTCAAGTCATGTGAAATGCCTTTCACTTACTTAATATACTATTTTTTGATATGAGCATGTGATGGCTGCAGAGGGAGAGTCCATTCATTCCACCCCCTCCTCTCACGCTGCCTTTCAGGTTCAAGGCTGAAGATACTTCATTTGCTATGGAACCTTGTATAAATATCCATTATTCCATTCTGAAACACCAACTTTTCAGAAGTATAACTTATACCTGAACCCATTTTCTAAAGCATATCATTAGAGGCAAGCCAATGTAGACTTCATAAGCTTTTAACAATTCAGTACCAAGGACTAAATAATCTGAAATGCAAAAATCTTTACACCAGGTTGCTCATACCTGGCAGTGCCACAGCCTCTCTTTCTAGAGAAGAATGCCCTGCTGCAGTCAGGAGTTAGTCTTGTCTGTGAACTAATACCAGCTCCAGCAGATAGAACACAGCCACAGCAGCCATTGGAGGTCATGTTTGTCCCTACAAGCAAAACCTTCACTAATTAAAATAGGGCTTTTACTGTTTGTTATTACTAGTGCCATTAGCAGTGGAGTAGCACACACAGCACTTGCACCACTTTCCTCAAAAGCATCTGATGTACTAAAACCATGTGTGTGTTTTTATTTAATCATAGGATTGTGGCAAATATTTATCCTTCTGAGTAATCCTAGCTACAAACACCACTTTCAGACCACATGTTATGAGACACATTAGTCACATACTTAATAATCCAGCCACAAGTTGAGGATTGCAAAAGGTAAAGCAGTTTTATTTAGTTTTCAACTGGTGCCACTAAACATGGAAAACAAGTTGGGTTTTCATGTTTTGCAATGCACATGCTCATAAAAGGTTAAGTTTAAATTACATGCAAGAGACTGAGTTTCTTCACACTTTACAAAACAGGTCCGAAGCAAATAAAATGATTGTACATGACATTTACATTAGAAAGAGTATGCTAACAGTTGTAGCTTCCATAAGCACGTCCACGTTCAGCCCCTTAGCCAAAAGCTGCCCCACAATTAGGGCATCTTCTCTGCCTCAGTGCAAGACAGAACAGAATCCCAATTGGAAAGAATACAATGGCACACAAAACACCAAGACAGGTGAAGGTATCTTCCAACACGCCAACCCTGTAAAAATGGAAAATAGACTCAGTCAAGGACACCCACCAAGTTTGCCCCAAAGTTACCACTTTGTGACCTGGCAGTCACTAAAAACCACACCATTTTATATAACATGCTAAAGTACAAAAAGGTTTTTGGGTTCAGCTTGTTTGTGTTTTTTGGGGGGTTTTTCCCCCCTTAGAAGGCCTTGATTTTCATAGCTTGCAGAAGGTTTTGAATTACATCACTTAAAGAAAAACAGGGAAGTTGCAGGTGATTAGAGTATAGCTTAGCAGTCTAAAAGGTTTAAGTTACACTAGCTGTTCAGTTCCAGACAGCAACCATTCCTCTATCACTGCAATCCAGGACTGTTACTTGGATCAAAACACAATAACCACAGCTCTGACCAATTGTATCAACTCAGTTTCTCAGCTCTTCTACAACAGACAGCAGTCACACTTTTGTCATATGCTTTGCCTACTTAGTTTTCAGCATTACCTTGGGGTGAACTCTGAGCTCCTTCACCCTCAAGTCTTCCACAGTATGTGCACACTACAGCTATTTCAAAAAAAATAATCCATGTTTTCTGAACGTTTTGATCTGATGATTTGGTGCTTTTTCTCTGCTTCTTCCTAAGAGAAAGGTCTGGATGGGCAGAGAGTTGTATAACGCTGGTTAAGGGCTTCTGGTGAAGCATCCAGCCCATGCTTTCTCTAAGCAAGTTAAGACCATTGCAGGCAGAGATATGCAAATAAGTTTGTTTCAGTCTGTTACTTCAAATTAATACACAACTTGGTCATGTCCAGTTCCTGCAGTTGCCAGCACATTCTCTCGGATATTTTTCTTCCATATTTTTCTTCAGAGAGCACAAGTCAATATAATTAACATGTAAAGGGTTAGATGCGCTGGGCATTTAGGGCTCTGACCCATTTAGCAGGATCAGGAGGACTTAAAAAAATCATAACTGTCAATTTACAGTGAAAGAGTATGTCAAGTGTCAGCACTTCACTGCAGAAGGGGCCAAATAAGTAAGTGTGTAGAGGGCTATGCTAACAACTCACATTTAGACTTCCTAAGTCACCAGAACAGCTCAGAAGTGCAGCACTACTGTCAAACTGTTTAACAAGTTTATTTCCAGTAGTTAGAAAAGGCCAAAGGCCAAAGACCCATCACTTTTAAAATAACCCTCAGTAGCTGTTCCTGGTTTCTACTAGCAAAAACAGGTGTCCCTTTAGAACTGTAGGAGAACCTACTATTGAGCTCATCTGGCTCCAGCTGAGTCCCAACGGAATGACCACCCTACATGAGAAATTCTGTTTCAGCTTAGTTCTGTGACAGCAGAAATTTACCTGAACAGACTTCTGATTTCAATCCCTGACTTTCTGAAGTGCTGTATCTAAACATCCCCCAAAATGAAAACAGACAGTAAAGCCTCACTATTCTGACTTAAGAAATCTGAGCAGCTACACTAAATAGTCAAAATTTGGAGTTTAGCAAAACACTTGAACACAATGTGTCCTCCTGGATTCCCTGGTACAGTGAAAGTCAACAGAAATGGAGCCAAGTGACCTTGAAACACGTGCTACAAGCAAGGTGCCAAGGCCAACAAGTTGTTTCCCCACATAGCAGTCCTTGACAACCTACTGTGCACATAAATAGTGAAGGAAGAAAGATGCAGACTCAGAGACCGTTTCCTTACTGCAGTTGGCTAAAACATTATAATTCGATTAAACTTAACAACACTTCTCCTTCCCCTCAACCACCATAAGAGGTCAAAGGCTTTTCAACATGTTTTTGATATTCTGCTGCTTATCCAAGTTTGTGTTCAGCTTAAGCTTTGAACATTAGTCCCCTCCTTTTGATGACCTTACTTTACTTCATTTCTGTGTACAGAGTTCTAGTGATGGCAATCAACTTTGTATTTGGTATAAAAGTATTGTCAGGGTACAGTTGATCCTAGCAGTAGCTTTATAGTTTCATATCCTCAAATAACACTCCTATAAGGCAACAAGTTAAAAGATGTAGGCTAATGTTCAAATCACCATACAGATTCTAGGCTCAGCACACAAGTGTCCCAAAGCTCAGACTTTTGTAGCCTGTGCTGTTCATTGCTGCTCCTACAAACTCAGCGTAACATCACCCCCTCTGTTCCTTATAAGTCAGGCACACGCACTACCAGAGCTCCATCTATCAGTGCAAGAACTTTATTTTGCCACAACGATGTAAGATTACTCTTGAACACAGACATCTGCGTGTCCAGAGAGATAAGACCAATGAGAGATCAGATCAGGTCTGCAGAAGTGTTCTGCTTTTATGACAAACTCTCCAGGAATTCAGATCCTACCATTTTTCCCAGAGCTAGAACACATCTTGCAGAATTAGTTTCAGTGGTGTAGGTACCACCTTTTTCTCCCCATGGTTCTAAAGTACTTCAGGAAAGCCTCCTCAAACATGGAAAAACACTCACCTCTCTCTCCAGTCTCTTTTACCTGCTGTTCCCATACCTCTATCATCAAATCACAAATCCAGAGATAAACACTGGCTTAAAATAAAACTTTAGAAGTATCCAAAAGTGCCCAAATTAGTAAAACCACCTTTCTCAGGATGGAATCGCCATATTCAGCACACTGATACAGTCAGTGCATGTTGTGAAGGACAATGCTTCTGACTCTTGCGAATACTAGAAGTACTAAAAAACCTAATAGTTACTCAGTACTTCATAAAATAGTTGCTGTATCAGTAGTATGTTATTCAGCTGAAGCAAAAGCTATGTTTAAGGAATAGAGCATAACCTAACAGTAGAACTTTTTTCTTTATAAATAGATTTCTTTACATCTTCTCCAAAAGCATATGGCAGTCTCCACCAATGAGACCTAAACAGACAGACTGCGATACAGACAGTAGGTCCAGCTTACCTCCTGGGGTTTTGTGTTTGATTCAGATTACTGATTCTTGCCACAACGAGTTGCTGACTTACAGAATGTATGGACTTAACACAGAGAATCCCACCTTCATTGCTGGTATTCCTACTACAGGTTTTCATACTGACCATTGACTACAGACACGCTCAGCAGCAGCAAGAGCAAGTTTCCCGGAAATAGCACTACTGATTGTCTCCGTGATAGTTTACCAGAGCTTTCTTCTGTAGGTCAGGTTTGGCAACACCTACATCTGTCCAGCTGATACTGCAAGCGTTTCCTGTGGGAATCCTGAACAGAGCTTTGTGTGCCATCAACTAGCCCTTACGTTTCTGCTGGCTTGATGACAAGTGCGTCCAGTGGGTTTATGAGGGTCAGAAAGAAAGGCATCGTGTACCCCCCACCTGGCATGCAACCACTTCTACCTCTACAGTGAAAGCGCTGACAGATCACGCTATAAGCCAGCAGACAAGAAGGAGCCAGGCCATTTCTGCTGCAAAGCAGAAACTCACCCTTGTCTTGGCACATTAGGCATTGACTCACAGCACTTGCCCTGCACCACCTCAGCAAACAGCACTCAGGGAAACTACAGGCGCTAGATTTGCTCAGCTTGGTTAATATTTCTTTGTAGTCTGTGTCTACTGATCTGCTACAAAGAACTTTAGCCCAGGTTTCCCACCAGCCCATGAAAACTGTGCCTGTTTCCTGTCCCCTCTCACCACAGAGCATTTCCCAGCAAAGTGAAATACTAATGGGGGAAACAGTCAGAGGAGGTAGTACTGCTGAGGAAAGAAATATGGCAGGAATTATTGAAAAAATATGAACAGAACTGCAGTCACTGCCACTACTAGAAAAAGGCAAATATCCTACAGGGCATATCATGAAGTAAACTTTTCCCATATACTCTGGATTATTAATGCTTCATCCAGACCACCATATACAGCTTTAGTCCTCATTTAAAAAAAAAGAAAAAGAAAAAAGATAGATATGTGGATTAATTAGAATCAAAAGCAAAGAAAAATAGTAAAGAAAATGTAGCTGCCGTCAACTTACCCTTGCTATCCCACTTTCAAGTCCTAATCCCAAACCAGTTATTACACCATTAGCCTGTGCCAGGAAACATCAAAATCTGCTTGCTGGGTCGAGCTCAGAGCATACTAACCCAAGCAGAGATGCTTTTATTAGACTGACTTTTAAAGCAGAGTTGAAGAGCCTCCTATTAACACTTCCCTCCAGAGATTTCCAACTAGCTGTCCTACCTGAGCATATTATTGCGGGGTGGGGTGGGGGAGGAGGTTACGTAGCATGGCTTAAGGCTTACAGGAAAGCTTTAGCATAATTTCTTTTCTGTACAACCTCTTTGCCTAGGGCATATCTGGACACCATAACTGTAAAATTACATTGCAAGTGACCCTCAAAATTAGACTGCAATTAAAGAATGGAGCCAGTAAACAAAGCTCTCATACTGTTGATTTCATTTACTAGGGAAAAAGATGTGCTATCAGAAGTGCCATCTCCTGGGAAGAATCTGCTAATCTGTTCCTTTTTTCCAGGCATTTCAATGACACCAAAAGTAACATTACTTCAGACAATGCATACTAAGTGCAGTACACTGCACGTTAAGGCTATTGTATTTCTGGACTTGCTTTGCTATTACCCTAATGCCATCTTTTTCATCCACACACATTGAGCATCCCCTTCTGCAGGGATTCAACTGTTGCTTTGTTAGTGTTCTTAAATCTTCTCCTTGTCTCTTAATAATTCCATATTCCGTTCCTGCCCTGAAGTCTACCTTTGTGACAAGTAAGCCAGTGTACTTAATTAAGAGTATAAGCAGCCTAATTTTGATCTGACCTTAGAGAATAAACACTAATTAAACATTAGAGAGGGATCAATCAGGGTACTTCTGGTCAGCCCCGAGTAGCTGCAAAGACAAGCATAGATCACTGCTGTCTAACCCATTACAATCAACCCTCTTAATCAGCTTGCAAGGCCCAAGTCTACTGGTCAGCAAATGTCCCTGACACTTTAAATAAAATTTATTTTAAACTCCCTTCCACCTAAAACAGAGTTATCCAGGAAGTGTTTTGTGGTAATGCAAAATGCCAATTGCAAAAAAAAGGTGGGCGGCCCAGGAGTCACCATCAATATTCAACACCAGACCCAGGGAAAAGAGCCAGCGAGGGACAAAGCAAGCCACAGGAAGCACTGCTGGGTCTGCGACAGAGGAAGGCCAGGGACGGTCGGCTGCTTGGCTGTACTAAGTCGGCTGCTTGGAAAGTTTACCAGAACTGCGTCTGCATGACCTCCACCGTAACATAGCTGTTATTTCAGGGCCAGTTCCTATCACATCTATAGCAGTGTGATTACTACTACGGCATAAGCTACACAAACACTTTTTGGCTTCTGTTGATTTGTGTCACCACCTAATTTTAGATTAACACTTACCCAATCAGTGCTTAGCCAGTTACTAAATTTAGAAGGAGGAAAAAAAAATATTTTTAACAGAGAATTAATATTTTAGGTTTTGCTTGTGTATCTTACCTGAGCTGCAGAGTAATCAGAGACTCCGTATTCAAACTGTACATTCACTAATGTAACCAAACAAATTTTGTTCTACAGCATAAACCACATAAAACTGACTATAACTGCACCACACCCAATCTAAAAATAAAGTAGAAAGGTTTATTTATACTGCAAGCAGCATCTTGGGTTTAAGCTATAACTGCAGCTACCAGCTCCATAAAGTAAGGTCGGTTATTCCCACTGACAAGTATTTAAAATCAAATTACTTTTCAGACAACCCTCTTCTTGAAAGTAAGTTGCAAAACATTACTATCTTAAGTCAGATGCTCAGGACCAGAGGGCCAATAGTGAGATCTGCAGACACAGCAGCAGTACAATTTAACACGTGCATTTTTAGACTTAACACTACACCACAGTATTTAAATGTGTGCTTATCAGCATTTGTCTTCCCTTACAAATGAAGTCAAGGGGTTGTCCCAGGTAATCAAAGGCAGTCTGGTTGTATGGCAAGCCCTGCAAGACCTGTAAAGAAACTGCACTTAAGACGACCACTGTCTTCTGCACAGATACTCCCTCACTGATCAAGCAAGTGGAATTTTCACATCAGTATCCCATCTCACCTGCCACTGAGGTTGGTGGGGACTCTAACTTTAGATTTCAGTGGAAATATCAGACCAGTGACAAGCACAGACTTTGGAAGCTGCACACTAAATCTGTAATTTTGAACATGGAAACAGTAACATAGATAGCTGTTTTTGTTGCATTAGCTGGGACAGACAAAGAAAAGCTAGGTTAAGCATGTTTAAATTTCACCTGCAAGCAGCAGGATTAAAAGAATTGACAATTATAGATGCAACTACTACGCATGGGATGTTTACAGTTTTCATTTCCATGCAGAGAGGTGCCAGCTCCTCTAGCCTCAGCTTGAAGGCACGCTGAAGGGTAGTTGATCCGTAGTCACAGAAAGGCACCCAAATCTATACGTAGCCACTGGCTTACCCTCCTCAACACAAGATGTACATATATGTTAACGCAATTATCCTTAAAAGTCACCTTCAAGTATTTACAAATTTATCTGAACTTCCTTATGGTTTAGGCCTCACTTCCATACAGAGGGCTAGCTGCAGAGCCAAAGACATTCCAACAATGGGAACAGCCTGTATCTAGCTGTTGTTGATCTTGAAATGGCTACAAATCACCAGCCTTCTCTAATGCAGTAGCACCACTGCCTTAATTCCAGTTCTGAGAAGACACTAAGAGACAAGCTTTGTGGCTTCATACCAACAGCCTAGCCACACAAGTAAGGCTAAGCACACCAGCTCTCTGTAGATGGTGGATACCTCTCCATGATGAACTAGGCTGAGATCTGGTGTGGTTTTTCCTCATTCATCTGCAAATATAGCCAAATCAGTACTGGTAACCCCTGGTTACCAACAAACAAGACCCGTTTTCTCCTCTCACCCAGAACAGCTCATTGCCACACAGAAATCCTCATTACCAGAATACAGACACCGGGACAAATAGTGACACTAATTTAAAAAAAAAAAAGCTATCAACTCACACCCAGGGACAGGCTGGGCATTAGGGACCAGATTATCATTTTTATATGGTCCCATTAGGAAAAACATTCCTGCTGTATCTTATTAATTGCATAAAGCCTTATTTATAAGAAAAATGTGTTTTGATTATTTTCCACAAATCAGTTCAGAGCAGTAGAACAAAAATCCTCAGAAACAGCAAGAGCTATGGCTGCTCTCACTTGGGACCCTATTAACAGGCTTACCATCTCCTCTCTTCTTGGGCTTAGGTAACAGACTTCCTGCAAAGCAGCTGCATGCCTCTGCTGTTAGGCTGGGAAAAGAAAAGTTACAGCTACCCTAGTCAGTAATTCCAAATGGCAGACTCATGGCATCTGCTCAAGCCTGCTGTATCAAGCCTTTCTTCTCCGCAGTCACATGCGTAAGTCACTGCTGAATTTCATGCCCTAACTGCTCCAGCCACCAAATTACAGCACAGCAGGAATGAACACCCCACTCTGCCTGAACAGCAGACATTTACAAAAAGCTGCAAACTGTAGTATGAGACCGCTACACCAATTCCTAGCACAGGCTGATCATCTTTGTGACAAAAACCAGTGTCAGGAGCTGCTGCACTATGATAGCTATTCCCCTTTATAGCACTCTTAAAAAGGTATTTCAAAGTTGGCTTCACTCACAGGACTCAAAAGGACCTCTAGCATCTCAGCCTGCTGTTACAAACCAAAAATCCACAGGTTTTCCTCAGAATACCAGACATGCTCTCTAAATAGCTATGTTTTGGGGTTTTTTCGTTGGTTTTTTTTTTCAATTCCTTGTATATTTAACCAGTACATATTATGAAATTCTATTTAAAATATTTTCATAAGGTTTAAATATGGTTGTGGTAAGTAACTATCAAAAACCTATCCCCTGAATGGCCTTCTATCAAACTGCACACAGTTTGTGATTGAAAGAATTGAAGAAAAAACAAGACTGAATTTTTTTTTAAGGACTTTATCACCTAAGTGCAATTTTCCCAGAGCCTGTTCTCTCAGGAGAGATGCACTTAATTGAAGAAAACAAAACTCCAGCCAAAAGCAGAGAACTTACTATGTCAAGTTAAAAAAAACAGCCCCAAAGCAAAACACCAAACGCTGTGGCAGGGAGAAGTCTGTGAGACATCTTAGAATAAATAGAGTTTTAATCAAACTTGTCACACCCTCCAATCCCGGAAGAAGCTTCAGTGTTATTATAATTTGGGACCTACTACAATATTCCTCAAGCAGATATTTTATAATTGTCGGAAGCAAAAGCCACCACAATGCAGAGTGTTATGTCCTTTCTCTCACCCCTTCTTCCAAACAACTGAATACTTGTTAAAACAGGAAAAGAAAACTGAACAGGGCCCACCACAGGTTCTGTCCCAGATCTTGAAAGAACCAGCTTTTGCAAACATCACATCAAGAGAATGCTTTCACAATTTTTAAAGGGATCTTTCTTCTGTTAAGTAATAGGAAAGCAAACATTCCTTTGCAGTTTGTTCTGCCCAGGAACGCAAAATGGAGAAAAAGAAAATGAAAGTGACCACAAGAGAAGCGGCCAGACTGCATTCTCCAAGCTAAAAAGATAATTACATGGCTGGATCTCTAAAGTTAGTGGCTGTAATGACTCAATCTGTACTTGGGAACATAAAACAGTTTAAAAGCAGGGCTTGGCCAATCCTTAGATGTCAACTACAAACAATAAAGCTGACAATATTCTGCAACTCAGTTTAATTCTCTGTACGTCAGGGCTGGGAGAACTCACGCTAAGACAACAGACTACAACCACCCGAGATATTTTAATAATGCAAGGAATGATGGAACAGACATGAATATTGAAGTCTGTAATTAGAAAGCAACACTGACCAATGATGAATGAGTATGAGCTGGCTAATGAATAACTCTAAGCAAGAGGTACAGCTTGCAAGACAGAGGAGTCATCCCTCAGATGCAGCAAAGCTTCAGATATATGAGAAAAAAAATGCAATTACATAGCAACCAAGGGCATACTACCTACTTGTAGACAGGCTGCTTTTGGAGATACTTTGTACTTTTCATTACTTCACACCATAAATCGACCCTAAAGATCAACTGTACTGTAGCTAGTGTATTAATCCCAAGGTCACTCATGACTGCAATTAAATAGACTCCTACCCAAATAACAGACCAGCATATTTCTCCACAACACCATATATTTTAAGCTGGAAATGGTCTTGATTTCCATTAGCAACATTCATACATGCCATAGTGCAAAAGACTGGTTTGTATTTCTGATGGCAGAAACCCTCTCGGTGGGCTTTAGTCTGCTCTGTCAGTTACATTATTCCACAGCCACAAGCAAGACTCTTTCTTCATGGTCTAAAGCAGATGACTTCTCTAACAATCATGCACAGCATTAAATCAGAGGAGCAACAGGACAACTGACTTGGCAGTTTAATAACAAAGTTTTTTATGCAGCATCAATAGCTTTTTATGTTTATCACCAACTCTGCTGTTCAGCGTTGCATTCAAAGTGTAGCCGCAGGTTGCATTCTTCATCAAATAGGTTTCCAGGCTGAGGAGTAAACTATAACTATGTTTAAGGTCTTGAGAAGTCAAAAAGGATTATGAGCTCTTCCTCTAGGAGAAGCAGCCAGTGCAACTTTCCAGCACGTGAACCCTGACCCTTCAGGTTGCCATGAACATTTCTAATATTATGCTTCCCACCCAGCCTCCCTGTGCTTTCTCTTGACATACCAGACCATTAATTCCTTAACTAGTTAGAAGACATTCAACTTGCAATTTTTCCCTCCTACTCTGACACTTTGACTCTTCCTCTAAAGACAATTAGGAAAAAAAAAAGTGATACTGCAAGGGAGACTATGACACACCATTACTAGATCCAGTTACTCATCCTTGGGTTCCCCTGACCAAGAGTACTTCTGAAGTGCTGAGAAAAGTCCCACAGTTTAAGCAGTGCAGTATTACGCCTCACTGTAATCAACGCGTCATAGTTCTCACAACGTTTTTTCTTCCTACAGCCTAAACGAAAACTTGAGGATCCAAGAGTAAACAAGTTTTTTTGTGGAGGGTATTTTACTTTAGGGAAGAGTCCAATGGTGTAAATTTGGGGTTGTCCTGTGCAGGGAGGGACAGGAGTTGGACTTGAAGATTCTTGTGGGTCCCTTCCAACTCAGGACATTCTATGAGCACTGGGTACCCCCAGCAGAGCAAGTCCGTTGACTTAAGAAAACTATTCAAGTGAGGTCACTTCAAAGCACCTCACAAGAGATTGCTCATTTTCCCCAATATGGCAAAAGTTAGATATTATACTTGCAAATGATTGTTTCAAAGGTGTCTCCTAGAGCATTCCAGGATAACTTGCAGGAAAAAAGGAAAAAAAAAAATCTGAAGAATAGCAGCAAGAGTCTACAAATCTTAAGTTATTGCAAAGACCACTTCCATAGCAAAACTTTGAGATTTATTGGGTTTAGGGCCAGGAGGTCTGTAAAAACACCCTGTCTGCCTTTTACCAAGCAACAGATAACATCTGTCTTCTGGTTGAGCTAAAGGATAAGCATTTTAATGTAACTACTCGGGTAGCCGGGTCTACCGCATCCTCTGAACAGCTCAGTGGTTACTTTCACTCACCGTTTAAAACACACAACTTTAGATCAATAGCTCTGGCTGGTACAGGTTTTTCAGCCTTAACTAGTGGCATTTCAGCAAGCGCCTGTTTTTACATAGCACTACACAATACTTATTTAAATCCACCTTTGAAAGCAGGTACTTACTCTCAGACAAATGCCAATTCAAACAAAACCAAAAGGCATCTGGGGGACAGCCTCTGCTACTATGACAAGCTCCATCCCATTCATCACCCTGAACCTGGTATCATTTCAGCTATTCTAGCAAGGCTGTTTCCTACACGTTTTGAAACAGATAAGCAAGGGCACAGACTTACAGAATATTAAGCGTCTCCTCACAAGATGCCACAAGGGTAACTCCCATACATTTTAACAGAAGGCAAATGATTCTGCATTTGAGTCAGAGCTGGCCAGGCACACCAGCATCTGAGCTGCACCAGCAGCAATCTGGCTGCCCTCACACGTTAGTTAATATCCTGGGACAAGAAGAACTAAGAAGTATAAGGGGTGACTTTGCTGACTTACAGCACTAATGTGCCTCCTTCCCTTTTTTTATGGCTGTTCATCTTGGAGGGGGAAGTTGTTCTTTTGTTCCAACGCCAACTAATAGCTGACCACTTTTTCTGGTTTTCACCACTTCATCAGATTACACTTGAATATACTCCGTTAACCTCCCTGTTCTTCTACAGTAAAAGGACTTTTAAAGTAAGAGATCTTTTAAAGCCCTAAGGCACTGATGTTTTCAACCAATACCAGCAATCACCCTGCCCAGTTTTGCACAGTCTGGATGCTGGGAATGGGGGGACACACACCACAGCAGCCGAAGCCCTTCCACAGGACTGCCAGATAACCAGAAGTGACTATGGTCAAAGATTACAGAAAGTTTCACAATAAAATCATGTTACTATCACTGGGCATAAACACATCAGAAGGGACCTCCCATCATCCTCTCCCCCAAGAACTGACCTTTTACATCTGTGACTGAACTGCCTTTTCATTAAAAATACCACTTACAGATCTTCCTCCATCATAAAGAACAGATTCATGTTAATACACTAAGTCAACTGCATTAATTTTAGCAGTTGGCAAGAGTCTATTAGGACAAGCACAAACTACATAAATGAAAGTGCTCCACAGCTAAATTGTAGTGCTATTCACTTAATTCAATTCTAATACACACACAAAGAGAATCTATTGAAAACCAAGGAACTATAGGGGTACCTGTAATTTAAAGACTAAAACTCAAGACTGAGTTTACTGCTCAAGCAGAGAGCTATTATTTTACCTGCAGGCAGGACAGCCACCAACTACTACTACAGAAGTGGTGGTAGCGGGCTGTTGAATAATGGTGTATGTGCTTGAATAGTTTGGCTGTGATGTCGGCGGAGGAACAGCATACCCTAAAATAAGAAAAAAACCTCAATCACCACACGCAAAGCACAAAGAACAATTATTTTAATTAAAAAATATGGAAACAAAACATGGAGAAACATAAATAGAAATGTAGTCTTGACTGAACACTTTAAGAAGCTCTTATCAAAATCAGAGTTGGAACATACTGCACAGCACATCCAATACCAAAGCCACTACACAAACCCAAGTATCTAGCACAACTTAACCATCTGAAAAGGACGCTGAGCTAATAATTAACTTCGAGAATTTGTTTCAATGCTGTTTGAGCACCAGGGAAAAAAAGAGTTTAAACAAACAATGATCACAGCTTTCGCTTCTGAACATTATGTATCACGTTATGTCCTGCTCCCACATACAAACTAGTTGAAACAAGGAATCTTCTGCTGGTTTGCAGCTTAAATTCCACATATTAAGTGTATAACTGGAGAGAAAGGTAGGAGTGATAAGGTGCAAGTGGAAAGGAAGCACTTGTGTAGCACAGAAGAAAAAAACCTTTCAGAAAATGTGTCATTGGCCAGTGAATGTATCATTTTAACAGCTGTAGTTAGAAAACACAAGCCCTTAACTACTGCATTAACATTAAAAATTAAACAAAAGTAAAAATGCTTTTTAAAGGGACTATTAGATGTTAGCAGTGTAATCATACAGTTGAGGTACTCTTTGCCCAGGTATACTCCATTTTGAGTTTCTCTCCGAGGGCGCAGTTCTCAGATTTTCTTGAAGCAAGTTATGCATCTGCAAAGTCCACCAACCTCTGGACTTAAAATTAAACTATAAATAATCAGTAATATTTGTACTGTAGGAAAATAGGCTCCAAGTCAGCAGCAGCAAATGGGTCTATGGCCACAGGTCTCAACACAGTGCCTGATGACTGAGGTCTGTGTCTGCTGTATTAAGTGTATTTTTTTTTTTTTTGCAACTTTTGAAGCATTCTCTTAACTCTTCAGAGCCTTTCCCGAGACGCTACTTCTTTCTTTGACAGAGGTTAGTATTAATTCAGTGAACAAAAGTACTGCACCTACTCACCTCCTTAAGTCTCTCCAAGACTACTGAAGTGTATCAGAAAAAAACAAACATTAACCAGAGTACAGCGAAGCGCACGCAAAGAAAAGTGCGAGTTCGGAGTCCGTGTCAGTGGAAGCGCAGCCGTGCCTCTTTGCCGCTGTTCGGAGGCGGAAAACCCACCCCCCAGGAGAGGCACGCAACCTCGGCCAGGGCATAACACGAACGCGACGTTACTCCCCGGAGACGCCCGGGGAAGGAGGGGATAGGGAGGTAGCGCTTTCCAACACCTGGATCCCCGCACGCCCTCCTCCTCCTCCCTGCGCTGGTTTTAAGCGTGAGAACTGCAACGCCCCAACCGCCCCGCTCCCGAGAGGGAAGCCCCACGCCGGATCGGCTCCAGAGCCTCTCCGTGTCGCCGGACATGGTCCTTCTCCGGGACTCACGGCCCCCGCTCCAGCCCAGCCCCGGGGGGGGGGGGGGTGGGGGGGGGTGGGCGAGGGAGCCCCTCCGGAGCCGCCCCCCGTCCCGGCGAAGGGGTAGCGGGCCGCAAGCCCCTCTCCGCCCGCCGGGGGCCGCCCGCCGCCTCAGACCCACCTGCGGCCGCCGCGGCGCCCGGGTAAGGGTAGGGCGGAGGCGGCTGGAAGCCGGGCTGCGGGGCGGGGATGGCGCCGTAGTTGCTCTGCCCGTAGTCGTAGCCCGCGCCCTGGGCGGCGGGGCTGTAGGCGGGGGGCCGCTCCTGCAGCAGGGGCTTGTTGTCCATGCCGGGGGGCGGCGGCGGCGCTGCCCGCCCGCGGAGCCAAGCCCAGCCGAGCGGCGCAGAGCGGAGACCGCGGGGAGGGCGAAGAGGAAGCGGCGCCCTCGCCTCAGCGCCCCACGCGGCGGGCGCCGCCCTCCGCCCCGCCCGGGGCCGCACGGGCCTCAGCAGCGGCGCGAGCGGGCGGGCGGCGCCCCGCGCGCGCGGTGCCGGCGCGGTGCGGTGCCGGGCAGGCGCGAGGGAGCGGCGGAGCGGCCCCTGCGCGCGCGGGCGGGCCCGGTGCTGTGCTCGCCGCCGGTCACAAGACTGAGCCCCACGTGACGCCGCTCCCCGGCGGCGCGGGGTGACTCGCCGGGAGGCGCAGGAAACCCTCGGCCTTAAAGGGGCCGCGGCCGCCGCCGCACCCCAGCGGGCGCTGCTCCGTCCCTCCTCGCTCCCCTCCGGCACGGCTGCAGCAGGGCCCCGGCTCCTCCTGCCGCCCGCTACCTCAAGTCACTGGGCCTGCAGACTGATTTTTAATTAAGCCGGTGATGGATTTTTAACACGCTCGCTGAAGCCCTTTCTAGCATCGCTTTCCTTCAGGTGCTCCTCTTCCCAAATGAGGTCCCTGCTGGAAACCGGCGGCCTGAACCGGACGGGGACGAGGCTCATTCTTGGCTTGGTCCCAGCTAACATCGCAGCCGGCAGTAGCTGGAGGGTCTGCTCAACGCGGGGAGACCCTTTGACCAAAGAAGGGATGTGCAAGGCTATGGATTCTGCACCCACAATAACGCCAAGAGCCACTTTGAATCATGTAGTGGCCAAATTACTTCAGCTCAGCTCTGGAAAGAGGGAACGTTTGAAGGAGTGTGTCACTGTGTATCTCTCTGTATGTGTGTATATATATATGACTATATATAGTCATGGTTTAATGCCAGCCGGCAACCAAGCACCACGCAGCCACTCGTTCACTCCCCCCTGGTGGGATGGGGGAGAGAAACAGAAGAGTAAAAGTGAGGAAACTCATAGGTTGAGGTAAAGACAGTTTAACAGGTAAAGCAAAAGCTGCACACACAAGCAAACCAAAGAATTCATTCACTCCTTCCCACAGGCAGACAGGTGTCCACCCGTCTCCAGGAAAGCAGGGCTCCATCACGCCTAACAGTGATTTGGGAAGACAAACGCCTCTGAATGTCCCCCTTTCCTTCTTCCCCCAGCTCTATATGCTCAGCATGATGTCATATAGTGTGGAACATCCCTTGGGTCAGTTGGGGTCAGCTGTCCCAGCCGTGTCCCCCCAGCCCACTCTCTGGTGGGGTGGGGTGAGGAGCAGAAAAGGCCTTGACTCTGTGTAAGCCCTGCTCAGCAATAAGGAAAACATCCCTGTGTTATCAACACTATTTCTAGCACAAACCCAAAGCAGAGCCCCATACTAGCTACTATGGAGAAAATTAACACTATCCCAGCCAAAACCAGCCCAATATATATATTCTGTGTGCGTGTCTGCATTTACACTGAACCCCCAGTCTGAGGAAAAAGCAAAAACCCGCAGGAAATAGTGCTGTGTTCTGCAGTGACTTCTGCAAACTCTTACATCCCCGCTGGGAAGAGCCACACTTGAGTGATAAAGTACAAAAAACAAGAGCTCTGGGGGTGGTGGCACAGAATGGGAATGTTGTAAAAAGAGTAAAAGTTTTTAAAAAGAGATTGAGGAAGAGGCAGAAGAAAACTTGCATTGTTCAAAGAAATACTAAAGTTAAAGAAACACTAAAGGATGGAAGAGCAAGGGGGATGCTGCTTTCTCATGTACAGCAAGCTAAAAGAACGAGTTCAACAGCACTTTCACTGGGCTCAGCTGCTTCTGAAATCCAAGTTGTCGACATTTGGACAGCCAAGGCCAGATGCTGAAAGGATCTTAAATGTCTTTTATCACCATTAAAGCTCTGGCCTCATCCCTCCACACCTTAAACCATTGCGCTGATTCACCAAATCTTTTGGTTTTGAAATATGCCCAGGTTTGTCCCTCACTACAGGTACCAACACGGCCCCTATCACCACAGCAAACACTAAGCGTCTCCCACGACAGCACTCCTGTGCAGTAGGGAAGCTTTAGCCCTATTTCATAGGAAGATGGGGGAAAGCCATAAAAAAAGGAAGGAGATTACACAATTTGCCCCAAAGTCAAACAAATTCTTGAAACAGACAGGGACACAGATTACACAACCCCAAATCCAAGAGGGTGCCGGCATCGCATGATGCTAAGAGGATCCCTACCCTCCTGCTTCCCGCCTCCTCGCCCCAGTTTGCAATGCCCGACACATCTGGAAGGGGCACCACTCATGGTTTGCAGCAACATTGAAAGGCTGCTCCTACTCTGAGGAAAGCTTTTGCTTACTGTAACTGTAGCAGTATAAATATTACATGAGGTTTTGAAAGAAAAATCTAAAAGCGCAAATACAATACAGTACTTCCTCATTAGGGGAAAGATACTTCCCTAAAATGAATGTCAAGTGACAAGGAAAAATGCCCCTTGTAAAGAAGTGAGATTTGGGAAAGCATGGAAGAGCTGGCAGTAGGGAAGGTACCCCTATGACCCGTCTCTGACTGTTAGCACAACGGCCGCAAAACAGTGAAATGTGATTTAAAATATCTTGACTATGCTTTGGACAAAGCAGAGTCTTTCATAATAACACGAGATTTAAAAACTTGCAAAGTTAATTTTGGAGCACTTTAGCCTTACCTAGGCCAGGGACGTGTCCCAGTCACAGGGGCAGACCTGGCCTCCCCTAACTGCATTTTCAGTACAAACCGTGGCTGTGTCGCAGTACACTGCAGGCTGTTTTTAGACAGCCGTAATTATAGGCAAAACTGAGGGAAATCTCCACAGCCAACAAGGGCTAGCAACCTTAACTGAGTGAGACCGGGTTCACTGAAGATAACTCCTTCCTCCTGAGTCACGCAGTAACCACAAGACTGAAGGCCAGAAATAGGAAAGGATATCTGGATGTTTTATCTCTCTTTTACAAGGCCTCGGAGCCCCGTGCAGGGAAGACACCGGGCACACCCTTCACAGGCCGCAGACTGGAAGTGAGGTTCACGCTAACCCAGTGCTCCGGGGTTACACAACAAATCCACTACTCAAACTGACAGCAAAATGAAAATCTGTTTAAATTTAGATGTTCATTTTTGCAAAACCTTTCTTTTGGTAGCCCCTTACAGAACAGAAGCCTCTACTGCAACAATAGCAACTGAATAAAGCGGTGGTCAGCATTGGATACCCAAAGCAAGCGAGAGTTTTCATAAGGCGTCAATTCATTACTAACTTATACATCAAATTACAGACATAGCAGAGCCAGCATACTCGTTAGCTGGGTACACACCACAAAAAAGTTACATGCTGCCAGTGTTACGGGGAGCATTCATTTGGTTTCACATGCAAGCCCCTCCTTAAAATGTGCATAAGAAAACTGTACTGGTTGTAAATGACTTATCATGTGAACTCCTTGCATAATCAGTCATTCATGCTGCCATCCTGTAGGATTACAGGACCACATTTCAAAATCCAAAGTGTGAGAAAATCCCAGAAAACACTCCTTAAATTCTTCCACAATTCAGTTCCCGTGGAAAACAACACAAGTCTTGTTTCCATCTGCTAAAATGGCAACTGGATCAAATACATGTCAAATGTTAGAGTCACAACTGCTACAAATCTTGCAAAATTAATTTCCTAGGATCTAAACAGTATTTGGTCTTTATAAACATGTGTCCTGGTTTCAGCTGGGATAGAATTAAATTTCTTCATAGTAGTTATTATGGGCTGTGTTTTGGATTTGTGCTGGAAACAGTGGTGATAATGGGGAGATGTTTTAGTTGTTGCTAAGTAGCGCTTACACTGGTCAAGGACTTTTTCAGCTCCCCATGCTCTGCCGGGTGCACAAGAAACTGGGAGGGGGCACAGCCAGGACAGCTGACCCAAACTGACCACAGGGATATTCCACACCATATGACATCATGCTCAGTATATAAAGCCGGGGAAGAAGAAGGAAGGGGGGATGTTCAGAGTTATGGCGTTTGTTTTCCCAAGTAACCATGAGGCGTGATGGAGCCCTGCTTTCCTGGAGACGGGTGAACACCTGCCTGCCCATGGGAAGCAGCGAATGAATTATTTGTTTTGCTTTGCTTGTGTGTGCAGCTTTTGCTTTACCTGTTAAACTGTCTTTACCTCAACCTATGAGTTGCCTCACTTTTACTCTTCCGATTCTCTCCCTGTCCCACCAGGGGGGAATGAGTGAGCGGCTGCGTGGTGCTTGGTTGCTGACTGGGGCTAAACGACAACAAGATATTTTACTGCAATGATCAAATCATCAAAACACTACTAGGGAGTAAAAATTCTGTGTTGAGGTAGGCACCAGCCTGCGCAAGGGACCAGACTACAGCAGCGTGAGACAAGCATCCCCAGGGCTCAGAAGGAAACAACCCAGACGGGATGGTTTTGCCTTACACAGGTATCACTCTAGAGAATTCAATGTGTACATCAACCCTCTGAACCACAGCCTTCTGCACAACAAAACCATCTGAACCTACAGGCCACAGAATGGGAGCAAGGCAGATGTATTATTGACCAGCAAGTAGAAACTTCTCAGGCTGGATTCACAATGGATCTGCCAGTTCCCTTTGAAAAAGGCCTGAAATGAAAGACTGCTTTTGCACTGTCCTTTATTGCACCTTTGAGATACACAAAGATCTGAGATACTTTTGGTTTGCAGATCTCTTTCCTGTTTGATTATTTGAGTAGACAGGCAGGGAAGTACTTGCCTATCTTGCTAGATTTGCTGACTCACTTCAGAATGAACTGGAGCATGATGGCAAAACGTGAGATTCATAAGCCAGTGCTTTCAAAAGGAGGGCATGATTTTGTGGCAGGGCAAGTCACAGCAGTGACCTGCAATAAATGTCGAACAGCACCTCTGGTGGCGTCCTGGGAAGGACTGCTACTGCACTACTACTACACAGCTACAAGTTGTGACAGTAAAGGCTGTCTTAGAATCATTAAGGTTGCAAAAGACCTCTAAGATCAAGTCCAGCCATCAACCCAACACCACCAGGCCTCCTAAACCATGTCCTGAAATACCGCATCCACACATTTTTTTGAACACCTCCATGGATGGTGACTCCCCCACCTCTCTGGGCAGCCTGTTCCAATGCCTGACCACTCTTTTTCAGTGAAGACATTTTTCCTAATATCGAATCTAAACCTCCCCTGATGCAGCTTGAGGCCATTTCCTCTTGTCCTATTGCTGGTTACTAGGGAGAAGAGACCAACCCCCACCTCACCACAACCTCTTTTCAGGTAGTTGTAGAGAGCGATAAGGTCTCCCCTCAGCCTCCTCTTTGGGCTAAACAACCCCAGTTCCCTCAGCTGCTCCTCATAAGACCTGATCTCCAGACCCTGAGAGAGGTCTTCCTCCTTGTACCTCAGGCAAGCCATTTACTGATACATCAGGGGTAGACGTCATTTCAGGCAAACGCTGTTTTCCTAACTCTGACAGCAGTCCCTGCGCTCCCTGCGCCGCAGGCTGACCGGAGGGATGGGCTCTGCCTGCAAGAGCCCCCCTTTCCAAGTCAGGCCCCTCCCGCGCCCGGGCCAGCGCCGCGCCGCTCCCGCACCCGCTCCCCCGCACGCCGTGACGCGCTGTGACGCGCTGTGACGCACCCGCCGCAGCACCTCCCCGCCCAATGGCGGCGGCGTTCGGGGCCGCCGCGCGGCGGCGCAGCCAGTAGGGGCGCGGCGCTCTCCGCCGGCCTCTGCCTCCGCGCCGCTGGCGGGGCGGCCCTGGCGGGGCGCGGTGCGGCGAGACGAGACGAGGCGAGGCGAGTCCTTCCGCCGGGAGGCAGGTGACGGGCAAGCCCCGAGGGGCCGGGCTGGGGCTGGGCAGCTGGGAGCGGGGCGGAGGGGGCAGTGGGCGCCATGGCGGCCTAGGCAGGCCCGCGGGCCGGCCCCGCCGCCGAGCGGCCCCGCCCGCGCTGTTAAGCCGATCTGTCCTTAATGCCCGCCTGAAGGAGCAGCGTGCGCCGCCGCTGCCCGCGCCCCGGCTTGCTCCCGGCGTCGTGGGGCGCTTTGGGCTCCCCGCGGGTGCGCGGCAGCGCCTGGGGGGCTCTGTACGGGTAGCGGGTGAGCTTGCCAGGGGCGGTGGTTTGAACGGGGGGTGAAGCTTGCCTGCGCGTGCCGCCTCGAACAAGCCGCGTCCTGCGGGGCCGCGCCCCCGCCCGCGCCGGGGCGAGATGCCGCCGCGGGCTGGAGGCGGGGGCGCGGCCCCTCCCTGCTCGGGAACTTCGTTACTTCTACAAAACGCACGGAGTTGGGATATCTTTCGTGAATTCTGTAGCAATCAGTGTTATGCCAGGCAGCTGGAAATTTTAGTTAACGACGTATCATCTCAATTTAAGTAGTTGTCGTTCTGTCAGAAATTACCTGGCTGAGCGGGGGGATGACGGAGATTTTAGCAAGTGTGGGTGTGATTTTTTGCCAGTCCCCTGACAATATTGGGCAACTTCTGCATTTGCTGAAATGCACGTGAGCCACAAGCTCTGAGCATCCTTCAAAATCAAGCAGTATTTGTCTTCATTTTATGCAGCATAATGGGTGTGAAAGGGCCTACACGGAAGTCCTCGAAGTCGTTTGTAATCCCAAATGCATTTGGGATTTTCCCAGGATTCTCTAAACACCCTGTCCCAAAAGTTCAGAAGAAAAAAGGGGCAGAAACTCTCACTTATCTTGGCTGCCTTGAGTATTTTAATCCAGTTGCATCTGCCTGGATTATCTTAATTCTGTCCCAACTGTGCTTTTCCTAACTTCTTCATCTTTGGAACTTTCACTACCTTTTTCTGCCTATTCCAGGTACTTTTCTGCCTGCCTGGACCATCATTCCAGGTACAGGCCCTCGCCTTTAACAGACCCAAGCATCACTTTATTATCTGACAGGGCAGAGATCCTCATTGCATTATCCATAATACTTCCCTTACCCCAGACCTGCTGGCATTCTGGTTGCTTAAGATTAAATGAATAATATTTTCCTCTGTTCTAAAGACTGCTTTGCAGAATTTCAGGTGCTAATACTGTAAGGCTCATTTTCGTGGCCTTTATTTTCCCAGTGATACACACATTGTAATTTTTACCCCATCTTCTCTTTGCTCCATTCCATTTTTTCCGTACTTTGTCCTTCTGTACTATCCTACTTTTACTAACACTGAAAGGCAGGATATAAAGAGGAGAAATGCTGGTCCAAGTGCAGACAAAGGCAGTAATACATACCTTCATATTCAGCAACAACAGGAAAAAAAACCTCAAAACTAGAGGATTCATCATAGTTATGCTGCCACAACCAATTTTGCTTGTGACCTTCCCCTGGCCTTGCTTGTTCTCTGCTGCTATAAATTTTCTTCTCCCTGTTACCTGTTATTTATCTGGTGGATGCAGGTTTTTCAGTACTGACCAGCAGCATTTCTAAGAATCAAAGAATTCTGAAACATCCTCCCTGGGATCACAGGTGAACTTACGGGCTGTTCTTTGACACTGGCCTAGCTGTTTCCAGATTCTCTGCAGTTTCACCTCTGCTGCTCAAATACACGGTACAAGTTAAACCCTCTGTACCACCACTTGTTATCAGTCAGAAAGCAGGCAGGCAAGTCTCTTTAGGCTCTTGTGTTGAAAGCACAGTTGCCCTTTGACAACAAACAAGCAGTGTTTCATGCTGGCTCCAAGCAAGGATTCCTCTTTTCTTTTATTGGGTTGGATCTGAGTCCTCTTTTCTACCTTTCCCTTCCTCATCCCCCATGGTATAGTTAATAGAACTGGAAGCAGAGTTAAAAATACTCATCAGCAGTTCTGGCTGTCAGACGTACAGAACAACTGAGACTTGTTTAATGGTGCCTAGAAGGCCAAGTGACAGAAATACACTGGCCTTTCTTGCCTTCTAAAAGGACCTGACATAAAATGCTGACCCCTTGATGAAGGGTAGGACAGCAGTGCCCAGAAAATGGCAGGTTATTAAGTGATAAAACTGAAATGGAACTCAACCAGGTCTCTGCTGTCAAACCACGCTCTATGTATACTTAAATAAATATCACACCTATGTTTATTAAATAAAGATCAGATCCCAAAGTGGTCACCAGAATGCTTTGGAAATAGGTTTGCTGGCAGCAGTAGGTAATATGTCCGTGGATTAAAACTAGATGGGTTCTTATGGAGGAGCTCCCTTTCACATCTTCTCCATTGTACCTGTGTCACTATGTTGGCGTACACCAAGACGGGGCTGAGAAGGAGGTATTGTAAGATATGGCTTTGTGGAACTGAGATGAGTGGTGTGTGTAGCACCACCAGCATTACCAGCTCTTGAGGGCAAAGCCTTCTGCTGTAAAATGGTCCATGCTACTTCATCTCAGTTCAGTGCTGACGTCTGTCCTCAGCCTGCCAAAGCTGTCCTGTTCATGTTGTGAGCTCTTGTGGGATAGACAACATTGTGCCTGTAGCTGGGTCTTTCGCATGGATTTCAGAGCCATCTAAGAGGTGTAATTGCACTGCTCTGACTGAGAGAGATCTGGCTGCCAGCTTTGCATAGGCTCTTTTTAAAAGATCATTCTTTACATCTTTATTTTGACCAACAATGGCTTAGAGCAGAACTGATCTGCAGCAGCTTCAAGATCCATTTTTTAAAGCTGTCATTTTCATTAACGCCTCCTTTTTGCCTTTCAGACATGGCCATGCCCAGTTCCCTTCTGTGGGCTGTTGACATTTTTGGGAGGGTTTACACCCTGTCTACTGTTGGCCAGTACTGGGAGCTCTGTAAGGACACACAGCTGGAATTCAAACGGGTCTCTGCCGTCAAACAGTGCTGCTGGGGGATAGCCTGTGATCATCAAGTATACACCTATGTGTTCTCGGGTGACGTCCCTATTAGATACCAGGAAGAAACCTATGAGAATCAGGTATGAAGTGTTATGGGGTCCTCTATCATGCTGCCACATACTCATCAGAAAGGAATGATAGCAAAGCTGTATGTCAGCTGTCTGTATGTGTTTTTCTCACAGGAAGATTGTTTGGTTGTATTTGTTTTCATTTTCTGAAGAGTATATATGTGCCAAATAGCAGGTTATTCTTTTAGTATTTTAAATCCAAAAGGAAGGTGACACTTCCCTGCTTTTACTAAAAGCAACACCAGCGTGCATTACAGCCTGTTTTACACGAGCCATTTCAGACTGGAACATTCACCCTTTTCACCTGATGTTTTCCTTTCCTTAGGGACAAATAGACAATCCCCTTAAGAAAATGTCCAGTGTAACATCTAGGCAACCAAGATACATTATCAAAAATGTATTATGCTTAAGAAAATACTATTTTTTAATGTTTCAAAGAATTCTCTAATAAAGGCATAACTCTCCATTAAAGTACAATGTTTCCAGGTTTTTGCATACAAACGTTAATACGATCCTTATGTGATGTACTTCAAAAGGTTGTCTTTAAAATAGTAATTTAAAGGAAATTTTATCTATTTTGGTTTTAAGTTAACCAAAAGTTATATGAGAAAGAAAATGGAATTATTTTCTTGAGCATATTTCTCTAATTTCTAATAGGCAATGGAATAAATATAAGTTGAGAAAAGACATTAAATTATCTGTATGGGTAGAAAGACAACAAATTGATTTTATGCATTATTTAACATTGATACAACTTTCCAGCCATTTAAGAATGTTCCTTTTGTTATGTAAACATGTTCTTTAAAATGCAAAGCTTTAAATTTTATTTAATTTGTTATTTTAAAACTTTTGTGTTGTTTGTTCTAGGCTATGAAAAAATGGAAAACAAAATACTAGAAAGCACAAAAGGAAATATTCTGCAAGAGCTAACAACGACAAAATTAAACTCAAATAATTTACAGATGATATGCAAAGCAATTTAGGCAGTTCCTAGTAAAAGTGAATAATATTTTGCATAAAAAATTATAGAAGGATTTTGAACCACTTGTTTTCCATGTGCCCTAAAATGTAAGACGTCACATGACAAATTTTGCCACTGTTTCGGGGGGGGAAGAAAAATCACAGCTGCATTGGTGAAAACCCTAGAAGTTATTTGTTCTGTAACTGATTAAAGCCAGATTTGAAAAAAAACCCCTCTTGGTATAACATAAGATGCAGGGAAGATCTACTGAGGTAGTTCTCTTGACATAGTTTCCAGAACAGAAGCTATGCTGTTTCTCTAGTGCAGGCAGGATACTAATCATCTTTCTAATGGGGAGTAGACTAAAGATCCCAAGGCCACCTATACAGCATTATCTTAATGGTGCTGTATCATGGTGCCATACATCACCACAGAAAATAGCACTGATAGTAGTAAAATTTATCATCAGATGTTCCTATTTATGTAGCTGAAGATGACTTGGTCGGGACTCATTCTGCAGTCAGCCCTTCTTTGATACTTAGAAAAGCTTCCTCCAAATATGTTAGGTAGGGGCTTACAGTGTGAACATTTTCTCATTCACCCCAGGAATTTACTCCTCTTCTACTGCAGAAAATAAGAAATGTATCATTTATGACTCCCTGCAGATGTCTAATGAGATGATGTGATCTCAAATAAAGTATTTTATTTATTATTTCTGGCAGCGCTGGAACCCAGTTGGTGGCTTTTGTGAGAAATTACTGCCCAGCGACCGCTGGCAGTGGAGTGATGTGAGCGGGCTAAAGCATCAGCAGCTTGATAGTTTCACACTGCCTTCACCACACTGGGAGTGGGAGTCTGACTGGTATGTGGATGAAAATATTGGAGGGGAACCAACAGAGAAAGGGGTAGGTGAACATAACCAAAAAGAGATCTATTCTGGGAATCCTTAGTCTGTAAAATAAAAGGCACTTTTATAGAAGTGTAAAGGGTCTGTAAAAATAAAAGGCACTTACCTTCCCATAGCTGCTTCTTTCTGGGAAATAGCTCAACTATAATACAACACAAGGAAGGATCTTACTTGAAGGCTTTTGAAGTCTACAGGAGCTTCTATAGAAGCTTTTTTCTTTTGATCAGGCCACGAAATGCTGGCAACTGGCTCCCATTGTTATTTAAGATCTTTACTATGAAGAAAGTAAAACGGTTTACTGTGTCTTTGTTTTGTGTGTATCGTGCAGAGGAATCTGGACATGATTCATAAATCATTCGTGGAATTAGCTGATCTGTTAGTCAGGGCTGTTAAGATGTGCACAGTAACTTGTACTGTATTTGTAGGAGTGACTCTTGGGCAGAATTGCTCCGAGTTACAATTTCAAGCTTTCCCTTGGTCCTGAATTTCATAAAAGAAAACCTCTGTTTGCAGGGCTGGACTTATGCCATAGACTTCCCCAGCACCTACACAAAGGATAAGAAATGGAATTCTTGTGTCAGACGCAGGAGGTGGATCAGATACAGGAGATACAAATCACGGGACGTTTGGGCGAAGGTTCTGGATATCTTTTAAATATTAAATAAACTGATTTTCTGAAATAATCAATTATAAGTGCAGTGAAATTAATTTTTTATCACTGCTCTATAGGCTGGACGTGGATTCCTTGACTTCCAACTTGTAATACTTGCAAGCATAAATGGAAGTCTTGGCTTTTTCATAGAAACTTGTGGTAATGCAGTTGGAGATAGATGCTCAACTGCTTTGCAAATTTCAAACCAACTTTTTAACTTTCATTGGTTGTTTGACAAAGCACTCTCCTTCAAGGTGGCACGCGGCTCACATCATTCACCAGCTGTGTCCTTTACCTGTATGAATAACTGCTCTTTAATAATTGTTGTTCCATTCTAAGACCGTACAAAAATCATAACTTTTGATGTTCCAGCTTTCCAATTCAAAGAACATGTCTGTGCACTGTTCTGTGAGTAAAAATTTCCCTTAGTTAGGGGATGAAACACAGACTTCTTCGTGCTGCTTTGGCAGCGTTTCCCCTCACTCTGCATATAGCAGCCTTGAATGAGGGGAAGAATCTCCATGCTCAGCCACTTTAGTAAGTGATATATAAAGCAATCTGCAAGAAACAAGTTAGGCTACCAGCCAAATCACCTATCTGTTTGCAGTGTATTTTCTCCTCTTCTCGATCTTCCTTCTCTTTGTTTCAGATTGTATCACATGATGATCCGGACCAGCTGCCAGACCCTTTCAATGACATCTCCATTGGAGGATGGGAAATCACTGATGAGCCTCTTGGCCATTTATCAGTATGGGCGGTTTCTTTACAAGGAAGGGTATGTGCATGTTCCCTAAGTTTTCGAATATAAATTACTACTGAAATGGAGTTAAATGCTTTTAAAGCAAGGCAGGTTTGTTATTGTCTTATGCCTGTAAGGAAATACACTGTTTGTGCATCTGGCAGAGGCTGCTTTGGGACTACATTGTGCAACGACTTGTGCTGTAAATGGAGAGGCTTGGTATCTCATAGGATTGCTGTTTTATGGAAGCCTTAAACCTCTACAAACAGGTTAAAAACTTGGGTTGAGTAGTGTCTTATATCCTGAAAAATGCCCAGAATGCAGACTATGGCACTGGTAACAAAGAGAATGAGCCTTAAAACCTGATAAAGGTTCTCACAAAGCGTTGTGCCATGTCTCTGTGGTGGAGAGTCAGGAATGATTCAATAAAGAGTTTACAAAATAGTTTTCTAAGACTTACTGATCAGAAAACGGTAACCTCCTGACTTGGCAACGTGGAATCCAGCTCTGGAATGTTTTCACATTATTTTCTATTGAAACTATACATCTTTGTTTTTGTTGTTTTTAGGCCTACCATAAGGTCTCTCTTGTTCTGCTCAGTGCTGCAAAGATTTGATCCTTGCTTTCCTTCCTTCCTTCATCCTTACAGCATGTGTCTGACATTCCTTTGTCTCTGGAAAATTTCTAACTTGTGGTCTCACAGGGAAGAACATAATACTTTTAACAGATAGCCTGAGATTTGAGTCACACTTGGCACTGCCTGAAAAGGCAAGCAATATTGGTCGAATTGTTTAAATAAAATTCCCTGTGCCTCATACTTCCTAGTAATAAGTGACAAGCATCCCACTCTACAGGCTTATTTATTGACATTGTAAAATGCTTTCATTTCCCAAGTAAAAGTCCTCAGAGAAATCAAGTATTTCTAAAAATTAGGATTTAACACTCAGCAGTCATGCTTCGGAGCATTCATACGACTACTGCAAGATCCTTTCTATGTTTGACCTTCCTGTTTTGACTGTGATCTATAGAAAAGCGCACAGACAGTAGGACGAAGACTAGCAAATGGACTGGTTGTCACTGAAGGCTGCACAGAGAATGGAATTTTTTGCACATATTGTGGCAAGCTCTTCTCAGTGAAAGTGAGGTTGGGCTGTCATCTAACAGTAACAGTTTTGTTTTATGTATTTGTTTATGCTTGGTTTATATGACATGTCCTGAAATATACAGAAATGTTTTTTAAACATTGAAACATACACAGAACTTGTAGCAATAGGTTACTGCACACAGTCCAGATTTGCTTCCATGATGAAAGCTAGTCTGTAGCTAGCCTCCTCCCTTAGTACATAAGGGAATAGTCTTCAACTGCATAATCAACATTAAAAAAAAAACACCTTTAAAGGTCAAAGTACATACACTGTGTAAAAAAAATCCTGTTGTTAAAGGAAGACTGTTCTTTCCAGTTTGTCTTCATGCTTGTCTCAATGGTTTCATTGTTGTAGTGATACTTTTCTAAGTTTTATTTGTTTTTTTTTAAACTTGTCTAGGTATGGTACAGAGAAAATGTCTGCCATCACAATCCAGAAGGTTCCATGTGGTCCTTAATCACCACTCCTGGTGAAGTTGTACAGATCAGCTGTGGACCTTATGACCTCCTTTGGGCAACTCTTTGGGAAGGGCAAGCCATTGTGAGAGAAGGGATTGACAGGAATAACCCTCAAGGTGAAGTTTCTTAAATTTAGCTGAAACCCCTTTGATGTCTGTAGTGTTGAATAAGAAACTAACCTACAATGCCTTCTGGTTTTTGTTTCTTGCAGGAATTTCCTGGACTATCGTGGAGTCTCCAAACTCTGAAAATGGGATTATGCATGTCTCTGTGGGTGTTGATGTGGTGTGGTGTGTTACAAAGGATAGAAAAGTAAGAGGGGTCATGCTCTTGGTTCTGTTTTTTCCTGCTCTTTTTCTATCTGCTTTCTCAAACAGACACGTTACTCTCAGGAAACATTGGTGATTTGGACTCACTAGCCCCATGGTTTGGGGATTCGAGTTGCCCTTGCTGTTACAGGAATGTCCTGTGGTGGTTTGTGATATACATAGTTGCGTTTAATTTAAGGAAGAATTTCTGCTTTTCTCTTGGAAGGAATTTTCTAAACCCAAGTCAGACCGATGTGGTAGTGGGGTGGGGATGTAATAAGGGGCCTACTTCTAAGGGATATTAAGCTTTGAAATTGAAGGGATTCCAAGCTACTCAGTCTTGTTTCCACATGGTCTGAAGGTTACGTCTAAAGTGGCACAGGGGAATATTTTCATCTACACTTTTCTGTATGATCCTTTTTTTTTAATCTTCCTACTGTAACTGTTCCCTCTTCATCAGACTTTTGATGTAGTTCTTTTGTATTTATTAAGTGACATATCTGTTATGCATATGTGTGATGACTTTCTTACTGGGGTTTTAACTTAGAATCATAGAATATCTCAGGTTGGAAGGGACCCATAAGGACCATCGAGTCTAACTCCCTACTCCTCACAGGGAGTCTTGAAAGTCTTGAAGAATATACTAGAGTGCTGTTGTGCTGGTTGCAATCAAACCCCTTCATATTAAATTCAAAGACACAGATGAATTCTGTGCATGTATTGTAGTTTAAAGTAATTGAGTTACTCTGGTTTAATGAGTTACTGCTTGTCAGCTGAGCCGTGGCAACAGACTGTGTCCAGGCTGCTCCATCTGCCAGATAAAACCACTATAATAAATGTAGATAAGCTAACATGTTTTTCTTCAGATCTGCCACAGGATAGTCAAATACAGTCTATTATGTGATTCAACCAACAACTTCTAAAGTAGCTGCTTACCACTATATGACTATGCGCTAAATACACATGGAAATTTTGCCAGGTACCTGGTCCACCGAACCTTTTGGATAGGTAAAAACTAATCTAAGGGAAAACAATTTAAAGAGCTGTACCACTGAAAAGATCGCTCCGACAGTTCCCTCCGTGAGCTCTGCTTCTGAGGTTTGAATACAAGAACACTATTTAGAAGCCCATTCAGGGTGACCAAAAATAGCCTACGGTTGACATGTAATAGAAGGTATTTTTCCAATGTGAGAGAAACAACTCTGTCACAGAAAGTCATAACAGAAAGTCTCCTTGTGGGCTATTCTGCCTGTAGTTGGTCACGAGGACATGCAGTGTGGGTACTATTAAGAGAACTATTTCATCTTTACCTGGTCGCAAAAAAGAACCAAGGAGGTAAGAGACTTCTTAAGGCACTGCGGCAAGTCAGTATTAGAGATTAAGACTAACCCACTAAAGAAGCCAAATTCCAGCTGTCTGTTTGCTAATGCAGAAGGAGCAAAATTTAGACTTTTTACTGTTGCTATTGTAGGTGTGGTTTAGAAGAGGAGTGAACTCACATAATCCTTGTGGAACAAGCTGGATTGAAATGGTTGGAGAAATGATGATGGTAACTGTAGGCTTAAATAACCAGGTAAGACAGCTGTGTAGCAATTGTAAGGCTATTTATGTGCCCCGTCGTACAGGCAGTATTCATACGTGGTGAGGACTGTCACCAGTGCCAGTATGGACAGCTGAACAAGAAGTCCGTGCACTTGAACTGCTAGGAAGGAATGCGTGGCTGAATTCCTCACCAGAAGATGAACAGTCAGCATGTCTCTTGTACGGCACATTCAGGTGCAAACAGTTTTCTCTTGATGGTACAGAACTTTATACTGCACCTACAGCATCAGCATGAAGGAAGAACACAAAGGGAAAATGCTGTATCCAGCAGATTTTTGTGCTGTATTTTCCACTACTGAGCCTTTTTGGTAGCTGGTATCTACCTGTGTTCCATGGCATTTACTTCACCAAACTCTCTCCTTCCCTAGGTCTGGGGAATCGGCTGCGATGACAGAGCAATTTATTTTCGGCAAGGTGTCACACCAAGTGAGCTCAGTGGGAAGACATGGAAGGCAATTGTATCTGGCCGAGAGAGTGACAGATCTCAGACCGGGAGCTCAACAAGTCTGCTCAGGTACTCAGTGAAAATACATGCTTGGGACTTCATATGCCAAGTTTCAATACTAGGAGATATTTCTTTACATTCAAATGGAACAGGCAGGGAGGAGCGGGGAAGGCATCTCTAATCATTATGTATGCCAAAAAGCATTTGCGGGTTTTACCATTAAAATGAACAGTAAGGAGCAATAGTCGCACTTGGAGTAGAAACTGAAGCTCCCACTTTGGAATTCACTGCATGGTTGCAGTGGAGCGTGTTTCTTTGGGCTTTACTACCATTCTCTGGAACTAGTTTCTAATAAGAGAAAACATTACCTGTGAAGTATCAGTGACAACTCTGCTTGGGAGTTATCCTTCTCCTGAGTGTCACTGTATGTTTCCTTTCCTAGAGAGATAAATCAGTAATTCCCCACTGGCTGCTGGCCTCTTGGCTTTGCAAGACATGCCAGTGAAGCTGGGGGTGCTGCAGAAGCTGCTTCTTTGAGTCAGAGTGTGCACTGAGTAGAATCCCTCTTTAGCTAAAACAAAAATCATGAAGTTGTTAATGGGCTTTAAAAAATCCTATTCATTATTTCATATCTGAAAAATGTGATGTTGCTTCAGTGTTTTCCTGAGAGTTGTAGACAGCCAACACCACCAATTGTTTGAAAAGATCAATGAAATGCCTTCCTATGTTTCAGGTTTACTAGAGTGGTCTGCCAGATTTGTGTTGGACACTTTTCTCTTGATGACAGTGTTTGACCTTCAGAAAATAAGTCTGCTGTTTCTCTCCTAAAGCAGAAACACTGGGATGATTTCTGTATGTCGCTGGTCTCAGGCCTGTGCTAATTTATAATGCTTTGAGTTATAGTTAATTAATTATCTATTTGTCCTTCAGTGCTGGCTGTTTCTTTACTGATGATATTCAGAATCAAACACACGCAATCATTCAGGGTGATGCAGATACTTCCTCTGATACAGAGCTTCCAAGCATACCTGTGAATCTTGCCAACACTCCCCCGATGGGAGCTGCAGCCAGCAGAAATGGTGATGGCACAGGCAACCAGACAACAGAAATACATGCAAGTTTGACTGTGGATCCTCTGGACTCTGATCAAGGAGAAGCCACCGATACTACAACTAATAATGAGAAAGCTGATCTTGAAATGCATAAATCATCTACAAACCCAAATACTTCTGCAGAACTGCAGTGGACAAACATTGACTTGAAGGAGGCGCAAAAGCATCCAGTCCTTTCTGTCAGCAGCTTTGCAGACACATCCAGCCTGTCTTCCCTTGGCATATTCTCAGTGGGAGCTGAAGAGCAGTATGGAGGCGATGAGCACCCACTGTGGGCCTGGGTGTCTGGGGGAGGCTGTCTTGTAGATTTGCACAGCCCATTGAAGTGGTTCACTGTTCCATCAGGTACTACCCAGTCACCACAACAGACCCCAGTTTCCACTGCTCTTTAAGAAAAATGTTGGTTTGGGTTTGTTGTTTTTTTTTTTTAACAAAACCATGGCACAAAACTTCTGATAACCCATTTACTCTTACTGCAGTTTGTTAATATGCAGGCTCCCTGTCTGAGGATAGCGCTGCATGTATTTAGCTGTACAGCACTTTGAGATTGAGGTATATAAATGTAAAGGTGATATTCTCTCTAAGTTTCTGTAAGAGTTTTGTAAAATAATCTGTGCTGGATCTGCATCTCATTTTTAATGGCACTGAAACTGCAACTTCAGGCAAAACTCCTAATATCACTGAATACTAACTAAAAGCAGGGAAAAGGGCTCTTGTGAGAGATGCAGATGCCACAAGTAACTGCCTTGCTCCTACCATTCCTACTGAGACAAGGGTAAGAGACAGAAATTGCTCAGAGGCATTGTGACTGTGAGCCAAGCTGATAACTGCATGGTGTTAGAATTTAGATTCTTGAAAGACAGCTGAATATAACCGTATTTTCTAAATAAGCTATGAACTGTGGCATCTCAGTATTTAATAACAGTGTAACTCTTAATGCATTGTATTGTCTAATTATCTTGCAGTTCAGTGACAAAACTCCCATTTTTACAGGGTTATGGCTTTGAAAGATTCTATATAATCATCTAGTGATCCCATTTCTATGCATCATTTACAAAGTTTGGCTGTAATACATTGATTCCAAAGTATAATAATTAGAAAAATTATGTTAGACTGAGTTGATTCAGTCCAGTGTTCAAAGCAACATCATGTTTTACCTTTCACAGAACTGTATTCAAAGCTCACTGGAGTTTATTGGTTTTGGTTCTGTTCTAGGTTTGTCATCCTCTGTGCAATCTCTATCTCTGTCTATCACTCCTGCACAGACAGCAGCGTGGCGAAAGCAGATTTTTCAGCAGCTCAGTGAAAGGACAAAGCGGGAACTGGAGAATTTTAGGCATTATGAACAGGCTATTGAGCAGGTAAGCAGTGAGGACTTGTGTCTCTTCTCTGCTAAACACTGATACTGGGCATCAATAATATATTTCTCATGTACTGATCTGAACTTACTGTCAGCTTTATATTCCTGTCCTTATTTCTGTCTGTGACAACTTTCCTGGATTATCATGTCTGAGCTCCCTGCAGGGAAGTAGCAGCTTATCAAATGTGGCGCAGCAATCTTCATCTAAAAACATTAGCTGATAGTTTTGTGTAGGAGCAGATGAAGCACTAGTCAGCATTATCTGAGTACGTTGAAACCTCAAATCCACAGAGAAATATTTGCAACAGTGGAACATTGTATCAATTATTCCACCACAAGATGAGGCTTCATAACTGAACCTGTGACTCGAGTAGGTGAACTTTCCCTCCCTGTAACCATTAAGGGATTAATGTAACTTGCGTAAATAAAGCAATGGTGCAAACATCAATAGCAGAACTTAAATAGCAGCACTTTTGTTTGATGTTCCCTTTGTTATGACTCCTTGGCTCTTTTCAGATTCATTTACATTGTTGATCCCTTTATTGCTAATTGCCAAATGACATCTGGAATTCATTTGATTAAAAACACTTGGAGTCCAGGGGTTTAATCAAGTTTTAAAAGATTACGTCAAAAGCCTTTAAAGTCTGGACAGAAATTGCATTATAACAAGGAGCACTCTAGAGTCAATTAGTGTCTGTGTGCTGTTGTATTCTTGCAGAAGTAAAACTTAATACTGATGTACACATGTTATTTCAGCACCTTTCTATCCACTTTTGTCACTTTTCATTTTGTCTTCAGCTTCCTGAACACTCTGGTTTACTCTGTGTCAGAATTAACTGATACGATACAGGCTAACCTGCAGCAGGTTAGTCCTGCTAATGAGACCATTTCTTGTGGTCACAAAAAATAGTATTTGGGAGAAAGGAGTCATGCAGTTTCCTTACTCCTGTAAATTTGTGTTTGCATTGCAGTCGGTTTGGGTTAAAACTGGGACCTTGCAATGGTGGAGGAATTGGAAGCCTCATAAATGGATGGATGTTCGAGTTGCACTTGAGCAGTTCACTGGGAGCGATGGAATGCGCGACAGCATCCTGTTCATCTATTACATGTATCATGAGGAGAAAAAGGTGTGTTCAGCTTGAGATCCTTGAGAGAGTTGCATTTGGCAAAGGAAAACCTTTGAAGGGAAAACAGTTTTCTTATGGGAGGCCAATTATGGTACGCTGTTGTTCTAAATTTTAGGAACCAGTTCAAAGGTAGCCCAGGGTACTAGCAAATTGCAAGCTTTTCTAAGCTGTATCTGTGTGGACGCTATGTCAGAAATACTGAGTCAGCAGCCATCCACATTGCTTAAGCCATTGGCTTTGCACCAATTAGGAATTCTTTTGGAAGTTCAAAACGTTCTTGATTGTGAAGAAAGAGCCAAGCTTGGCTGGCCAGGGCCTTCATAAATAGGGTTAATGCAGTATGAATCAGAGGTAGTCCCAGGACTGGAAATTGAGCCCTGTTCCTTCTGCACCAGGCCATCCTCAGCAGGAATGCCCTGTTCATAGTCCTGAAGTGCAAAAATGCTGACACTAAGGAAGGTATATCTGAGTTTGCCTTAGTCACAGTTTTTTTTTTCCCTCTTGTCTTAGTATATCCACGTGTTCCTGAATGAAGTCACTATTATAGTTGAAGTTCTGAATGAAGCCAAGCATTCCTTTGCACTGTATACACCTGAAAGAACGAAGCAGCGGTGGCCGATCCGCCTAGCAGCCACAACAGAGCAAGAAATGCATGACTGGGTAATTCTGGGAATTTTTCATTTCAAACTGGCCATATCTGAAATAAAACATAGAAGCTAGTCTCTGAAATCTCAGCGTCACATTTATGGTATCTAGGCTATTTGTCTATTTTCACAATTTAGGTATTGAAACAGTCTGTTTGGCACCTGAGGCTTCCTACCTTCTCTGGAGTTCACATGCTTTCTGATGCTGCAGTTATCCACAGTAAAACCAATATTGTTTTTCCTTCCCTTCCTATCTCTGGATAACGATTAGGCTACAAATGAGTTAGGAGTTTAATTCTGTTAGTCTATTCTTCTGCATTGGTAGAAGAACTGTTAGCCTGTTGTCACTGTTGCAGAGAGTCTTATAGACAGGCAGGCATAGATATACTGAAGCAATAGAAAACCTGAAAGACACTTCGTAACAATGAGATACTGCAAACCATATTGATTCCAGTGATTGCGTTAATTTCTAAAACACTGAATTCCAGTGCCTTTGAGAAAAAGCTGCTAATTCACTTTGCTGATTTGCAAGAACCTGCAAAGGTAAAGCTTTGTTTTGTAATCCCGAAGCATCTGTGGAAATCTTTGTTCGCATGTAAACAGAAGCTTTTGGTCCTCTGCTTCTTGTTTTGTAGCTGTCTTTGCTGAACATGTCCTGTTGTGAAAGCAGACGGATTCAAGGCCCTCCTTCTCACCATGCCATTTGGTCAGTTACTTGTAAAGGAGACATCTTTGTTAGTGAGCCAAGTCCTGAACTGGAGGCTGGACCACACCTGATGCCGTGTGATCAAATGTAAGAGGTTTCAGAAGCTGTTCTTTCTGCATGGGATGCCATCCAGCAAAGACTCTCTTTCCTGTCAAGTCAGTGGCTTTGATGGGCTGTTGGAGTGTCTAGTACACTGCAGGTGTCTGTCAATTACAAGGCTGCCTTCATATTCAGAAATACATCTGAAGAAATTCACCAAATCATGTTTTAATTCTTAGATGCTGGAGCTATTCATGTGATTTCAAAAGCCTTTCTCATTGAGATCCCATTTCTTTGTGATTGCATCTTTAATGCCATAATTATTTAATTTAAGAGATGGCCTAGACTAAAAGTAAACCTGATCACTGTAATTGTAATGTAATTTGAGCTTTCAGTTTTATCTGAGTCAGGAAATCCAAAATTCTCAGTCCTCCATAGTCACTACAGTCCAGGAGCAGCTCCTTTACAGTTTGTGTTACAACTGTGACGATGTAGTACTGCAAACTCTTCAAGAAAAAAATACCAGCCTCTGAACGGGTTAAAGGCCAATTTAAAAAATATCCTCAGTTTCAAGTCACTTGCACAAAATGTCTTTGAATAATACCTCAGAGATCCTTTAGTCCTTTTCCTTCAGGGTAGAGCACCTTCAACATCTGGCAAATCACAAAGCTGATGTGCTCTTGCATCTTAGTTTGAGGGATCCGTGACCTAGATGATCTCCTCTCATTCTGACGAATAAAATACTCCTCTGCAATCTCTTTATTTGCCCCATTCTTCCCCAGAAAAGTACCACGGCCAGCTGGCTGTTTAAAGCCCCAGAAAAGGATTAACCTGCAAAGATTAGGAGAATAGGAAGAACTAAAGCTGTTGTTTTTACCAAGCTCCACAGCAAACATACAAGTCATTTGTTTTCTTGTTAGATAAAAGCAGTTCCTAGATTTTTAAAAAAAGAGAATAAAGTTAAAGCCGAGGCAGTTGACAGCTACTGAGTCATAAAGATTCTAGCAAGATCATCCTAACTAGTGTTTGAAAAAAAAATATCTAAAACAAGCCATAAAATAAAAGGAAAGTAAAATACTTCAAAGCCTGAAAATTCCAAGTGGAGGCAGACAGGTCCCTGCCAGCTGACTCTTCAGTAGTTGTTCAGAGGGAAATGCTTTCAACTGGCAACTGCCTTCACTTACAGATCGCACAGAGGTTGAACAAATGAGCATATAAAGTTGCCTGTCCTTAAGATTGTTGAGTTGTAGGAGGGGAAGGTGTACATTCCTGATGGATGTGGTGCAGAATAAGTGTAAAATATTTTCCCTTTCTGGCAGGTTTTGGCGTCAAGTTGGAGGTCATCTTCGACTGATAGAGTGCAATAACCGAGGCATAGTGTGGGGCATAGGGTACGATCACACAGCCTGGGTTTATACTGGTGGATATGGAGGTGGCTTCATTCAAGGTATGGACAGTTGGTCTACTGCGGTGTGCACATTTCTTACTAATCTTCCTGACTGGGTCAGCTATTCAGGCTATTTCAGCTGTCCTTCCTTGAGCCTAACGTGTAGGGTTACAGAGTGAACAGGCCACGCATTAGGAAGGAATTGGTATTGCAGTTTTATATTTATATTTTCAGTTTAAGAGTGAGAAATAGGATAATCAGTGATAGTACTGTGACTATTGGAATTTAAACTGTAGTGTGTTTAAGGTTTAGCTTTACTATAATCCAAATAATTTATCCCTCACAGGACTGGCCAGTAGTGCTGATAACATTTATACGCAGTCAGATGTGAAGTGTGTTTACATTTATGAGAACCAACGGTGGAACCCAGTCACTGGATATAGCAGCAGGTTATTTACTCAATTTATTGTATTTATTTATTGTAATTTTTTACTACTGTCAGATGAAACAAGGGGTTTGTTCTAGCTTTTCAGAGTAGTTATAGTTATTCTGTCTTCAGTCTCCTTCCATTTATTGTTAACCTGAGATGGAAGGAGCAGTGTTTCTCAATTTTCTAGATTTGTGATTATCCATTCAAAATGCATTTGTAGCAAAACATAGCAGATTTGTGCTTTGTGAGTGCACAAAGTGTGCCTGCTTGCAACATTTTTCATTATTAAGGCCATACAGCAAAGTTCTTATTATGATCTATATATTCATATACATATTGTGCTAAATACATTGGGTCCTTGAATAGTATATTTGAACAGAAGTATTGAAAAAGCATCCACATATATGGGTATCTATGCCAGAGAAATTCAGGATTCTCATTCCAGTTTTAATTAGTAGTGAGGAATATCACTCTACAGAGGAAAGTTTACATGGTCCTCAGGTTTGGTGCAATTGGAAGCAATTGTACAGATTCTTTCCCACTACCCTCATCATTCACAGGATATTTATAAATACAGAGATTTGTGATGGAAGACTCTTTCATGTATGAAAGTAGGAAGTGCTACAAACAGGCTTTTCATCCTTCGCATTTTAAATTCTCGATTGTAAATGACCTTGCATTCTTTATACGCTGTTTCACCACAGAGGTCTGCCCACAGACAGATACATGTGGAGCGATGCATCTGGCTTGCAGGAATGTACAAAAATCAATACCAAGCCTCCTTCCCCGCAGTGGTCTTGGGTAAATTTTGTCTTAAAAGTCTTTTTGCTAAGAGGGCAAAGCTTAGCAAGTAGGATACAAGACTTGGGCTCAAGTGACCCAGACTTTCTTCCTGGATTTGTTGTAACATTTAACCTTGGTTTCCCCATAGTGATAATCTTCTGTAGTCAAAAGAATGTTAAGCACGGAGTGGGATTTTTTTGTTTAGTGGGACTTAGATTTCTCTTCTGATCCTTTTCTCTTCAGCTGAATTAAAAAGACTTGGGAACCTCTGTATGAATTTATATTGCAAGTATTAGAAGGTTTCTAGCAAGTTTTTACGCTCCAAAAGCTGGGGGGAAATATCAGAGGAGGTTATTTTTATTACACATTAGGTGTTGATTGTGCTTGTTATTCTTACTGTCTCCTTTTGACAATAGGTATCCGATTGGTATATTGATTTCAATGCTTCAGGCGGAACTGATCGGGAAGGCTGGCAGTATGCAGCAGACTTTCCAGCGTAAGGAGATACCTTCTACCTAAAATACTGGCAACCAAATGCCATATTTAAGCCCTCGTTTCTTCTTGTTTGCTGTTTTGCACATTAACTGTGCTTTAACAGGGACAATTGTGCCTTGATTTCTCCCTTTTTACGGGGACACTAACACTGAAATTTGCTGGGAGGTTGGGCAGCAAGATGAGCTTAGCAAACTATAGTTTAATGTATTTTAAAGTCAGCAGGAATGTCTGGTGGGCAGGTAGGTAGTGCTGTCAGGCTGGCACTGATGTTGCAGATGCTCTAACATCCTCATGAACACCTATTTAAATCTGTTTTGGTAGGTCCTACCATGGTCACAAGACAATGAAAGACTTTGTCCGACGGAGGCGCTGGGCAAGGTGAGCAGCTGAGACACAAATAAGAGTTTTGAACATCAATAACTTTTGATGTTTTTGTTATATATAACATATGTATATATATAACATAACAGTTATGTTATAACTGTTCCTTAGAACTCTCCTTTAGTTATGAGGGAAGAGTCTCATCGTCCAATCAACAAAAGCAGTAGTAAAGCAACCTGCAGTAAATAACCAATCTCCAGTAGAGACGCTGATGATCTTTAGCATTATGGCTTTAATTTTAAGCCATTACAGGTAGACACTCTATTTGATTTTGTGGGATCTGTAGATAAAAGTCAGCTAGTTATTCTCGATATCTAATTTTCCTTACGGTAAATGATTAAGGAATAGTAGAGACTAGGTATATTAGTACATACTAGGTCACTTGCAACACTGGTAATGTGTCCTGTATAATAATAGTTTTAACACAGGAATTCCACGTACTGCTTACTAGGCCACAGACAGTCCAACCCCATTTAAGTCCCAGTACATTATATTCAGGTAAAACCTGGAAAATAGCAAACTGCTGCTATATTCTATTCTATTAAACAGGGAAAGTCTGTGCATTCGCTGTTTTTCCAGCTTTTCTGTGCTTTCTATACTAGAGCAGCTAATAGCTATGCTAATAAATTGCTGTGAACTTAGTTCCACATTGTTCTGTTTGTTTTTGAGGCTACAAAGCTAGTGGCCCTTTTACCAAAATCTTTGAAGTAAGGTCCTGAAGCATCAAACTGTTGTTGTTATTGCAGGATGTGCAACAAAACAAATGACATCCAGTCACCAAAACGGTGACTTGAAATAAAATAAGCAACTTGAGAAATACCCTCAAGCCTAAACATTTCCTCTTGTTTTAACTATCAATTGAAAATTGAAAACAAATAGGGAACAGCTCAGGACTGGAACCAGTTTTCCAGAACTGGAGAACAGAGGAATGTCCTGAGTTTTTTAGGGCATTCTTCATACACAGACATTACTGTTGTGATGATAGAATCTAATGTAGTTTCCCCAATAGACAGCACTACTTGGTTGCAGTTTCCACAGACAAAATACACCTAAAGATGCTGCGTAACTTTTTAACAGGCTCCACCAAAAAACTAATTGTAAAATGCTTCCCTTAACCAAGACAGAGGAAAGAGTGAACCAGGTGTGTTCTCTCTGCAATGGGATTCTCAGCTGGGGTAAAATATTCATTATCCAGCTCTTGCCCAGTGAGATTTGGAGAGCTGGGGAGCATTGTAACACAAGCTGCAGACTTCTTGGGTGGCCTTGGTTTTATAAAGTCACATTTGTTTTAAAAAAGAGCAGTTCTGAGAAATCAGTAATATGTCAACATTGAAAACCTGATGTAAAACATGATTGATTGTTGTAAACGCCTTTCAAATTAAAAATACTAATACTTATTTTACCTACTTAATGAAAAGATTTCAGGATTGTTTGCACTAAAGTCAACAGTAGACTGGGACACAAAACTCAGTTATAGTAAGTACATACTTCTGACGGGTTTGGGGTCTTTTTGCTTCAGAAAATGTAAGATAGTCACCAACGGGCCATGGCTGGAAGTGCCTCCTGTTACCCTGTGGGACATCTCCATAATTCCCAGTTCAGATGCAGATGATGAAGAAGCAGTAGCACTGTGGGCAATCAGTGACAAAGGAGACGTGCTCTGCAGGCTTGGAGTGACACAGCAAAATCCAGCTGTAAGGCTCCCCATTTATTTTTACAGCCTTATTGATGTGTTTAATGTAATGATGCAAGTACGTACACACAATCATGCAGTGCCTTCTCTTATAGCACCTTGTTATTTTTTTTCCCTTTTATGTCCCAGATTTGAAAGTTCTTGCCCGTCAACCATAACACAGTTTGCTGCCAGCATTCCTTACAATAGCGCTTCTCTTGCATAATCTGTCTTGGCTTGTGCCACGTCACCTGCAGGAGTCTCTTTCAGCCCCTATATAACTTCTCATGAAGCATTTTACTTCCACTTTCTGCACTGATAGCTTAGTTCCTCTTTTTTTTAAAATCGTTGACAATGTGCCTATCCCATTTAAATAAAGTGCCCAGGGATAGAGTTTCTCTCAAGTATGATCCCAGTTTAATGCCTGTTAACATCAGTAGGAGTTTGTCCATTGACTTTTCTGGCCTGGAAATGACTGTGCTAACTTAAAAGGCAGGTGGGCCTGGACGTACCTACAGATTTTTCTGTGAACTGGGACAGATTTATTGAGCCAACATCCACTAAAGTATGCAGAAAGGAACAAATAGTGCCAGTAACTTCAATAGGAATACTGCTTTCCTAATAAGAGACGTGCTGAAACACCAAATTAGGGTTGATATGCTAATTGTAAGCCATATTTATAACGGGGGGGAAAACCCACTAATGATATACTTTAATGGAATTTGGAGAAAACCTGCAAGAAGTTGAAAATTTGTAGGATTTTTTTTTCTTCCTGTTCAGTCAGCTACAGTAGCATGGATCTGTATGGCACTGCAACACCAAGAACTGGAATTCTGTGTCTGGAATCTGAAGCCCCATATCAGTCAATTTTTGTGAGACTGTTTTTCTGTGTAATAAAAAAAGGGGCTATTGAAAAAATCAAAACAAACCCGAAAGGGCTGTAGCTCAGAGACATGTAGGTGCCTACATTCCAGCAATTTCAACAGAAAAGGCCCAGTTACAGTTCAACACAGCTACTGATTTCAGAGAGTTAAATGTCCAAGTATCTTTGAGGATCAGAGAACCTGTTTTTGTTCAGTCACAAGGTACAGAAATTATTCTCCAGAGTACTTTTCACTATCTAGGGTTTTTCCCATTTGGCAATAATCAGTGATATTTTGTTGGGGAGTTTTTAACTGTTACTTCATAATTCATCTTCCATGATTTGCTAGGGAACATCCTGGCTTCATGTGGGAACAGATCAGCCCTTCATTTCCATCTCAATTGGAGCATTTTACCAAGTGTGGGCTATTGCCAGAGATGGTTCTGCCTTCTATCGGGGTTCAGTGTCTCCAAAGAAACCTGCAGGTGAGTGCTTGCACTTCTTCGGTACAGTCTTCATCTTGTACATTGTGTAAGCTCTACTACACTGCCATGTCTGAAAAAGACAAATCTGTTTAGCAGAGGCCTTTCCCATAGCTGTGCAAAACGGTGCATATGAACAATACTGATGATAATTATAGCAGTTAATTTGCTCTTCACTGTGTGATTTAAAGTGTTTGTTTCTAAAAACAAGCTAGTAAAAATATATTGTGTCAGTCACAGCTTTCTTGCACAGCTATGTATTGCAATGGCAGACATCTCCAAGATTTCTCATACAGAATTCTGTTTTCTCAATGTTTTACTCAAGTATTTCTGACCTTTAGGTGACTGTTGGTACCATATTCCTTCACCTCAAAAACAAAAGTTAAAACAAGTCTCAGTAGGACGAACGTCCGTGTTTGTGTTGGATAAAAATGGTAAGGAGTTTCAAATATCATTTTTCAGTGTTACCAAAAAAAAAATATCAATATACATCAGCTTGATTTAAAAAGGAGGGGCTAAGTTAGAGCTTCTGCTTGGACAGATGATTACTATTGCTCCAAGAGGTGTAATATTTCATATTGAAAGAGATGGAGTAGTTGAGGCAGCCCACATAATTACTGATTTTGAAGACTTGTTTTTTGTTATGTCTGATAGTGCCTTAGATAGCAACAATCCAGCATCTGTGCAATTCTTGGGGGGAGGAGATAGGTGAATCTCAGAGAATTGCTTGGCAAGATTTTGTCTGAAACCCCATAACGTACAAAACTGAAGAGGAATATCTTCCTGTTGAAAAACCTAGAAGTAGCACCATCATTGCAAGATAAATTATGAACCTTCCTTTTGTAAAAGAAACATTAACACCAGCCTCCTTTGCTTTACTTCTCTAGTGCATAGCTCCTTATATGAACATTTTTCTCTAAGAAATTTTACAAAACAGAGTATTTGCTGTTTTCTAGAAAAGTTATAAAGAATGACTATAGAAATACAAATTCCAAAGTAGGAACTTCTTTGTCTTTCACACAGTAGTCAAAACCATAACGCATTTCCACAGAACACAGAAAGTATTAACTGCTGATCTGTTTCGTTGTTTATTAGCACTTCATACAAAGCCGACATCCTGAGCTGTAACCAGGACTATTTACTTTACAGGCAATCTTTGGTACCGGCAAGGTATCACACCAAGCTACCCTCAAGGATCTACTTGGGATCCTGTTTCAAATAATATCCGTAAAATGTCTGTAGGGCCCCTGGACCAGGTGTGTATTAAGCTTCCTTGTATCTCATTAGTTTATTAAAAATTACACTTAACATACTTTTGTAATTAAATGACATGTTCTTCAGAATTGTTTTTGTTTAACTAACATTATTCTACAAGGTGATTTTCTAAATGCTGGAATCCTGATGGCAAGACAAAAATCATGCCAATGAAATCATGATACAGCTGGCCCTTTGCTGTAAAAAGCCTCATAAATTTATTTTTAAATTTTTTTAACGAGGTTATTTTATATATTTAATCTCTTTCCTGCCAAGTCTTACTATCTGGCAATGTTTTAATTATAACACTGGTATCTGGTTGGTTGGTTGGCTGTCTCTCTGGCTAAATTAGAGCAGTTTTGGTCTGTGCAATATCAAGACTAGTTTCTGAAAGTGGCCAGACCTACATTTTCATGTTAGGGGAAAAGCAGCACAAAGAGCACGTTTATCGCCTGTCTTTGCTTTCTTGAGGTCTGGGTGATAGCTGACAAGGTGCAAGGAAGTCACAGTTTGAGCTGTGGGACCGTCTGCCATCGGACTGGTGTTCAGCCAATGGAACCTAAAGGCCTCTCATGGGATTATGGTATTGGGGTAAGTGCTGGTGGCATCATACTGCCTAAAAGCTACGTATCCAAATACCCACAGGCCGGCTTAGAAAGGAAAGTGCCATCCTGCTCCAGCTGGCAAGCTTCCTAAAGCTTGCATATACCTGCAGGAAATTGACCTTTTGTTCTTCAGTTTTAGGTTTCTTTTTTAAGTAAATGTAATGGGTTATGCAATTAGAGCTGGGAAGTCATTTGTTTGCATTTGATAAGTATTCATTTTAAAGAGGTAATTTCAAAGTTATAACAGAAAAATTAGTAAAGTAAGTACTATTTTTAAAAAATTGTTTCCTCCCAAGTCTGCACATGATTGTTCCTCGTTGTTCCCTGCGTTACCAGCAATGTTTTGGGAAAGGCTGTTTCAAGGTTTTGACCCCTTTTAAGTTGATGGAAAACCTGCCGTAGCTCTGTTATGAACACCTGACCCTACTAACCTCAGTCCCCTGTAATAAAAATAATGCTCAAGCTTACTACCTCTATACCTCACTGTCAGGGCGGCGTGTTGTGTTGTGTATTGTTTTACAAGGAGCCTTTTTTCTGATTCAGCCCAGAGCAGGATTACTTTCCTCACGAAAAAATAGTATAAAACTGGTAGTGTATGAAAAGCATCACATCAGATAGTGTAATTGCAGGGTGGTGTTTCTCCTTTTATATTTCTTTATTGATACTTCACAGGGTGGATGGGAGCACATTACAGTCAGAGGAAATGCAACTGAAGCAGCCAGGGTCGCTGTACCTGACGCTTCTGAGGAAAACCCTGCAGTATCAAAGGATTTAGAAGATGAGGAGAGTAAAGGGAAAACAGAACATTCTAAAACCCCTCTGATGGTCAGTGAAAGTCAAGAACTGGACAGAAATGCTGTTACTTGTTAAGTTGTTGCCATCTACATGTTGCAAACAAACAGTAGTCAGTATAATTTCAAAAGTAACTAAATGTCTCTTGCCTGGAGAGAAAAACATGACCTTTTTGTGCTACTAATATATTTTACTGAACTGGAATTTACAATGGGGTATTTTAAATACTGATTTCTTCTACTACATCAGGTGTAAAATGTGACTTGATAGAGCTAATAGTTTTGTCGAAGCAGGCAAGCTTTTTAGCCACAACATATTTCTGACCCTTTACCATAGCTGCTACACAACCATAGAAATGTGAACATTTTTGCAGATGGTCACTGAATTTACTTTTTTTTTAATGAACATTACATTTCTTTCCTTCCCTACATTTCTCTCACAGTCACACCCCTTGCACACTATTCTTTAGATTCATATTTGAGCAGAGGTGAAGATGTCATATGAATTTAAATGAATTACAGGCAAACATAACTGGTCCTGGTTGTACAAGCATTTATACATGCACATAACTCTGCTTACAGGAGTCCCGCTTATATAAGCATATAGCGTGGCTCATGCTGTTCTTGCTTCCATCAGTAAAATTAAATGCTGTGTTTGCTCACAATGAGCAATATCTTAATCAAGAAGCAGAACCACTGGTTTCAGCGAGGCTATGTAGAGAGCATGCTCCTACTCAGTCTAAGTGACAAAGTCTCATTCCAAATTGCTAGTCCAAACGGTGGTAAATGATGTTTTGTCTCCATCTTAACCAGAACCATAAGTGAGGTATACAGATGCCTACCTGATGAGGTTGGAAGGCACCAGACACTTGAGGAGTTAGGCTGTGTGCCAGATCACTGCAAATAAGGCTTTCATAGTGTAAAAGACAAGAGGAGGTCTTAAATAAGAGTCTGACTTTACAGTGGTAGGAATGCAAACCAACTTTACTGATATCAGCGGAGGTTGCCAACGCATACTAATACAGGTTCAGAATGAAGCTCTGCGCTTTGTTTTCAGTAAGTGATTAATTCATCCTGTCTTTTAAAAGAAACTACTTCTTATTCTCAAAATAAGCTTTTTTCCCCTGTCTTACTGTAATTTGGCTGTGATGTGAAATTGTTGTTTGAAATTCTGTCCTTGAGAAGTGCTGAAAAAGCCTCTCCTGATAGCTTCAGGAAGGTACCACGTTTTTCCCCTTGCAGCAGTTTACAATCATTTTTCCTCTCTGTGTGTGACTGTGTATGGAATTATTTTTATATGATGAGCAGTGTGGTGTGGTCTCAGTACTGTGTTTGTAGAAGTAAAGATTATGTTTGCACGTATTTAAAGAATATATTTGGTATTTTAATGCCAAGGAAAGCACTGTTTCCAAGTCCAAATGTGAACGAAGATTTAAGATGCTTTACTGTTTAAAAAAAAGTTGGTCTTTCCAGTATGTGATTAGAGATTTCTGGTTTCTACATACATTGTGGGAGTACCATAAATAACATGTTTGCATTAATTACTGTAATAGGTTTTGCATAACTTGCACAGTATCTTGTCCAAATAAAATAACTTTATTACATATATTTTTAGAGAACTATTAGGATTGTATTTTCTGTGCTTCATCTCAAAAGATGTTTTGTTTTAATAGTCAGTGTTTACATATCCAACAATCAAACTGATTTCATACAATAAGCTTTATAATGTACCTTTGCATTTTCCCCTGCATTGCCAAGCTTCACTTACTTTACTGTAAAAAGCTGGATTTAAGTAAACAGAAAACTTATAATTTATCTTTTGTTCGAGTACTAAATATTTGCCTTCTGAAACTATTATTTAGAAAATTATTTAATTTTAAAAAATGTCACTGTTATGACTAGTTAAAATAAGGAAAAGTTACTTTTATTTTTTCAAAATCGTTTCAATTTAAAGTAATTTATCCCTTTTGACATGTCCAATAAAGCAGCACTTTGTAGCAAAGAACCATTTTGGAACTAGAAGTTGTCATTCCATTAAAATGTGTATGTCCTGTGCCTGACCATTCATCGGGGATGGCTGTGTTCGGAGAAGGGGTAACTTTCACCGCTGCTACTGTATTTATAGATATTACATGCCATTTGGGGCTTAATATTTGAAATAACGCGCTTTGTTTGCAGGAAGTCCTGTCAGAAATACACTGCCAGAAGCATTTAAACTCTGTATTTGTAACATTAGTATCAGTAATTGGGTCTTAAAGCAATGTACAGTTCTTCAGCAATGGCAATGTTAAAATACTGTTTTTCCAACTCTCTGGTTTCCTTCCTCTGCCAAAGTAACGAAATAGCAATTCAGATAGAGCTATCCCACAGAAACATTTCAGGGACAAGATTTAATGTATGGAAGCTCTCAGGTTTCCTTTATAATGCACTAGTCTAGCAGACTAACGACCTTTAAACAATCCTGCAAAAAACAAGACACACTACAAGTGCTTAGTCGTCAGTCACTGTGAATGATGAACCGCAGGATTTAGGCTGCAAGGGCCCGCAGGAAGTCATCCCGTCCAACCCCCCGCGGGGCTGGTGCAGTCAGGTTGCTCCCAGCCACGTCCAGTCTCTGAACACCTCCAAGGACGAAGTTCCATAACCAGCTGCCACTAGAAGCCACCACTGCTGGGCCCAAGCCCTCCCTGCAGCCTACACCCGGACAGCAGCGTCCTCCCCCCGGGGCAGCGGGCCCTGCCGCGACACCGTGCCAGGTCTCCCGCCCCGCAGCCCTTCACGGGGCCTCCGAGCGCTCCTCGGCAGCGCTGCCGCGCCCTGCGGCCCCGGGAGTCTGTGTCTGACCCGCCCTCCTCAGGCACCGCCTCTCGCAGCAGCCCCGCCCGCGCGAGGAGGAGCGCGCCAAAACGCCTCACGGCACTGGCCCGCAGCGCTGCTCCCGCAGCCGAGCAGCGCCCACCGCTCCGGGCCAGGCTGTCGCCCCCCCCCGCCGCGCCCCTTCCCGGCTACCGCCTCGCTAACGGGGACTCCCGACGGCTTGCTGGTAGGCCCCGCCACAGGAGCTGCCCGCAGCCCCTCGCCGGGGGCTCGGAGGGACCCCTGGGTGCTGCGCCGGGCTCCGGGGCGCCTCGGCAACCTCCGGCGGCTCCCAACAGGGCGGGGGGGGTCATTTGTAAAACTGCACGTATCCGATTGATGCCTTTTGACACCCACCTCCATTTACCTGACACAGCCTGCAACCAGCCCCAGCGCTCAGCTCCGCGCACCGACGGCACGGGTGCTGTGGGCGGCTGTGCACACCAGCGTCCCCCCCCCCGCCCCGCGGCTGGCAGGGGCTTACGGCCAGACACCGTCACGGGCACAGGCGGACGAGCCTGTTGTGCTGCGCTACGCCTCTCCCGCATACAGGTCTGGCTGGTGCTACCAACACCCACCAGGTCGTGTTGGCACTGACCTATACGGCGAGAAATAACCAAATACCATCCAACATGCTCTCTTACCAGAAGAGATTCTAAGTAGAACAACTGAAAGACAAGGCCTTGGTGGCACTGATTTCCCCCATTATAATCAGACAACATATAAATAGATACATCGGGGCTTTACCAATAAGGACCAGCTGTTGAAGTCAATAAGATACAACACTGTTACAGCAAGTCAAATCTATAAGAGACTAAGTAATACTTTAATTAACACTTGAGTACTAGAAGGGCTAATCACAACTATTTCAGTGGGAAAACAGTTTGGAAACTAAGAATATCCCAAGCTGAGTCAGGCTCCAAATAATTTCTCTCTCAGTAAGGCACCCACACGTATAAAACATTACGTTGTTCTACATCATATATGTAGATCACTATGGTGGAGAGAAATAATTCACATCCCATACCAGTCCATCTGGGAAACCTTACCTTTTAGCCCAAATGAAATCATTACACACTCAGCCCTGCTGAAGCAAAATCAATAGCACATTACAAACCATGCAGTGCAGCATAACCCTTCTGTGATGGATCCGATAAATCCTTCCTCAGCCACTGCTCCTCCTTGGATAACCCTACTTTGCAGGGAGAAGGACCACGCCACATCCTGTTATCGATCCCACTGGTGCATGAGGTGCCAGCTTCTACCTTTGCTGTCCATGCCGCAGAGCAACAGCCATCCTGCTAGCACAGGGCCTCGGGGATGCGCAGAGCAGAGCTGTAACAAGGGGGCTCCACATGCAACACAGACGCAGCTGAGGGCACCTCAGCTTGTTCTTCAGGTATGAGAATACAAGAGGAGATGAGTTTGCTCAGATGACATAAAACTTTTTGCAATAACATAGAGGGTGAGAAAAGAGAGTCCCATTTTTCCATTTTTTTTAAAGAGCTCCTGCTTCATTTATTATGCTTTATAATACCAGAATCTAGCACTAACGCAGAAAGAATCCTGATCACATTACAGGCTTCATTAGCAAATAATTTCTAATTCTAATTTATGACAATATTAAAGCGTTTTTATAATAGTTTTGGCAAAAGTAAGTAATTTGTCCCTTATTTAACATTGGTATCACAATGGCACAGAGACCCACTAAAGAAAAAGTCCATGAGGCTGGATGCTCTGGAAATAGAGCAAAAAATACCCTTACTCTAGAGAGCTTACAATCTGAGAAAGCTGTGTAGATGTTTATGTTAACAAGTACTTGGAAAGTTTTTATGCTTTGTAATGTTTAAAATTATCAGAGCAGATCCAAAACACTCGAGAGAAATGGGAGAAGTGGTGGCAAATTTTCCATAAGTGCCACTTCACTCAAATTAGTCAAATGTTGTCATCAATCTGAAGTTTCTCCACAGCAGCATAGATAAGAAAAGTCACCAAAAGGTTGGTGAACACCGCTACAGCCAAGCTTCTCCACAAGCTCTAGTGAAATCAGCTGACGTGGGCTCAACTCAACCCTTCTAGAGAGGGTAATTTTCAGAAGTTACTAAATCTTCACTTTGAAGTCAACCACAGTGTTGCATGATAAGGTTTCCAGACCCTGATGCACCACACAAATATAACCATTAAGCTCAAAGATTCTTATAATTTCAGGTAATTTTTTATGTGCCGTATAAGCTATAGCCATGAGTGTTACCTGTTTGTCTTTTTATGAAAAGGTAGGGGATAGCTGGAGGTGCAAACAATTTCTTAAAACCTCTATGTACTGACATGTATTATGCAAGAACGAAAAACATTATGGCAGTAGCTAACTGTAGGTGTGTTGGGTGAAGCTGTGAATCTATGTGGAATATTTCTGTAGATGTTCCTCATGATCATCATCCCCATGTTGTTGTTGGTAATGCTGGTAAAATTTGGACACCCAGGCTCCCCCCATCCCTTCTGCTGCTGGAAAGTGTCCATTGGACATATTGAGTATAATGGAGGTCAAGGATTTAATGTAATTTTTGGCCAGTGTAAGAGTCTCTATTTTGGAAAGTTTATTCTCAGCTCTCACATGAGGGATCACCTCCCGCAAAGCTTGGAATGCATTGTTGAGCTTATGCATTCTCTGCCTCTCCCGCTCGTTGCTTTCCAGTCTCCTCAAATGCTTGTCTTTATTGCTCCAAGGATGCTTGGCTCTGGCTGTAGTGATCTTGCTGCTCTCCTTGTCTCCCCCCTTCCTCCTTCCTTTGTGTTGCAAACATTTCACCTGTTCTGTTTTTCTTATTGCTGACTCCTCAGAAAATGCTTCTTTGTCAACAGCATGCCTTTGCTTCTTTCCTTTGGTTTTAGTCTTCATGTTTTGGTAGATGTACTGGTATTAAGCTTCAATGTGCTGTAAAAATACGACAGCAATATCTTTAATTGTTGCACAGTTCCATGCTGAACAAATGATCTGATGCAGGTTGGTTTGATGTTTGTTTACTTGTTCACTGCCGGAAAACCATCATTGGATCTCTTTAGTGATGGTCAGTTTAGAAGTTGCGAATGCCATTAGTCAGGATGACAGAGAACAACAAACAGATCCCCCTTCAGCTAGAAGGAAGAGGTTACAGAGGGAGCAGAGGCCAAGTGAACAGAACCATGGAAACAAGGAGGTAGTGAATCACCTAATGGTGTCCTCACCTATGGGAAGCCAAGTGAAAAAATAGATACCTCTCTACTTTCTTATAAGTAAGCCTCAAACTGGAGAGATTTCTCTTCTCTCACTGCACGTAAGAACATCGTCTCCAAGCTGATCCAGTCTTCCGCTGGAAAGAGTGAACAGCTACTCAAAAAATATCAGGAGTACAATGGTCAATTACATTTGATAACACATTGCCTCTGGTTTTTGATCTCACATACTTCTGTTTTCTCCCAGCTCTCCTTACCACAAGTTACAATGAAACTAGACACTGCCTCATGGTATGTATGCAGGCTTATGTGTGGGCTATTAGACAGAACCCTCAGGCTCTTACTCAGACAGTAACTTCTCCTTGAACTCCTGGTAATTGCTTTTTGGAGGAATAGGTTTTCACTGTATTTATGAGCAGTCCACTAGAGGGAAACATGACACACTAATTCATAGAGGGGCTCAGAAACTCTTAGCCAGCAACCCGTTCTCACCCTCAGCATCTCTGCATTCGGGGCTAGTCCCCACCACACACACAAAAGCACAATCAAATAATGGTGGGCCTTAATTGCCATTTCTGCCCCAGTCCAACAGCAGCAGAGCAGCATTTATTCTCCAGGTTATCAAAAAAGACACAGCAATGTTCCTTCCTCACAAGTTAGCAAGGCAGATGACAGCATTGAAGTTTTACCCTCCCTCAGCCCAGATTCTGTGCCAACACTACATCTGAAGACAGCAGCCTCACAGCAACCCTTACTCTAACACCAATGATCAATGTTACTGAGACACTATTTCCAAAATGCTTCCTTCCACTTTCTTCCAGTTCATGTAGTGATAGAACAGTTCAGTCTTAAAAAAAAACAAACAAAACATTTTTATACTGATGCTATTACATAGGAGCAGTTAGAGAGTTGGTAAGCCAATTTAAAAAAAAACAACCCAAACCAAAAACCCACCACCAGCCACAGGTGCTTGACTGTCCCAGTATAAGATATCAGCCTTTGCTGGAGCAGGTGGTGAGCAATTCCCAGGTGTGCTGCAGTAAATATCACTTCCTCTCTCATTTCTTTAGAGACACCTTCAGCTGCTTGGCATTCACAGTGACTCAGTCTCTGCCTGTGGGGCCATCCTGGCCATCCCCAGGTTCCTTCCTACCAGGGAGGCAACTTTGCCAGAAAGGACAGGAATTCACAAAGCAGCCAGTCTGGTTAGGGTAGCACTCAGGCAACAAATGCTGAGAGAACAACAGCACCAAATAGCTTGTGTTGTGGGAGCCTAGAAGAAGTGCTAGAGACACACATGTATCTTAAGCAAGAAAAATAGGACAAAAGGCAAGTACTGGGTTTGTTCTGGACTCTTAGGCTAACTCACATAGCAGAAAAGACATAACTGCAGGACAGACAAGTAAAGGCAGGCACAAAAATGACCAGTCAACTTCCCCTTGCCAGCACAAAAAGCACTGTTGGGGAGAGCAGAGAAAGGAGCAGCTGTCATTTGAAAGGCAAACAGCCTGCAGGACCTGGTGAGGAGGAGGCTCATGGAGGCAGCCAGAAGAGAAAGCTGGAAGAAAATCCAAGAGAAAGTAAGCTTCAACAGACTGTGGGAGCAAAGTAGTCTTCAAAATTGCACACTGGGGGAAAGCAAATGGAATGACTTGGGATAAGAGGGTGCTTAGCTGGCCAAGTTTTGCTTTCAGACTGCTGCACACTGCTGTTACCCTGAGAAACTACCTCACAGAGCCACAGCCAAGCTGCTGGGACCCCCAAAGAGAGCCTGAGTGTGCAAGGAGGAAGTGGAGATGGAGAGGGGATCAGGAGCAACAGACTGAGGTGGTCAAGAGAATCGAAAGAGAGCGAGCAGCCAAATGCCAACAAATTGTCCACCCTCTGCACCCATTCTCAGGGCTGGTGTCCCTCCTCTGTGACTTACCACTGCCACCAGTTGTGGAGGAGGTGCCTAGGGCCTGAGAGGTGACATAGCAGAGACCTGTGGGAAGCCAGGAGCAGCAGGAGGGTCTGGGGGGCAGCAGGGACACTGCCGTTCCTCTGGGCTGGGCCAGGGTCCCTCTGCAGGAGCCTGTGGGTGAACCAGGGCCTGCCTCGGGCTGAGGCGAGCCCCAGGGACAAGGTGGGGAAGCGCTGACAGGAGGGAGGGTGGACGCTGCTGCAGCTGCCGCCAGGGCTCGGAGCTCTGCGTGGAGCAGCAGCCGGGCCCCGAGCCCCGTCAGGCAGAGGCGGCCCCGCCGCCCGGGCAGGTGGCTGCGCTGCCGCCCGGCCGCCCATCGCGACACGTCGCTTTAGCGGCGGGGGCGGGCCGGGCCCGGCGGACGGGAGGGCGGGCCGGGGCTCCCGCCTCAGCCGCCGGCCTGCAAATAACGGTCCTCACGGTAAAGGAGCGCCCCCGTACCGCGGGACGGGCGTGCAGAGGCGAAGCACCAGGCCCAGGCAGAGCCGCCACGGCGGGGCGCGTCCCCCCAGCCGTCGCCGATACCCGTCCCGCTCCCAGCACAAGGCTGCTGGCGTTCGGATGGAGACGGCGCTCTGAGTGACAGCGAAATGGCGGGGGGGGCGGTGGCGCGCTCAGCCGGCACTGCAGCAGCGTGTGTATCGAGTAAGCTACACCAGGCAGGTCAGCGTCACCACGGGAGGGGGCACAGCCTAGTACTTACTTCAGCAGATGGAGTGTCCTCGGGTGGAGGAGGAAGCCACCTGTTTTTATTCTGCCAAGAGCTGTGCAAGTTATTATACCACCTATGTGGAAAAGGCCCACAGACAAAACCCTTCCAATCCTTGCAAGAAGGCTGATGATGATAAAGACTGCAAGTGCTCGAATTCTTCGATAATAGGTTTTATATAAGATGACCAGTGTAGTGCCATGGGATCTTTTACATCTGTTCTCGGTTATGACCACTGTCTTGGTCAGATTTCAGCCCAGTAGTTACATTTTACCTAATGAAGTTAAGTCACCTTGATACCAGTTTCTCATTCCCAGGTCTCAACAGCTGCGATACCACTCAGGGGCTGCCACAACAGCCTCCATTAGCTACTGACATTGCTGCCATGTGTCATCACAACCTTAATGGTTAACAGGTTAAGAAGGAAAACAAGAACTCTCCTCCTGCCTCACAGAGTGCCCAGGCTGAAACAGTCTCAATTTCATGTGAAAGAAGATACCAATACACAGAAATATTACACTCACCTGGCAATCTTAGGTCCATTCAGCACATGTGCTTAGAATAAAAAAACCAAAACACACAACGAAACAGTAAAATCTTCTAGAAATAAATGCAATTAATACTGAGAAAACACTAACTTGTTTTCTGAAGGGTAGTTAAAAATTCTGAAATTTTCATTCTTCCTACAGATGCTTAATTCTACGATTAAAAGCAATATTCAGTTTTCAGAATTACACTGTATTTTGCTTCTCTACTGACTGCATATACACATTACCTGCAGTTCACACAGGGTGACATTAGAAGAAATTAAAAGGCAGCTACACTATTTAGTGTAGACTCATCTGCCAGGACTGTAGCTTTGAGCTTTTGGTACTTTCTCAACCTCTGGACCCTAACAAACGTATCTTACAGCAGAACTATACTGTGGACCTGATCCATTGCTGGCATCTGTTTAAGAATGAACAAACATAGACAAAGAGATTATAAATATATAACTGTATTTTATTTTTAATATTAAATATTTTTAAATTACAAGCAGTTTCTTGAATCACACTATGCATGATAATCAATATACAGTAGAAATTACAATTTAAAAATGTACACAATTTAAAGACATTGTGACCTGAAATTTCATTAACTATGATATATTGCCATAAACCTCATACCTGTATTAAATTACAATAGGAAAACCTCATACCTATGATTTTGTTACATAGTTTCTCATTTACAAATAGAATTAAACATTATATATACACACACATCAGTACCATTTATCATTTAAGTTACACCTACATCTGTGCAAGTTCAAACAATTTCATAAACAAAACTAACTGTAAGTCATATTCAAGTTTCTGAAAAACAGGCTGCTGGTATTACAAATACTTATTTTCAATAAGTTTATATGATGTTTGACTCTCCTCTAGATTTTTTTCCAGTCTTGTACCAAAACCATTAACATACAAGGATATTTCTCTATGACTTAAAGCTGAAGTGATTTCGTACACTCTTATTTAAGGCTATTTCTTATAAGGCTAATATACTTGGATTCCACCTTTCACCAACTCCAACAAAAATAGCCATGTCACTAACACCTGACAATGCTGACATTTTAGCATAGTACTTAATCATAAAAAAAGTCTTTCTACCAACCAGCCTCCTCATGAATAAGATTGAGTACTACATAAAAATCTGCTAAAAATACTGATAAAAAGAATGAGGCTTAAATGGCTTTCATTAGTGCATCAATTGGGATATGAAAAAAATGTTTAATCCACTCATTTCCATGAAAATGGCAGTTTCCACAAATGCAGTTATACATGCAACATACCTGCAGCTTGGGGATTTGGGAGAGTACAGGTGTTCCCATTAAAACTGGACACTTCTTGCTCTGTTGGCTTCTCACTACAGACCCTCATTGTTAAATAACTTCCATAGGTGGGGAAAACCAGATCTTTTAAATAACTTTACTAGCCAAATTGAGACAATGCCTTCAGATTTGGACAATCAAGGTATTCTACTAGAGAAGGAATTAAAATGTAACCAGTCCTCATAATAAACCATTGAAAATAGATACATGTACTTCTAAAACGGAAACCATGCTTAAGTAGCTAGTGCAAGAAATTACATATATTTTAATGAATGATTTGTAACAAATCCCCTTATTATAGTGTAACATGTTGGAATTACTGATTCCTCTTCATTGTGCCACTGACTGCTAGGCAGATATTTAAATATTGCTAGTAGTTGATCAGATTTTTAACTAGAAATTTTTCCAAAAAGAACCTTTTATATTATTGCAATCCAGCCTACTGGATTACTGAAATTAAAATTCATCTCATTTAAGTAATGTGAGTTAACTTTAAATATTTCTTTCTCTTCATGCTACAGCTAAAAGAGACATTACCTTGCTTTAGTACCATACACATCCCAGCTCATTTTGGAAAAGATGCTCCTTTGGCAATTCATTAGCGATTAGTCCATTTGGACAAAGGAGTAAACTTTCACTTCCTACGTAAGATTTTCTTTAAACCCAGGTAAAGAATAAAAATCTTAGATTTCTGTCAAGCAAAGGAAATTCCTGATGCGCAAGATAAACACCTGATTTTCCAGAATGATAAGAAAGAAAATGAAAAACCAAATTGTAACATTCTGCAGCATAAGCTTTTATTTAACCTTGGACTATATTTTAAAATCAAATGATTCAAAATTAAGGCTGAACTCCAGGTCTGATATAGTAGATTTTTCACCATGCAAGGCGAATAAGCCCACACGTTCTTTACAGACCATTTATGGAGTTTCATTCTTAGTTTTCATTTTCCATACTTAAAGTATGGTGAGAATTACGGAAGACAGATGAGATACCTTAATCTAGCTGTATCAGAGAGTTTAATGTTGGAATTATGGAATTTCTAAGCAATAATTTGTGCACCAAGTCTATTACCTATATTTTAAAAGACTGAGTAGCGCACAGCTTCCTTAAGCCCTCTACAGTATATACTATAAGCCTGTATTAAGAACTACTTGGCTTTGCCTCTTAAATAATGTTCTGGGAAAAGTCCATGAAAAATTCAGTTCCTTACTTCGTACTGAAGAACAGTTCTGACTAATTCTGAACCTGAGTGCCTCATCAGAAAAAAATATGTCAACAATACATTGGCAATAAACAGCATTATAACTAAATAATTCCCTTTTGATCAGTATAGAAACCATTCTGGTTAAGGGCTAAATAATGCTGGGGAAAAAAGCAACTAACATATTTCTGTAATTTTAAAATATACTTTAAAAAATCAAAATGCAACAGAGGTATACAAAAACAAATTTTACACATCTGAAAATATCTAGTCCTCCCATATTTCACATGATGAAAATTCTCTGGTGACTGGATCTGAACAAAGAGCACTTGGACCACCATTATGCTGAAGCCCTGCCAAAATAGCCACTAAAATACAAAGTACTTCATAATTTAGTACATTTATATTTTAGTACACTAAAATGCAAAACAGAAAGCCAGGTAACCTACAGATCTGCAGCTGCAATAAGGCATTCCAAGACATCAGGGATTTGTTTCTCAACTGAAATCACTTCGGAGTAATAATTAAGGATTCCACCCCCCCAAGCAGTTTAAGAGATTAAACTGGCTAAATGCATAGTAGAGTGTGAAGGTTAAAAAACCCCATGTTGTATTCCCTTCCCTACAAACAGCTTCAGAGCAAACTTTACTATACTGCATCTTCGGGTCAGTATGCATTTCAAGATGTACCATGGAGCCTCGCAGACATCTTAAAATAGGTCTGGCCTTATGAAGGGTGCAAAATTGGACGTGAACCATTAATCTAATTCTTAATTGTCAAAACATCACCAAGAGGTAGATTTACCACAGGCCTCTGAATGGCAGCCCCAATGTGCAGTCAGCAGAAGAGCGAGCTTCAAAACTCAGAGTGTACAACTGACAGGCCAAGCATGCCCAAATCCAGTCTATTGAAATTAATCTTTTTATAAGATTCATAAATTCCATAGTTTTGTACAACCGATTTTTCCTCTTCTCTCTCCAAGGCAGAAATTGTAGTAAAAACTGGAAGGCCCTTAATTCTGATATAGTCAGATGTTATTACAGTTAAAGCAGTCAGTAGGATCATATTCAGGAATTAAGAGACATTATCTCTTTCATCTAAAAATTCCAGAGTATATCATATATTCTTTTCCAGTTTCCTATAAAACATGAACACTAACAATCAATCTATAATCATTATCATTTAGAAATGGTACTGAATATAAGATTTCAGCAAGTCTAACATAACACTCAGAAGTTATGTACATTTTACAAGTACCGTGCATAGCAAAGGCTACAAAAAGGACAAATTAAACTGGGTAACTGGGCCAATTCAACTTGTCTTATTTTCCTTGAAAGATTTAAGATTTTGATTCTGTACACCATCAGGAAATAAAGGAAGAATAATCCATAGTGCAATTGTAATAAGCAAAGTAATATGTAGTGATATCTTTTTGAATAAATATGGCTCACTACTGATCAACTATCATTCATACAGTTTCAGCAACACAACCACCTGTTGCACAGGACAGTTATACACAATTCTACAACAGGTGTATGTTCAAATAGATAATGAACTACATGGAAAAATATAAAAAGAATATGATACAATCTCATACATAAACCAGACTGTAGTGTAATTGCTTTACTTGTTTCTTAAGTTATCTGAAAAATACTTCAAGTACTTGAAAACAGCGGCAGAATCATCTTTCAATGAAAAGCAAAATTGCACTGATTTAAAAATACATTACAAAGTTAAATACACATTCAAATTAATGTCCTGATTTAACATTGCTTTCAGTGTTTACTTTCATTCTTCAGTACTTCTTGATTACCTGCGTCACTCCAGGAGGATCCAGAGCTCAGATAAAGAAGTTTCAGACAAAATCTGTGTGTTTTATATATGTAGTCTGAGGAAGTTTTAGTTCTTTTAATCTTTTTCTCCATCTTCACTGCTTCCTATTAGTAGAAGAAAAGTCATAAAGTACAGTGAGATTCTTCTGCACAACCTTCACTTCTTTATGATTCTTCCTAGAACTTGGCATTCTGCTGTTTCGCACTTCCAAGTTCTGGTTAATCTTTCCCTAGAGCTTTCAACTACTGTAAACATTCGGTACATTTATACACAGACATCTGCTTAAATCACACAGTTCAATGTCACTTTTTAGGACACGCAAGGCAATGTAGGATCTCCAAAATAATATCTCTTATCTGTAAGTTACTAAGCAGCAAACATTATCTAATCAATAAGCACAATACAAGAATAATACAACTCTATATAAACACCGATTACATTTTTACAGACATTATCCATTAGCAAGGCTCAGCAATAATATTTTTAATAATTCAACATTTTATCAAGATAATACGATGAACTGATTCAAGTCTGCTTACTTTTGATTCTCTTAACCCTCAAAAATGTATCAAAGCTTAAAGCTTTTTGTTACAGACAAGAAAGCTGCTGTTAATAAATACTGCCAGCACTCAATATTACTATGAACAGATTGTTTGGCTCTTCTAAAAGAGATTATCCTCATCACAGCTCTAGAAAACATGCTGCAATTCTTGAGGGAATGTCAAGAATGCACTTTCTAAAAAGCAATATGGAAAGGAACTGTAAAATAAGCTTAGACAACAATGGCAGAAACACATTCCTAGCATACTCACCCCATGCAATGACAATAAAATTGTGACTTTGACAGTGCAGTAATGAGAATTATTCAACTGCCATAGTGTGGCAGCTATACAGAAGTGCTTAAGAACCACACAGATTTCATTTATATAAATATAGCACTAGGGTTTTTTGAACTCAAAACCAGTGAGCTTGTTTTGTAAGTGTTCCTTAGAATATCAAACTGCAAGTTTGTAGCAGCTTGGATGCAAATATTCTCAATCTAAATGGAAAGCTATGTCTGAACTGAACTACAAGACCAGATATAACTTCTATAGTGTTAAAAATGCATTTCTAAATTACATATTTAAAATAGAACAAGGTTTGTCATATCTATTATTTATCTCTTGGCATAAAGTTTTTTGGTTTTAGTTTTAAAATCATTATTGTAGCTAAATCACTTACCTCCTTGCTCTATATCTGAATCTGTAAGATGTGTAAGAGAAAAGCTTGCCATGTTTGCAGGAGAGATAGAGAATCTGGAATAAGGGGATGAATGGGACCAGTTCTGATCAAGAGTGCGGGAAGGTGGCGGCGGAGAGAAGTACTTTGATGACTGAAGAGGTGGTTTGGAACTAAAAAGACTATTAGCTGCCTTTGATATAAAGGATGGCTCTGGAGAAGAGAAGTCATCATCCCATTCAAAACCCCCACCTTGCAGAAGAAAAACCCAGAAAAAAGAAAAGAGACAATTTACAATAATGTAAAGTCATATACAGTTTTAAACTCAAGCCCCTGGAAGACTGCATTAACCCAAAACAAAACCTGTAGGTTTTCTATTCTAGCCCTGGGGTGTCACAAGGATTTGTCATCCATAGTTTGGTTGCCTCTCAAAATACCCTAGCCACAGCAATATATGAACAACCAGTATTACACCACAAGCTTTGATAATCAGTAACACCATTGTCTAAGCCTAGCTGAAGTGTATGCTTAGGATGCAAAACTGAAGCCAGTATGGTATGGTAAATTTACAAATCACAATTTAAATTACATTTCATTAAAAAACTATGCATAAAACAGTGTCAGCCCCTGCTGCATATAAATATATTCAAGTACCTTCTTCATCTGTTGAGCTTTCTGAATTTGCAAATCTGTTTAAATAACTAAAACTCGAAGATGGAACAGGAGTGCTGCGAGAGCCTTCGCCATTCAAGTCTGCTGCACGGTTTCCCAGCTCCTTAGTTGGCATTTCCTAAGGCAAATAAAATAACTTAACTCTCTTGTACACACAACGTACCCATGCCTACAGATACAAGCATTCAAAAAAATACACTTCCCCACCCCCCATATGAAATCTACTATGGAATTAAATGGTCTGTAAACTTTAAGTTATTACCACACAACAAAACTTTGGGTTATAGATTAAGCATATGCACTAACTTCTATTTCTGAAGGAAGTTGTATCAAGTCTACACTAAGACGCATGCAGGAAATGACTATTTGAATATTATTTATGATATAAAAAGGTTTCATGTGTCTAGGAACAATTAAAAACAGTTCCCTTATCAGCATGACACAGGTAGGTTTTTCTTCTATTTAATAAAGCCTTATCCCATCCCCCAACATTTTTTTTTTTAACCTTTAATTATGCTTCAGGATAAAAAGACAGACTTTGTATGACCGGTATTTGAAGTAGCCAACACTATCAGTTACTGTAATAATAAGTAAAGAGTTCAACAACTAAGAGCAGTTTAAACACAGCTAATTTTTTCCTTCCCCTCTGACAAAAGGATTACTATTCTACAGACTGCCTGAACACAAATATATCACCTATGTTTTCTATTCCAAAACACAATTATCTCTAATATTAATGTGCGTCATCATAACGTTTCCAAAGCTTGACAATGTGACTGTTCTTTTAAACTCACTGTACTAGTTTAGTTGCCATAATGTTAAAATATAATCCCCTCTGTATCAAGTTACAGAAGTTAAAAATTGATAAAGCAGGTCGGGAAGCAAAGGTAACCTTGAATTTTATAAGCAGATCAGTATTTTACTGAACTTGAATCACACTGGATTAATAAAAAGTAGCATTACCATCTAAATACTGTTCTCATCTCTCATTATGGTTTACGGTAAATTTACCTTAATGCTAACTAACACAAGTTTCAGAGTTTGGCTCTGGTTTGGTTTTTCAGATTTTTCCCCTTTTTTTTTTATAAAGGCATTTGAACTTAAACTCGAAGTATTCAAACTCATTAAACAGATAAACTGCTTCTATAAAGTTATAACAACATTCTGGTAAAATAAATTGATCTGGCCCATAATGATGCTGTCTCACATATTCAAATTAAATACAGCTTGTAAACATCATAGAGGCATCATTAAAAATGGTATTTCATTCAGCACATGCAGTCAAGGGTCCAAAAGAAATGGAGATTCAGAATGTGGCAACCAGTCCTGCCCAAAGCAAAACTCTCCTTCACTTCAAATTAGGGCTGCTATTCTACCAGCAGCACACAACTGTATCTAGCCAAGAAAAGTTTTTTTTCCCTTGTATATAAAGAAAAAAAAATTACCCACATCACAAACAAGATCTAACCCTGCCAAGACAAGTGATCTTTTAACAATGTGTCCACAAATATTAAGCTATACTACATCTTGTTTTAAAAAACCCAAACCAACAAAAGCTTTACTTAGTAATTGGGGGAAAAAAGCAATACCTGATCAAACAAATAGACTGTCACATCATCAAAGAATGTTACAGCCTTTTTCTCATTTTTCCAATGCTCATGTTGGCTCTCATTAAGAGGTTTTGGAAGTTTCAACAAGCTTCTCAGATGTTTTCCATCATCCTTGTCAGTAAGTATCTCAGGTACTTGATGAACAGTTTCATCTTCACTGTCAGAACTCAGACTATGCATATGAAAAGTCCTCATGTCATCCTCAGAATCACTGTTTTCATCTTCCTCATCTGCATCATCACCATCTTCTAAATCAAGCATTCCAGAAACATCGAGTTTGCCGAGGTATTTTCCTTCAATATCTGGCTCTTTCAGTTTTTGTCCTTCAATGTGATAGAAGGACTTCTCACTGTTACTCAAATCTAAAGGACTGTGTATGTTATGCACAGACTTTAAGTCTCTGTGTGAAAGAAGTTCTGAAGTATTAGTGCCAACACAAGAGACTGTCTTACGGGAAGTCTCAGACAGTTTTATTTCATCCCGGAGGTTACTTCCTATTGATATTTCCAGGGAATTCAGAGTTGCGTCAGCCCACTCATCAGAACACCCCTGCATTCTTACATCCATCTCTTGCATCTCTAAGTTGTGATTTAGTTCTAGTTTTGCATTTTGATTATTGGCATCCTGGTAATTCCTTACATCACGCTTCTGCTGTCTCTCTTCAAAGTTGTAATCCTCTTCGGTATTGTTCTCTCCTCTGTTTGAGGAAACAGCACACGTAGTCTCTCTTGACAGATTTACAGTCTCTTCTGTCTTTTTATCTGGCTCAGAATCATTATCAGAGAAATAGGCAGAGTCTCTATACGAGTTTTGATTTCCACCCAGAAAAACCTTTGGGGTTATTTCAAAATTGCTGTTCACTGCATCTAAACAAGCTGCTGCTTCTGAAACAATTATGACTGGATTAGAAGGTAAAGCACTGGTGTTGCTCTCGCTGACAACACAGAGAGCAGTATCTACACTAGAAGCATCCTCAACAGTGATATGGGAAGTCCATTCTGGAGATTCCAGGTTCTCTGTTTCATAGCCACTGTCAGCAGGTTTATCAGGTGGCAAAAGTTTCTGAGGACTTTGAGCCTGTAAAGACTCTAAAGCCTCATTTACATCTAAAGAATCCAAAGAATCAGGTGTCTCTAAGGTTTGTTCTACAGTTTGTATAGGAGGTGGGCTGTCTTCCAAAAGACTATCTTGACTTGTGCAATCTGAAGTAGCAACAGAAATTAAGGTGACCTCTTCTGGAACATCCTTACAGTTCTCAAAGTGATTTGATGCTTCTTGTTTTTCCCCCAATAAACATTCATCTTTTTTTAATATGGCAGACTTATTTTGCAAGTTTCTTTTCATATCTTCCTGACCACTACCTTTTTCTCTACTAACAGCTATTTCAGCAGACTTGAAAAGCATTCCCTGGTTTATTTGTGCATCACACTCATCTGTTTCAACAGCAACATCATAATATGGACTGTTTCCAACATTATTATTTTTGGCATTATTGGATAGCTCTTCTTGACAGAGGATAATGTTACAGGACATGACTTCATTGACTTCCACGTTTAAGTGTTTTCCCTCATCCTTCAAATAAGAAAGATTTGCATGCTTCTCACATGACTTATGTGCTGCAGATGGACTAGAGAATGCCTGCATCTCTACAGTAGTCTCAGACTGAGAATTTGGATCCTTATTCATTGTCACTGGGTTAAAATTTTCATCTTTCACTGTTCTAAGACTTTCATGTATTAAAGAAAAGACCTGTGCATTTTCAGCCACTACAGGCTCAGGCTCTACAGAGTTTTTATTTGAGGTTTCTAATATACTTTTTAGAACATCCTCTGGTTTTTGCCCAAAACCACTGCTGGTTTTGTTAGACAATAACCCCGTTAATAAGTTTTTCTCTTGAAGAAATATGAAGTTATCAGAAAGTTCTTCTAAAGTTACCAAGCCAGACTGGTTAGAGCTGTTTTCACATAAGGAAACTGTTTCGTTTTCAGAAGCATGACTAGAATGCTCCTTCTCAGAAAGGCCTACTGCCTTTCTCGCATCCATGTCCGAGTTTAAAACAGCTGGTTTGAAGTCTGTAGGAATATCATTTGTTTCAGCAAACCCAAGTATTTTTCTGTTTGTCAATTCTTCTGATCTGTCAATGTCATTAAAGATATTCTGGAAAGGACTTTCTGGACTGCCAGTAGCAGGCACAAACTCCTCTTTAGAATCTGTATTGTAGTGGAAGAAGTCCCCATCAGTGCTAGATTCTTCAACATCAAGATCCCTGAGAACCATGAAATGAGAACTTTTTTCTTGTACAGCTTCTGGATGATCAACTTCTGTAGTTAGTACAACTGACTGGTTATCAAAATTCATGCTGCAGCCACTTCCTTTTTCCTCTAACTGGATATAGTAGTCATTTCCAACAGAAAGCTTGTGTGCATCAAACACAGGTAACACCCCAGGGACAGCAAGTGATGCTTCTTGACTAGCTCCATCCTGTGCTCCTGACCCTTGCTCTGAGATTGACCTCTCAAAAACCTCCACTGGAAAGAAAATACTTGTGTATGTCATTGCTTCGTCAGGATTCGCATGACCACATTCATCAAAATGATCATGTTTAGCTGCCTCCCAGATATATTCAAAGCTCAGACCCTGGCTTGTTTCAGTTACAGTAAGAACTTCCTCCATCTCATGGCCAAGTCTATCTCCTGTGAAGTGATCCAAGATTGGAAATGCAGAATGATTTGTTTCTCTATTTGAGGTGTTTGGTTTAAGAGCATTCCACTGCTGTTCAAAATCAATTTCTGAGTCCCTTTGGCTTTGCATGCGAAGGTAAGTTAAAAGTCTGTGCACTTCTTCTGCTGTTGGTCTCTTTTCTGGAGGTAGCCAACAGAATTGCAGAACTTCATACCTATACAAATAAGAAACATGTTTCAAAAGGTTTCACACTGAAAATGAATTTATAAAATTCAGGTATCTAACAAGCTAGGGAGTAACAATTAACATCACTGGCAGGAATTTCCACCTATAGCAACTCCTTTTACTTTTATGTAGGGTTTCTTTGCCAGGAGCATGATTCCATGTAGCAATTTCAATATATTCAAGAGAACTGAGTAATTTAGGAGAACTTTTTCAACAGCTTTAAGAATAAATAAAAACATTTAAAGTTTACCATCTATCAGAGTATGGCTGCTCCAGACGTGGCTTGAAGGGTTTAACCTGCTTCTCCTTTATGACATGGGTTAGGACTTCCCTGTCAGAAAAGTCTGAGTAAGGCTGAGCAGCATTCTCAAACAACTCCCATAATGTGATACCCAGGGACCTGAAAAAGAGCAGCAAATGACTGTGCATTCTAAGAACTACTTTAAAGCTGTTGTCTAAGAAAGTAAGGATTATGCATAACTGGCAAAAAGAAACAAGCACCACTCTCATTGGTTCTAATTCAAAACCTGTTAACTCATTTTATCTGACAATGCTAGAAACCTCAAGAATAAAGTTGCTTGGAGGGAATGACAAGGAAGGCAACACCAATCGATGAAGGCAACAAAGGACAAGAGGCCTCAAATGATTCAACTATGGAAGAAACCCCCACATACTAAAGAAGTAGAAAATGCCTATTTAGAGAAGCAAGATGAATAAACCTTTTGGTTAGTCCAACGGTAGGAAAAGCTGTCATCAGAAATTGCAGTTATGGATCAAACTGCTAGAAAACCAGTCTTTGTTTCAGTTTTCATAAAATTACTTATTTTCAAGCTGCAGTAATCAGAAGCCACCTCTTCTGCTCAGTGCTGTATACATACAGTATACAACACTAATCACATTTTCAGTTATTAGAGTTGACGCTGATCTCTGGGCAACCTTTTCTTGCTCAAAATACAAAGTAACTGGCTCTGCATGCATTACAGTAGAATTACTTAGATTGGAAGGGGTCTCTGGAAGTCATCTAGTCCAAACACATTCAAAGCAGCTCTGTATAAAAGGCACTAAAATTCAAGTCGGAAATCTTAAAGACAGTGGCTGCTTGTAGTGTAGATGAGCAGTATTATCTGAGGAAGCCTGCTTGAAAGATGCAAGGCAGTCAGAATTTGGATAATTTCTATCCCACTTGCTTTCTGCAGCCCTACCTTTACATCAGCAAATAAAACCTAGTTTACGACTTACTATCCTTAGAATATAAAAGCAGCAATTTAACAATGTTTTCAGAAATGTTAGCCCAAGCCCCAATTTCCATTATCCAAATTTCTTAGGGCTTGAGAATTGAAGTGGAACTCTGATTTCAAAGCAATTGATCTTCAAGATTTCACTAGCCTTTTTCTATAAGTTCTTTGGTAGCAGGGATAGTTAACTGCAGGCCTCAAGTGCTGCAGCAAGAAATTAAGATGCTACAGTCCTACCAATGGAACTTAATCAGGCTATAGTGGGATCAACTTTTTATGTCATCATCACTGCTATTATATTACTGGAAAAATTATTTACCATTTCCATCCTTTATAAACATTTGAAGGCATTTGGCAAATTTACAGTAATTACTGTTATTAGTATAAACACCTATTCTTCTGCTGAACATTTTTTTCTTAATCTAACTGCTCTCTCAACAGATTTCTAAGCATCTTTACAAAGCAAGATTGGTTTCAGGTCTGCCGAGACTAACCTACTGTACATTTGATAAAATAAAAAGATCAGTGCATCAGGCCAATATTAATTTTAACTCTAAATATTTACTCCTTTGTGCAACACTTGAAAACTTGTTCACAAATCTCATTAAAATTATTTTAAAGCCTACTACATACCATATGTTACTGTATTTATTTTGCTCTGCTGATAACAGTCTGTCTTGAAAACTTGTTACTAACTCAGGTGCAGTCCATCGGAGAGGAACAAATTTCTTCTCATCTGTCTCAATATAATCTTCCTAAATTATTGATGAAAACACAGAAAAAGACTGAACAAACATTGGATCAACTTCCAGAAGTTGACAGTCCTTTCCTTAATATGGTTTTATGTGATCCCTATGCAGAAAATTAGAATTTAAAAAGTAATCCCATTCGTGTTTAAGGTTTGGTACTCAGAAAACATTATTAACGCCTTGAATTTTTCACTCTCTTGATACATTTAAATACTTTGAACATGTTCATTAAGAAATTTAATTGAAATTTTCCTTCTTTTGGTGCATATTTTAGGACTACTGTAAATAGGAACTAAAAAAATATAGATTTAACCATAAGCTTACATCTACAAGCATAAACTCCACTCATCTCTAGAAAGATCATCTATTCTGTTACGTGAGCTTGCTATGGTTATTTGCCAGTTAGACTTTGAAAGTCCATTATTCAAATAAAGGACAATCTAGTATCAGTTTGTAACTTTGAAGTATGCTTGTCATAACCTTAGGCCCCAAATCCTCTAAATAAAGTGGCACATGACTAGATTAACTTACCTTATATCTACTGAATCCTATACCATAATCTCCTACTTTGACATTTAAGTCGGATGTAAGAAAGCAATTCCGTAAGGCCAAGTCACTGAAAAAGGAAACAAATAAAAAAATGAGACCAAACCAAGAAGCCTTCCATGCAGACACCATAGTTCTATATAAACGCTCATCACTTTCAGACAAAAAACACAACCAAACACTGATAGGGTCTCTCCTTTCAGTAGACTTACTGGACAAGATTTGTTCTGTGGCCACAAGGCTACGATTTGCCTTAGGCCCTCCCACATTTTCGAAAGAGAATCATTTTAGAGCCACTCAGTCGAGCAGAATGTGTGTTCTGGAATCCAAGTAAAACTAAACATAGTGACAAGGCAATTGCGTTTAAAGATGTTATACAACAAGCCCTAGCCTATTATGCTGTCTTTATAAAAAAAGTTCAAAATGTTGTCACTTCTCTAGAGTGGTGAAGTATACTCTTAAGCATTCAAACTACACACAATTTATATGCAACTATTTCATTCTACTAATAATCCTATGATGTAGATTACTTAGGCTGTTCACATGCTAGAGTGATGTAGGTCCCTCTTTACCTTTCATTACGTCTTGCATTTTAATTGTCATAAGCAAAATCTATCAACAATTCACAATAGGTTTAAATACTTCACAATTTACGACATGATACTAAGCAACTCGTAATATCTTACACCTTCAGTTAAGTTCCTCTAAATAACAAAACCATGCATTACACATTAACTAGAATGACAGATAGTATTCCAAAAAAGCCAAAGTTATGTATTTGCTAAGTTTCCACCATAAATCAGACCACAAGTACTTATAACCAGTAGTGCTGCTGTAACAATACCTTCTTGCTTCTTGCTGTTTCAGAAAACCCATCATGCAAACTCGGAAATTTATGCACGTTTAATGAAGCTGCATGCTTAGTACAGAACAGTAGGTGTAACAGCAAAGAGCTCCACAGACTAATTGCTCAAATATTTTGCTTCTCAGTTTCATGGAAGTGTACCAGGCAATTAAATGCACTGGAAGAATTCTACTATTGCTTCTGTGTGGCTTAAAAGTCTCTGAAATACAAACGGTCTGAAAGCCAGCCTCCCTACTTCAAAGAAAGAAGAAAAATTTTTCCTTTCCAGAGTCATTGAACTACAAAGGTCAGAAATACATTTGTAGCCCTCAAGTATGCCCAAAAGCTTTCCAACTTGTTTTATACTATTTAAATAAATATCCTGGAAGAGAAAATGAAATTTCAGCTGCTTGAATTTACCACTAACAACAAAATCACTGATGCTGGAGCTTTACCACTTACTCTGACAGCATCAGGATAGTGTTGCTAGAAGTAAACATTTACAATGAGAATCCTGCAGATCCACAGAATCATTATTTATCAAGTTTAACTGTATTTCACTGAAAAAATTCTGTTAAATGTAATACCTCCAAAGCCATGCTGCTGCAATACAAGTAACAGTGATCACTTGGTTTGACAGGGACAATTGTTACCACCACCTTCAAGCATTTGAAATTATTAAACAGGTTAAAAGAATAGCTCTGCCCATCAGCCACCAGATGAGTCCAGGCTTGGGGCTTTTCTCAGGGTTTTGCTGTTGTTTTACACCTGCACCATTCTAAGACTTCAGTTTAATAGTCCAGCTTCTCCCTGAACACAAAGTCTCTGTTTTCTCCAAGTAGCAAGATGGGCATTGATAAGCTCTAGCACAAGTTCCTAACTTGCTGAAAGGGATTATGCAAATGCTCTTTCAACAGCAAAGAGACTAACCCAATATAAAACCAAAATAAAGTAAACTATCTTGTGATAGCCAAGGTTTCATCAGGTAAGCCATGTTTGGGGAGCAAGTACTGTTTAATATTTATATTAATGCAGCAGTATCAGCTGCATTAACTTTTATTTTTTAATTAAATCTAGCATTTTCCCACACATCCCCCCCCAATTAAAACAAAATTGTTCTCCCATTGCAATTTCTTCTAAATCTGACTACCTCGATTACTGAAGATTAAAAGGTTACATGAGCAATAATTCAGTGAGAGGACACTTGCTTCAGTGAGATTTTTTCATCTAAAGTCAGCTTCTGCCTTACTGCATTAGAAAGGAAGCATGTTTGTTCGTTTCCCATTTTTAGTAGTAAAGATAACCAATTAGCAAACAGAGGTTGTAAACTGCTATAATCTATAACAAATACATAGCAGGTAAGATTCATTCTAACAAAATTCTAACATTCCCCACCCCCCCAAATAAAAACAAATTTAACTTGGCCAAGAATTAATCTAACAACTACATCTTCTGGACTGGCTTAGCAGTAGGTTGTGTTCTGTGAGCTGCACAGAACCCAAGTAGGTGATCAGCTTTCAGCCAGGTGGGAGCTGTAACATCACACCACTGCAGTGAAATTAGCATCTTCATAAGCATCACACCTTCATGAGATAGGATATGCAATAGTTAGATGGAAGTTTGTTAAAACACAATCTTCAATACACACGGATTTTAATAAAAACATCTGCATGAATTTTAAAGTGCGTCATAACTAGAAGTAATTTATCTGGAAAGCATACCTATGCACAAAATTATGTTTATGCATTACAGCGAGTCCAGCAGCAATCTCACACGCCATTCTCTGTAGCAGCATTATTTGTGAATCTCCTTTAATGTGGTCCTGCTCGTTGCAGATATATGTTTTTAGGTCACCCTGTAAAAGAAGTTAAAAATACTTATCAGCCTTGTATGTTGATTGAATCTGAAAAATATTTAGCGAAGAACCAACTAACCACATTACTTATTAACCACATTTGTGCTTAATAAAAAAAAATCTCTTCAAGCTTCCAGTCTCTGTAAGAATTCTTACAGAAGTCATCTAAGGCATGTTGTATTGTCCTTTTAAGGGTTTTTAATCAAATCATTTAGTAATTAACATTCTAGATCAGACTGCCATGTAAAATCCAACTGTTGTACAATAATACTTTTCATTAAAAAACAGTTTTATAAGTTTCTGCTTTTAAATGAGATGAGTTTTCAAGTGCTCCAAATCAGCAAAGCTGACTGTCTGGAATTTGCAACAGGATGGAAGGGAGAGACTAGAAAAAGGGTTTCAGACATCGCCAGCTCACCAGAGCTTTAGATATATATATAAAGCAGCACTTTAATACACCCCACTCCAGTCAAAGAATTCAGAGGATGGCAGCAGTTTTACTGAACCTAAGCAATGCTGGACAACAGCCACAAAATTAATGAGCCCATAGAAGCACTCCATAAATTACTTAAAAAAGGAACAGCTTTGAAATAGAGGGGAAATAACTGGAAGTTGTCAAGCATTTAGGAAAAGCAAGGCTATAGTAAGTGAATCCAAGCAAGGGAAAAGAACAAGTTTCTCATGCCATTACTGTTCCTACTTTCACAGTTGGACTTTTAATCCAGAATTCCTATATTTGTTATTTAAAATATAGACTTTCTGTACATTTAGCAAATTATTTCAGAGGGTATTTTTATATTGAGACTGCACAACATATGACATCACAGCATGTTTCACCAGCATAACATTCTGGGCTTTAACTGTCCAGGTCCATTATTTGCCTAAATCTTGGGCCAGAAAGAAGACTGGAGGGAATTCTTGAGATTGGCCAGAGAATAAGTCTTTATACTGCCTAAAAAGCACTCTGATGTTCAGAAAAGACTGAAGATCACTAAACTTCCTGTTCCTTTGGTGCTCACGTACATTACAGAGCAATAACTGAAGCATCTTATTCCTCCTTAACATGGTTAATTGAGGATAACAATTTACAGTTCTAGTAGTTCAAGCAGTAGCTGTCTGTCGATGCATTAAAATCTACCAGTGCAGTGATAGCTGAGATGACTGGCTGGACAGTCACAAACCTGGGTTACATTTAATAAGATAAGAAGCAATGGGACTTAAAAGCAGACACTTACTCCTACGTAAAACAACTTCACTATTTTTTTTAAAACATGCACAGATTCTACAGTACATACAAGCACCTATTCCATCTTCATCTGCTTTGTACATACTACTTACGCTGCAGGCAGCTGTACCACCTTGTGAGAAAGCATGCATAACTTCTAATACTGTTTAATGTCGTAGAAGCCTTCATTACATTCTCTTTATCCTGTTTTTAGCTACTGATTAGGTAACATTCAAGTATTTGCATCCTACAGAATTACATTTTTAAAAATGTTTCCTGAAAGATTATTCTGACTTACAATTACAGCTTTAATATCGTACTGGCTCATGTACATATGCATAAACATTACATAAACACACCCCCTCCTTTCTACCTTGCCAGAGCAGATTTACTAGAGCAGAGTTCCAAAGAACTATAAAATGAACAGCGTGCATTATGGACAGATTCCCAATAGCGTAGCTGAATATACGCAAGCACAAAATACCAAGCTTAACTGACTCTAGGTGGCAGCAAACACCTGAAGAAAGTCAAACTGTCCAAAACTCATTCATTAAAACAGCAACTGGTTAATTAGGGTTTGTCCCAGGTGGATTAAGTTCCTAGGTTGCCTGAAACACACCAAGGAATTACTTTTTTAATTTTTAAATGCATTAGTAACAGCAGTGCTGTGTGGCACCCCTTGTTTACTAAATAATTCATGTAGACACATTTTTGTAGGAAACCAAACTTGTATTAGATCCAGGACCATGAAACATACTGGTTCTGTTTTCCTACTGTATTCTAATTAAGGCTACAATAAAGGTTAAAAATGTAAACGAGGAGGTTTTTTGGTATTGCTTTCGAAGGACATTGCTTATACCAAACTGAACGAACCAATGAATACACTCAAGTGCTGGACTGCCATCCAGAGGGACCTGGACAGGCTGGAAGAAGAGTCCCACAGGAACATAATGAAACTCCAGAAGGACAAATACAAAATCTTGCACCTAGAAAGGAAAAAACCCTTGCAACAATACAGCCTGAGGACTGGGCAGTTCCTCTGCAGGAAAGGACCTGGGGATCTTGGTAGACAGCAAACTCAACATCAACCACCTGTGTGCCCTGCCAAAGACTGCAAGCAGCATCCTGGGCTGCGTAAACAGGACCAAAGGAAGGTATTATCTCCCTCTACCCAGCACTTGTTAGACTACATTTAGATCCCGTGTCCAGTATTGGCTGCCCCAAAGACAGACAACAAACTGGAAAAAGTCCAGTGGAGGGCCACCAAGATAGTCAGGGGACCACAGCATTTCACCACGAGGAGAGACTGAAAGAACCGGGCTCATTCAGCCTGGAGAAAGGAAGACTGGGAGTACTTGATAGCAGCTGTCCAGTACATATGGAGTTATTAAAGACTGATCCAGGCTCTTCACTGTGGAGCATGGAGGGACAATACGAGACAACAGGCAAGAGTTGAAACACAAGAAGTTCAGAGTGAGTATAAGGAAAACTGTTCTCCACATGAGGACACTGGAGCAGAAGTGCAGGCTGCCCAGAAAGACTGCCAGTTTCCATCCTTGGATGTTTTCAGCTGGACAAAGCCCTGAGAGATCTGTTCTGACCTCAAGCTGACACTGCCTTGAGCAGGAAGCTCCTTGCTAGCCTGAATTATCCTATGATGCTTCCCTGCCTACAAGCAGACAGTAGCAATATATCAGTACTATTCCCATACTATTTTATAAGCCATAAAATGGCCATTTATCAGACTTTTTAACACAGTAACTAGCAAAGGTTATACATATCTGAATAAGTACAGTTCTGTAAAATTCACTGCTCAGACACCTAAATATAAAAGCTTGATAATCATGCTTGAGGAAGGCTCCACTTCCTCTCCAAGTTCCTCTGGCACTCTGCCTCTTCCCTCCTCTTCTAGGACTCCATGAAGAACTAGATTTTGCCTTTCTTTCCCATCCTTCTCAGTTATAGTCAGGATCAGTTCAGCTGCCTTTGTAGGTCAGTCTCAATACGCTTTTCCTCTGTAGCAGCCAGAAGCTGGGGGCACATTTACATGTAATACTCTTCAGTTGTTTTCTTGTTTGTGCAAATTCCACATTTGGTTCATATGAACACCCAAACAAATAGCTGACAACAGGTTTTTAAAAGCGTAAAGGGGTTACCAAATTATATCTACTGAACACTTTCTACCAAGTCGGAGAGCTACCCACCAAGTCACACAATACCACATAACTGCTCCTTTTGAAGTTCTTAGTTGTTCAAGAATGCTTCCCATGCTTTCCCTCTATCAATGTTGCTTCACAGTAGAAGTACCTGCAGTCACTACCACTAAAACGCCTGGAAGTAGTGTATGGTCTAGAGCACCTATACCATCAGAAAGTTGTTTAGGCATATGTAAGTTTAAGAAACATTAAACAGTTCTGAGAGCACAAGAGTCTTTGAACCCAACAGACAGGCTTTCTGAAGTTGTCATCATTTGTCAACCCCCCCCTTCATTTTTTTAAATCACACACCACTACTATATCTACTATTTGCCTCATATTGATATTGACTGTGATTATTAAACAGATTTGTTGAACTCTTTGGTTAAGAAGTTTTCATTGCAAAAATTCGTTTTTGATTTCAAGATAATGTTTTCAAGTGCCACTAATTAGAAAAACCCCAAACAAAAGAACGAACCAACCACAGCAGGCAGGCACCTTCCACTAACAACAACATCCCTAAAGCAAGCTACAGAGCATTCTAGGCAAATACTGCATCCTGCTGATCTCATCTGCTCAGGGAATTGCAAGACTTGAACTTCTGTAAGAATTGGATAGGCAAATCAGCCTTACAACATACATGCTACTTCCACATTTGAATAACTCTCCTTTACTCATAAATTATGTCAATCCACTAGAGGATTTGGTGTGCCGACAGAATGCTGGCCACACAGGGCTGAATAATATATTAAAGTTAATAAGCCAGCTACGACTATTTTTAACCTGGCATCATTCTACAATGTTTAACAGTGAACAGTTAACTATTCATAGAAGACTCTACCAACATACTGAGCAAACTAATATGGTGGGGTGTGGGGGGAGGGGTTGGGTTTACTTATCGAAAATTATTGACTGTTTCTTTCTGTTTACCATTTTAAAACCAATTTTAACACCAGCAAAGGAAAAGTAGGATTTAAAAGCTTTAAATCACTGAACTGCTACTGACCTCTCTTGCTCCTTGCCCAGCTCTGCAAAGCAAGGGACATAGAGCAACTTGGATTACATTATAAAACAGGCTAAATGCTAGCAAATACAGTTACTGCATATACAACCAAGGAATCTCGAGTAACAGAAATGTAAAAATACTTTATATGGCCAAGAAAACAAGTAAGGTAGCCTGCATGACATTCAACGTTGCTACTGTGGCAGTTAGCATGGTATCTCCGCACTACAGTTTCCAGTGCCTGTGACTGAGACCTTTCAGTGCCAAGGATCCTGGGAACTGATAACCCAACAAGGCTGCCTGAGAAGCCAAGATGAGGTCGTGGCCCTGAAGAGGCTATGAATCCTAGTAAGAGAAGTTGCAAGAGGGGGGCATGCTGTGACAGGCTATGAATTTGAAGGAGTGCGAAGACAACAGTCACTGTATCCTCTAGACTGTGTTGGTCACTCAAATAGCCACGTTTTTCATTACTTAATATACCAAACTTGCAAAATGAAGTCTATACTGCCGAAAGAGCCTCAAAAGAACTTGCCATCTGAAGACATTTAAAATTCCTATCCAATCCAGTTGACACATTTGCCACCTTTTTTCTTAACCATCAAATTCTTAATCACGTAAGTACAAGGGATCAAAACAAGTTTATTCTTTGTTGTATATACAAATACACCACCAGTAATACAAGGTAAAGAGCTTTAGCATAGCATCATACCACTGCTAGCAAAACAGGAAGGATGAGAAATGTGTTGCCATTTCAACAATATCTAGTCACCACAGACACTAGAAACTTTGGTCAACAACTCCAACTGCATCTGCCCCTATGGTCTGCATCTATGGTCTTTCTGCTGAAGAATCAGAAGCTTGTGTGTTTTGGAAGCACCTCCATACCCCAATTTACCCAATTTCAGAAAAAAAGTACAAAAGAAGCTACCAGCTTTCAAGATCACTTACTAAAAGCCTGAAAAATCCAAGAAACTGCAATCCCAGCCACAGTGATAAAAACGGCTTCTAGAATATCAGCCTGCTGACACTCCACTAAAAACCTGTCTACTAAAAAAAAAAAGCTATCTAGCCATACCTTCTATTCCAAATGGTGCCGTCTGGCTTCCTTCACATTCCTTCCCTCACTCCAATATTGCTACCTCCCACACTAGGCCCTGGGACTACAACAAGAATTAGTGACATACAGCGATACTCAGCTAACTTACTGCACTTGTCTCAATCTCTGCAGAAAACTACTCAAGTTAACACTGTTTTGTCTGCCTAGCCCCTGTATATTTGTGTGCACAGTGAATAAAATACTACGATGTCTAGGAGATACTCAGCTCTACCAATTAAGAACTCTTCAAGTGAGCCAGACTTCCAGCATGGAAGTCATGTTTAACTCACTATAATGTATAATTTTCTAAAAACAAGTTCTAGTTCATGTAAAATATAAATCAGCACAGACATTTATTTTCCATTCCAAAGAAATTACCTAACTAGATTTGAATTTATAAAAGTACCACTTTGGCTGTCAAGCTTACTGCCCCCAGTTAAAGCAAAAATCTATTTTATCCCCTTAAGTAAAATCCTTTCCAGATTACTCTGTAGGATCATGACAGTTTCTGGCATTAATCATCAGGCATCAAACATGGATATTATTTTTCCTGTATACTTAAACTAGGGCAATTTTTATAACTTACTCCATCTTCAAAGTTGGCTTAAATAGCTTAACTATTTAAAAAACATGGCAGCAATTAAATCTGATTAGATATTTGGATGTCTATCTGTTAGACTCTATAAAATGCAATGTTCTTTCAAGGGTCCTTTTGAAGAACCTCCAATTTGAGTAGCAGGTTTAAAATCAGTAAGGAGTATTCCATTTCTACATACTGAAGAACTATAAAAAAACATTATCTGGTTAACCTTAGGCACCCAGTTTTCAATTCTTAGCAAAACTGGAACATTTCACTTTGATCAGTCACTTAAAAAGTTCAGGCGTTTCTTCCGTTCAGAAAAGAATGATTTTATCAGCATTTCTGCTTATTAATTTACCACAGCTAACAAATTTTAGCAAAAGAGCAGTCATGAAAAATATAGTTATTTAAGGTCACAGATTAACCGATGTTTCTCAAGAAAACACAAAAGCTCATGTTGACTCTTTAAATTGCTTGAGGCAACTGGTGCAACTAGAACCATATTTGTACTCCGGAGTTTGAAGGAATATTCTGTAGTAGTAAAGCTGATAAAGGACCCTGCCAAATTTTATGAACGCAAACTATCTTACTTCTGAAAGACTTATTTCTTAATAACATATACATGTACTTTTGAGTTCATTTCTTGACATTTTTCAAGAAACTGATTTAAGTGATACCTAGACCACAAACTTTAAAAGCAGGTATTAAGCCAATGTTTAGATAGCCACCTGGAGTTCCGAGTTTGGTTTTAATGATGTGTCAAGCCACAATAAAGCAATTCAAGTCCTTCCAGACCATGGATCCATCACCAGATACAAATTTTAATCTCTGAAGACTCTGTGTACACAGGGCACAGTTCGAAGTTTCTATACATGCATACCACTCCCTCTCTCCTTACATTCATTACCTATTCTGGAAGTGAGCCCACCATTGCATTTTAGCCCAGAGCTGCACAGCATGGGCAAAATTTGGGTGCTCGAGGGGGGGAGACAGAAGAGAGGAAATTCTGTTTCCTCAATTAACATTTTCATAGAAATGGTAATAAAAGCACATTAAGGCTGCACAGACAGCAAACAGAACTTAGGATGTGATTTTGGGCATGTACATGTGATACTGGACTGCAAAAACAAGCTTCCTTCTATGTCCTCCTTTGCCCTCCAAGCTCCCTGTTACATGATGTAGGCAGACTGAAAGAGACCAGTAATTCTATTATCAAAGACAGAACAGCTATTTTCCTCTTCAGAACATTCCACAAGAACCCTGAATTTACAGAATTAATTGAAAAAAATAAGAAACAAAAAATTACACTTGTGGTCTGTCTCTAAATCAAGAAAGTCTGTCTTCTGAAATTCTGGTTATTCAAAAATTTTCCCAGAAAGACCAAATCACTTGATGAGTGAAGGGCAGTAAATACACTACAAGCAGTTTACACCAATGGAAAAACAACTGCAGCCTTTTGTATAAGCACACTTACCAAATCACAGAACTCAAAAACTAGGAGATAAGGAATGGCTTCCACACATTGTCCAATACACTGGAGAACATTTGGATGCTGAAGAATGCTGGAGTGAAAAAATACAGTTAAAGCCAGAAAGATCATAGTATACATTACTCGCAGTGAACACCACAGCGAAATCCTGACCAGAATTTCAACAGATAACATAGGTGGGGGCGGCATGAACAGAAGGTGCAAGTATCCAAAGCCACAGATTCCATTTCCAGCTTTATATCTTCTTTGTATTGCTGCAGCATATCACTGACAGCAGCTGAAACGGGGGATCTCAAAACCACAAAAGCCAGCACTGCCAGAGGAAAGTCACACCCATCCCCCCACCATCCCTTATACCAAAAATGAGTGCATGCAACTGGTTCATGAACTACACCGAGGAACTGATCTGGCTAAAAAGCTAAACTTTTTTTTTAGCCAGGTTAGTTCCCAGCCAGATCAGTTACTACTACTAAATTGCTTTGAAAACCCCTGTGCCAATGCAGCAGAAGGCAAGAGATTTCTTCTTCTGACAACTGCCAACATTTTAAGTCTAAATGCAAATATAACGAGGACATTAAAAAGCATTAAGAATAGAAAGCTCTCTATGACCACTCAATTGCAGCATATTCAGGCAAGGTAAACCACGCTATGAGGTATGCCTAGTGAACTAGAATATGCCTCTCTCTCCAGTCATCTACAAAAGCCATTAACTTGTGGCAGTTAGCTCTTCAGAGAACTCTCACTATTCCCAAAACACTGGAAGACAAATTACTCCCTTTAATATCCCAAATTCCTTTAACACACAAAGGCTCTACCCCTAGAAGCAAGTATCCTCCAAGTGTTACCCAAGAGGAAGAGAACACCAAACACCACTGTTTTATTGGCATTTCCAGACAGATCAATGATTTCTCAATTGTAAAGTACTAATGGACTGAAGTTAGTGTAATGCCAGGGTTTTTGTGTGCACAAGCCTCCTCGCAACCCCCCTGAACAAGATCAGTTTTTATCACCATGCTGTATTTAATTTCTTTGAAGAAAGGAACTTTAAAGAAATTAACATGTATCTGATAGCAGACACAGTGTTGCCAGTTCCCCTGTTTAACAGGAAAGCCAAGTACAGGACTTAAACCTCAATTCTCAGGGGTGAGTAATTAGGCACAAGGTTTGTTTGCAACATCAGTTTGTTCCAAACAGCTGTAGAAGAAAATCTGATAAACCAAACCAAGTGTGTTTTCCAATCATGAACAATAACTACAAAACACATTTAAGCAAAGAGCTTATTTTTATTTCTAAGCAAACTCAACTTTGCTTACTCTGGATTGACTGTATTTTCACTTTTTAAAAAGAAGCCTTTCAGTTATAAGGGAGGGCAAGTACAGACAATACTACTGAACAAAAGAAATGTCCGTAATTCATATGCAGTAGTATGAAGTGTTTAAGCTGACCAAGCTGTGAAACATTACTTACTAGTATGGTTCTCCACTTCTTAGAAACTGTTCTTGCTCCTTGGGACCTGCACTCGCCTTCAACTCCTTCACTATTACCCTTGCTACACTAGTGCCTGTGTAGATCTCTCCAAGCAGAACCTGAAAAAAGATAAAAATATTTTTCCCTCTGATTAAAGATGCACTGGTTGAGTTTTCCTGCAAAGAAAAGCAAGAGCTAAAAACATGCTGTAAGAAAGATTTTTTCTGACTTTTTTGTCAATGCATCCAGAGCTTTGATAACTGAACACCCGTACTTAATAAATCTTGACAACTGATCTACACATCAACTTTAAGAAAACACATTTTCATGTGAAGACCACCTATTTACTTAAGATTTTTTCCAGGAAAGAATTGTTAGTAACAGGAGTGTATTAATTCAAATCCTTAGAAGCAAAGTGTCTTCCTAGTAAGCAACTCTGGTAAGAAACTACACATAAATTAAAGAACTGATTAGTGCTGTGATAACAGATAAAAAGTGCGTGCAAGGAAACATCTAATTTCAACTTCAGTTTTTCTTATGCTATTACTTTTTTTTTTTTTGAGTACCATTTTAAAGGAAATACAGCAGCCTAGTCAGTTAGGAGTAAGACTCAAACTGCAGTACAATATTAAAAGATAACTTCTCACCTTTCCAAACCAGCCATTTCCAATTTCCTGGATGTAGTTCAGATTCTGACGTGCAACTTGAGATTTCGATCCATCTGTCACACACAATGAAACAAACGTAACACATAACCAAACCACTCAAAGTTACCTAACTGTTGAGGAAATAACGCAAGCTCCTACAATATTTATTTCCAATTACATGCATACCTTCAGACTAAGCAACAAAACCTACTTAGACATACATAAAGTACAAAGGTAACATTGTGACAACTGCGCTCAAGGGAAACTTTTCTCAGCTCCAGCTTCTAAACCATACCAGAACACACCTCCTAAAAAAGCACACTGATTCTCCTTACCAATGTAAACTTTTAATCTTTTAATACATTCACGAAGAAAGCAAAAAGGCCAAGTTCTAATTCTAATATGAAAGCATCCCATACCCTAGTTGGGTAGAGCAAATAACCTACTTACAAAGGTTTCCTATAAATAAAAGTAGAAAACTCAAGACACCACTCATACCTTGTACATCTTAACATTTGTAGTTACACAGAGACTCACCATTTTAAGAGAAAATGTTCGACTGCTTTACTCTTCAGCCCAATTGCCCTACCTATCTGGAAGGAGGACATTTTCCGACTAAAAATACTTCATGTGAAAAGCCCAGAGAGGGAAAGGATAGAGAAAACAAGACCCAGATCTTGGTAGAGGATGGACAGTAACAATGGCAGACTCTACACTATACAAGAGATTCAGCAGCATTTATCCCTCCGCTGCCTAATAGATTAGGAACACTAATAACAAATGTACACAAAAACTTTCCATCATTACTGATGGAATAAGAATTCCAGCCCACATTTTTATTTCCATAAACCATGTTTACATCAGCATTATTTTACTGGAACAGCTGTAACTGTAGAATATACTGTCAACACACTCCTAAGCCCAGAGAATGCTGTATCAGTATAGCTACATTTTTACCAGTGTACCTTACTCAAGTGCACTGCCTTACTTACAGCAAAATAGCTTCTAGTGACAGGAAGTACAGTTTTAACAATTATGACAACGTAGAAGACCTGACAAAATTATTCACAGATAATTTTCCCTCACTCACTAAAACACTGAGTAACATTCCTTTTATATTAAAGGCACATTAACAGTGTCTTGAAATTTGTAGGTACAGAAAATTTACTAGAAGCTTCCCTGAACATCTAACGATTAAGCAACACAAGCAATATATGTAAAATTTATGTGAAGTAGTATAATATGAGAACTACTTTATGACAACCTATACTTGTAATATTTAAGATGTTAAAGTCTCCTTTTACAAGAATTGTATTTTAAAAAATACATTCAAAAAAACCCTTTCACACAGGGGAGAAAATTTAATGCTATGTCTTACATATCATGTTTACAGCATGAAAAGTCTACAGTGACATTAAGAAAGTGATGTAGCACTGCTGTCAAGCAAGAGATTCACTCTCGTTTCCATTTAAGGCTAATGGCTAAAATCCAATGACCACTTAGCCATGAAGAAAACCACTAAAGAGCAGAAGTCACTAACATCCTAGAGTACCTCAAACACTTTATGTATATTGAGGCATAATTAAAGTACTCTGGAGAGGTTTATTTAAGGTCATTGCATTGTCTTAAGCTACCTTACAGGGCACCCTGCCATAAATTAACATTTTTGAAGTAATATTTCACATTTTATCCTATACCCTACAAAATATATTTACACTGTTTATGTAAGTTTGTAACAATTAATTTGTTACAGTGAAGTCAAACACAATCAGCCACACTCCACTTTCGACACTGAAATTGGCTACTTTTGGTTTTTAATTAAAAACCAGTATTTTACCTATACGAGATGGAAACTGGGAGGGAGTTGGTAAAGCAATATTGGGAACTGAAAGAGTAAACACTTCTGCTGGAGACTGAGCAGATGGAGTATCTTCTGCTGGAGGTGTAAAATCTATTTCATCATCAAAGTTATCTTCAAATTCCTGCAAAAAAAATATCTTAGTAAGCAAGCTGATCCTTGCCCTAAAATTAGCACTAATACATTCCTTTTAGTTTGAATGAGAAATGATAAGGAGGCTTAGCTTTTTTCCAAGGACAGTGATAGATTTTTAGTTTTCTATTCCTTATTTTCAATTTATTACTGATTTAAAGATATTAAAGAATGAATTATTACTTTTAACAAAAAGGGGGGCGTTCTGGTGGTTTTTTTGGAGTTTTTTTGGGTTGTACTTCAAATGCTACCCCTGGCTTTGAATGAATTACCACAAACTGCTGAGGTCAAATATTCTCCATTTAGAAATTAGATCAAAACTCAATTTGAGGAACACCGATAACCAATGTTCCAAAAGTAACTGTTCTTTCATGATAACAATTTCTCCTGAGGAGTTTTGCTCCAGTATATGGATACATAACTTCAGTATTCTTATTCAACAGGAGCATCTTAAACCCTCTCAGCAAACTAAGACAAAAAAAATTAAAAGATTACACAGAAAAACAACAAAAAGGTTCTTTATAGCAAAGTTATCTCAAAGGTATACTTTATTACTGATTCTGATAGCTAGTAATGATCTTGAAAAGCCATTAAAGATCCTTACTGCAGCATGGACCAAGTATTTAAAATAAATGGCTGCAGCAAGATTTCACAGCATGTAGAAATACAGTTGCTGGCTATTTCAGAAGAGACAATTACAGTGACACTGAAGTGTCAATAACTGCAGAGTATTAGCACAAATAATCCAGCAAGTATTCTGGATATTAGAATGCAGCTAAGAATACCACTTGTATATACATTTGTAACTTCAGATGCTTACCTTGAAATCTATCTCGGGGTCTTTACAGCAGGAAACACAGTTTGCGAGCAGTATTACCAGTACTACTAGAGTACATACAGACAGACCCACAAAGGATGAGGAAACTTCAGCTGCAGCTCCTTCTCCTACAAATAAACATGTATGTAGCATTATATAAATAAGTTTATAATTTTAAGAAGTTCCTTCAAAACATATTATCCATCTGCATTTACTTAAAAGATGGAGCTTGAACATTTAGCTCTGTGGATGTGATCAAAATAAGAGGAAACTGAACAGAAAGAACATACTGGTAAAATATACCTATGCTCTACCACCTGCCTGCACTGGTCTGGACTTACTTGATTCAAGCTGAGGCCACAGCCAACCTGATTAACCAGAGGAGGTGATGAACAGTGATAGTCCCAAGCCTCTGGATCCTTTTTAAGTTGACAAATCTATATAGATATCTAAACACATATATTAGAAATCTGGTCTTTTTGAAGACATTTCCCATAAGCCAAAACACCTGCCCCATAAGAAAAGGCAGCTCGAAGAAATGCTCACTTAAATTGTGTACGAATTTAAAATACATTACTATAAGGCAGCACTGTCTCTTTCAATAAATGCATTCATGACAGCCTGCCAGATACATAAGTTGCTTTCCTAAGTGCAATGAATCTAATCAGCTCCACCCCAATTTCTGTTTCTTGTGATTCACTAGGTGATTCGTCACCACTTCAAGAATTTTAGACATGATCCCTAACTACCCTGTAAACAAACTTCCAAATAATTTTCAACAATTTTATATCTAAATATTCTACAACCCATTTTGTATTAGTCAGTCAGTTTATTATTATTCAGAGGTCAAAACCTTCAAATGGCATTTTATAAAAATCTTATGTCTTTGCCAGGGGAATTAAACCTGTTTTTATCCCTGTTTTCATCTTAAGTTGAGAACAAAGATATGCAGTTCCTTGGGAGACCACAGCACATGTCTTGAGGGCTTGTTTTTATTGTTTAAAAAGAAACAGGTACTGCTACAGGACTGGAAGAGTAGGTGGACCATATCCGATTAAAATATATTTAGATATTACATCAGCCTTAAGATTAAATAATGTCAGGTGAATTGGACTGGCTGGATTTTTTTGGAGTACCTGAGTATCAATGGGAACTTCTGGCAGCCGATTACAATATAAACAAAGCCTCAAAAATAAATTAAAATCAGAAATTGATCACTAGTTAAGGGACATATAAGAGGTAGGTGGACAAGTTTGTATCTTCAAAAAACTACAAAAAGCAACTAAGTTTCCCAGAAAAACTACAGCTTTTCATCATTTTCCACAGAACACTTACAGAATATTTACTTCTTTTAATTACATCTCAAGAGTAAGTTGACATAATCAAAATACGGCTTTAGAAAGTGTTAGCATACTTTCAAAAGATCACATTTTCTGTACAATAAATTAGGAATATTATCTATACAATAATATATGTTAACAAAAAAAAGGTTTTCAAACCAGTGATACTGTTTCTAGTTTCCCAATAGCTCTGGCATTCTAACTTCATTAGAGAACATGAATACTCCATTTCAAAATAATATGTATTGTTCAAACACAGATCAACCATGATGCAAGGCTGCTCACCACCTTTTAGTCAAAATTCTGAAGAGAAAATACATCTCTGAAGAGGGCTCTCAACAGAACAATTTACATTCATTTAAATAAAGTCCTCTGTACAACACCCATGTGTTTTTCCATTTGTAGGCATCAACAAGGAAAAAGGGGAAGACAGCAGCTGATTTATGTTTACTTCCTTCAGATGTTCAGTAACCTTACTAAGTAGGCTGAAAATTAGCTAAACCACAAATAAGCATTTTGTGAAGTCATTAGCTAAATTACTTAAACACACACACAAGTAATACAGCTTTAGCTAGAATTTAAGAGATTCCTTTGAACTTCTAGCTGAAGCCAAATAATAAAAGGCAGCTCTACTACAAAAAAGTAAACACATTTACGTTACCAGCTATTACTAATTATTATTTAAAAGAAAATTTTCCAAAACCATCCCACCTAATTTCCAAACAGCTTCCTCACCTTCACCACCAACTTCACTGAAATGAGAAGTCAACTCACCGCAGACCATCTACTGAACAGATGCAGATTTTCCCTGACTAACAAACACCCATGAGCACATCACCACAATTACATTATCTACTCCTCCCAGCAGAAGATCAAGACTCCTGAACCCCCTAGAATGTTTCACCCAGTGTCCCAGGTGCGTTTGGGAAAGTTTGCCAAGCAAAAGTAAATCACTACACGATAACTTGGACACCAAGAGCATGTGTTATTATTCACAGAATGCATTGTTAGCATGTCTTTAAAGATTGCTATTTGAAGCTTAAATTCAGACCAGATCCTTAAGAGGGAGGTACAAAGCACCTCAGCATCAAGTGTATGAAACACTAAAAAGAAGGCAAGCTATTTTGGTTTATGGTACGTTATAATGTCTCCTTTTTGATGCCTACATGGCTAACAAGTTTTATAGTGTCTTCCTGTTCCCCACAGGAGATGAGCATTATCAATGCTCATTAGCATCCTCCTCTGCTCCAAATACCGCAATTGCTTCTAGACAGTCCTTTTGACCAGCCTCTACTGAAACCTGGAGCAATTCTTCAAAATTTGCTTTACTGCTTTCAATCTTACCGCTTCCTTTCAAGATTTGACATGGGGCTTGTGCACCCAGCAGTTCACATATCGTAATTACATTAGCTGGTCTAGTACAAGATGTTATCTCTGCCTACAAACTTCTCACCCAAGCCCTTGAACCATCACAACTACAGCAGCATGACCACAACGTATATCTCCATAAACATTACCATGCTCACTTCAACTTAGGATCGTACTTTTGACTCCCCAGAAGTAACAAGTTATCACAGCAAATCCAACTAGGAGTATTCAAGCTCCTGGTGGTCTTACGCCAGTCTTCTGGTTTATTTAACTCAAAATGAGAAAAAATGTACATGTTAGATACACTGCACATGTATTCAGCTATTTTATATTAGAAAGACAACATATTTTGGTTGGAATTCCTTCTGTAAAGAAAACTGCACATTTATGAAGCCTAAAATCTAAGTGTTTTATGCAAGTTACACTCTTCCCCATAACACAACCATCTCTTTTCAGTGTCCTGGAATGAATACAGAAAAAAAAATTGCTGCTGTTCATTATGTTACTTCCTAACCTTACAGACCTTTTATAATTCCCAAGAAATGAAAGTGTGTGAACTAACAGCAATTAATTGGAGAAAGTAATGAAGTTACAAAAAAAAAAAAGGAAAGCAAAGATGACCTTTGAAAAGGCAGCTAACCATTAACAGTTCATTAAGAAGATGGAAGTAATCTAAACTTCCAAAAGAACAAGACAAACTTCACATACAAAGTTATAAAAAGATGCTTTAATACGAGAAAAATGCTAGTTATCATGGGCAAGTTTCCACAACACTTAAAGAACAGCATTTCAGATGGCTCTTACAAGTAAGAGCTACTTACTAAGAATTGTAGAATCCATCTCTGGATAAACTTTGAAGTCTCTCACATAGCCACTAATAAGAGATATTCTTTTAATTCGCACTTTAAAAAAAATGAATGTAAAATTAAGTATAAAATGATGGCAACCTATAATTGGGCTAAGTTATTTTAATAGCTTGCATAAATACATATTCAGTGATGGAAGTCACTGATTAAATATTGGAACTGGTGTTTGACAAAGTGCTAAAAAATATGCTGCAGTATAACCTCTTTTGCATTTTTCAACTATTTCCATCCAATGATTAATCCACTGGAGCTTAGTAAAACGACTGGGAACTGAAAAGGTAGTAGATGTTTAATGCCTCCTTTTTCTTTGTAAATTGTGAAAGTATGAAGGAATGACAGCTATCTAGTGTAAGATCCTGACCAAAAAAGCAATCAGAAAGAAATCCAATTAGTTAAATACAGAGAACAATTTTATATAGTTAGTACAAGAAACAGATTTCTTTAATAAAAAGGTTAAAATATATTGTAAATTTAATTAATTTTAATCGAAACCTATCTTAAAAAATCCAATAAATATCAGTTTCATAATGAATGCAGAAGTTAAGAATCTTAACATAATAGATTCTAGAAGTAGAGAATTTAATAAATTTACTCAGCATACCATCTCAGTTTAAAAACCTACTATATGTAACGCAACCCTAAGCAGTAACAACCTACTACATCTTAATATCTATCCGGAAGTCAGAATCAGTTCTTTAGGAAAGGAACTGCAAAAGAGATCAAAAAAATATTATATATAAAATACCAACAATATAAGGCTTCCTGTCAGTTAATACAAGCAGTCTAGACTACTTTGGTCTGGTATATCCAGACTTCTTAAGCAGGAAGAAGAGGCCTGGATTATTTCACTACTATATTAAAATAAGCAGGAGATGCAGTATGTCTGTGTTACTATGTGTTACTGCAAGGTTAACACGACATAATGCTTTACAAAGAACTCCATGCTAGTAAATGTTCCATCTCAAAACAGCATCTAGATGATCCTAAATTATCAACACAGAAAATAAGGTCTTTTTTCAAAGCCTCACAGTATTAAATACTGATCCTATGCTATTATTTACCCACTTTTAAAAAGTATATAAACAATTCAAAGCCCTGGCTGAGGTAGGTATTTAATTAGCAGCTACTGAAGCAGATTTTTTGGTACGTCTGAAGACTGCCATTTCATAAGCAAGTTTTACACTAAAGTCTACTTTGAGCACAGCACATCTGAAGTCAAAGCCTGTAAACAGGCAAGTACATGAACATGCTCACTGAAAAAACAATGATAAATTATGCCAGCGTTCTCAGGATCAAGTATAGACACAAGAACATACACTTCTGCATGTATTAGCATGCTTCAAGTTGTGGAAAAATGTTTTTTCCTATTTCAAAGCAATTTATATAGGTCAGGATTCTCTATACCTTCCCAAGTTTCTTTCAAGTCTACTTTCTTCATAAGATAGTTCACTGACTACCAAATTCAACAACTAAGCAAATAGAAGTTTGTTTCTCACTAGAGCTGGTTTCCTTCTCTACCCAATCTCCCAGTCCGCCCACAATACTCTTAAATACTCACATACGTCATCCACCTGTGGCTTCCTTTACTACCATTAGTTAGGAGCAACAGGCATGCCAGCTAGCCAAACGGTCCATCCGCATTCACTTGCCAACCAACAGCCACCACTCAGAACGACACAGGATCAGATGTAACTGCCTGTCCAGACAAGGGATGGTACGTTTGCCTTTATTCTACCACCAGATTATGAAAGGCCATGATATTTGAAATCTGACTCTCTCAAATTTGGCTCAGTGTGATAAAATATGTTATTAAGTCTCAACCTTCAGGAAATTGGGCTAAAAAACACATGACACTGCAGTTCTAAGCTTGGGGGAAAAAAGAAAATTAAGTGTACATGACAGACATTACTGAGTACACTAATAAAAGACATTCACTACTGTGATAAAGGCAGTGCAAGGCGCAGATAAATTAAGCATTATTAGGGAAAGCGAACTTCAAGGGAGCATCTGATTTTAAGCTTTCAGCACAGTAGTTGCTATGCGACAACAGTCCCACTGCATAAGCAAGAGCTTTTCTTTCAAGAGTAGCTACATAAATGGCAGTTCTGCACTAATAGCTATAACTATTTCCAGCACAAATCTGGCATGACAGCAGTCACTTAAACTGTCTCTCGGACACCCTCAAATTATATGATCATGAACTGAGATGTTAGTTTACAACACCAAGGTGGAGCAAAGCAGCCCTTGAAATACTAATGAATGACCAAATCTATCTTTGCTCCCTAGCTACTTCCAGGGTATCCTTCATAAACTTGATCAGTTTACTTACTCTGCATTTAATGGATATTAATGTAACCAGATCAAAAAGTGTAATATGACCCTGAATTATAGTGGTTTTGATCAATATGATTTTAAGAGCTATCCCGCCTTTCCTAAATAATGCTGTCATTCTCTTCTATGCCAGCAATTAAGTGGGAAAGTGTTCTCGACTCCTACCCAGTTCTTTACAAGTCAGATTCAGATCATTATCTTTCCCTCACAAAGGGTTTCTCCTGTATTTATTTACTCCCTGAAACATTCATAAGTTTGCTACTAATAGGCACAAAGCCAACACAGATATAACCAGGCCTATAAATTCTGAAGGCCTCCAGGTAACAAGCAGAATACTAAACCAAACACTTTTTCAAAACAATTTTAGACACATTTATTGCAGTCCTGGTCAACCAGGGAGCTCCCAGATGACTGGAAACTAGTGAATTTGATGCCCCTCTACAAGAAGGGTCAGAAGGAGGATCTGGGGAGCTACAGGCCTGTCAGCCTGACCTCAGTGCCGGGAAAGGTCATGGAGCAGATCATCTTGAATGCCATTACGCAGCACATGCGGGACAACCAGAGGATCGGGCTCAGCCAGCACGGGTTTATGAAAGGGAGGGCCTGCCTCACTAACCTGGTCTCCTTCTATGATAAGGTAACACACTTAGTGGATGAAGGGAAGGCTGTGGACATTGTCTACTTGGACTTTAGTAAGGCCTTTGACACTGTCTCCCACAGCATTCTCCTGGAGAAGGTGGCTGCTCACAGCTTGGACAAGTACACTCTGTGCTGGCTTAAAAACTGGCTGGATGGCCGAGCCCAGAGAGTGGTAGTGAATGGAGTCAAATCCAGTTGGCGGCCAGTCACGAGTGGTGTTCCCCAGGGCTCAGTGTTGGGGCTGGTCCTGTTTAATATCTTCATCGATGATCTGGATGAGGGGATTGAGTGCGCCCTCAGTAAGTTTGCAGATGACACCAAGCTGGGTAGAAGTGTCGATCTGCTGGAGGGCGGGGAGGCCCTACAGAGGGACCTGGACAAGCTGGATCCTTGGGCCGGAGCCAACGGTAGGAGATTCAACAAGGCCAAGTGCCAGGTCCTGCACTTTGGTCACAACAACCCCATGCAGTGCTACAGGCTTAGGGAGGAGTGGCTGGAAAGCTGCCTGGAGGAAAAGGACGTACGCGTGTTGGCTGACAGCCGGCTAAACATGAGCCAGCAGTGTGCTCACGCGGCCAAGAAGGCCAATGGCATCCTGGCTTGTGTGAGGAATAGTGTGGCCAGCAGGAGCAGGGAGGTGATTGTGCCCCTGTACTCAGCACCAGTGAGGCCGCACCTCTAATCCTGTGTTCAGTTTTGGGCTCCTCACTACAAGGAGGACATGGAGGTGCTGAAACATGTCCAAAGAAGGGTAACGAAGCTGGTGAAGGGTCTGGAGAACAAGTCTTATGAGGAGTGGCTGATGGAGCTGGGTTTGTTTAGTCTGGAGAAGAGGAGGCTGAGGGGAGACCTTATTGCTCTCTATGACTACCTGAAAGGAGGTTGTAGCGAGGCGGGGGTTGGTCTCTTCTCCCTAGTAACAAGCGACAGGACAGGAGGAAATGGCCTCAAGCTGCGCCAGGGGAAGTTTAGGTTGGATATTAGGAAAAACTTCTTCACCGAAAGGGATGTCAAACATTGGAACAGGCTGCCCAGGGAGGTGGTTGAGTCTCCATCCTGAAGGTATTCAAAAGAAGGGTAGATGTGGTGCTTGAGGATATGGTTCAGTGGTGGACTTGGCAGTGATGGGTTAGCAGTTGGACTCGATCTTAAGGGTCTTTTCCAACCTTAACGATTCTATGATTGTGTAATGTCTGATTTGTATGACAAAATAAAGCACACCATGCATTGCAACTCCTGTATTTCACACAAAAACGACACACAAAGAGCACATTCTATTAGTTACCGCATTCCCGTCATCTCATTTTTTCCTGCTATGCTCCATTTAACAACTGAGCCAAAAAAAGAGCATCATTTTTGAGAATAAGTTTCAGCAGAAATGAGTGCAGTTCCATCACTTCATTATGCAATGCTAGATTACAGTAGGCTTTAGAATACTATATTAGAACTGCATTCAAATCACCATCAACCTTCAGCTGAGACACAAGCAAACAAAAACTTAACACAAGTTTTGAAGGAGTGCTATTTGCACCTCAGACATTCTTCTGGAAAAAAAAATTTAAAAAAGATAATTTTAGGATGAGAGAGGCACTCCAAATTCCAGCCAGCCCTTTGATTTGAATGACCATTACCAGTATAACAAGAAGAAACATTCCCAAGATCTCAGATGACTTTCACAAACTTGATGTCCTCAACACGATGCCAGCACCTTAACAAAACCTAAAACTGTTTCCAAATGCCCGAAGTACTTCAAGCAGACTCTGGAAATGTTTCTTCACTGAGCAAATCCCACACATATATAACACTCCTTAAGGGTCTTCAATGAGGTTCTCAGTTTATACCTGAACTTTTCAGCTTTCAGGTTTTCAGTACTTATTGCCGTTCAAAGAAAACAGAAATGTTTGATGTTTTAAAACAATAAAAAGAATCTGGAACAAACTATTGAAAATTATATTATAGAAAGTTATTTCAAAAGCCTGTCTTCATGACTTTTTGACTATTGGATAACACGAAGTTTGCATAATTAACAGCAGTGGCCTTCAGTATGGATATTACGAATGTATCTTTATGCAAAAACACTATCACCTGATTTTAATTTCCCCTCTTCAACTCTGGAAAATCCTACTTACTAGATATAGTATCAAGAAAAAACCTCCAAGGGACTTAAAACTACAGCTGACCAAGTTACTTGTGCACACTTGTATTGAATCTTTCTGAATACAAGAAGCAGTAATTAACAGTTTGTCAATAAAACTATTTCCTGCCTAAATCTGAATTGTGTTACACAGCCTAAAATCAAACTCACATGCTTAGAAAGATGCAAGTAAGATGACAAGTCTTTCAGAGGTAGTAGAACAAAAAAATTTCACATACTGGTTACTCTGTTACCATATTCTTCTCGATAGAAATGCAAACATTTCATCCCCTCTACTCAACTTGTCCGTTACAATCCCTATCTTATCCTAGAACCCTATTATTTAAGTCCCTCATGAGAGAGGTGCATAGGATAAAAGGCCAATACATGTGCACAGACAATTCTTTTGGAAAACCACCAGCTTTTCTTCTTTACAACCGTTAATCATCAGAAGTAAGGGTAATGAAGACAGCAAGTGACAATTTCCTATAGAGCTTTGCCCCATGAAGCAATAAACAACCTTCGAGACTCCTCCAACCCACCTTGTGTTCCGGATGTAGTTCTACAGTGACAAAAGCCACTTTCAGATAAACGCATCTTGTGGGCATGTGACCCCGAAATCATTACTGTCCTATGCAACACATTACAATACCTTCAAGAATAACCGTTAGCTACTTCACATCACAACTGGATGTGTAACTCTGTGTCAACAATTCTTGACAAATCATCTCAGTCCTCCCATTTGCCCTTATGAAGAATACAAGACATCTGTCCTGCAACCTAAGCCAACACTTCAAACTATTTTATCCCATGCTCCCCCTAAATACTTTTACAGTGTGCTTCAAACAAGCTTATACAGCTGCTTAAATCCCCTTTGTACGTAAGGGTGGCACAGGTTACATACCCTTAGGCAAAAATATCTGGGGCAATGCTGGATCCTCATGTAGTACACAGCACCCACAGAACAACACAGCTCCGGCCCTCATTATTTCTGAACACTTGTCCCAAACAGAGTCTTGTCCGAACAGTCAGTAACTAGTACAGCCATGAATTGGGCTTAGTTTTACATTTCTGTCTTTATTCTATTACCCTACAAGTCTTCCCAGTAATGTCAAAGAATTACTCACACGAGAGCATACTGCTCAATTTTAATAAGGACTAAATATAGGCTAGTACTTTAAGTCTTTGCAGAGCAAGATCTCTTTGAAGTTTCAGTGTCAGAATCTCATGTTTGCACAAAGGCATCTTAAGACAAGGTAAAAAATATACACGTTAAATAATTATGTATCCTATGCCTTCATAGCAGTGTTTCTGGAAAATCTGGGCAGCATTATTATCTTGTAAAGGTACCATGTGATTCTTAAATATGTGTCTCCGTGTGTGTATATATATCTCTCAAAAAATTCTGCAGAGCACACTTTATACTGCTAGATGTTGGTTTTGACAATTAATTCCCACTTAAATGTAGTATGTTTCCATCTGATACTGCTTCTCCAACAGCAAGCCACAGAAGTTGTAGACTATTTTGTTTTAAACCGGGTAGACCACAACCATTTAAAGAAGCATGAGAAGATTACACATCATGGTACCTCAAGCCATCAAAAGTACCTGCTGCATGGAAATCAAACCATCAATATCTCTTTCTCCCACCATTCGACAGGAATACAACCTATTAAGATATACTGGTTTTGAAGAGACTAATTTCTGTCTGCTCATGTGAAAGGAATCCATAGACGCGAGCTTCACATGATGGGATTTTCTAGAATCTTGATTTTTCAGTAGATGCATTTCCAACTCCAATGTACAAATGGGTTAAGAAATGTGGGAAAGAAAGAAGCAGCATTTTGCCAAAAGAGGTTATTCAGCTCTATTTCTCATTCCTATTCATAGCTGAAGGATCCCTAGGAAAAAGAATGGGCCATAGGACAAATGACTGATTTTCGAGAACTGGACCTGGTCTACAGGCTGAAAGCTTAAAAGCCAGCACTCAAAAGTCTACTGACAGACCTTTCTGCACCTCTTTCATACCAAAGGAGTCTCAGGATGCAAAAGCAGTCCTAAAAAAGTCAACATCACTTAAGTCACTGCAGTGATGTTTCCTTACCACCAAGGAAATTTTCATAAGGGTAGTAGTGTTGGACAAGGTATTACTTTGTACCAGCATTTCATATGAAAATCCCTCACAAGACAACTCACTGACATAATTTGCTTCACACCATCACCTTGCCTAAGCTATATGTGGCACAACACCTTGCTACAGGTTGTGCTTGAACTATGCATGTAGACTGAGAACAGCTATCCTGACACACTTCATACATTTCTGATTATAAAAGTGTCTAGAAAATGTTTCTAGTATCACTGACATTGCTCAAGACCTTTGGTAACAGCAGTACAATAAAAACAGAGTTTACACAGAGCAAGAAAAGCACTGAGGCAATTGCAAATTGCATCTAGAACCATACCAAGCTCCAGATACTACATGAACACACCAAAACAAAAGGCAGACCCAAAATAAAATCTAAGGCAGGCACCAGTTCTCCATGTGTTGTCCTTCTGCTGCAGAATTGGGGCATTAGGCCTGAAACAGAGAACCATGATTTTTGCAGCCTCTGGCATTATACTGAGGGCCCCTTTATCCTGTGCAGGTAAACCACGCGTGGATGGTGACTGAAACCAGCCTACAACAAATGTTCAGAAAGTTACTTTTATTCAAATTTACCTGACAGCTGTTCAGTAGCCCCCAAAACATAACTTTGTCTTCTGTGCTTTTCAAATAGAATGCCAGATCTCGCTATGTAACACAAAGCCCTTTTTTTATACAGGATCTGGGGCAAAAATCAGCACTAACTAATGGGCCCTGCCAAACCACTGACCTGCACCTGATGCTATGACAACACACCTTTAGACTGCCTCTGATCAGTGCTATGTTAATATGCGGCAGTGATACCTAAGGAATTATCAAATACACCCAAGCATTCAAGATGTGAGAAAACATCTCGGAAAGCAACCTCCTCCTATAAGGACTGCTTTAGTTGTAGCAAAGTCCAGACACTTCACAGCCAGAGGCAGAGAAAGTAGTCCAAGCCTGTGAACAAAGCCTCACACAGAACACCCCTGCAGGCCAAAGAGTCAGGGTTGGCTTCTTACCTCAGAGTCAAACTCACAGATAGAAACAAAAGATAAAAGACAACTTAGCAGCAATAGCTCTACAATTATTAGGCGTCTGGGACAGAAGCTAGAAAAAGAAACATAGGTATAAGTAAACTAGTTCAGTGCTTGGAAGGGGGAGGAAAGACAGACCACTCCCAAGGAAAGTATATACTGCTAATTAAAATCATGACTTTACAAGCAAGATTTTTCTTACCTTCAAATGATCAGAGTCGCTAACTTGCGTATGCTTAGAAAATTGCTTTTCTTAATATGTGCAAGTGTCACACATATTCTACATTCTACCAGACCACAGGCCATGACCACAACTGGGCCCCGGTCCGACAGCACTCCAAGTGAAACATCAAGCCAAAGCAACTCAAAAACAACAATTTTCCCAAAAGTATATACATCCTACAGACCTCTTCTTAACCAATAAGAAAATGTAACTTAATCTCAAAGTTTTAACTTGTCATCTATGGCCAGCTGATTATAGGAGATACAGCTGCATGAACATCTAGATACTCTAGATGGATGTCTCTGGATACTATACACCAATTTCTAAGCATCTTTTCCTGGATTGCACATGACCAAGCTCATCAGCAAGGACTCACTGCCATGGCATTCAACCGGTCCAGGAGGGAAGTCCCAGGACTGAGGTTCTCAGCACAAACCAAGAAGGCATGTAGGCACCAGTCCAACTGCCTCAATTCAACTGAGCAGACTACATAATTCACCACAACTGTAAAACTGAACACACCTGCTAACAAGGCTACCACCTAATCAAGTTTTATGGGAAAATAAGAATATTTGAGTCCCTGTTACTTTGTATTTGCAAAGACTTCACATAGCACAGAGATGATAGAAATACTTTGTCTGACATTACACACATACTCTTGATTCAGATTCTCAGCCGTCTTGGAGAGGCAGCTGAATTAAGGTCAGGTATGGAAATCCAAGTCAGAAGAACAGAAAGAGAGCCTGATGGTAAATGTTAAGTTTCAGCACAGTAAAGCAGATGTGGCAGATTATAATGCACTATATTTGGCTGCAAAATACTGCTGCTAAGGAGTAGTACCCAAATGCCCTTACTTCAGCCACACAGTACTAAAAAGGCAGAGTCATCTCAGCCTGATGCATTCAGGCAAAATACTCCACAGGCTCAAAACAACTATAGAACTTCACTCTGTGAACTCCTTTCCAGCAGAGCCGCCCCCAGCTCTCACCTCCAGCATAAAGTGAAACATTAAATTCAGAACTATCATAGTACATATAAGTATCTTCCTTTTCCATTCACAGAACAAATTAAATCTAAGTTGGCCAAAGTATTTTTAGCTAGTAGTATCTTCAACATCTTGTTTTTTCCTATTTTCTACAATAACTGCTATGAACCCTACCAGGTGAACAGTTAAAGCCTTATTTCCTTTACCTCTTCTCCTTATGGTTGAAAAGAAAAAAATTAAATTAGTTTAGAAATACAACCTCAAAAATGCAAGACAAATATAGAACACATCATCAATGCACACCTTCATCTGCAAACACTATGAAGCCATACTTAAAAAGAGCAGCATCCTTCATCTTGATCAAGGCCCTGGGAACTTGACAGGTCCCCAGCCATACAGTCTGGCATACTTCCAATCTAGTCTTGCTAGAACCTGCCCATCACTGTTTCCTGCTTTCCAGCTTCCTCCCCAAAAGAGAAGTTAATTTATTATGGGTATATTCCGTGAACTATTCTGCAAAGTTCACTACAACAACTACAGACACTTCCCTCCTTTTGCTATGGATTCCCACCTGTCCTGTAACAAGCTCAGGGTAACACACATCAAAGTGTTTCTCTGCTGTCAAAGAAGCAACCCTTCTTGCTAGGTGAAGAATTGTGGGATCCTGAAATAATTCTGAAACCAGATACTAATTGTTTTATGAAAAGCCCATTAAATTCTTCACAAGTTTACAACTCGTATGTATCAGACTGAGGATTATGATGAACTGCAAGCAAGAACTGCCAGGGCCCAGAACGGAGTCCATCAGCAGTTCCCAGTCCCAATACAGGAAATCAAAGCAACCTGTCATGGGATATATGAGACAGAAATTCACAATACAGCTGAGGTTGGTTTTAAACACAACTCATAATTCTTAACCCAGCAAAATAACGTCACAGGTTTGTCTTCCAAACAGGTTATAAATTTGCCTAGTATGACAGAGAAGGTTCAAGACAAAACAGTCTCATTTCCATCTACTAGTAAGCTATTCAAAGGAAGGAAAAAAGTCCTTGTAGCTTTCTAACTGGTTACTGCTGCAGTGATGATACAGGGCATGTTGCAGACTAAGAATCTGCTGCATGCAAACCCATTTGCACACATTTCATTCAGGAGGAAGCCTTCCCTGCAAAAGTGATGCCAGTGAAACAGGAAAAGTTCCTCTTGAGGCCTTAAAGGTTTAAATACTAAATATCTGTCAATAAAATAATCCAAATACATTGCTGCTTTCCACTGTATCTTTGCCCATATAGTAAGAAGCAGTTTCATTTTCTAGAGTTCACTGGGTTTTCCAAGACAGGATTTGGCAGCGTTTGCTAAACTTCAGATAACATCCCATGCATAGACACTGTGGGCTAAAATTATAACCAAGACAACATAAAATTAGAATGTCTTATTAATTTTGTACTAGCCCAATATTACAACCTCATAAGTACTTCTGTTAGCAGTACTGCACTTAACATACCTGATTCAGCATTTACAAAAAAAATTTGAAACCCCAACACTTTAATACTGCCTCTTGCATCTTGTCCAATCAACTTTTCATTCTGAGGATGAAGCCTTTCACCAGCATCATGAAAGTTATGTTTTGATCTCTGAGTTTTATAAGGTAGATAGCATAGTCCTGATACCAAAGAGGTATTTTTATTTAAAAAAAAAGGAACACTTGATGCAGATACTCTTACATCTACCTTTAAATAGAGAAATTAACTGTATTTCAGGAAAAGAAAGACACAAAAGGCAGAAAAGAGCTCCACACAGCACTGATTCTGCTGTCTTACCTTACAGCTTGATGACACGTGAATAGTATTTGGACAAACTTCAAATATTTCATAAATGAGAAAACTATCATGTAGTCTCAAAGAAAATACAAATTTGATAGACAGTTTTCTCTTTTTCAGAAGTTTACTTTTATGGAAAGTAAGAGAGACCTTAAAGAAGGCTGATGGAGGGAGTAACCTATGAGCAATTCAGAAGTGCCCTTGGGAAGACAAAAAAAATAATCCATAGAAAGGCATAGGTCTAAAAATACAGGAAATATAGCTTCCACTCCCACTTTTGATACTTTCTGTGGAACAACAGCCAAATTACCTAATCTCTGTGCTTCAAGTCTCTCCCTCCCCACTGCTCATCCTCTTCCTCTCTGAACATATTGTCTATTTCAGTTGTTCAACTCTTCATGGCTAGAAATGAATCTCAGTACACATTCAAAACAAACCAAATAAAATTCAGTCCCAATACAACGTTATGTTTGTAAGCCCCAATGAAACACCAAAAAAACCCTTAACTCCAAATCAAAGAGATGGTTGTTACCTATCAGCACTAGCAAACCTCATGCTGTTGAGGGAGACTATTTTTTAGTTTGTGTTTTAAGATAAAGGAAAATCCGCAAGAAAATTGAAGTTAGCATTACCTAACATAAGGAGACAAATAAATGTGAACTACATGACTATTTAGGGAGACTGGGACGGGGGGGCTGGGGGGATCCGACTAATCTGACCGGAAAGGAGGGAAGCACCGCGTGCCCTGAAGAGCCTCCACCCAGGAGCGGGAGTCCCGGTGATTCACAGCCAAAATAAGAAGCAGAAAAATCACGCTGAGGTCCGTGTATGCTAGAACGGTAGCCACTACAGAAAGAACCGATGTGGGTGAGGACGAAGAAAGAACAAGCACGTCGTTCGGTCTCAGGAGACAGAGATGTCACCCAACGCCGCCGGAGGAGACCCCGAGCCCACCCCGCCCGCCGTGCCCTTCCCGACGCTTCGGCGCAGGGGGAGCGCCGAGCGCGGCGCGGAGCCCTGTCCGCAGCACGGGGGAGGGACGGGGCTTTGCAAACCCGCAGTGGCCCCCGCTCCACCACCGCAGAGCCCCGGCCCCCGCCGCTGCCCCTGCTCCCGGGCTCCCTCGCAGGCCCCGCCACGGAGCCCCAGCTCCGCTTCGCCCCGCCGCCTCCCGCGCCTCACCTGCACCTGCTCGCGGAAGCGGAGCCGCCCCGCCACTCCCCGAGAGAAGCGACAGCAGGAGGACGAGGCCGAGGCCGAGCGGGCGCCGGGGCCCGAGGGGCAGCGGGCCGTCGCCCCTCCGCCGCCCGGCGTCCCCGCCGAGCCCCCCGCGCTTCGGCATGCTCTCTGCTCCCTGGCCGAGGCTCGGCGCTGAACGAGGGGCCCGAGGTTCTCAGCGTCTCCGGCGAACCCCCACGACAGCCGCTGCCCCCCGCCTCCGCGGCGCGGCCGCCCGCGGCATTGGACCCCGCCGCCCCGCTCCCCTCACGGAACCCCGCCGGCCCCTGCGGCCGCCCCCGCCGCCATCTTCCGGGCTACCTGACCGGGAGCGGGTGGAGCGCGCTGCAGATTGATAACCCAGTGCGCCAATCAACCCGCGCCTTACGCCCAGGAGGGGGGATCACTGGCTGGGACGGGGCTAATCCGTGACTGACAGCCAGATCAGCCAGTCGCTCCGCACAGGGCGAGAGAAGGGTGCGACGTGAGAACGGCGGCGCGCATTTGCCGATCAAGCCGCAATCCGGGTGAGGAGAGGAGGGCGGGGCTTTACTCGGATTGAAGGCGCGCTCCGCCAACCGGCTGGCGAGGCGGTTCTCGGGGGCGGGAGCGGGAGGAGCGGGAACAGCGCCGCCTAGAGGCGCGGCGCCTCCTCGCAGTGCCCGCGCTACCGCACCCTCCGCCCCCGCAGGGCCGGGTCACGGCGGGCCCTTCCCCGGGGACGGGCCCCATGGGGGACCCCCGCACAGGGGAGCGCGAGCCCGAGCTTCTGCCCCCTGTGGCCGAGACCACGTCGGCGTCCTGCCCTTCCAGGCCAGCCTGGGCCTGGGGCTGCCCCCTGTGCGCGCCCGTAGCTCGGCGCTGTGCCGGGTCCAGGTGGGGAGACCCGGGAGGAGCAGGAAGAGGCAGAGCCGGTTCCCTCGGCAGCCGGAGCCCTCCTCCGGCACTGCGTCCCCCGAGGCGCCGCCGTGCCTCTCCCCCCACCGCCACCGCCGCCTGGGCCGGGGCGGGCTCGGGGCCCCTCCGGGCTCGCTCCGGGGCCTCCCTCGGAGCCGGTGCCGGGGTCATTCGTGCTCCTCTGCAGAGGTGCCTTTCGAGTTGGAGTCAGAGCTGGGCGTAAACTGCCCTCTGCAGCCTGTGCGCTTCAGAGGCTGGGAATGACCTCCGTAAATTAACGATACAACCAGGATTCAGAAATAAAGATTATTCTGGTTTAGGTTTGTAGTTCCGCTGAATTTAGAGTAGGTGAAAACGAGGTGACAGTTCCAAGTAGCATAAATGGAACTGATAATCCTAAGGAACCGGGGGCTGTATGTGGTGAGGAGTTAGGGAAACACCAGACAACTAACAAACTGGATTTCCATTTTCTAAATAATTTAGCAAAAAAGCTAATTATGCTAAGATTCTATAATGACTTTGTGAGCACAGAGCGTCCAAAGAAATGTACAGTGAGGGTGCCCCTGGGACTTCATGAAAGGAAAGTTTTACGTTCAAAGTAGCACTTGGAACATGATGTCCAGGAAGACATAACGTAAACCTAAATCCTCCTCTGTCGCTAAGGATTTTTTCTAGGGTAATTTTTCTCCTACCACGGGGACGTACTTAAAATCAGACTATTTTCCTCTTATCAAGTCTGTATCTACCCTCAGATATCTTCTCTCTGGCTTGAAGACATTAATTGTACTACCAAGTGACCCATATTTTTTGAAATGTTCTAATTAGTTTTTCTTCCAAGGGAAATATTTTACTTGAATAATGATATGGAAGACAATCTTCTCTTTTGTTGTTTTAGTAAACTATTATTAATGCATTATGCTGCTTATTGTGATTTTTTTATTTAAGGCAATAAATAAACAGTCCCAGAGTATTCCTTGTCTGGCTCTCTGTAGATTTTGTGGACTGGGAAGGCAAAATGTCCTTTCCCTTTAAAATCAGTGCTATGTAATATGCAATAAATAACATTACTTTTTTTTCATGTACAAACAGCCATCATCTCAATTTAAGTAGCTCTGTACTGATGTAAAACTGATGCTGGCGACAAGCGTGTGGCCAGGTCTTTCTCTATGTTTACTATAAATATCCAGTGGAAACTTCACAGTTAGTCCTTTATTCTTCACACTATCAAATCTCTCTCCACTGAGTGTGGATACCAGGGCTGGGGCCTCTGGATGTGAATGTGTCTCCTTCTAGTTGACATTATAGCCACTTTTTTTTAATGATGGTTATTCAAACTACACCGTCCTGTGGTATAACTACATGGGCAAATGCAGTGTGCCTATCACTACAGTGCTTAGGGTCTAAGGTCTGAGATCTGTCACTGACTTTATGCAAATTCCATATGTAAATAATTCTGAGGCTCCCAGCAGCTATAGACATAGTTTAAAACTTCATTCAGCAGATTTACAATGCAAGGGTGTTCTCATTTCAATAGTGAAAACAATTCATTGCTTTTTAAACACAGCAGACTGCTTTATTTCCCAACCCACCCTATCATAATTGAATGTTAGGCCTTTGATGTAATTTCCTGATAAAACATCACATTGTAATATCACCTGGGAAGTTATGGTGGCACATCATTAAAAGGACTTGTTGGAGCACTCTTCCATAATGATGATACACTTGAGGTTAGCTGTGAATTAGTCACTGGTAGAAGCTAAATAACCAAACCTTCCAATCCTTTGTTCTACATGTTAGTCACAGTCACTCCCTATCTTCAAATACACCATGAACACCACAAACCCCAAAGATACAATGCCTAATCTCCTACCTGCCATCATCAGGAATGATACGATTCACCCATTTATGAGTTCTGCAATTAATAATTCGTAGTAACTAGATGAGGCTAATGGGATGAGCAACCTAATACCAAGTAATCCAAAAGGTACTTAAAAGGAAAATATATTTACTGAAACAAAACTCTTCCTGTACACCAAATGGGATGTATTACCACATATCACAGCCTCATGTTTCTTAATTATGCGCTGTTATCATTGCCAAATTACTGAAGCTGCTGTTCCATGTGGGAGGTGTTAAAACCTTTTTTTAGAGACAGATAATTGGATCAACTAAAGGATGTTGACGGTTTTATTTTCAGTTGGTTTTCTTCAATATTTTTGATAACATTAGTGCTGTGGAAGGAATATTGTCTAGCAGACTGAGCAAGTTGCCAGAGAGGTGTTAAAGGTCTTCAATATATATAACTGTAAAGCCCCAAAAGATTCACAATTTGCTTACTACAAAGAGAGTATCACTGAGCATCAGGAACAGAGCTGATTACAGAACCAATTATTTCTTTATTCCAGGTCACTGTTTTAAGCATAAAGATTAGACTCCTCATATATGAATGCTGAGACACATACTCTGCTCTCCCTTCCCCTGAAAGAAAAATCTCTTATCCTTTCATATATAACCTTTTCTTTCCCTGTCAGTGTTCTCTTTTTATATTTAACAACATTATTTGCTTCTCCACCTGATAGAGACAAAATAAATATCACTGATTTTAACCTCCACTTTCAGTCATAAGTGACCTAATAGTGTTTTTATAAAACTGGAGGCATCTTTTTCAGTTCCAATATTACAGCATCCAAAATGATTTTATATAGCTCCCAAGGAAGACTGGCTAAAGAAAACTGGGTTTAAAACAATCAGTAAAGGAAATATGTTTATTTGAGTTGAATGTTTTCCCCTTAGTATCTGTCTGTCACTCTAAAATGGGCTTAGAACAGAACTCTGATTTCTTCCCACAAATGTTTAAGTTTGCACATGGAGAAATGAACCCTTGAAAAATATGCAGGGGATATTTTGAATTGCTGGTAGAAAATTCAGTTTATATTAATTTTCAAATGTGTTAAAGATCCAGCAGCTCTTGTTAATCCACTCCTTGTAAATCCATTAAGAAATTGCATTCTTCTTGGGAAATATTTCATATTTGGATTTGCATTTGCCACTAATGTCCTGGAAAATTTAGTACAAATTTCATTTCTGTTGACTCAAGAATACCTATTGTATTTTGATGTGTCTGATCTGGAAGGGTGCTACTTTGGCTTCAAACAGGTGTACTTTGAAGAGGTTTTAACATTAAGATATGAAGGTGGATTGTAATTGTAAATGTATCTTATTCAATTCATGTAAATTTATTTTACCTACTTTATTAAATCAGATTCATTTCACTTTAATCCACTGAACCATCCTATGGAATCAATGGAGTTAATCAAAAGAATGAATTTTTGAGGAAGAGCGTTTAAGTACTCCCTCAAAAAAGGCATAAGAAGTGCCAACATCAGTATAAATTTCTCTCAGCAGGATTCCATCCTGGCTTACAAGAAATACAGTCATGAGTGGGCAAATTTCTTTCTCCACATACTACTCTCTGTTGATGCTGCTAGCCAAAACGCCAATTCATGCCAATTTTGAAACTGGTTTTTATGCCACTGACAACTGTCTAATGCTGGACTAAAAGACACGTCTGTGGTGACAGATCTGTATCTTAAAGCTTCCTATAGCACCTTTCACCAAAATTTAAAGAGAGAAATTATGTGTGTCTATTCTCTCCAAAGGTATAGGAGATTTAACTAAGTCATTTCCATTAACACAAAAGGAAATGCAAAATTATGACTTCTATATAAAGAAGCTGTTGTAAAATTTTAATAGCTACATTAGAAATTCCTTGCCACCCTCTCCTATTTATTTTTAGCAAATGCTAAACCCTTATTAAATTTTGCTCCAGATGCAGCAAAGCAGTACTGAATATAGTGAGAAACCATTTAACCAAATTAATGTCTAGTGCAGTTCTGGTCTAAATATATATTATATGTGTGTCAAGGAAAAAAAAAAAAAAGGCAAAACAGAAAGAATATTCTCACAAACAGACCCAGGTAAGACCAAGACACAACAGATCAAACAATGAGGTTTCAGTTCAGCCTTTCCTCATGCAATACTTTCATTCAGGCAATAGTTGCAGAAGCTGCTCAGCAACTCTCAAAAACTTGTCCTATCTGAGACTACTCAAATAGGTAAGTGTTACTGCTTAAGGCTTTGTGTGTTTTTACACTGTAGGTGTTATATGACAAGAACAGCACTCCTGCAAAGGAAAAGTTCAGCAACATTTCAGCCTAAGTGCAAGGGTTTAGTAAAACCATTTACACGTTATAGAACCAGTGCCTCCTTGAAAACAAACAAGCAATCTACAGGCTGCAGTGAATGGTCCTGTAATTAGCCATGTCTAAATAAGTATCTTGCTGGTGTAAACTCTGTTCAAGCAAGCTTGCCAAAAAAATCACTGTCTGTTTCTGGACCTCTAGGTCAGCAGGAATCTCTTCATCACAAATCCTTTCAAGAAAGGAAGGCAAACATTTGAGCAGAAGATATAGTATGATTTGCATGTCTCTCTAAAATGTACTAAATTTTAATAAATATTATACATCACTACTTGAATATGTCACCTGTTGAAAAGAAAAATTGAATGAGTTATTCAGACCTGTGTTTTGAGTCCTATCAAACAGGGTATTCTTGATCAACCTGCCTATTAATGTAATACTTTCCATTTCCATACCACTTTATACGTAACTTTGTAAAAAATAATTAAGAAAAACCCTCATACAAGTACTAGTTCTCATTAACATTGAGCAAGCTGAAGCCCAGGGAAGATTAAAGGACAATTTTTTACATATGTAAGCACTCACCTCTCATTTTAAGTATCTTTAATAACCTGACCCTAAGTAACTACTCCAAAATTAAACCAGAAATTATCCTAGACCACTTACATTCCCCTTCAACAGTCGCTCATTGGCTTCCACGCTTAGTTTTAGTAAAAGTGTAAGCAAAGACTTCTGGCTAAGGACCACTCTGCATGGGGGGGAAGCTCATCCCAATTTGGAAATAATTTGCAATTCTGCCAAAAGGTGTTTAAAAGAAGCACTTGGACCTAGAGGCCAGATCCAGAAAGGGATAAATAAAACAGACTAAGCAAGCTGCTAACATACAGACAACTGGTGTTCTGATGCTTTCAGCTAAAGTGCACACTCGTAAGAAAAACACAAGGATTCAAGATTTAAAGGAAGGTACAGTTCATTGAAGCACTGTAAGGGAAGGAAGGATCTACCTTGTACTGAAATGTTGATGCTTTGCAATCTTACTTATTAATGAATATTGCCTATATTGCATATATTAATATATTTATATTAATATATTGCATATATTAATGAATGTTGCCTCCCAGAGCACTGAAATTTCAACATGAGCACTGAAATTTCAACATGAACACTGAACATGAACACTGAACATGAACATGAGCACTGAAATTTCAACATGAACAATTAGGCAGAGAATAATGAAGGTGAACCAAGACAAATAAAGCAGAATCAGGAAGGCTCTTGCAAAGGAGCACAAACCAATATATCCAGCACATGTACACTGGAAAACATAATTTTTGATACTTTCATTTACTTTTAATAGGTATGGGTTCAAAAGACAAAATTCAGAACAAGACCCATTTATCCAAAGTAGTAATTGGGCATAAATTTCTGCACTATTTGGTAATCAGAATGGAAAAAGTTATAAAATACCTAAATGAAGATTTGTTACAATGAAAGCAATGAAAACCAATGAGTAAAGCCTACGCTGCAGACAAGGAACAACTCACTAAAACCAAATTGCAGATGCATTTTATAAAACCTTGGCACTATCAAGGATAGCATCTTTTTTAAAAAGTTTACTTATTAATTTTAATGATTACTTACAAAACCCAAACAGACCTGAAATATTTAGCTTATTTTCCTTATCCTTGCAGTCTGAGAGTATAAAGGCCATCAAAGGATCAAAGACCTCCTATCTTCCAGAATCTCTTCCTCAACTTTTTAATAAAACTAATCCAACAGAAACAGGTTTACAAAATTATTTCGAAGTCTGGAGTATTACAGGCGAAGTTGCTTTGCTAGTAGGATTATAAAATACAGGCAGATAAAAAGGTAGTGAAAATTTAAGCAACGATCGTGTTTACTGCAACTGTTTTTTCATCTCCAATAATAACAACTTAATGAGTTCAACTCGCCATGCAGGATATTCTTTTCCCCCCTTGTTACGGCATCATAGGAGTACTGCATGTCCTTTAATTCTCCACTATATTGTTTTGGCCATATCCTACAAGAGAATAAGGCTGCTTATGTGATTGATAATACTTGTGTGCACCAGTATATGCAGAAATACATCTCATATTTTTATTGATGAAGTCTGGGAAAATACAGGGAATGATCCTATCTTGTGAGCAGTAGCTACCTGAGCACAAAAGACATTTTTCAAAACACTAACTTCTTTGCTACTTTTCAAAGCTTTGACTAAACTGAAAAGGTCTAATTTCACTCAATAAATGTCAGTAGTTTTAATTTTCCTTTCCAATGCAGGAAAGGAAAAATTCATCCAAATAAAAAATGCTTTTATCTTTGTGGAGAACTGGTGTTTCCTTTTGCTATCAAAGTAATGTAGAAACCAATAAATATACCTTAGTAGGATGTTTGTGGTGTGTCAGACAACACGGAATCTAAATGGCTTCTGAACGGTACCAAGGGGTTTGATGGTAAATTGCTGACTGTTTATGAATCTCATGAATCAACCTCTGTATACACTGAGCAATTAGGAAGAAGTGGTGGCTGACAAGTTGCATTTTTTTCTTCCTAATTTCCAAATGTAAATTATTTGAATATGAAGGAAATTCAGTCTAAAGATCCAAAGCTAATCAGAATCCAAGGGCTGTAGGATGTTCAGCAAGAGGATCTCTTATTCAGATCTGTACACAATACTAAAAGGTTGTGTTGTTTCAGCACTGTAAACTCCATGGGGTACAGTGGCTACCACTGTAAATTGGGAAAAAACACCATAAGAGATTAAAATAGATGAGAAAACAGTTAACAGCACATTTGCCAAAATTTTAACTCCTCTGCAAGTGTGTGCTACCAGCGCTAAGTAATTTTGACCATCCAAATGTTTGCAGAACATGACAGGTGATGTACCTACTCCAAGACACTAGAAAATGTTAAAATCTCACCTACTTGAAACTTCCTTTTAATGCAGATGCAGACTAGGAATTTTAAAAATAAAGAAAAAAACCCAAATTTATGCATAACATACCACATAAACATTAAACACAAAGCATGATTTCCTCTTGTGTTATGAGCATGTGCCACCAGCACATAGCTGGAAAGCTGCCTAACAAGCTGACAACTTCTGAATTAACCTTGTGTGAACACAGCTCAGGTTATCTATTTATAAAGTCATACCACAGGTGTTGCCGACGGTGGGATATTACAATATGCAGCAGTTAACAGAGCTATTCTCATTTTGATGCGACCCAGGCACTCAGTTGTGCCTTATCAGTCTTTCTAGCTAGTGCTCTCAATTAGAAATTCAGAGAGCCTGGCATCTGGCACAGGAAGACAACAGAAATTAACATTACCATTTCCCAGGGGTTATGGATTAAACATGGCTTGCACCTGCTCTGTTTACTGCTGAGCTGGTAAAAGCAAGATTATCACTTTTACCCTTCCATTTGTTAATCTTCATCCCACACAAACCTCTAGACACATTTATTTTCATCAAAGATATGTCTCAGAAATGCTGAATCACTGAATGTAGGTAAGAGAAAATATTATTTTTATCAAGAAAATTAACATAACTTGGATTACATTCCTACACATGTTAAATATTCCTGTCTCATATGAAAATCTTTGTGCATTAGCAGAAACATCAGTGTTTCGTGTCTGATTCTTCCTCTGCCTGGTATTTGATTGCAGCTGTAGGAGATCAGAATTGTTACAAGAGCTTTCCTTCACTGGCAGTGTTGAACAATTAGCCGTTCCCACCACTGGGAATGGGCTTGTACACACATCCACGATGCAATGTGCTTTGTTCCAGCTGGCAAACACAAGCCTGGCAACAATCTATTAGCATTTTCCTTGCTGATCTAGATTTCCTGTCTGGGCAGACCCACTGGAGAGGAAATATCGAGAAGAGGTGATAATAGGAGAGAAAGTGGAGAAGGAAGGTCTCTAGAACATAAGGATGATCACTGAAAGGGAGGAGATCCTGTCTGTGCCCCACCATCACCTGCCCAGGACTCCCACAGAGACCTGAACAGCACCAGTTAAAGCTTGAACACAGGCTAACCTTCTCTCTAAGCTCTGGTGCTGTGGCTCTTACGCAGGCAGCTCAACTAACGTAGACAATTTTCCTTAGAGTAAGAGTTAACTCTGAGTGAGAAACACACAGGAGTTCTGCAAATGGATTGGTTTAGTGTCCAAACAGCTCGCCAGTGGATATTGCTTCCCCTAGGTGCTCTAACTGCTCTTCTGCTCTGTCATTCCTGTCCTTGTCTGAAATACAGTTTTATCCACCGCTAAGAAATTAAGTGCATCTCCAGATGGCTCTGTATATTTGCTTCGTTTAAGCAGAGTTCTGTACTGCTGTATAGAATTGCAAGACATTACAGAATATCAGAGAAAGTATGCTTAGTGCTGTACAGTGAAAACACAATGCTTAGCCCACTGGTAAAAGAGGCTAAAAACCAAGTAAGGCATAGATATGAAGGTCACCATTTGGAACACAGGAGGTCCATAATAACTTAGATATTTGCTGACCCCATGTTGAGGGAATCTTGCATTTAGTGATTTATAGATATATATATAGATCATTCACATGAGAAAGAATATTCATTACATTCACAGGACCAATAAATTAGTTGTGGTACACTGCAAACGTACGGATGGCAAAAACTGAAACAGTTTTTTTTTATTTTACCGCTACTGCACAACAAGCAATTAGCATATACACTTGTGATAATTACAAAGTAAAATACGCAATTGGTCATGCGTTTTGTGTATGTAATTTTGACTCCAATTCATCATCTGGCACAGGAAATACTGGGAACAGCTATCACTTACAGTCATGTTTATTTACACCACTCTGGAAAAGAAAGAGGCTCTTACACTGGGTCTGATTTTTTCTGCATGATCAGCATATAGCCATCTTAGCATAAATGAAACATAGTCAAATGGATTTGAAGTAGAACAGGCATTCGTGTGTTCTGCCTACTGCATTATTATTGGTATGCTTTTGATTTTTGCTTCATGTTATTACATTTGGCAGAAGAACTCAGGCTCCTGCCCAATCTTAAAAAAAAATTATTATTATTGAGATTATTGAGGAAGGACAGAAAAGGAATTCCACAGATTTGCATGTGATAGACGTACATAAGAATGTTTATAAAATCCCAAAGAAACAATGTTTACATTAGTGCTACAAATTCTGTAAGCCTTTAAGCTGCCAGCACAATACCTCTTTGATTCTGCACTTTTTTTAACTGCCACAGACTTCAGTAGCTGTTCCTACCATTCACAGAATGAAGGGTCAGCCCCTAAGAGACTGATAAGATATTGTAGAGATTACTAGAAATTAAGAAATACACCCACTTAGGGCTTACTCTCCTAAAAAGGGACATACTAGGAAAAAGACAGTGTCTTTCAAAATGGAACTACAAGAAGCAGAGGTTAGGGATCCGCCTTGTGTTGTGACCATGTTTAGACCTTACTTATACAAGGGCCTCAATTCAAATCAGTTGAGGAAACAGAATCACAGAATCCCAGGTTGGAAGGGACCTCAGGGATCATCTAGTCCAACCTTTCTAGGAAGAGCAGAGTCTAAACAAGATGGCCCAGCACCCTGTCCAGACGACTCTTGAAGGTGTCCAACGTGACCAAGTCAACCACTTCTCTGGGGAGATTATTCCAATGGTGACTGTCCTCACTGTGAAAAATTTTCCTCTCGTGTCCAGTCAGAATCTCCCCAAGAGCAACTTGTGTCCGTTCCCCCTTGTCCTCTCCATGTGACTCCGTGTAAAAAGGGAGTCTCCATCTTCTTTGTAGCCACCCCTTAAGTACTGGTACACGGTGATGAGATCCCCTCTAAGCCTCCTTTTCTCAAGGCTGAACAAACCCAGTTCTCCCAGTCTATCCTTCCCAGTCCTTTGGTCATCTCGGTGGCCCTTCTCCAGACCCCTTCCAGCCTGTCCACATCCTTTTTGTATAGAGGGGACCAGAACTGTACACAGTACTCCAGGTGTGGCCTGACAAGCGCTGAGTAGAGCAGGATGTTGACTTCTTTACCTCTGCTGGCGATGCCCTTTCTGATGCAACCCAGCATCCTGTTGGCCTTCTTGGCTGCAGCCGCACACTGTTCACTCATGTTGAGCTTTCTGTCCACCAGGACCCCCAGGTCCCTTTCCACAGAGCTGCTCTCCAGCCAGGTGGATCCCAGTCTGTGCTGCACTCCCGGATTATGTTTTCCCAGGTGCAAGACCGTACACGTGTCCTTGTTGAACTTCATAAGGTTCTTGCTGGCCCACTCTTCCAGCCTATCCAGATCTCCCTGCAGAGCAGCTCTCCCTTCTGGAGTGTCTACTTCCCCACTCAACTTGGCGTCATCTGCAAACTTCATCAGGCTACACTTGATGCCGTTATCCAGATCACTTATAAAGATATTGAATAACATTGGGCCCAATATCGATCCCTGGGGGACCCCACTAGTGACATGTTGCCACTTGGAAAAGGAGCTATTTATCACCACCCTTTGGGTGTGGCCCGTCAGCCAATTCCCCACCCACTGCACAGACCACTTGTCTAGGCCATAACACATTCATTTCTCCGGGAGGAGACTGTGGGGGACCGTATCAAAGGCCTTGGAGAAACCCCCATTCCCAAAATTAGGAAAAAAATACGTGACTTGCATTCACTTCAGACTCCATTCAGACTTGCTCATCATTCATTATATAATTTTGTAGATGCTGAAAAATGAGTTCCTAACTGAGAAATTAAAGAGAAAGCACACTAAGAGTGAAATAAACACAGTATGGGATGAGATGAGAACCTAAGGAAAATTTCATATTGCATTTCCCAAAAGTGAGCTTCTGTCAGAAAGATGATCATGACTGCATTAACAAGCCCCTAGTTGTTCCCAGCAATGTGACTTTCAACAGCCTTTGATACACATAATGACAGCTTTGCAGTATTAAAGCTTAATTTGTTGTGAGTACAATTCTTCCTTGATTTTCCTCTCCACTGACTCTGATGCAATTAATTCCCCTGACAATACTGCTTATAAAACCAGATAAGTCAGGTTAAAGCAGTTAATAAGAAATATATATGGACCACACTTTTTTCCCCTGCCTGTAATATCCTGTGCATATCTTTATGTAGAAACAATGTCTCTTCCTGAAAATATATATAGTTCATGTGATAAGAGGGTGGAATTCTTGGTTTTACATACATATACGTTAATGACCTTAAGAAGAAAATTGCTGCAAGTCAGAACTTTATGTAGCTTTCAGAAATGAGAAGTGGATCTAGGTCAAAACTGAAGCTTTAAAGAAATACCACAGACTTTGGGAAAATTGAGGTGTAGACTGTGCAGCTTTGGTACTGTAAACAGGAAAAATTATTCTGTATTTTCACTGGCATGTAATTCACATCACAATACAGTTTTGAACAAACAAATATGTCATTACTTATAAAACATTTTTCCTAATTGCTAATGAATCTATGGTGAAACAAAATAACAGGCTAGGATGTTGGGATCTTTCCTTCTGCTGAACCCTCAAGCAAACATCCCCTGGAAACTCACATGTATCTTCAGATTATAGAACAAGATGTGAGATACTGAATGAGGCTTCTCTATCCCACAAGTTAATTGAGTCTTTGCACTTTGATTCTGCAGAAGGAAGAACTTCAACTATATGGGTCCCACTGTTGACTCGTGCATCTTACAGGATCACAATCCTGATTTTGTAATACTGCCAGAAAGAGTTAACATCAGAATGAAAATTCCCATTGCAAGGTTTTTTGTTGAAAACATAATGTGAATATAATGCTTTGGAAAGACCTGGATTGATGCCATATACTATAAATAGCTGAACAGGTGCCTTGACTATGAAGGCACCAAAACCACATGTTTTGCCAAACCATTCAGTCATCTCTAATTGGACCTGGGACATATACTGGGAGTGAGACATTATTGAAATACAAATAGTATTAATGGTAGTACTGTTACTACTATCATATACTTGCACTGGTGTCTAAGAAATATGATACATAGCATGTAGTTGTGCCCATAGAATAATAAATCTTTCAGGTTTGTTTTGTTATTCTATTAAGCTATCTGTCCTGGTTTCAGCTGGGAAACCAGGTTGTTGGAGCAGGTTTACTTCTGGAGGGACTGCAGCTGTGGGTAAGGCCATGCTGGAGAAGGTATAGCTCTGAAAGCATTGAGGCCCGTGCAGATGGCCACACTGGAACAGGCGCACCTCGAAGCAACTGTGGCTCTGGATAAGTCTACGCTGCAGCAGGTGTGCTCCTGGAGAGACTGCGGCTCCCAGGTAAGGCTCCACTTGGAGCAGGTACAACCCTGAAGGACTACAGTCTGTGGATAAGTCCAAACCAGAGCAGGGGCAAGGGGAGGAGTTCATTACAATGTTAAACCTGATGGTCTGATCCAAATGGACCAGGGGCAGAGACTGTAATGGAAATACCTTTAAATTGTTCTAACCTGGGATTTGAGTTACGTATTATGGAAATTACTATAGCAGAAACCCCTTGTTGCTAGCTAGGCTGGGAGCAAGGGGAGGAGTTAATTGCAATGTTAAAACCTATAACCTGGCCCAAAGGGGCCAGGGGTGGAGACTGTAATGGATATACCTTTAAATTGTTGTAACCTGTGATTTGAGTTGCATGTTATTGGAATTACTACAGCAGGAACCACCTGAACCAACGGAGGACAAGCCTTTCAAGAAGCAGTGGAAGTGCAGCAGTGACGCGACCTGAGCTGGCTTTGGTGCCCAGTAACTCCACACAACACACCACCTCTCCTGTCCTGAGGGACCATAAGAACAGATGGAGAACAAAGCCGTGGACTAAATGATACCCGTGTATTTTACCAAAGGATGGGAAGGAGGGGGTGGAGGTTAATGAGGTTGTATTGGATAGTGTGGAACCTGAGCATGATGTAAATGGTATGGAATAAGGGGTGGATACTGTCCTGGTTTCAGCTGGGGTAGAGTTAAATTTCTTTGTAGTAGCTAGTATGGGACTACGTTTTGGATTTTTGCTGGAAACAGCAGTGATAATGTGGAGATGTTTTAGTTGTTGCTAAGTAGTGCTTACACTGGTCAAGGACTTTTTCAGCTCCCCGTACTCTGCCAGGTGCACAAGAAGCTGGGAGGGGGCACAGCCAGGACAGCTGACCCAAACTGACCAATGGGATATTCCATACCATATGGCATCATGCTCAGTATATAAAGCTGGGGAAGAAGAAGGAAGGGGGGATGTTCAGAGTTATGGCGTTTGTCTTCCCAAGTAACCACTACACGTGATGGAGCCCTGCTTTCCTGGAGACGGGTGAACACCTGCCTGCCCATGGGAAGTAGTGAATGAATTCCTTGTTTTGCTTTGCTTCTGCGCGCAGCTTTTGCTTTACCTATTAAACTGTCTTTATCTCAAACCATGAGTTACCTCACTTTTACTCTTCCGATTCTCTCCCCCGTCCCACCAGGGGGGAGTGAACGAGTGGCTGGGTGGTGCTTGGTTGCTGACTGGGGCTAACCCATGACACTATCACACATACTGCTGCATGTACAAAACTCCACCTGAGTTGGAGCTGAAAGATGATGTTCAGAAACAGAGTGCAAATTTGCCCCATTTTCTTCATCAGCATTTAATCATGGTAGTACTTGCAGTGACATGCTGCCTAGGGCCTGAAGTTACGGACAAAATCATATCCACCCAATGGAGCTTACAGCCCAAGTAGCACTATACAGGCTGCATGGAATTATTCACATGAATCAGACAAGCTGGATCTGCTCACCAACCATAGATAAGACTCGTATTCACTCTCCATCCTAAAATTGTAGGCAGAAGATCAAGGGTTTATTTCAGCTGTCATTTCCCACCTGTAATTCTTTCCCCATGTGAAACGGCCCTCCTGTCTCAACCACCTATCAGAGGGGCACGCAAAAAGAATTGGCAACAGCCCAACCTCTGCTCCGAACTCTTGCATGCAAATCTGTTGACTTCAAGAGAGTTGCAACAGGCAAAAGATGTTTCGGTTCCTAATGAAGTTAGGCAGAGGGCAAAACAAGGTCTTCAGTTGTGCTGCAACTCTGTTAGCAGTCAAGCCACTCCTGAAGATAAGGAAGGATGGTGCTTTGTCCTGTTCTAGATGGATCCCATTACTTCCTCAAGTTAATAATTTCTTTTCTACACCACCTCCAATCTCATTCACTGGACCCTTTAGCTGTCCTTTCCAGCCAGAAACAAGCTTAGGATGACACCATGCAATGTAACAAATATTAGTACTATCAAGTTAGCTCCATGTTCAGCTCACCTCAACTCATTCTCTGCCCTTGTGCCTGTGTTTCCTGTTGTCTTCATTCTAGATGTTTCACTCTTAGAGCCTTATGCAGACTATCTGGTGCCTTGCCAAGAAGACAAGAAACTTCAGAGAGTTTCCTGCCATTCAGCTAGCGGGGGAAGGCATATCAAATTTTTTACCAGTAGACCAAAAGTTCTTTGCAAACCATCCTATCATTTTAGAAACACTATTGCACTGGTGGTACATCTTTAAGCCATATTGTCCTTTTGCAGTAGTCAATCCCCAAACTCCTCAAAAGACTCTGACCAAACATCAGTTCCAAAAATATTCTGAACATCAAACAGAGCCCACAGAAATACCAATGGGACTTTCCAATACTAAATTTGCTGTTCCTATCCTTTCTTTTGAAAAATGACCTCCTAACATGCTCTGTGAACTACTGATTAAGACCTACTAAAACCTTTTGCAGGTACAATATGCCAGGTAAGTGCCAATCCTTTCTGTAAGCAACATACTACAGTGGAAAGGTATGAGAACAGCAGTAGTGAAACATAGTCAAGAAGTGTTATCAGATAACAGGCAGGAGAGTTATTGTGCCTGAATTAATAGCATTGCAATTAAAGAAGGCTGTTCTTGCTACACGGAGAAACGCGGAAGTCCTGACCAGAGCTGCAAAACTGTAAACATTGTGAAACTGCTGGGAAGCTGTTGCTGGCACTTACCTTTGCAGAGGAATCGAGCTATTTTGGTCTGATGGAATGGTTTGAATATGAGTCAGATACAAAATTATTACTCTTTCTCTAATTCACTGAACCTTTTGCTGCTCTCCCCCTTTCTAATTTAATTTTACCTCTCTGAAAAATTAAGCGTGATGCATTGCAGCCAGTAGTAACGGATGAAAGGGAAAGCATTACTTGAACCACACAGCAGAAGCCTGATTCAGGAGACAAGAATATTTCTTCCCACTCACTGCCATGGTTTCCCTTCAGGGTCCAGCTACAATGCATGCAGCCCTTAGCTATTATCTAACATAGAAATGCACAATATTTACTTTCTGAAAACAGTCGCTCCTGACCCTATGATGGCAATTCTTCATTGTGCAAACAGCTGAAAAATGCTTTGCATCATCCAGCTCTGTCTGGAGGCACTCCCAACAACAGCAGCTGGGTGTGTGCAGCCACCAGTGACTGGGGTGAAAAGAACTTCAGCAATGTCATTTCTCAATTTATTTTTTGTTTGATGTTGCACCCACTGCCAAGAAGCAAATCCCTGGTGCATTCCAGGGAACAGGTATGTGGGTACACATTTCTCCCCTGGCTTCTGGCCCTTCTGAAATTTATAGTCGCAGTGAATGCCTTCAAGGTGTAGCCAAAATAAACTCTCTGAAGAAGTAAAGAAGAAATAAGACACTGAGATTACTCGTTAGCTCAAATAGATCTCTCTGTGGGAAATGCCCTGACTATTCTCATTGGCTCTGGGTACAAGAAAAGCACTGAAAAAATTACATCCACGGGGGAAAAGGTTGATAATCATGCAAAACAGTGTTTCTGTACTCTATATTAATCCTGAGTGGGTACTCGGTGCCTGAGGACCTACGGAGTCAGGGTGTTGAGACAGGCAGCTAAATTATCAGATGTCTATTTCGGACCGTCTTTGACTGTGAAAAGTATTCACTTACCAGCTAACCACTGGAAGTACACAGCTTCTCTTCTGTGTGCCTCAGACAGGATATGCCCCGTCTCTCTAGAAAACTGTCTTGCATAGACCAAATGACAATGCCAAAGGCAGGATTAGAAATCAGAAGCCCCAAGGTCTATATACAACTCTGCTGAAGCATGGAGATGCCTCCTGCACTTTATCTGGGGACAGAATGCTCCCACTAACACACTGTGTAGGGACCTTGTTAGGAAAGACAGAAATGAGAGCAGAGGAGGAAGGGTATCACTGAATGTTAAAGAAATGTCTGAGTGTAAAGAAATCTCCTGTGATCACACAGATGAAATAGATTCTGTTTGGGTGGAAATTACTGGGACAAGAGATGACACAAACTGCCCCAGAAGGATAGTGCTGAGGATCTTTTACAGCCTCCTTCCTTTATTCAAACATGAATATAAATTATAAGGGATGTAAAATGATGGGAAAATAATCCCTTGTTTATGGAAGAATGTAACTTCCCAGACATAATGCAGAAAATAAATGCCACCAGTGATGGCAGAGCTCCATCAAAGACAGGGGGATGATAAAAGATGGATTTCTTTAATAACCAATTAACTAACAAGAGATGGTATTACTTCAGAGTGAGCAAAGAGGACCTTTGCTTTGAGTTACGTAAGGCTGATGACAGATGGGAATGATACATAAAGGAAACAGCAGTAGGATAACTGAAATGACAATATCTTAGGAGAAACAAACTGTATTTCTTCATGCAAAAAACATTGAGGGATGCATACAATCTCTTCCCTAGCATATTGAAATAATTGCTATATAAAATGACAAGTAAAAGCGGCCAGCGGTTAATGAATGTGAATGAAAGTTTGCCTAGGAGGACTTCAGTATAGCAAATGTAATGTGTATATTCCAAAAAGTATTTTTAAAAAGTATATATATTCTAAAAGGTATTTTTTAAATGCAGTGTAATGCTAGATCTTAGAACAAATTTGGAAAGAACGAACAATTCATTGTAGGGAGGCAAAGAGAATGTGAGAAAAAATACATGGTTTACCGAAGTATAGGATGACAAACTGAGATAGTATATTTTGAGTAAGATAATTGTCTTTTTAGAACTGAATAATGCAGTGAACTCAGTCTGTTGAAGTGAAACAGATCATCTGATACAGTGCTCCATAGGAAATCATTACTGAAAGTGGAGATGACAGGGATTAATACAAAAGCAATGTGAATAAGGAGCAACAGGTTATAATAAAAAAAGGAGTTGTAAGAATGGAGCAAATTACCCAACAGTGTTCCTCAGGGATCGGTCTTTGGAGCAATACCATTTAATGTATACCTCCATGAACTAGGACTAATGATAAGGCCCAGCCTCAAAAAGATTGCATGTGATACAAAGCTGGAAGGGACTGCCAATACTGAGGAGGACCAGATCATCACACTGGAATTAGATGACCTTCTTGCCTGCAGTGATAGAAATTTAATAATGTGAACTGCAAAGTCATGTTCTTGGGATTCATCAGCTGGAAGCAACAGAGAAGGAAAAAGATCTGAGTGTTCTGGTAGACTGTCAGTGAGCCAGAGCTGCCAGTATGACACAGCTGTGAAAACAGATAATGTAATGTTCAAATAGGTTAGGTGAGATTTTTAGTAGAGAAATAAATATTGGGACTTTTAGACATGGCACTGGTACAATTTTGTGTGAAATATTTATACAGTTCCAGTCAACAGTGTTGAAAAAGACTAGCTTAAACTGGAATCAGTGCAGACTGGCTGTTAGAACAATTACAGAAATATCAGTCTTAGGGAGAGATAAGAAGAGCCTGGTTTGTTCAGTGTGACAGTGAAGAAACAATACGCAAGTCCTTTATAAATAGATTTTGAGATAAATAGCATAGAAAAGGAACGAAGTTAAAGGTTAACATGACTGTGAGATCAAATTTTTATAATCTGATCAGCAGTATGTTTAGACTGAAAACTAAAGAAAACATTTCTAGTTATTTGAGATCACACATTGGCGCAGTAAGGGCAAGGAACCTAAATAGTCTTAAGATGGAACTTGATATACCCATGGAAGAGTTGTATAGCTAAGTAAGAAAAGGAGCCTGTGGTCAATAAATGTTTTGGATATACCTAAAGGGGTTTGAAACAAGACTAGATCTCTTTCTCTGAATTTATTGTATATGGATCCCATGCTTCACAGAGCTTTCTGATTGCCAAGAGGTTCCACCAACAGGGAACCAGTGGATTCCTCCCAACGCATCCCCATTGCTGAACAAGTTAGCTTCTGAGTTTTTTCCACATTTCTCTGAAACGCTGGAGCTTTGCCAATTGTTCAGTTCCACCTCTGAAAGAAGACATCTGCCTGGGCAGTGCACATTGCATTGGGTGAGGCAAAGCTAAATTATCTACTTCTCATCCCAGACAGCTGTGATTTGTATTTGGCCAAATTGATGCGTGGAGGGACACACATGATGGGACCTCTCTGGACCAGCTCCTCCTCTCCAGTCCCCTTCTGCTGCACTGGCTCCAGTGCAGTAGCACGTCACCTAATAGTGCAGTCTGGCTCTCTCTTTGCAAACATAATACACTCTCTTCCGTTGCCTAAACTAATTATTGGTTGACATTTTATCCTCTACAACTTTACAGCTGAATTTTCATTCCTTAAGTGCTTCCTTTTTCTATTCTTACTTATCTTGATATGAATCAGGAGTAACCCTCCTGTAGGCCCTGCCCTGCCCCCTTGGTAACTGAGTTTGAACATGGGTTATTATAGAGGACGTGGGAAACTTGGATTGCTTATTATATTCTTTTCGAATATCCTTTGCCTCCTAAGAATTCTGTGCAGCATCAGCTGTTCAGTCTACATTCTGAGCTTTATTGATTCTTCTCTTTTTTATCAAAGTATGGTGTGTGATAAAGGACTTTTGCTGTGACACTGTATAAGTTCAAGGACACTACCTCTGTACCTGCCAAAGGTGATTCTCTGAACCACTGCAGGATGGCTGAAGGTTTTTATATCATTCTTTTCTCTACAGCTATCATCTTCCCCACCCTATTTTACAAGGAAAGAAAGCCAGAATAGTTATATAACATGTTCTTAACAAGAAGCAAAGTAATTGCCAATATTATGTTTATTTTATTTATTTCCATGTCAGACTGGAAAAAAACCTCATATCCCAATGTGAACTACCTGGCCAAATATAATCCTTTCTTGTATGCATGAGAAATACCTACATCTCCTCAAACATTTGTGGGAATAGAATTAATAACAGTAACAACAACAACACATTTACCATGGTTTGAACTCTGTTATGTTCTTTTTAAGCTCTTTCCTGACAGTATCATAGTCTGTCTCTAGAGCTCTCACATAGCCCACTCCAATTGTCTGTTACATGAAATCTTTTCTTATTTTTCTGTTTTTTTGAGCATGTGAAATTGGTATGAACAACTCTGATTTAATCATAAAATCATCTGTAACTTGTAGCTGGTCAGGATAAGCTGGTTTATTCTCTTAGAATAAGCATAATTCCAGTAGGCTCTGACTGTGCACTTAGACACTGCTGTGTCCCAATTGATATAGAACTGCAGGGCATTTCAAATCCCAAAGGACTGCTTTGTTTGAAATTGGGTCCTTTATTTATCTGAGGATCCAATTTCTGAGGTTTCTACATAACAGACAGCATCTACGTAAGATTTAGGATAGGTGGTTATGATTCAAGTAGTGATGCCAATGGGAGCTGTTCATAGCTTGATGAGAGAATCAAGACTATAGCAGAAAATCTTTCTGGAGAACTGAACCTCCACTGTGCAGAAATGCACTAGGAAAGTTGGCAGCGGGACAAAGGCTCATGTACAAGATACCCTGGCAGGACAAAGGGGTTTGGGTCATCTCAGAGCAGCTCTGTGCTCACCTGCTGGAACCAGAGAAGTCACAAACAGGGGGGACACAGAACAACAGAGCAGCTGGAAGGGGCAGCACTGGAAACTTCCTTGACTTTGCTGCTGACATTTTGTCTCTCCATTTGTGCACTGTATGGCAGGATTTAGTAATAAATCCTCATGTTCATCCTCCCAGCTAACTCAGCAGTGTAAGAGGGGTAGTCTTTTTCATAAAATATGATTACAAGCGTTTTGACAGGCTTCATTTTTTACATACTTATGGCCTCAGCTTGTCTGTGTCGCTTGCACGCACAATGTAGAACCCAACAGCATGCCGACAGGACATTATGTTCCGTGGGAACACGGTTAACTCGCAACCTGCTCCTGCTGCCTCCTGGTACTGAGGAACCACTCGTGACCCCTTCCCCAGCAGCGGCAGGGGCCGCGTCCGCAGGCGAGCCGCCACGAGGTGGTGCTCATTAACCTCTGCGTGCACCGAGTGGGGCCATCGGCAACGGCGAGGTGCTGAGCTGGGCTAGCGACGGCCCGGTGGCTGGCAGCCACCCTGGGCCAGTACTTCACACGCTCGGTCCTTGAACAAGTGTGTTCTACATCAGTGCTTGCAAATCCTCCACATCTAAAGGTTTTACAATTTAGGAAGTCTTGTGAAGTGTAACAAACATATTAAAGTAAGATATGAAGGAAAAGAAAATTGAGCGAGCCAAGAGACAGCCTAACATACTGATGTCAGTCTTATCAGAGCTTGTAACTTAGTATTTGCAGGCTTACCACACGTGTCCCATTCTTCCTGCCAAGCTCAGACAAAGGAAGCAAAAATGAGAAAGGCAAGATAGCCTAAGATGTGTAGTACAAGAATAGATCTGGTTCACATTTTCACTTTTGCTATTTTCCTGTCTCTTGGTCATTCCCTTCTCTCTGCTTATTTATTTCTCTTCAGTCTCTGCTTCTACTGTATAGGCTCTCAGAAAACATAAAGGAAGAGGACTTGGCAAGCCAACCCCTAACTGACATGTACAAAGCTTTGGTCTCCCCATCTTTGCCACAATGGCTGCAGCAAAGCCATACTGCAGAGAGCAGTTCAGAGATGGATCACCTGCCGTGCACTAGAGTCTGAGAATCAGCTTCTGTTTGAAGAACTTACATTTACATAAATATCATGGTGAAAGAAAGACAACTAGACCCCACTAATTACAACTAAAAGCTCTCCCTAAACAGTTCTTGATTATGGTCACACCAGCTGTTAATTATATTTCTCCTGTAAAAGCAGGTCAGGCTTGCTTTTACATGCTTTATTCATATAATCATGTCAACATACATCACATGCAACATGTGCTACCTGTGTTGATACTAGCTGGGCAAGATTAGGTATCTGTATTTATTTATATCGTACTTCATCTCAGAACAGGTGGCCTCCCTGGTTTCTTGGCATCATCAATGTGCGTGAGGCCCATTCTTGCATGCATTGACGTCTATGGCTGCTACAGTTGTATGACTTATCCCTGGGTAATGCCAGCTAAATCAAAATTATGTTTATGCATAAGAGCTGCTTTATTTTTCAGGGATCCAGCTTTAGTGCAGAGAGCTCAAAAATGCTTTCCCTTCTTTTCTCCTTAATACCTTGTCAGAATTTGATTAGTACATTATCCCTTCTATTCTTCCAGGACCAGCCTTTAGGCAACGGAATTCACTCTTCCATCCTATTGTTGTGATATTTCCTCTTAGGCAAATCCTGCCCGCTCCATGATCACAGAGGACTCCAAAAATAATCTAATCTGCAAGGATTGACTGACAAGTAGGTCCAAGAATTTAATGAGTCCACACATGGTGGCCACATCCTTTGCAAAGACTAGTTCCTTGGTGGTTGACTGTTAGGTACCTAGAAAGTGTAACAGAGTGCAAGGTGCATGTTTGGGATAAATAAAAATGCACTGCCATTGCTCTGTATCACCCTCCAGGAGCATCACAGCAACATCAGAGCCATTAAAAAGCCTCCATTGGCGCTGTGCCCATTGGCCCTGGTGAGACAGCTTTAAGCCATTGCTGAAAGCCTCAACTAAGCTAGAGGAGACAGCATTTATCCTTCTGCTTTGGTTTTAGACAGACCAGTCAATTTGCCCAGCTACTACTCCAGCGGCGATTATCCAACTTTCAGCATTCCTTTGACCATTGTAAGAGCAGAATACTCCACAGATGACTGCTCCAACAGCACAGTTTAAGTTACACCTCACCCAAAAGCAAAGTACTGCACGTCTGCTACAAAAAGCTGGAAGACCTCAATTCCCACTCCACTGCTTCAGTCACTTGGGAACAAGTTCTGAATCTTAAAATGCCATTCAGAGATCAGAGAGATGCATTACCATATCCATGATGATTTACCATTTGTTCAGTTGCCCCTTTGTCAATCAAAACAATCAAAGTGATTAATAAATTCCAGCAGTTTTGAAAAGGCCTACTGAACATTCAATGGACAGCAGTATCTATCACAGCAGAGAAAGATGTGCTCACTTTCCAATTGCTAGTTTCAGCTTTGGGAGGTCTGAAAGTCAAGCCATAAACGGCTACTTTTAATTACAGTTAGGCTCCTGATCTTCAGCTGCCAATATAAGACAAGTCTGCTATGTGATTACATGGTTGTGCCTTATTTAAAGAAGACACACTGAGAAAAATATAGGTGTAGAATTGCTGACTGACTGAGCAACAGGCAAAATCTGCATGATCTTTACCCACATTTTTATACTGGTTTAGCCTGTAACATTACTTAAAACATTCCCTACTCCTGAGACTAATCTGACATATTTACATATTTATTCTTGCACTGCTCCAAATTCCAGTACAACAGCTACCCCCCAGAGAATGTGGATTTTGAAAGAAAAAAAAAACACAAAACCAGATCCAAATAGGAGCCTCATTCTAGAATTGAACTTCTTCCTCTTTTTTTCACATAAATACTGTTACTCTGTGCTTTATAAAAGTAGCTGTTGGGCAGATGCCTAAGAATATAAAGCTTTAAATTTTTTACTTTAAAACAAAGGCAAACCAAATTATTTTCTGATTACTCTCTATCTGATGCGGGAGGGTTGCTTTAAAAGTAAGTTATTTATTAAAAAATGTAATTTCCTTTTAACACCAAAGGCTTTTTTTATACATGAAGGTTCCCTGGTACAGAGTTGGTAGAAATTCACATGTTAGGTTTTCAGGGTGAAAGATGCTTAAGACCAAAATCATTATCCTCACCATTTACTTTTATGATAATTGTTGAGCCTGTAACAACTAATATATCTGATTACCAGTAGAAAAGCAATGATTGGCCTTTTCCTTAAAAAGGAAGCACCTTGCCCCATCTTCTGGACAAAAAGTGGCTGAACAGGATGGCGAGCTTTGCAGCCAGGCCACTCCAAGCAATCATATGTTAAAGTACCAGTGATGAGGAACTTAGCATACTGGATTTGTGACAAGACATTAGCAGGTTTCAGGTCTAACCCTTGCTCCAATATGGGTTTGCAAAGTAGTGTATTGTGCTGTAATACCACACAATAACCGCTTTCACCACAGCCTTGACCACAGGCCCTCTATGGTCACCACTTACGAGGGTCACATCAGTACACAGAAGTTAGCGGAGATAGGGGGTTAATGTAGCCCAGTGTCAGCATGTCACTTCTTCGCTTCAGTAAGCTAGGGATCTTGTGTCTGCACTGAAGAATGATTCATTTTAAAAGAATGTAGGTATCAAAATGCAGGCAGTTCTCCAACTACATACAAGTTAGACTATCTGTTTCTTGCTGATACAAATTTTCACACGCTAGGGGGGAAAAGTGCTGGTTTCATGCATCACTTTGCACTGGATTGTGTCCAGTTGCTTTACTTATCATTATGCAACTTAACCCAGGGCAATTCAACACCCAAAGACAAAATTAGAAATACAGAAATATATTTGCACTGTTTCTTTGCTCTCCATAACAATATTTGTTTCACTCCCCAACCCAAGATGAACTGTATAGCACAAAATGAAGCATAGAAAAATTGGAATAATTTTAGTTTTCGGAATTGAGTATTTTTCTATTTGTTGTTGCCTTGTGTATCAGAGCAGATGGGACTATCTCAGCCTAAAATAAAACATCTATCATCTTGATGGTTGAAATCCACCATAAATTAGCCCTAATTCAGGCAAAAGTTCAACTGACTTCCAGTAGAAGCTTTATCAATACGGGGATAAGCAAGGACTCAGGACTAATGTAAGCTACATTCTGTTTTTACCAGAATGAAGAACTTACAGAAAAACTAAAACTAAAAGGATTGGCCTGTACTTAAGTAAAATTTTTCATCTCCAGAGTTAATTAATGGTAACTAGCAAGTTCATACAACACCTTTTTAAGCCATTAAAGAGTTTAGCCATGTTTTACTTATAGGGAAACAATCTTAAATAACATATAGGAACAAATTTGTGATACACCTACACTGAGTAGGATCTGATTCCTAGATTCACCTATCTTGTAATGAAGCAGTTTGTAGCACAAGAATCTATTGAACACACACCGAGGCAATATCAGAATTTGCCCTTTTGGCTTTGACCTCTTTCTCTGACCCTCTCTAAAGGAGGAGTGGAGTATACCCCTAAGGACAAAGCCTATCACTTCAATGCATGTGCGACAGACTGCACAGGGAGGTGGTGGCACAAGGCACACAATAAATAATAACTGCCCAGGGCCACAGGGAGGCTCAACATCAACAACAGAATTAGAATTCAGGTATCCCATCCTGGGTTTTGCACGTGTCTCTCTGATAAGCATAAATGATGTAAATATGAAGACAGAAGTTACCTGGTGGCAAAGCTACAGAATGTACAGCAGCGGGGTCCAGTACTGTATGTGCTGTTGATCCCTAACAGAGTACATCCTTACTCCTAAACTCAGCTCATGTGAACTATACAGCCAAATACCAACCTGCTGCCATTCCTGGGGATCCTGCAACTGTTGTCGTCTCAAGAGTGTCTCTTTCCTCCTTACACTGAAAATCATCATCTTTCTTTGACCATATTTTGAAATGTTCCTCTTTTGACTGGAAAGTAAATTCAAGAATACAGCAAATATTCTGAAGAATATGACTGATAATAACTGCATGCATCGCCTTAACAGGAACTTCCATTTGTTTTGACAGAGTCCACAAAGTAGGTTTCACTAATAATAATACTACGATGGCTTTAACCACAATGAGACACAGGAGGAAAAATTTATAGAGCTTGGTAAAAACAGGGACACTATTTAATTTTAAATTAAAGTAGTAGAGAAACAAAGAAAGATTCACTTCATAGTAATGATCCACAGCTTCAGATCCACCTCATTAAGCAGCTTCCCATAATTTTAATGGGAAACATTTGTCTTATTGCAGTCCAGATTCTGTTGGCACTGAAGTCAATGGGAATTTTGCCATTGACTTCAATGGAAACAGGAAGTCTCTGTATAGTAGGCATTTATAAATATCCTATGTTTGTTCCTATAATTTATAAATGATTGCTCTGCTTGGAAGACTGAATCTTACTCCAGTCCCTGTAAAAAGCCATGGAATTTCCTTGTCTTGGACCCAGGAACACTGTGTAGGCTGTGCATTTTATTTATTCCTGTAAGGAATGAATGTTAATTTTATTCTGCAATCTCATCTGTTCTCTAGCCAATACAGAAATGACAGCAGCAGCCTCTGAAAGAGCTATGTCCAGCTCTCATCAGCCAAAGTGACTGTCACTGTGCTATATGAAGTGGCAAGACTAAAGAGGCAGGACACAGGCATATTGCTGGTCTCAGACAGACTATGGGGATACCCAGGGTGAAATGCACTGAGATTTTAACTAGATTCATTCACCCAGAAAAACTGTTTCTGGTCAGAGGGATTCCTTAATGCAGGATAAGATAAAACCACCTGATTACTATCAGTTGCCATGAAGTGCAATTCTCTAAGCATCCTCTTCTTATAAAGCTATTAGTACAAAAAAAATCATAAAGAAAGGTCTGACATAGCTACCACACATGTACAGAGCCTGCCTAGCTATGCACAGGGGAAAATCCTTTCCAAGTGCTACGACTTCGAAAGATCATTTCTTTGTAAATTTTTCAGAAGGATTTAAATACAAATTCTAAGTTAAGAGGCCACAATCCCAATGCTGAGAAACTCAGAAGTTTTATAAGAATAAAAAGCAAAAAAAAATAATATAAATAGGAGCATGTAGTAAAGTTCAGTAAGTTGTCATACTTACTAATGCAATACAAAAACCCCTATTATATAGGCACCTTACTCTAATTGAAACAAATTAAGAGATTGATTCCACAATCTGTAAATTCCCACTCAATCCTTACCAGAGCTCTGTTTAGAAATTTGCCAAGGCTCCTGTTTCATATAACTTCACAGCTGTAGAATTTACAATCCAATCCACCACTGAGCAAACGTTGCCTGCAGAAATGTCAGATGATGCAAACTGTCTCAGAAAGATTTGGATAAGTGCTCAGGGTTCCTCAGAACAGAAATAGCTATTGCTACCCAGGAAAGATTCCTATCACATATGATTCAAAGAAATGGACTTTAGAACATTAATTGCATATAATTAAAATTCTACACAATACAGGCTGTGTGTTACATTCGTTTGGAGAATGGGCCTAATTTTCAGTGTTCAGAAGAGTCACTTTGCCCAGGTTTTCTACTGTACCAGCAGTTTCTGCTATGATATTTACAGTCAGATTTTTAAAACTCAGCATTCAATACGCCGCTTTTTCAAAAATCTAACTCTAATAGTCTAACGTTACCAACTATGAGATAAAGGCAAAAATAGGTGCTTTGTCCACATAGTGCAGGAGACATGCTTTTAGCTCTGTTGCAAAGATGTGCTCTAGGCATAATCAGAAAATATGTCCCTTTTTCACCTGCATTAAAAGAAAGGAAATACAATGCTGCATTTTTACCAACACTATGGAGAAAAGAGACTAAGTCCTTGAGGGTTAAAATTTGGATGCATTCAAATAAAATATCTTCCATGTATTTACCTCAAAACCATACCTTGTTCCCTAAACAAGCACGATCTGATACTATTTGAAACCAGTATGTGGGATGTAATCGACAGGAGAAGCTAGAGAGAATTTCAATTCCAGTGACTCTTTTGGGTACAGAGGCAGAGTGTATTACCCAAACACAGAACTCAGTGTTTTTGTTAAATATAGCCCTAAACTCTCACTATGCCTGAAAGTATGTGTCAGCTTTATCTGCATTGACCAGTCTGTAATTTTACACCCTGTCAGGGATCTGTAAAAACAGTCTTAACATGGAATAGGTCTGTTTAGCCCACTGAGAGCCGGTCCTTTTAGAAGACTTGAGGGCTGGAGTAATATTCATGATCTTTTTCAATTTTGTACTGTTGCTTTTGCACCAAGACCACACCATTAGTGTTGAGAGCAGCAGCACAAGCTAGATAGTTCTTACTACAGTGTTATTTAGCTTTGCTCAGTATAAGCACAGTGGGAGTAAGATACATGTCCCTTAGAATTTTGAAAAAATCATTTAAGGGTCCTAGAAAGATTTCTACTTTTCACTTAAAATTTTGTTGGAGAGAATTGCCCAACAACAAGAGGGATCCATTAAGCTTCTTTTATTTTCTACTTAATTCATTGTTATTAATGAATTGAACTAAATAGCAGTAAAAAATAAGAATATTCAAGACAGCATCCTTTAATTCTGAGGTTTCTAATACTGACACCATTATCTTTTAAATTAAATGCTCTGCCATGATCAGGTAAACAAGTCTGTTAGTCACTAAGTCTGCATGGTTCTCTTAAGAATGGTGCTAAAGCCATCATGAGGATTTTGGGTCAGCTGAGACACAGGATATCTGATCCAGCAGATCCTAACTGGAATTTCCTTAGTAGCTGAAACAGTAGAGGACAAGCTGAATTATCAAATTCATCAGACAACTTAAAATGGTCCTGAATTAAGTGGTGGAGTTAAAAACACTGATTTGCTTTTGCTGGGATGGAGTGCAGGGAAACAAAGATCATTTTGAAAAGCATTGCTTTTGATTCTAAATGGAGTTAACCATAATTTTTGTATGTTCAGCCTTTTTCACCCTAATGCCCTTCAAAATAATCAGGAAAGAGACAGCCATAGAAATCTCATGTTTGTTGCTTTAATTGTGAACAATTCTCATCTATAATTCTATGCTTTTTTAATCTCTTCCATCTGCTCTGCATGTGTTCAGCATTCCCTGGACACGGACAGACAATCTAGTAACTATATTAGCTCAGTTCTGAATTTCTTATATCAAGCCCATGTCATTACAAGCAAGTAGGTTAGGATATTTAGTCTGACTCCTACTGCTTATAGCAGGGCTGTAAAATTATTGTAGCAACTGGCCTACAGTCCACTGCTTGCACTTTGAAGTACATGCTGTAAGATCACATTAGAGAAACAAATCATTGCACAATTTCAGTGGGGCTTACCCAGATTATTCTGTATAAACACAAAAAAATTCAAACTCTCCTCAGTTACAGGTAATGAGACAGTATCTCAAAACAGATTTTGCTCTTTTGAGAAAGCTGAATTTCAGGCTGTTTTTCTTCCTAGTGGCATGCTGCACAGCTGAGTTAGGCTGTGTAATGATGGCTTCTGTGCTGCCCAGGAGCAGCTGCAATCTCCACAAGCTGCCATGGACTCTAACTGGGTTTACTGGAGAAGCTGAGGTAACAAGGGCCAAAGTGCTGTGGCCCCATCCCAGAGTCAGAACTCTCAAATCCCACCTCCCAGGCAATATCCCTACCCAGGGGACACTCCAGAGTGCAGTCTCCAGGAGGTTTATGGATGTTTCCCTCAACAGAACAGCATAAAAGCAATTGTGGAAAGGGAGTTACAGCATTTTAAAGATTGCACTTTTATTTTCCATTTTACAGATTGGTTTTGTTTCTCTAATAGCTGTCTTGCTATTTTTGCCACTGTTGTTGTTTACACAGTTTTCCTTGGAAAACTCTAGGGGGTTTCTGAAGAACTGGCAGAATTAGGACACCAAGACACAGTGAAAGTGATGCCTGATTATCAGATCATGTTTTTCATACATCTAGTTTTAAAACTGGGTGAAATACAATACCACTCACCCAAAGGAAATTCTTGTTTGGAAGGCGACCTGCTGGCCATATCAGCAGAAGATGAGATCCCATGTTTTTCTTTGGTTTTTTAATAACACTTAGCTAAATACTGTCCATATATCCAGGGTCTAAACAGAAGTGTGTTCTGCAAATAGAAGAGATTATAGAAGATGTTCAGGCAAATGCCCCAGATCAGCAGGTCACCCCTATGTAGGAAGTCACCTTCCCTCAGATCCATCAGAGCCACTGCTCATCAGAAAGCTCTCTAGACTAGCTCTGTCAAAACGGAGCAGATTGACAAAGATTAAGCTGGTCATTTCAGCTGCCTGCATCCATAAAAGCACTGACGTAACTGCTTATAGATATTTTAATTTAAGAGTGGTGGCCTTACAAACCACCTTCAACAAGGCTTAGAACAACTTTCAAACATTATTCAGTTGATGCTTCTCTATCTGTTTTGTAATACCTACATATTTAATAGAAAAATATGCTTGGTTACACAAATATTCATGAATGTTAAACCATGTCTAACTTTGTACTTTTCTCCAAAGCATGACTTGAATTCTTCTACTAGTTCTAATAATGAATACACTTTAATTCCTATGCCAAAAAAATCCATCATTCATAACCAGAAGCATTCATAATTTAAATGACTGTCTCTGCTGTTGATGACACCATCAATTATAAGGTTATGTGATGGGGGAGATCTTCTGCACTGATTAGCACACATTCTTCAACATCACTGTTAAGTAAAGTTTTATATAGCTGCAACTTTCAGGAAATAGCTGGGATTTGGTATTCTGAAATTACCTTACCATGGTATTCTGAGATAACAGCTTTGGAGAACTGCTTAGTAAAGGCTTCACATTTCATATGATATTCAGATTTCAGTAACATCACATTGTGCACAGAATTAATTAATATTCCAGCAAAAATTTTAAGTGCCCCGAACTACAGCTTGTATAGCCCAACTGCAGGACATACCATACATTTGAAAAATGGTCTTTCTTTTCGAATTCAGCAAAGCACTTAAGCATATATTCTGGTTAACACCTGCTTCCATCGACCTTTACTCCAAAAAGGACAAGCCAATATGGAGAATTCAGGAATCAGCAAGATAACTTCTGCTCTCACCTTCTGGATTTTCAAATCTGGAGATTACTATACAGTATATCCAAATGCAAAAGTTAAAAAATAATGAGCCAAATCCTTCAAAAATTGTAAGATTGATCTAAGAATCTCAAGAAGTTTTTTTGCCTCTTTGTTGTCTACGTATTACAATGCTACTCTGTGAGATGTCTCAGAAAATAATAGATGCAGCCAAGCATCTCCCCATTTACCGCTGGCAAGCCTCATCCTGTGTGAGCAAGAGCTCATGGTCAATTCCTGAACACTTCAAAGACATTTTCTGCTGTAACAGCTAACCAGTCACAGCCAGACTTGAACTTCTATTGAGAAGGAGACAGGCCTTCTACCCCAGAGATTCACCTAGCCTCTTCCTTATGAAGTTTCCAGTTTAATAAAATTCCTTTTTAAATGTATCCTTTTAGTAAAGTGCAATCAGTGCTATAATTCAGGTCAGATGGAGGCCATTACAATTCAAGGTAAGATTCTTATGTGAATTTATCACTAAACTACACTACATTTATTTTTTCATTCAGAGCAACAGATTTGAAGTGATTTACTTTACACCTGACTGCAGCAATTCAGATCTCAATCCTGATAGGATCCATAGTGAATATAATGTGGTTTGTCCATAAATTAATAGTAAGAACTCATATTTTCTGTCTGTGTTTTTCTATACTATATAACAAAGCTTGAAATCACTGTACTATCTGGTATTACTCAGGAGCTACAGCACAACTGCAGCACTGTATAGGAAGAACAATGCCTGCTTCTGTCTTTTCATCCCACTGATCCTTTAAATATTTAAACAGTGGAATCACTTTATTGATGCACCATTTGATTAAACCAGGCTTAGCTCTCAAATGCTCAATGAATTTTGTTTGTAAAGACCTAATGCTTTCATATCTGATGCCATTATGTCTCTAGTACCAATTTCCATAGTAATTCAGCTTACTTTTCTATCGTCCTCATTCTAATTATTGTCAGTGTTGTTGGCAATGCCTAATGAGGGATAAAGGAATGCTTCTGAGTTCCTGAGTCTGGGTGCGTGCCCTGGAGACATGAAGTCCACATTTGGACAATACCCGAACACACATCAGCCCCTTATCATGCTCTAGTTTCCATAGAAAAGAAGCCCAAGCACACAGGCTGGACCAGAGCTGTGACAAGTTTTGACCATTTCCTGATCTCAGCAAACAGAGGAGCAGGGAGTTAGGTCACACCTCACCGGGCACCTATAAATCAGATTGGGTATGGGCTTTGTGCACAGGGAAAACATCTCTAAGAGTCAATTTTATGTCAGTTAGTATTTGGGGTTTTTGAAACCTATATATCCTTGAAATATATATATATCCTTAGCAAACAACTCTGCCAGTAAAATCGAAGGGATTGCTTTATTCAGCAATATCAGTACTAGATAAGCATATACATGAATAATGACCCAATTCTTACTTCACACTCCTGCAATTACATAACTGAGAGGAGATGTTTCTGTTTATAGTGGGATAGACTTCACACAGTGTGATAAGGACTATATAAGAATACACAGACAGGCCTAAAAACATCTGAGTTAGTTTCAAACATTTCTATATTTGAAAGCCTGCTGCAACTGATGATTATTTATAGTGCTTATAAACCACAGTCATGGAGCAAGACTGCACTGAGCTACGCAGTGTAAACACACAGACTAATGTTACAATTCCTGTAACAAGGACCCGCTTTAGGGATGTTATCAGACGGGAGTTGAAGAAAATAGCTAAAGAACAGAATATAGTAGGTCAAACATTGAACAGAACTTCTGTTTTTAGCATATATCTTCGCTTCCAACTTAGCTGGAAAAGATTGCCTTGACAGAACTGATTTTATTTTCTACTTAAAAAACATACTTATCCTACACACCCCCTTTTATTGGAAATTTTATTATGATACTTCCAAAAATAGTAAGCTTTTTGCTTCAGAATTAAAGCAGGAAAATTATTTTCAGGAATGGAAGTGAACTGGAGAGTCTCAGTTCAGAAGCAAAAATCTCAAGCTACACCTTGAGAAATCACACAGATTTTACATCTGGAGCCTATTCCTTTCAAATTTGGAATCAGAATTGAAACTCTCTTTTGCAAATTTCAGATATGCAGAACCAGAAATTGTCTGATTTATGTAAACAAACCAATTGGCTTAAAAATTATGCTTTACACAATTAAGAAAAGTATGACTGAAGAAATTTTGTACATTAGCACTTTAAAGGGCACTTGAAGTTGAAAAGTTACACTGTAAATTCTTAGAATCTCTGAAAATCTACCTCAGAGGTTGAAGCCACTTGACACTAGAATGATAGCTGGTGAAAAATAAATAGCTTAATTTTTGTGATTCATTCAAGTTTGCAAAAATAAAACAGATGTTATTCGGTATATTTCCCATGTACAGCTTACTCAACCCATAGCAACTGTTTTAGCACTTTTCTTTTTCAGCATTTTACTGGGGGATAATTATGAGGTGTCTATAGATATTAGATTAAGTAATATAAATCTAAAATCCCTCACAAGTATTTCCAGATCACTCCAAGAGTTACGCTCCTCAAATGACAGGAGCATGATGCATTAATACGATTACACTAAATTACAGTCATACAATTTCTTTCATTTAATATATTCCCAAAGCAAATTACAAGCTGAATGAATATTCCACTTTCACTATTCACATGTCATTTAACAATAGGTTAAACACATTATATAAGGTGATTTCTATTCCTTGACTGGTGACTATGGATATCCCTATCATAAGCATTCAGAGAAAATTATCTCAGGCATAGACAAGGGCAGCAGACTAGACTTACTTAAATTAAAGTAGGCATTCACAACTGTTTAGTGTATTTTTGTTACTCTATTGCACACACAATTCATGTCAGCACTTGAAGAGGAATGACGAGAATATATTAGAGGACAATCACAGAACTTATGATGACCTAAAATACAGGTTTTCAACCTGGGGAGGTAACTTCAGCTGTGAGAATAGTTAAGATCAAAAATGGGAAGAATAAAACAACAAGAGAGGAGAATGCCATTACAGAGTCTTCTAGAAGGCAATGGGACTTGAGCAAAATGAAAAGCTCAAGTCCCAGGGCTTAAAACTGCTTTTAGTGGTAACCTGACAATCTGAAAGGAATATCTTCTATTTACTTTTTAATACTTTTCCAATTCCTCTCCCTGCCAAGTTGGATGGCAGCTGGAAAGTTCCTAACAGTATTTGATTTAAGAAAGTAAAAATGACCAGACAGATGTTTTCTCAATCTCTAATGTAGGGCTTGAAAATAAAATGGTTGTTGGAGGCTGGTTGTAAATAGAGTTATATGATCCTTGCACATTTCATCCTGCCAGCCAGTGCATGTGTTCTGGATCTCTAGTGCCTCCCATCTCACTGCAAAAGTGACTCCAAAATTTGCTGGAGTCTGAACGTAGCTCTACAGACTAGAGCCATAAATCATTCGAAGTTCATGCTTTATCCTTAAAATTTCAGAGAACAAAAAGAATCATCTTGTTCAAGCCTCTTAGAAAACAAAGCACACTTTTAAAGACTGCATCCTTATGTGATTCACATATAAAAGTTCAAACTAATGGCAACAGTCCATAGGCGTTAAGGGAAATAACAGCAATCAATGCTATTTTTAAAGGGAAGAGTGGGGGCGAGGGGTTAACATATGTGGAATTAGCTCTGGGCAAAATGAGAAGCCATTGCATCTAAAATCAAATGCATTCTCTGAAATAGACACCAGAGACCAAATTCCCATGTAGACTCCTGCAGTCCAAGAGTTTCAGCAGAACTTGGCCTTCCTCTTAACTTAGCTTCATTAGGTCATATCATGCCATCAGTTTTTATGCTGGATGCCCTACTTACTTCACATCAGTTGTTGGCACTATGTAGGCAATTTTCCAAATTGAAGGGGAGAAAAGGGTGGTGTGTGCACAAGGGAGAGGAATTTTCTCTCATGTAGAATAAAAGTCATTTCTTAGAAGAGTTTGAGGGGGGAAAGTGGTATTTGTATCCCTTCTACCAGATGTCACCAGTGGCAACAAGAGCCAGTATTAAATATCTATCCATCAAATTCTTCTTGAATTTTTTTAGCGTCAGCTGGTCAACAACCCATTCAGAAAACTGGGAAAGCTGAAATCTCCACAGCCATTCTTAACAAATGGTTCTTCCCCTTGCAGGAATTATCTGTGTCTGAAACTTTTTCATGGAGGACAGACATGCAGAATTTGTAAAAAGAAATAAACCCTTGTAGCAGTAATTTTTCTTATGTTTATATGCAGTAAGTGAAGTGACACCCCCTCCACACACAGTATATTTTGCAATAGTCTTTTGTTGTTTTTCCATCAGCTGCCGTCAATGTTGGATATGGCAAGGTCTTGTAGGTACCCCATTTGCCACTTTTTCTGCCTCACACTATGATTTATTAGTGGTTGGCTTCAGTGCTTGGCTAGGTTTGCCTTCCATCTTAAGAGGGAAATGCTTTAGAAAAAAGATGCCTTGGTACTCTCCCTGACATTCAGACAGTCTCTGTACTGTCACCTCTTACCGTGCCACCACCTCATGCTGGGATGCCAATTGCACTGTCATCCCTTGCCATCCCTTACCTGTGGCCATAATGCTGTCTTGCGCTGTCATCCGTATGACTTGTCTTTCACTGTTCTGCTGCCTCAAGCCACAAGTGAGATCTAAGCTGACAGGCTCCTCACCCAGTTAGGATACGACATTCATGAAAGAAAATTGAGATAATCTATGCTATTTAAAAAAAAAAAAAAAAAAAAGTAACTAGCACAAGGAGCACTTGGAAACGGTGCTGGCCAAAAATAAAAAAAAAAAGATCACTTATCTAAAAGCGATCAGAAGGTAGGCTACAGAATTGCAAAGACACTCCTCACACATTTTTCCCTGCAGTGATGCTGCTATCGAAATTTTTCTCTCTATTCTGAAAGCGAAGATCTTTCATGTAGGGCTCAGGGGCTTTTGTCTCAGAGACAGCTGGGTAGAACACAACCCCTTTTCTTCACACATACGCGACTAAACAGTCAGAACCTTGCAGAATTCTAAGATTTTCTCTGGAAACATACCAGACGAAATACCCTCCCCCAACCAACTGTTCCAATGGATTGACATAATATTATTTTACCTCCTGTAGCAACAAATTCACTGTGTGGTTTTTTTTCAAAACAACAACAGACCAGACATCCTGGGAGACAACACGACTATTATTTTCCCTAAAAGGTTTGCTACACAAACAATATTTGAAAAGAATATTTTCAATTTTTTTCTGTTTGTTTAGTGCTCTAATGATGAAACTATCCCACGTAGAGTCTACAGATAAGATAACAAGTTATCACATTTAAACATGCATTAAAGGCATCTCTTCAGAAGTTAGTAGTGCTTCATTTCATCTGACTCCTTGGATCAAGCATATCAGATAGTGGTTTTTTTTTCCTGCCCTACATCATATGGAGAAGTTGGTATTTTCTGCTTAAATCAGAAGAAATTTAATATGACTCTGTCCTTTTCACCTATCTGGCCACTTATCTTGTTTCGTTTGCAAATATCATATGTATTCTCTTGAGATAAAAATAGTGCAAGATGATTAGTTAGGCAAGTTCATTTGACACCATTCCCCCTTCGTGACGCTGAAATCTAAAATCTGTATATGGTATACAACTTAAAGTATATATATGCAAGCTCAACTCTGCTGGAGACACACAGCAAGTACGTTCCTCCCAATCAGACTGCTTCCTTATCCAGTCAAGAAGACCACAAAGGTAAGCTGATTAGATCCTCTGCTTTCAGAAAAAGAAACACAAAAGCAAAATGCTCCCTAAATGGAAAGTGCCTATGCAATTAAAATATCTATTCTTATACCAGCTTCCAGTATGTCATATCTTTACAAGCTAACATAGAATAGATACGGCATTCAGATCGCAGGATGGATGCTGCAATTTTTAGGTTTTCCTTCAACTCTTCCTGTCAGCAGTGAGAATTGGGTGAATGGCAGAGCTCCAAATTATCTTGCCTAGTGCTGAGAGGGGAAGTACTTTGCACAAGAAGCCACTGGGACACAATAATTGCTAGCAAAACTAAAGTAACTCCTCTGGCTTAGCTGGAGAAGTACCCATTGTCATCAGCATGAATTTGTCCCATTGTCTCCTTACACCTTCTGAGATATTCAGAAACGGACTGAAATAATTGACAATTTCCTCTGCTGCAAACCAACAGGTACAGAGGCAGCCATTTCATGGTTTAGGAAAAGTTTAAACCTGCGTGTAGATCTCAAACCAGAGCACAGACTATAAATGGTTACCGGCATTGGTTTCTTTCTCATGAATGCTGCTTTCTGTGCTTAGACAGGAAGAATGCTGTTGTGGAAGATCAGTTAGGGATTAATGAAAAGATATTTCTGTTCTCTTGTGGCTTTCAAGAATATCTTTTCTATGCCTTAGTTCCCCTTCCTTGGTTAACATGAAGCTACTTTACATTAACGTTGCAAGTATTACGTTGTAACCCATCTTCACTGGTGTGTGCAGTTTACCAAACTGCAAATGCAATGACTCTATGTTCACACTGAAAAAATGGATTAGAAATTCAGGCCTTGTAGCATTTTCTTAAGCTATATATATTACATTGGCAAACTACTGCAGCTGTTGGTGGCTGAATGGGACAAAGAGTATCTTTTGTCAAAGGCTGCTGTATCAGAAGAAAATGCCTCCTCTGCTCTACTAGGAATGAATATTAAGCCTCAGTACCTCTGTTCTAAGCACATCAATATACTGAAATGCCAAAATCTGGATTTTAAAAATCTGGTTTATTATCACCTACGTGGAATGAAAAACACCACAATATACTTAAGAAAACTTTTTTATAAAGCTGTCATGAAATGTAGTCTTTCAATGACACAGCAGCCCAGCAAGCCATATATATAGTGTAGTTACATTTATTGTTAAAACTAAACAGAGGAAGAACTTACTCTCCAAATTTAAATTTCCTTGGAATGAGTAAAATTATTATGACTTATTCTACATTATTTTCATTTTTTTGAAAAGATCATTACACCTATTGATAATAATACTATGGTTCTTTAACTCCGATTACATTTATTCCAGATATAGTTCTAGGGGGCATACTGAGCCTTACCTTTTATGTATACTGTACATTTATGCCGATTTTAATTGAGTAATAATCCACCTCCAAAAAAACCCACACAGAAGTTTTGTGGTGCTAGACACCTTTGATTCGCTCTCCCAGTGCAGTACAGGCATCTTCCTGAAGCCCCACACTCTCTCCCGCATGCAGAATTCCTCCCTCATTACCCAGCTTTAAGTGGAAGCACCTGCTGCAGACATCTGTTACAGTATACTCCGCTTACAATTAGATGAATAATGTCTCCCCTATCATATACTGTCACAGCAGCAACTTCAAATAGAGCCATGAAAGAGGTAGAGAAGTAATTTTAATGACTAAGTAGCTCACATGTAATTTATTTTACAGTTCAACAATGGCCATCACTGACATCCTTTCTGCTAAAGATATTGAATCTGCTCTCTCCAGCTGCCAGGGTAAGGAGTGGTCTTTCTGCAGCCAGAAGATGCATATCATTTTTATGTCTTAAGATGACATACCTATCATTTTCGCCTTAGATTCCTTCCCTGTGAGATCTCTTTCTAGCTACATTATATTATAGCCCCTTGAATGCAGAAAGTCTTACAAGTGGTTATTTGGTGGGTAACATTCCCCAAAACACAGAGCAGCAATTAAAGGGCCACAGTTTCAGTAGGGCTGGCTTAACTCTAAACTCTGTCAAATTTTAAAGCTGTTAAAGACTTATATTTAAATAGTTAGCCTTTTCCTTTAAAATGTCAAAAACACCTCAGCCTGCAGAATCAAAGTGTCATCTATGAAGCAATTCTGTACTTCAAAACTGTGCAACACTGTGACCAGCCTCAGTTCTCTTAAGAGTTCCTCGGCAAGATCAAGCCAATTTTCCAAATGCTCAAAGAGCTAGTTTGACTGTGGATTATGTACTTTTCTACCAAACACTTCACCAAAGTAAGGACTAAGTGAAAATGAAGTCAGAATTATAGGAGTTGATCTGTAAGTCACAGTAAATATTTATTATTAATTGCATAAGACATATTGCATAAATCCTGATTTAGCAGAATGTGCATTGTAGCAGAAAACTTCAAAACTGACTGAAAGGATATATGACCACAGGCACAGAGTGATTAAGAAGGGAAATTAGCCACTGTATCTTCCTTGTTGCTACACTGGGCAACAAGAGAAAGAGGAGCAGGCCGATGCTTAAGAAAAGACATACATATTCCCAAGGAATACATACAGAAGTAGCAAATTCAAGGGAAAATATTTAAACAACTTCCCTTTCTTCCAGCTGATGATTCCTTCAACTACAAGTCTTTCTTCTCCACGGTTGGTTTATCCAGCAAAACTCCTGATCAGATAAAGAAAATTTTTGGAATCCTCGATCAGGACAAGAGTGGTTTCATTGAAGAAGATGAGCTTCAGTAAGTACTGTTCAGCTGCTGTATTTCTTTAAACAATGTAAACTTGTGAACTTTCTCCTTGTCCTAGAAGAACCGTGCTGTTGTTTTAAAAATAAAACACAATTCTTTTTCTTTCCTTGAATTTGTGAGGATTTCCTCAGATATTAAGAGCAGGCATTACCTTCTGGGGTTTTTGACATGGGTTTATGAAAACCAGAAATACCAAGGACGTTTCAGAGAATAAAACTGAAGCACAGTACTCTACCCTGTTCTATTTCAGGCTGTTTCTGAAAAATTTCTCTTCAAGTGCCAGAGTCCTCACCTCTGCAGAGACCAAGGCTTTTATGGCTGCAGGTGACACTGATGGTGATGGCAAAATTGGAGTGGAAGGTGAGACTTTTGGAAACTTCATAAAATTTTGTGGTTTAAAATGCACGCATTTAGGGCTGCATTTAAACTCTGGCAAGAAGAATACATCCGAGTACTTTGGCCTGGTACTTTCTGCCACAACTTTTATACTACCAAATACTCCTTTATTTTCATAGCTTTATTCCCACTTGGTCTCTGTTGCAGCAACAGCATATTTAGGCTTATTATAGAGCCTGTCCTTCCAATCAATAATAACAGCTTTGGGGTTAATTCTGCTGTGTGTCTGATCCATAGACTCAGTGTGCCAGATTTTTAAAACATCCACAACATCTATTCATTCTTTGAATTTCCATTTCAGCAGTGGATACTCTGCACTTCTGGCCATACGACACACTCATTTTTAAATGCACTTCCACCTACATAAACTTATTTCTTCATCTATGATTATCAAACATTGGGCAATATTACTGAGTGGTTAATTCAGTAATATAAAATAAGACTGGTATTGTTTTTCAAGGCTAGAACTGCTGCAATGCAGCACAGAATTTTGTGCTGGAGAATTATCTGATAAGTGCAAATTTCACGGGGCAGTCCTACAAGAAATGAAATAAAATTCCTAAAGAAAACCTCACAGGGATGATGTGAACTGGCCAGGATATTTCTTTTAGAAATCGCAGCAAAGGAAAATAGGACATTATGCATCATATATTAGAGATGAAGTCACTGAAAACAGGGCTGTCTCAGCTGAACTAGGACAGGTGGCAGTAACTCTAACAGACACACGTGCTAATCTTAGCCAGAGCTTGGGAGGAGAGAGAGATACACTGTTGGCGGAATTTGCTTTAGCAGCAGCTTTTGCAGCTTCTGTTTATGAGCCCCAAATAGGGCATTAAATTTTGCAGATCTTAGCCCTTAACCATTGAATCTCCCGTTCTGAAATTACACCACTACTGATATTTTTTCTTTGGAATAACAAAACCAAAAAATCTCTCAAACTGAAAGCTACAGGCTCTACCTAATTCACTCTCTGCTTCCTTGGCTTTTATCAGAGTTTGTAATGGGTTAAAGATAGTTTACCTTTAACTCAGGATTTCCCACAAATATGAATTTACAGGCGCACTCCTCCTCTCTGCACTTACTCTTTTTAAGGAGTGAAAAATCTGTTACGCCCCCAGAATCCCAGTTTAGCAGTAGCTTGTACAGTGTTATAATAACTTTGGGAGCCCTCCATGACTAGGAATTTAAGTAATTTTTATCTGTCTTTTCTAAAGATGTGAAAAACCACTTTCATCTAGTTTTATTCCCTACCTTTCTCATTTTCTTCTTTGACAGAATTCCAATCTCTGGTGAAGGCATAAACAGCATTAGACCAAAGGCAACCTTGGACTGACTCTTCCAATTACCTCGTCCAACAAGCACTTCGCACTCAGCATGTGTTTGTACATTTTTATATTGTTTCAGGCGTTAGCAATTCCCCATACATCAAGTTCACACAGTGGATTGCTGAGAAATCTTGCAATATACAGATGTTTTGGTCACATGGTATTGTTACATTTCCATTGTAAAGAAGGCACTTTGTGATTTTCAACTACTCATAATATTGAAATTGTGGCTGGAAGAGGGGAAAAAAATTTAAAAAAAAAAAACAAAACTTGGGGGGGAAAAGCTGCTTTTTAAATTGTGTTTAGGTTTTCCATCCTCATAGTTGACAATGCTGACTTGCCAGACACAGTTTTGATCATCTTAAACAATATGACATCTTTTAAGGCTTAATTTGTATTGATTTCACTGAGTTTTACTTCTGCTTAATTCCCTGATCCTTGAGGAAAAGCAATGCTAACAAGATAGCCAAAAATAATTTATGTTGAGTCCCAACCCTGCGAATATGAGAAAAAAAAATTATAAGAGGACTTGACACATAGCTCCAAGCATGGAATAAGTTTGTGGGTAATTTTACAAAATTAAGTACTAGGCTACAGCATGTATCATCAGAAAGTGTTTATGGCCTAAAATGTAACTCTCCCTTATGAAGATTTATCTTTCATGAAATCTAAGGCAGCTGTGAGATAGAGGAGAAGGGACTAATCCTAACTCTGACACTGTCACATGTCACAGTCCCCTGACAACACGGGCCACAGGCCTGGAGGTTTTCCCGTGAATTATGAACATGTTGCTTATTATCTCTTAATATACATAAAACAATAATACTCTGTCACATTTGTGAATTTCTGTGTTTCCTACAAATGAAACAACTGCCAGTCTTGCTGTCTGATTACCTTAAAGCTGTTACATTGCTAAATAATGGCCATTACTCAATTCTTTCATTTATTATGTGAACAATAATATATATAATCCATAATGTTAGCTATTTTCTTAAGTTTGAAAATTACTAAGAACTAGTCTTTCCTTTGATAAGTGTTTTACAGGACTTAGAGCTAGTTATAGCATTGTCTTCATTAATGGACAAAGTAAACAATATTCATGGTTAAATGCAGAGCTCAATAGACTGAGAAGCTGTTGTGCATTTCTGGCTGAGTGGGGAAATTTCCCTACCAATATTTAGTTGTCTTCTTTCCCATCTATCATGACGTAGTTCCAGCTCACAAGTAGACTATCATTTTAATACTCCCTGCTGAAACTGGATGATAATTATAACATAATTTGGCAGCTGTTTCGAAGAAGAGCAGAAACAAAGCCTTCTGGAACTTTTATATAACATTCAGTGTTGGCATTTCCATGAATTGCGAGATGATTATGTGAGGCAAGTGCAGCTCACTCATACCCAGGCATGTAAGAGAGCTGTTTGGCAGATTTAAGATGGCTAATGCAAAAGAGGAATTCTAGCAATCAGACTCACTGAAGCCTTGGCAGAATTATAATGAATATAAATCCTAATTCTATCCCCACCGCCTTTGATGTTAAATCTGGGCTTAAATTATAGCTGCTGTTAATTGCAGTACTGAAATATTTTGCATAATGATGAGACACTGTTGGTTCCTTTTACCTTATTCATTTCCCTATCTGCTGAAGAAAAAAAAAACACAGAGCAATCTAGATCTGCAGCAATATACAGATGTAATATATACATTAGCTCTTCACACTGCTAATCACTAAAATATCATGTCACTACTTCACAAGCAGATGGGACACACAATACCGTAAGTGACAGACCTGATACTGCATTCCTTGCACATCTGAAAGTCTCATGTGGAATGCAAGAAATGCAAGACTACATAGTGGCCTATCCTGTATTTCAGAGATGCTAAACAACTGCACATCACTGCCTTCTGTTGCCACAAGGGGGAATTAAGTACTTCTGAGAATCAGGCAATTCTTGTGTATGTTGCAACTTTACGTAAAACTTAGTGAATTTTGTTTATGAGAAAATCTGCTCTTCATAAACAGTAACTCATGGCAAGAAGGTCAGTTTAAACTTTATTAAAGCCATCCAGCCATTTCATTAGAAGGAATTACAATAAAAGACCAAAAAGTCCCCAATTTCAAAAAAAAGCCCAGAGACTGTTCAGCTAAAACAACATCTAGTCCCTATTAAGTCTTCTATTGGCAATAGGATCCACATTTTTAGAGCTGACCAAACTAGAAGAGAATATTTTTCACCTAAAGGAAACAAACTCCAAAACCGTAAAGTTTTCCTGGAAGGTTCATTTCAACAAATTTAAGTTCAGCCAGCGGCAGCCTTCAATTTTCTTAGGGAATGGCATGGCATGTTCTCTGAGCTTGACAATGTCATTGTGCTGGAGAAAACTTTGATAGCAGGATGTCTACATGGATGCCATCTGAAGTAGTAAAGAGGCAAATGGTGACGTCACAACATTACCACAATTAAGGTATATAATGTCAGAGCAATTCATGCTGGAAAGGTTCTCTGTAGGCCAGCTTAGGGCACACTGCTCTAAGCTGAGTTTGAGCGTTTTCAAGGATGGAGGCTCTATAACCGCTCTGGGCAATCTAATAAGTAAGGATTAAATCCTCGGCATCAAGCTTTTATGAATAAAGGACACAAAACACTGCTGAGTACACAGTTAAAAACCAAAATTCTGTTAGAAATTGTTTATGCTACATCAAATCAGAAGGGATCTAACAACACCCTGTATTATCACACTGATAACCTGTTCTCAGGTTTACAGTAAGACCGTCCTACTCAGTGTACTCCTCAGTGTAATGCTGATTCATAATTCCCAGGGTAAAGGAAATGTGGGTGGCAGGTCTGAGTTCACCGAGTCCAGAGGCTGTGAGTTCTCATACACACTTCAGTCCCCTCATTACCCTGTATGAACAGTTTAACCTCTAATCCTCCCAAAACTTCTTGTGAAATAAAGACATACTACGATCTCTTTAAGTGGGAACTAAACACAAAGAAATTTATTGTCCTACACAAGCTCTTAGAAAAAGGATATAGAGGGCCAGAGTGTTTTGAACTCAACATCCCAAGCCCATCCTAGTGCTCTAGCCACTCGATCCATCATCCCTCTTAAACCAAAATTTTGGGTTGTCCTGATAAAGAAGCAGAATCATGCATAAGATAAAATCTTATAGTGGAAGCTGGCTGCCTCCTAACTTCATGTTCCTTTGGAAATCCCACCCCTTTGTAAACTTCAGATTCAATTTCAGCTCTCCAACTGTTCAAAATCTCACAGTCATCTTCTAACATGTAAGAGAGCACAGAAAGAAGCAAGGGGATGCTGGAACATTCATTGCACACACAGACTGGTAAAGTTTCTTTGAGATAGCAGCCAGCCCATGTGGAAAATCTTTTATGCAGCATCATCAGAGGCACCTGGAGCTCTTCACGCAAACAGTGCATGCAGAGGGGGCCAAGGCTGGATTCACTGCCTGGAATGGGTTACTGAAATAGATACATCTTGATTAAATCCCTGAACAGACATGTACCTAACATTTTCATGCTTAACTGGAGGTATTTAAAAGAAGGGTAGATGTGGTGCTTGAGGATATGGTTTAGTGGTGGACTTGGCAGTGATAGGTTAGCGTTTGGACTCGATGATATTAAGGGTCTTTTCCAACCTTAACGATTCTATGATTTTATGATTCTATGATATATTTTAAAACATTTCAATTAGTGGATGCTGTGGAATATGAACTAATTTAAAGTGCTCACATTTTATGAAACTTAATTTCCATATCGCTTTTGCTTGCAAGCACAGAAAGATACCATTACATTGGTATGGACTTCCTGGTACACTTTCCGTACCAAAGGCCTGTAGAGCACACTACCTAGCAGTGGGGATAGAGCTGCTCCATAACTCCATAAATCAAAGATTTGCCTATCAGCATGTCCTACACTCATGAAAACAAGAAAAACAGAGTTTTTGTATGTCAAGCTTCAGAAAAGAAAATCAGATCACCACATAGTTACAATATGAAAATAAGGTACTCCTAGACAACGCCTTTCCTTGCAGTTACAAAGATATTATTGACCCTAGGTTCAAAGGGGAACTTACATCAAAGTAGAATATGCAAATACTTGACTCAAGGGGAATCACATCAGTTTAATCACAACTAGATATTAATCAGCTGTTATTTCCTAGATAATAACTTTCTGCTCCAACTCCCAGGCTTCCAGAACAAACTGATCATATATTTGCAATGATCTCCCTAACAGACCATAATATTTAGCCAGCATAAAAATAACACAGTAAAACCTGGTTTTGTTAGACAGATGAAATAACCTATTCTTCCTAATCATCATTATAGGAAACTCCTCTGGAATAATTTCTGAGTTTTCAATTTAGTCTGTTTATATTCCAGCCTTACAAGTGATTTTTTAGACTATATTTTTTTGCTTTTACATATCTGTTCCTTCCTATTCCTTGCCCATGAACGCCCACCTGTAAAGCTGTTCTCATTCTCAGTTCCTTCCTTTTCTCTCACCCTAAGCAGTCTCGGAGAGCTTTCACGGCTGGACTTGACTGTCTTTGGTGCCATCTACAGGCAAGCTCTGGTTTGCCGCAGAAATACTCAAAAACTTTTATCAATAAATGCTTTGTAATCTCAGTGTGGTCTTCTCACAAGGATTATTTCTGGAATGTTCAGTAATTCCAACACAATTACCAGACCCTCTCTGATCCCAGGCCATACTCTCAATTATTTCCTAGGAATCTGAAAGAAAGGCAAAGCTAGATTCCCAGATGGAAAGACTGGGTCATTTAGTTTATATATCCACCAGTTCAGGATAAAACACCTTTAAAAGTAACTTGCTCAGTCGGTCTTACATAGCTTAGAAAACTTTGCTTTCACAATGTTCAATTTACCACACAGCATGGGTTTAGAATACACTTAGCGCTTCTGCTAAGCATTCTCCTCTTGAAGAAATGATCAAGGGAAATTAAGATGTGCAAGATCAGATTTTTGTCTGTATTTTCACATATATAATTTTTGAAAGAAAAGACAGCAGCTTTATGTTATATTGACCAAGTGTTAGGCTTTATTTTAAATGTAATGGCATTACTAAATATTCTTTATATCTACAATGATACTCTGTGCACGGTTATGTATGTGTGGGTGTGAAATGTTCTCCCAATGGCTTTTTACACCACTGACCAATTTCAGCCATTCTCAAGGCCATTAAGTTCCAACAGATTTCATGAGATTGCCAAGCGAAGGATCCTATTAATAACCAGTAAGAGAAAAGCTGCAGCTTGAGCTTAGCTACTGTTTGAATACTTACACAAGGTTTTTTTTTTCAGTACAGAAAGAAAGAACTAAATATCTCAGATTTCACTACTCTGTTTCACTTCTTATCATTAATTGATGCATACTTCTGTGTGCTGCTGAACAACTGACAACCTTCATTCTCTAAATGGACACATTTGTTACGATGCGTTAAAATGTGCACCATGCAATGAATTATTATTGAGCAAATGTCTTCAGTTTTAGACTGTTATAGTCTGAAGTACATATTTCAGTAACTGGGTAACCAAAGCTTATATATCAGCTTATTGAAAATACTTTGGGCTGATGTGAAATTCTACTTGTATGTCAGATATATCTATTACAAATGTATCAGTATTAGTATTATTAAGACTATTAGGGCAATTGCAGAAGTAATGTTTCTTGGGTAATTCCCATCAGGATTGGGCCCTTAAAGTCTACCGTGAGGATGTCCATTTGTTGCTATCATTAAGCAATAAAAAAAAATAATTTTTTTCATTCACAGATCAAAAATCATTCACTAGACTAAAAATAGGTGCAAGCTGAGAGGATTTACTTTGTACAGCACTAAATCTTATATATTGTCTAAAACACTGTGCACATTCCTTTAGGATACAAATATCAATCTGATTAGCTAGCAGGTCTTGTCAGCCACAACAACTCACCCGCTGGGGCACCTAAGCCATCATGTAACCCTAGGACTTCTGTAAAAGGTCAAGAGGACTCAACTAAGGTCTATATAAGTCATTAGCTCTGTCATCTGAAAAAGAATTAAGCCAAGAGGACTCTGCGGATCTTTCACCTTACAGTTCTTTCTCTTCTGGGGCAAACTCAGTGGCAAGCTGAGTTCAACCTTCCCTCTGGAGCTTTTGAATACATCACAATAATCCACACAAAAAAATGCACGGAAATAAACAAAGATCCCCGAATGCTGTGCAGTTCTGTAAATACATTTGGTTTTGTCCTCAGCTTGTGCACCTTAAGACTTAACTAGAAATAACAGCAAGCCAGATGGACTGCATGTGTCTGAACTAAAGGATGGAACAGTCAGCTCCTGCAGGGCAGCTCCCCTGATCTGCCCTGGGACCTAGGTTGCAGCTGCCTCACTAATCAAACCTGGCTGTCCTCATGGGGCAGCACCAAAGGCCAATAGAGCAAGATGAATATGAACTCTACCCAACATTATTTTTCATTTTACAGTACCTTTGACATGGCTTTTTCTGGTATCCTGACAGGAGCTGAAATTGCTGATGGCCTACAGAGCTGTTAAGGTAACTTTCATGTTTTAAACTTGACTTTTTAGTTTATCTACCAAATCCCTTTGTCCTCACCACCCCAACATCCCAGTTCCAATGGAAGCAGAAAAGGCTGAAAGGATGAACTAGACAGTATAATGTTGATTTTCTCTCCAGGGTACATGGTAGGATGTTCTTGTTATATTTCCTAATTACAGATTTAATTGTTTGATCAAAAAGATAAAAAGGAGGCAAGCTAATGGAACAGATGCGAGTTTTAATCTTCACCAGCCATGGTACAGGCACCCATCATCACTTGTACATTGTAGCAATTTTAAGTATGAGAAAAATCCAGAGGCTAAAATCCTGGGTTTTTTTGAGAATAATAATAAAACACCTGCTGATTTCAGTACAAGCACAATATTTATCATGAAGTTGTGTGAATTTGAGTGAAGTATCTATTTACAAATATATGTTCTTGCGTGATGAAGACCACAATCAATATTTACCTTCCTAGGCTTGAGAGAGAATTGATGGAAAAAAAATCCCATTTATCTGAAATAAACTCAGGAAAATCAAAGGTTGTTGAATGGGATTTTTAATGACCCTCACTGTACTGCAGAACAGTTTGCTGCTTTTTGACCAAAAAGCGTTTATTTTGTTCTACTTTTTAAAGTAGAACATCTTTAACTACTTTTCGTCACCTCTTCCTGCTTATTTCAGCTGCTGATTGATTCGATTACAAAGCCTTTTTTATCAAAGTTGGTCTCAACTCCAAGTCCAAAGACTGGCTTACCAAAGTGTTTGGAATTCTTGTCAAGGACAGGAGTGGCTTTATTGAGGAAGATGAACTGAATTAACCAAACAAAAGATGTGTTTTATTGTCTAAAAATGCAGGATGAGATCAGAAATACTCCCTTTCCTTCTCTCTTTGGATGAGAGACACTCATGTGTGTGCATGTGTGTGCACACGTGTGTACGCTTGTGCTGAAGGAGCTACAAGACAAGTAATGAAGGAAAGGCTGGATCACAACAAGAAAATACTCTGATAGCACTAAAATATTCATTTCATGTAGGGATAACTGACAAGACTGTGAAGATAAAAATAGCTGTTCTGCTAGAGTTTGTTTTTTATTATTGCAAGATTTTTTTACTAGACTGAATTCAAAGGGCTATTTTCCTCTCATCTTTCTTTCTATTGCATGAATTCGATCTTCCAGATCATATTGATCTGACTTTGAAGTTAAAAAGTAAGGTTAGAAAAATTCTTGCCACTCTGAAGAGTGTACATCTTAGGAGAAAAAAAGGAAGGTAACACAGGAGGGAGGATGAATCCTGCCACTACAGAATCAGTTTTAATTTTGCCTTTTTAATCCAATGAAAGAAAAACGGCATCAAGGATTTTTATGTTACGTTTCTTTCCTTTATTGTCACTGAAGTTAGAGGAAGTTTTGCCATTGAATTCAAAATTATTTACAAAGACCTTTTGAAATAGTCTCAAGAATTGAATCAGGCTTGGAATTTTACAGCTATTACCAATAACAAACTCTAAATGCTTTCGATACTGAGTATGTCTCACTCATTTGTCCTCTCACCTTTAACAGACTTTTCCTGCAGAATTTCTCATCCAGTGCCAGAGCTTTGACTGATGCTGAGACCAAGGCATTCCTGGCAGCAGGTGATAGTGATGGAGATGGTAAAATTGGAGTGGATGGTAAGACTGTCTTTATTAAACGGAGTAGTATCTGCCTTTGAGACTTCCTAATGGTCAGGTCTAGGCAGCTGCCCTGCTCCATACATTGGATGTTATGGGTCTGATTCTGAGGTGCTCAGATCAGCTCTGTATTGTAGAGAGGATCTAATGCAGGAGCCAATCTGTATTGTGCCCTTGGCTACAGGCAGTCAGTCTCTTTTTTCACCTACAGAGATCTTTTTCAGGACTGGAACTCAAATTGATATATTTATAAAATTTCAGCATATCATTTCACTGCTTTTTACTGTTGAACTATGGTATGATGTGACAAATGCAATGCTTCCTTTGTCTTAGGTATCTATTAGTGTGAGTATACAATGTACTACCTTTATGGAATGATTATACGAGGAAGAATCATTAGTTTCCCATTTTAACTCTAAAAATTAAGAAAATACTTTTTTGACTGTGTGATTACAAAATGTGGTCCCATTTTATTATTCTTTTATTTCTTTTTCAGAGTTTCAAGCTCTGGTCAAATCTTAACACGCAGTCAAGATAAAGACTAAGAGATCTGTGCCATAAACAATCTTTCCTATTGCACACCTACTATTTATTTACACATTTTGTACCCTGGAAGGACATGAACGATTGCTGGCAAGTGATTTCATATTGCTGGAAAATATTTCATATAGTGCAAGCACTACTTAAACCACATTCCCCAGTGTTTTAAGCAGCAGGTCTTTGTATCACTGGGAGACTGAATTGGAACCACTCTGCTCATCTGAATTTTGGGCATTAAAGATACTAATAAAAGTATTAAGAGAAGGAGAAATTAAAAGCATCTCTGTGGGCCATTTAATTTTCAATATTTGCATAAATAGCTAGCACCTGTTGTAAAAAACTAGAATGAATAAAATGTCCAATAAAACCTGGTTATGGTAACTGGTAGCAGTGGTATATAATCAAGAGGTGTGTTTAATGCTCCATATGTTTTTATGTCATTCTTTATGGAACTGATTATGTTTCATACACTAATTAAATGTCAGGACCTAGGACTAATTAAGCTGTCAATTTTAATATCAGATCAATTGGATCCAAGATGAATCTAGATTACTGAAATAGCAATATATTCAAAATTCTCCAAGGACTTACTCACCATCCTGCCCACATGATGGCACTATTGTTCCACTTACAAGACGTTAAAACAGTATTCTATCTGCCTGAATTGATTCAAGTCAGAACGTTTCCAGTATCCCACCTGCCCACTTCTGTTGATGACTTAGTTTTGCCAGATTAAATTACCTCTGAACACAGAATGCTACCATTTTGTTTTTCAAACGAGGGGACCCTATGCCTCAGATGGAGGCATCCTGGGAGCAGGATGGAGGTCTCAGGAAAGGTCTGTGGCACTAGTTTGCAGTTGGGGCATAAGTACCGTTTGTTGGGTCCACTTTGCACACTGAATGCCCTTTGCTTCCATCCCTATGGCACCAAATACCCAGCATACCAGCTGCACTCGGCAAGTTGCACACCACGGCACAGAGATACAAAGGAGCAAGACATAGGTCTGCCTGCACAGGGGTGGGAGACAGGAGCCCAGAGCTCCCCTCTGTCAGTAGGAGACTTGAAGGTCTGCACACAGAAAGCCAGAACAGAGATTCAGTACTCTTTAATCATAGCAACATGGTTTATGCTAAAATGAGTTCTTGCAAAATCAATGTATAGAGTGTTAATCGTTACCACAATTCTAGGTTGTTTATTTTGCATGGAAGTGTTTTTACAACCCTTACAGATGCAACTGAAGGCAAAGGGAGATGTGTTTTGGATACAATTAGGTGACAAGCACTTTGAAAAATTAAGTCACTGGTGCTCCATAGTGGCAAATTGGGGCATGTTGCCCCAATAATCAATGTTCTGTTGCTTTCCTCCACCTCAAAACTGAGGAAAACATAATGCCCACATCTCACAGGGTTGTAAAAAAATGCATAAATATTTGTGAGGAACGTATAATACAATGAAGAGCACCATTCAAAAATTGCTAAAATATTAATATTTTTTCTTTACAGAGTGAAATAGCAAGCCAAAATAAGGAATGAGAAGAATGTGAAATTCTGAACAGTTGCTCATTAACTGAAAGTCATCCAGTTTGTACACTAAGTTCCGGTTCTGATTGAAAAGTAAGAGTGTGATAATGTCATCGTGATTTTTTCATAATACAAACACACACAGCAATCAAATTAGGTTATAAAAATTAACTAATTGCTAACAGTACCTAACTAGACACTACGGTGTATGGGGTTTTTTTAGGCTTACACATGTGATAAAAATAAACAGACATCCAAACTGCCTTTTAAAAAATCTAGATGACTTTAACCATCCAGAACATTATACTTCCAACATGATAGTTACTCCCATGTACTCTTTTCCAAAAATTTGGGACTCTTGAAAAGTCTGTTCTCAAGCATTAATATTGCAAAAACCTGTACAATGACTGTCTCATATTGTATTTGTTGGAGCTATTTAAGAAGATGTTTCAGTACTTACAGATCAAAAATGTTCATTTCAAAATTATCTGCTAATGCTATAGTGGTTCTGATGCGTAACACATTTATGATAGGACATTATGGAGAAGGAAGGAAACATCAATGCAATGCTGGGGATATCATCATATTACACAAAATTAAAGCAATCTACAGGATTTTAATGAATACTCAATAATGTGTTCATGCTTTAGACATTAGCCAAAAATATGTTTCCATTAACTCTAATGAATTAACCAGGCCCTAATATTGTAGAATTTACCTTAACAGTAAAAAAAGAATTATCCAAACAAATTCACATTTATGATTTCAGTGTCATCTCAGGAGAACACTAAACAAAGGAAATTCTGAGGAATTAGTAACTGCAGTCTGATTGCAGGGCTAGAAACTCTCATTATTGTCAGAAAATGCTATGTATCTCAGCTGATATTATGTTTTATATTTTCACCATGTAATATGGATCACTTGAAGATCTTCAAGCATGATACCAATATTAATGGCTACATGAGAGAGAAAGGCACAGACAGTTCAGATAACTTTTGACTTAGCAGGCAGCTCCTTTTTTTAACCACACTTACTTCCACACTGATTAGCCTGCTAGGTCTACAAATCTAAGACAATTTCACCACTTACCATTCCATTAAGAACAGTAAAAAATTAATGACAAGGTAAGTCTGATATCAGCTTCAGTGATCACTTCAGAAAGTTAAGAAGAACTTGTGACTAGAGATGTTTTTAGACCTTTCCTTCTTTCAGTATTACCACTAAGCAGATTGGTGGAGAAAATGTTTTTTTTCTGTCTGCAAGAATTCTTTCTTTTCTCTTTCCTTTCCTTTTCTCTTCGCTTTTTTTCTCTTCTTTCCTTTTCTTACCTTTTCTCTTCTCTTCTTTTCTTTCCTTTTCTTTTCTCTTCTTTCCTTTCCTCTTCTTTTCTTTCCTTTTCTCTACTTTTCTTTCCTTCCTTCCTCCCTCCCTCCCTTTCCCTCTCTGTCTCTCACTCACACAGGCAGTCAGGTACTGTGACATTTCTGTAACTGCTTATCATGTGCTTTAACAAAGCTCTTCAAATTGTGCCTGTAAGGCCACAGCTGGAAAGACTGCCACATGATCAGAAACATACATTCCCAAACAGCTCCCTCAAGGTGAAGAATGCTCTTCTGGAATCATAAATTTGGAGGTCTGAGACCATGGCCTGTTTTCTGCAAATGTTTCTATCCAACCCTTTCCACCAGAATCCCTAAATATGTGGTTGTCTTTTGTCAATGGCATTTTGTCACATGCTTTATGCATGTGCTTTAAGTGCTTGTCTGAATCTAGACACCTGCTTCTCCTTTATTTAGAAGGCCATTTCTGTTAAACAAGTGACTTTTTATGATTACTTATGTTAAGGTTAACTCCAATTATAGGGTATTTTTACTTTATACCTCACTAAGGGTTATACATCCTCCTACTGCTAAAATCAATGGCAGAAATCCCACTGACATCAATGAGGACAGGCAGTGAATATAGAAATAGTTGGAAAGTGCTATTTGCTTTATTTTACCATGGCTTCTTACACTGTGGGTCATAACGAAATACAACCATGTGCAAAAAGTCTTTGGTAACAGTATAGTACCACTGTACATATCTTTTACATGTCACAAAAGGCAGCATCCAGATTATTTCACAGCTTCCAACCTTAGGGCACAGTTATTCTTAAAATACGCAGAAAACCTGAACAATTTAGGCTTATAAAGATCACTCCATTTGACGCTAGCTATAATGCTGACAGCAGACGGAAACATCTTAGACCATTACATTCAAGATCGGAGACAAAAAATTGTGTTACTGAGTCACAGAAGCACTTGCAAGTGCATTTAATGACAAACACAGAGCATAACAGATGCTAGCAGAGATCTTCCAGGACAGCTTTTTAAGTTAAAAATATCCTGATTGGAACAATCTCTATGAATTAGTTATGCTATTAATCAGTTATGTTAGTCTATTCTGCTATCATTTTCAGACAGAAATCAATCTTATTTACACAGAATGATGAGGATGTAATTTAAACTGGGGAAAATAAACAAGGCATTTCTTCTAATGTGAGACAAGTACCTGTCTTCGTTTAGCTCTGGACTCACATTGGTGCAGGATGTATCTTGTATCTTGGATTCTACAGTCTAGATCTCTGCTCAGTACTCTGGGTAATATCCTTGACTTGCTGCAGGGAAAGAAAGCTTTGTCACTGAGGCTTCCAAGGCCTGGATTTCATTCTTCATTGTAATAATGCACGGTACCAAAAAAAGTCAAATACTAAACCATGTTCTTAAACTTCTCTGTTAAACATGGTAAAAGACTATGGCCCAAGCAATCACTCAAATTGGATCCTGTAATTATTTCTATATGATTAAAGCTTGTGCCTTCCGAGTAACTTGAAGTGGCAGGATATAAATAATTTTGTTTTAAAAGCTCTTTTCAGTGGTTATAGCTATTTTCACACTAAGATTCTCTGCCATCACCATTGAGACATCAACATTAATGATCAACCACACAGGTTACTCAATAACTATTTTAGTTACTTCCAAACTCATTACAAAGGCAGAATCTGTTATCCAGGATCATGATACAATTGTTCTGGCCCCAACACAACCAGGGCTGAAAGATGGAGTTGTATGGGTTTTAGAACAGCTGCTACAGCATCTCTTTACACTGCTGTAGTTGGTCTCAGGTTAACACCTCTCCTCTGATCTCACCTGAGACAACTGCTGATGTTTCTTTTGCATTGGCTTGAAGTCATGTCTTTCGTTGCTTGCCACTGCTAATTAACTCTGTACTTTATACCAAACAGAACACAAAGAGTGCAAGAGTAGTCCACAACCTGACAATGATTTACTGAAACACAATTTTCCTCTGTTTATTAGGGAAGTGAATGGTTCTTGATTTGAAAGCAGTTGTTTTATATGTTTAGATTCCTAGCAAGAACATATCAATATGAACATTCTGTATTTCTCAGAACTACACCTTCAAGTATAATTCTGGAAGTCTGAAACCAAAAAAAAGGGCTTTAATATTCCTGTACATACTGTGCATAAAGACACCTCGGGGGAAAACAACAGAAGTAAAGTACATAAATCTTGAGATGAACAACTCAATAGCACTTTCAGATGTCCTCAGTAGAGAAAAAAAACCCAAAAAACAAGTAAACAAATTTAGTATTTTTTCTTGAATTTCACAGGAACAAGTGCTAAACATTCCCGGAGACTGTGCAATACTCAGATTCTGTACCAGATTTTGCACTATTGTTAACTGCTCATTACCTAGCAGCTGTTGTTCTTGTTGAATTATTAGATATTTTCTTTATAGCATTACATTGCTTGCATAATATCTTTTAGAAAATTTGTCTCGTAGATCTCAGTTTCTGAATGCCTAAACTGATTACAATCACCTAAGCTAACACATAATCCAGAAGTAAGGAAAACAAGCAGATAATTTAGCTGTAAAATAGTTATCTAGTTAAAACATCCTTTTATATAATATACTCATCCCCCTTATTTCATTCTAATTGTAGTGGAGAGAAACCTGTACTTCAGATGAAGTGTCATTAATAAATAAATAAAAACCAGTAACCCTAGATTCCCACCTGTATCAATATACAGTGACATCAACTTGATTCTGAAATTCAGCTCTTTTAGGCTTTTGTAAATCATCTTTCAGCCAGGATTAGCATCACTTTTGTCATCAGTGTTGAATTTCAAACATTAAAAGATCCCTTTGTAAGCAATAATAGCTAACTTACTGCAGCAATTAGCTCACTTTTATTTGAGACCATATTTTAATATAATCCTAATTTTGGCTACTTTACTACTGTTGAACACATGTAAAAACAGTTCAGCACCCTGTGGGCCATGGCAGAGTGTATGAGGTAAGCAGATGCCATTCTTTGAGCATTTGGTGGTTATATTTTAATACAGTGCCTGAATTAGGCACAGACATATTTTGAGCTTGAGTACTATATACTCACCTTGATCTCGTAATTTTCCTCTATTTCATTTCAATTTCCTCATTCTCATTAGCTTTTAATAACTAGTGTTGTATGGCAAGTCAAACGTTTAAACGAAGCAAGCAGTTCAATGAGCAATGTGTAGGAGCAAGCAGAAATAAAGGAAACCTACTATAAAGTAACATCTATGTCGCTATCACAGAGGTCTAAAAAAAAAACCTTTTCTCTAGAAACATCTTGGCAGTAAAAATGTCAGAAGGAATCAGTAAAAAAAACTTCTGTTAAAACTCCTATCAACTTGAGATTATCATGAAGGAGAAAATTCACAACAGAGTGCAAAATGTACCTACAAGGATGAACGCTATTGCAAGATGATTCCATAGAAAGCACAGTATGCGCTTCATTCCCACTGCCACTGTCTGATAGATCATAGTATCATGCAAATCTCAGACAGAAAGCAATATGAATATATAGTACTGAATGAAGATAAATGGAAAGAACACCAAAAGACCTGAAATCGGATCTTCAACAAATCAGCATGTTCCATTTGTTTTAATCAGAGAATACTAATTTACAACAGCCCATGTTTCTTAGGTTTGATAGGAAAGAGTTCTTCCAGATTACTATAAACAGTTTTCCTACTGAAAGAGATAGAAAAGAGCATTCTTTCATTACTAGATAGCTGGTATTTGGAATTAAAGGTAAGTCTGATTATCTGTGATTTATGCCACCTTCTTTTGCATACAAAAAAGGTAGCAAAAAAGGTAAGTATCATTAAATTATGTCTGCTTTTTTGTGTTAATTACAGCTTGTATTTCTCTACCCAAATTCAGACAAACGGGTGCTATGGAACAAACACTATGCTTGATACTCTTCTCACTGTCATTAAACCAATCAGGAGCAAACCTACTGTAGTCCATTAACTTACACCAAGGCTTAGATATATTACTACTCTACTCCACAGCATAGTTTGTAACTTTTGCTACTATAAAAAGTATTACTTGTTCAGCATACCATGCTATTTCCATTCATTAAAAAATAAAACAATGCTCATGTGTTAGGAGAACATTACTTTACATACCACAATACGCTGTTATATGATAAATTCTAACCAAATCACATGTGGTTTTTATTGGTCTTCCAGCTATAATTTTGTCCCCTTAAACATGGAAATAGATTTTTGTCTGAGAAGGAAAACCCCATATCTGGGTTCCCAATTTGCATAAGTTTTTTTCCCCAAAATTAATGCTCTTGAAATAGATAATAAACCCCCAATTATTTATATTACGTATATAATTATTTATATAATACCTACAATTATAATTTCACATTAAGGAAATAGTTTGAGAGTGTGTGTTTTAAAATGTATGTAAATATCTCCACACTAATAAAGTCTGATTCTTACAACTTCAAGTAATTCTAGTATTGATTTAATGTCATTTAAAAATATTCAAAATAGATTATTAAGTTGGCCAGCTGATTATACATCACCTTCCAAGGAATACAGACAACAAGATTAGCTTATTCAGCTTTACCTAGTTTCAGAGTTTTGCTGTCACTGAAGGCACTGTTTTCTGTTCTACCCCTAATTAGGGACAGCACTGTAATTTAGAAAATGGTCAGAAAATATGAAATGAAGCTTACTGTAGAAAGATAACCCCAAATTATAGCATGCTTCCCTCATCCTAGTGACAAGTTATCTTTGTCAGAATGACACATTGTCACCTCTGATCCTCCATCTCCAACATCCTTTATAGATTCCAAAGGATCAACAGACTTAAGGAAGCCAAACTATTTTCTTTTCATAAGGATTTGACTGCTGGAGTCATCTTCCAATGACCGAATTTAAGGTCCAGAGGTTAACTGAAAATCTTTAGCAGACTTGGAGATTGAAAGGCTATGTTTTGATGGCAGAGTTGTATTTAATTAAGCACAGGTGGATTTATTAAAAAAAAACCCTTTCTTCTTGTCCATATTATCATAAGATATAAATAGAAAGAAAAGTTTAATTAGTTAAGGAAGAAATTTGAGCTAGGTCTCAAATCAAACATTTGATCCATGAAACAGTAACCTAAGTAGTGGTTATTGTCACCTTTTGAATCCTTTATAAGCCAGACAGGCAAGCCAGAGCCAACATCACTATTTTGCCTGGTATCTCCTCAGCTATTTTTCCTTTACCTAGCTGAGAAATCTATAAAGGTGAGCAGCTGACTTGATATTAATTAAATTACTGTGCAGAGCTGCACCAGTAGTAAGTACAATAACCACTGTTCTAAGATTTTTATTTTAATTGATGGAATTACATATGGATGGACCTTATATAGATAAGTATCAGTTTTCTTTTTATTCTTCAGAGCTGTTGGGGAGAACACAGAAGCAAACCTTCTTGACTTGCTTTTTTCCACTGCATATACTGTTGTTTATATTGCCAGATGCCATGCATTCCAGTAAGACTAATTATTAGATTAACAGTTACATAGTTTTAAAATGTGCTATACTTAAGTAGGATGTGGGTAAATGATAAAAAATTGGTCAACTCACAACATCATTTACTTACTCCATCTCATTAAAAAGTATTATTTCAGCACTACGATTTTTAAGGAAGTAATGTACTAAATCTTCTACTTTGTTTAGGAATAGCAGTGATATCAGTTTGATCAATTAGATTCATCTACCCTTAGAAGTCTTGTTAGCCATATAATATTGTTCTAAACACAGAAAAAACTGTTGTAAGATGCAATTGCATTTCACAAATCTGTTTGCCATATACTATTTTGCACAGGTTTAAAATGAGCCTTACAGACATTCTAAGCCCTTCTGATATTGCTGCTGCTCTGCGGGACTGCCAAGGTGAGAAAAAAATTAAAACTCAAAAATTCTATTATTTTGAGTAACAGATGGCAAGTTTAATTCAGTCCCAAAGGAATACTGAACAAGCACATACTGTAAACAGATTTCTGTAATCTCTTTACTTAGCTGTCACAGTATATTTGTTCATGACTGGTTTATATTGTCAGTTTGTAATTTATCCCCATGTGATTTTTTTTTTATGTTTAGGAGGTTATGGTGCAGTATGGCAAAATTCATTCTTTGACAGGCTTTGTCTATCATTCATGTTTAGAACAACTAAAATGTAACAAAGCAGCATCCTCAGACCGTTAGGAACAGTGAACGCAGTGGTCTTGGGTTAATTTGTTTATTAATTTATTTTCAGCTCCAGATTCCTTTAGTCCCAAAAAATTCTTTCAGATCAGTGGGATGTCTAAAAAGAGTAGCAGCCAGCTCAAGGAGATCTTCCGGATTCTCGACAATGATCAAAGTGGCTTTATTGAAGAAGATGAACTCAAGTAAGGCTTTTCTGTGTTAATTATCTAGAGGCTTTCCAAACATCAGTATTTTTTTCTTTCCAGAACTGTTCTGTAAATGTGAGCAGAAGTTATATTCAACACTGATAAAACCTTCAGCTGATTGTGAAAGTTGTCTTTAAGCAGATAATCCCTACAGAGAAGACAAATTAGTAAATACCTCCCTTTATGCTCAGTATAGAAAAAAATAACTCCCTGGGGCTGGATTTTGGTAGTGGGCAGAATCAATTGTATCAGGGCTGGATTTACAAAGCAGAAATGTATATGACTAAGATTTAGACCATCAGACAAAGCAGTGTTTGGAGGACTTGGCTACTGTGGTAAATTATTTATAGATAGCTATCAGTTTGCTTACACAACTAGCATAAAAGAATAATGTAGTGAGAAAATCATAATCAAAGTTGTTTTCTTCCTAGGTATTTCCTTCAGAGGTTTGAGTGTGGAGCCAGAGTGTTAACCACCTCAGAAACCAAGACCTTCTTGGCAGCTGCAGATCATGATGGGGATGGTAAAATTGGGGCCGAAGGTATTAACTTATTTATATACAGAATAAGGCTGCTCAGGGTGTGTTGTAAATGATGTGTGATTCTCTATTATGTTGATGGTACAATAGACCTCCAGTGATTTTACTGAAACCCTTGCAGCAGCAACCTGCTAAAGGGCGGACCCAGGCCCTGATCTTACAGATTCATCTCTGCAACTGCTTTTGCACAAGGAAGTCAAAAAAACCCACCTGGGCTGCCCTAAGGAACCTTCTCATTGCCACTCATTCACAAATTTCCAGTTGTTTTGAAAGGAGCCGCCCCTTATTTCTCCTCCCACTTACTCTGATGTGAAGCAGCACTAGTGTCACTTGTGATACACAAATATAAAATCAAGAACAAAAGAACCAGCTCTACACAGGAGAATCAACAGCACATACATTAGCTCATTTACAGCATTTATCTCCTGACAGAAATTCCACTAGTCAGTGAAATCATTCATAATATGCAAGAGCTAGCAGCACATAGTTCAATATTTGTTTTGCATAATAAGGAGAACAGAATGATCAAATGTCACTACCCCAACACGACAACTCACAGCAGGCTCTATGCATGGGGATGGATGCTATTTATCTTCTCTGGCAGGTTAAGGACCAGATAGCAAGAAACAGCTGGTTTAGGAAGCCACATATTGCACTCACCCCATGGAAATGCCAGTGTAATTTAATGGCTGCTCAATGTAGAAACCTCCCAATCTAATAATTCCATATTCCTGTAGCTCATTTTGAACAGGAAGCACACGTTCACACAAAAGGCTCGCAGCCAGTGGCAGCTCGCCCCATGAGAGAAGCAAGCTGCCTGGACGAGCTTGAAAGGGGTTTAGGGAATAGCACGCAGGGAATGTGCTGGCGTGCAGATTCCCGAGCTTGCTGTGCTAGGAGGACAGAACTCTTCTGTTTCTTTCTTTGGACGGAATTAAATCCAGTTCCTTAGCAAATGTGCCAGAATAAACACACATGATTTATGAAGCGATCTATATACTAACACAGTCATTTAGGGACGGGACTGATCAGACACCCTAACTCACAGAAGCCTAACATTTAAGAGATCTTCCAAATAACAATATCTTATTGTACAACACAATGCTTCAGTATCATACCACATGGAACCGCACTATGTTTTTGGCTTTAGACTGTGCTCTAAATCAACACTTCTCAACTGCTGAAGCATTACAAACAGCTAATAAGACACATGGGCTTGCTTTTTGTTCTTTTACTTCAGCTCTTAGCTTATTCTTACTCAAATTCCATATTAGCCATTCCATTATTTTTGCCCAAGATCAGTATTATGCAAAGAGAAGGCTAAAACTACCTTGAACATTTTATTCTTGCTTACAAATGTCAGCAAAACACTGCCTTTCCATCTGCTGTTTAGAAGAGGACATTTAGACAATGTCTCTCTTCCATACAAGTTTCTTCTCCTCTGATTATCTATCAGGTAATCATTTTCTGTTCATTCCTACTCTAAATCTCTTGATAAGCCACTAATCTTTTAGTCCTAACCCTTTCATTTTAATATTTCTACTGTAAATTTTCTCTTATCTTCGCAGAATTCCAGGAAATGGTGCAGTCTTAGAGGTTCAAAAGGACCAGGCAAGACAAAATTGGGATGAACCTACATAAGACACTGCAAAACCTTGAAAATTGGGAGTCCCTGATTTATCTTGACAGTGTCTGTTATTTCTTCATTGACTTAGCAACATAATGAAACACTGATTAATGATTTTTTTCATTGTGTGGACCATTTACCATGTTCTAAACTCTACTTTAGCAGACACTTCCCTTAAAAATAACCAATAAAAATTAATCATATAGAGTAGCTTGTGTCTATTTTTCTGATTGCTAAATGTGTGAATTCTTAAACTAAAAGTGTTAATCCCTCCAAGATCTTGATTTTATCAGACCTTCATATATGGAATATCTTTTGAAATCAGTGGGAGTTCTGTTTACAATAGGCCTTCTGAATTAAGCTTGAAGTTCTCAAAACACTCAGATCTTCATCAAAGACTAGGAGCTCAGACATACTTGTGAGGTAGGTGAGGATAAAATCTCTCACTGACTTCCACGTGAAAAGCAGTCATACATTTTTGCTTAAGAAGTGGTTTCTGCATGAGAATGTTGCAGTTTCAAACCTCTCTTTTTACATTAGCCAATTAGAAGAAGAAGAAAGTAAAAACCACATGCTTTCCTGCAGAAAGAATTAAAAGGAAAGCCTTTGTGGACTTGAGGTTTCAGATAACTGTAAGGCTTTAAAAAGCAGAGGAGAAGTAAAAGATGGTATTTTCTAGCTTTCCTAAGTGGAAGACTAAAAGTGCAGAGGAAGAATTTGTAGAAATGAACGTTGAGAAAGCTCCAACGTACTCTACCCGATATTTCCAGGCTACGCCTGCCATATTAAAAATGTCCTTTACAAATGCATCCAGCTCTGGGGATGCTGAGGAAATGTCTTTTTATGAACAAACAACTCAGTCATTAGAAAAGTGATGTTCAGATGCCCTGATGGAGTATTTATATATTCATTCGCTTTCTCAACATTAACAAGTGCTACGTACTGCAGTTCACACACATGCAGCTTGTAGGAGTCACTAGAACACAACAGAAGCCTTTTCAGCAAGGTGAATGGTTTAGTCACTGCAGTTTTAATGCATTTCTTCCTTTGCTGCAAGTGACTACATTCAAAATTAACTGCATTTTTTTCCTTGTCAAATGTCTCTATAAATACTGGTAATTGTGCAGAAAAATACCAAAACCAGAGCTGAACTGTTTATGAGATAACCAGCTATTGCTGGGAAAAAGACTAAAGAATCTGAATGCGCTTGCAAGAAGGGCTATATGTCTTTCAGAGCAACAAAGTCACAAAGACAGAGTCCATATGGCTAAGGGGCCCATATGCTAGGCCCTTTTCTCTCTCGCAGCCTGTATTTCGCAAACCTAACAAAACAGCAGTTGAAAAATTCCTGTTGGCCTCAAACTTGTTCATCATTGACGCGAAAGCAGTTAAAAGAAATAAATTTCTCCTTTACTCAGTGTGAAAAAGGTTCATGGAGTGCCATCCTCCAAGGCACCCTAGACAGCTGCACCAATACCAACTCTCTAACGATTCATCCCTGAATACACACCTTTATGTCTTCTCTGCAGCCATCAACTCTTTTGGGAGCCAAGTACTGGAGAACCAGCAAAGAAACATCTACCACCTTCTAAAAAAAAAAAACCATGTATATATTAATCTATAAGTCTTAACAGTTGAAAACAGATTTTTATTGTCCCATTTCAAAATGTTTTCAAGTAGCCTAATTCGGGGTACAAGTTGTTTGCAAGCTGGTATACTCAGCACACCTGAGAATTTGATGTGGTTATCATATTTTTCCTTTTATTGTGCAAAAATAATACAAACTGATAAAAATTAATATTGAATTCTAAGAATGTTTCTTAACATTACGAAATATGCTCACCTGGCATAAATCACTAGAGTATCAATCACTTAAACAGAGCTACTCAGATTTACACAAGCTGAGGATCTGACCCAGGGAGATTCTCATAGCATAAGATGGATGTCACAGGATATTCACAAGAAATAAGGTGTGTTCTTGGCAATGAAACCAGTCTGATGACAGAAGGGACTTGGACTAGTTCACATGTAAGTAACAAATGTCACTCTCCATTTTACTGACAATTGAGTGCCCTGAGCTTGACCAATCATATTGCATCAGGCAGCAAATGCATGTAAAAAAAAGAATTTTCCAGTTGCTGCCACACTCTGAACTCTAGCTCCTCTCAGTCCCAGACTTTGCACCATTGACCTAGACAAAGAAACCCAGAGGCAAAGTACAAATTCTGTTATTCTCCACTAAGATGCAATGCATTGCTGGACAGAGTGTGGACAGAAGATTCATGCAGTGCCCTGGCCTACAACAAATTTGTGAGTGAAATTATAACTTTCTTCATTTCCCAGAAAGAGGAAAGTATCACGGCTGTCTGCATCTGAAGTTCCTGTTAAACATGTGAACTACAAAATGTACTAAAGCTCAATAAAGAGGCAAGGAAGCACTTCTTGGCCTGACACATATCTTTTTAAGTAGTTTGTATGTAAAAGCCTTAGAAAAATCTTATTCATCATCACTAATTCAAACCATGTCTCAATTGTATTCAATAATAAGCTACAAATGGCACCAAACAGAAAAAATACAACCCACATACTCAAGATATTCTGAGATCTCCCTAACATCCAAAGCATTGCAGTTAAAGGAACTGTTCCACGCATTTCCATCAGGAAAAGAGTACCTTAAAAAAACTTAATAGTACAGCACCTACTCCAGTAGATTACTGTTCTCTGTGGGAGAACATTTTAAGTAAAGGAAAACTTTTTGACTTGCAGGATTTCTGAAGTGGAAGAAACTTTTAAAGTTAAAATTTACTACTCCCCCAGAATCCTTGAAATGCTAAATCATACTTTTGAATGCTCTGGTAAAACACATAATAGAGAGAACTCAAACTGGATTTACTCACTGACAGAGATACCTACCTGCTACATGGCCTGAAACAAAATGTCACCAGGAAGCCTCCTGCTAGACACATGGTATGCAGAATTCCAATTGTTTCAAGCAGGGACTTGTAACTGAAAAAGCTCCTGGGCAGGGCTTTATTGACTAACATGGAAGGAAAAACCAAATATATTTACCATATTTAACCATCATTTAGCATGTGGATATGGGTACTCACTGAAGGGAATGAGCAACCACTTTCTATAATCATATATTTAGTGAATGGGATGGAAATAAGGACTGCATTAATAAACTGTATTCACTACAAAGACTTGACATGAGAGGCAGCATTCAGAAATCCACTATTACTGACAATCAGGCTTACAGATTGCAAAGAAAGTTGCAACTAGTTATCAGAACTACCACTTGTACATTGTATACTGAAATTATTCACTACACACAACTATAAAAATACATTTTTAGAAAATACCAGATTACTTGTGATTCCATTAAAATACAGGTCTCCAACATTACATTTCATGTTCACATTATTTACCTCATAATACCTTGTGCCATGCTACCCTGCCTGTGAATAGTTAACATTAAAATATAAAAGAATAAACAGTGGCTTTATTCAACCTCTAAGCATAAAAAACACCATGCCTTAAATATGTCAATCCATTACATCATTCTTCATATAATTCTCTAACTTCTTGCTGTGATCAGCAGGGAAATAATTAACATATTACTATAATTCATCTTCACAGCTGAAATACTTTTAACTATCCCCTTCCTCATGCTCACTTCCCAGCCTTTCTTTCACATGTACTACAGATCCAGGCTAGTAAAAACACCTAGGCATTCCTGTTAAACACATTAAACAAATCAAAACATTTAAATACCTCAAGTTTTGCATTAGTTTTTTATTATTACTCAGTGACTTTGTATCCTTAATCATAATCAAAACTAGTGTAAAGTTACTACCTTCCTTTATGAAATTTCTGATTCTGCAAAGCAAATACATCCATTATTAAACCACCTCTACTCACTGTGACACTCGGTTGCTCACATTCCTTGACATCACACTAAGAAGAAATCTGGGGGAGATGAATGATACTCTTAGCAGGACCCCTACCTCTAGCTGCAGCATTGTGTTTCCACAGAGAGCTACAAAGGCCTGTTACAGTATTAACAAAGCGCACAGCCAGGGATACACAGGCATTCTGCTTTTTGCTGGATCACAATGCTATTTTGTAATTGATTTGCTGAACTAATCCCAAACTGCTGAGTCTACACATTTGTTAACACATTTAGACCACATACTGTCAATGGAACAGCTATTTGAACTGTCAGCTGTATTTATTTACAGCTGTCAGCTCTAACACCCAGTGATTTATAGTATACCTTTGTGTTAAGTCTGCTACTATGCAGCTGACAGAAATGCTCAAAATAGTACCTAGAAATAGCCTCAACACACAAAAAAGTACAACAATGCTGAAGATACTATTTCTTACCTCTACATATTTTTTTAATAAATTGGAAATCACCCTTAAAGTTTTTAATTATTTGTCTCGATGCAGGGGTTATCCTGTCAAATTCCCAATGTACTTATGCAGCAGTTTAATTTTACATAATCATGGGCTAAGAATCACATTTCAAACTCGGGGTGATCTGATGCCACTTTGCAAATGTCAAGGTGTGGTGTTACTGCACATACAATTAAGAAGATGGGGTGAAATTGGAACCACAATAGAAGTTTCTTCCTGCCCTGTGAATTTGTACATTAGAAATGTAATAATTTAACTGAATGTTACCACTTACTTTTTGTAGATTCTCACAAATACTTCCACTAAAAGCAATGTCAAGTTACAGATGAGGTTGCACTGAGTAGAATTATATTTTAGCAATCATTACACATACACTAATTCCCTTCCTAGGGAAAGTTTGGCACAGAAACACTTTCCTTAGCAATCACCAATTACAGTAAGTAACCACTGTCCAACCATATATGCCTCCACAATATATCCCTTGCAACAGTATTTATATTACAGCAGTAAACAGGCACCCTATTCATAGAGCAGAATCTCCATCATGTGAAGTCCTGAACAAACACACATCCAAAGGTTTAACCCAACACAAGCCAAAATCTACAGTCACTGCAGTGTTATAATTTCTTTGGTATGAAACTAATTAACTTGACTACCAATATAACCAATTTTTAAGAACTTCCATGTTTTGCATTAAGTAGTATAAAGAAATTAATTCTCCCTCCAGTCTGCAGACCTGATCACCACCATACCTCCCCCCCCCCATAGTATAGCACATGGAAAGCAGGGCAACTTGGGTTTTTTCATTTGATCTATTCAGTCCTGACTGGATGTTCGCAGAAATGGCATCAGCCCTGTTGCAGCCTTCAAACAGACAGACCATAACTCTAAAGGGCTAATTTATGCACACTGCTGAATTTTAACTCAAAACTGTAGGGTAGGAAGTAAGAATGACTGTATTTGGTTGCCTTGTCCTGACACATTTAGCCTGATCCCACTCAACCCCTGCTCAGGGAAACTCTATGGAGCTCAGGACAGCAGCAGGACCTTCCCTCATCCTCCTTTCCTGTGCTGGTAAGAGGCAGGAGTCCCCTTCTGGTGTGGCCTCTCTGAAAACACCTGCATTAAATTATAAATCAGATTCTCTCTGCAATTTGGAAACACTTTCTACAGCTCTTTGAGGCCTGGCCGGCACTGACTGGGAATGCTTTGTCTGCTGCTATGGCTCAGCCTGGTGGGTGGCTCCTACCTGTCCAGACCATGGGGATGTGAGGAGCTGCTCAGCTCTTGAGAGGTTTGGGTTATATAAACACCATGCCTGTGGCAGGAAAGGTGACACCCAAGGTGGTGATGAGCTCTGCACCCATACTACATTCACATGAATTCAGGTATTCAAACTCCATGTTGAACTGGCCTGAGAGGGCCTCAGCATGGCTGCTCATGTGGTTCACCACACCTCAGAGCCAGCACCTCCATTTTGTGCCTCACAGCAGGCAGCTCCCTCCATTTTGTGCCTCCCCTCCCTCGCATGAGGCAGCTGCCTCCCTCAGACCAGGTACCAGGAGGGTTTGCAGCCATGGCATGGCAGTAGGTATGTGAGACAGAGCTGCACACCTGCTCTACCAGCCCAGGGGGAAATGGTGGTCATCTCTCTCTTGCTTACACCACCCACTTTTTGAGTACAGACATTAAATATTAAACTACTACAGTCTTACAGCATCTTTATTCCACACAGTGCTCCTACAGCACTTGAATTACTCAAGTAAGCCATCAGCTGCTAAGGCTGATGAGGACTATCCAGAATGGCACCACTGGCACTGAAAGTAAATATAACCTAAGAGCGATGATGGGAACCAAAGTAATAACAAAAGCGAAAAATGGAACGCTCAAGAAACAGAGTTTTCTTTCAGATTTAATCTGGCATGACTTCAAGAAGGCTTACCAGTACATTTTTCTGAACAACATGGGGGAATGAGATGTTCAATTGTATCTTTTATACCTTACCTAGGTGTTTATTTAAGCAATTACGTAACTTTGTTCAGACTCCTAAACTTCATACTCCTATAGAGAAGCAAAGTGATACATCTCTTACTATGTAGCTTGTTTTACTTCTAATTTAGTTCAAAATGAATTTTTATTAAAACTTGATTGGAAAAGTAACAGAAAAGCTTAGTATTTTGTTAGTTCAATGCCACTATCTTCAATGTGCCAAACAAAAAACCGGAAAAATATTCAGAATAAATGTATCTATTTATGGAGAAATAATTACCTGTACTAAGTGATGCTGGATGACATTTCCTTCAGCATATTCAAACTTGAGGTATACCTCATCTTTCAAATCTCGGTTTTACCGCTTAAAACAAAGCGTTTCTACCTTTTTCAGCTGCCAGGCAGCTTTGATGAGATCAGAAGGGAACTGAACTGCGCTGTGTTTGCTCTTCAGAAATGGGGTGTTACGGCCAAGCGGCGGTTTGGCGCGGCAGCACCGCACCGCTGGGCCGCGGCGGGGCTGCACGGGAGGGGCTGTGTGCGGTGCTCACGGATCACCGGCCGGGCACAACCTCTTGCTGAAGGAAGACGAGACCCCCGGGACTCCCCCGCCTCCTGCAAGCCCGCCGGCCCCAGGCGGTCACCGGCGCCGCGCCGCCCCGCCCCGGGTAGTCCCTCGCTCCCGCCCAGCGCCTGCCACTCCCCTCCCTGCGGCGGGGGGCGCTGCGGAGCGCCGGGTCCCGCCGGGCCCCGGGAGCAGTTCCCGGACCGCACTGGGCTCTTCCGGGGCCGAGGAGGAAGGAGGAAGTGCTGTGGGGCCGGTGCCGGTGGAGGGCCCCGGGCTGCTCCCTGATGGTGTGTGGCGGCTGCCGGCCCCAGGCGCACTCGCTTCAGGCTCAGGATGGCGGCGGCGGCGGCGGCGGTGGCGGGGGGAGCCGGCCAGGAGAAGCAGCTCGCTCCGACTCTGCTCAGTTTCTTCATCTACAACCCCAAGCTGGGCCCAAAGGAAGGAGAGGTACCGGCGGGGGCGTCGAGGAGGGCACCTGCCGGCCGCGCTCTCCCCCGGCCTGGGCTGCGGCGGGGGGCCTGGGGCGGCCGTCCCTGCCCGAGGCCCGGACGCGGCGCCTCCCCGCCGGCTTGGCGTTTCCCCCCGCGGGGCGTCCCCGAGCGAAGGCGGGCGCGGGGAAGCGGCTTCGCCGTCTTCAGTGGGGACGGGGCAATTGCCGCGTACGCCCGGGCCTGTTTGTGCTTCAGAGCGAAAAGAGCAGGAACCGAGGGCGTTTGCAAGAGTAGCGCGTGAGATGGTGCGGGTGAGGGGCTGGCCTTGGCTGTAACTGTCTCTTAGATGTAACTTTTTCTAAAAATAGTATTCTCCAGGTAGATACAACGTTGTAGAACGCCTAGTGTTTAACTGAGTTAAATTCAAGTTATTGGTAGTATTTTCTTGCTACTGTCATCTGTAATAAGTAGATTTAAGAAGCTATAGTTTCTATGACAACAGTGTATTGTCTTGTTCATGTGATAATCTTTACTTTTAATAGTTTTTGAACAGTGTTGTCCTTATTAATGACCGGGGTGGTGAGTCTGAGCGCACCCCCAGCAGGTCTGTGGGTGCCTCCAAACTGGGGGATGCTGGAGGGCAGGGCTCCTTTCACAGGGACCCCCGTGAGCTGGGGAAACAGGCTAGCAGAAACCTCACAGAGCTCAACAGGTGCAAATGCAGAGTCCCGTGTGTGGGATGAAATAATCTCATGCACTGTCAGCCCAGGCACTGACAGGGTAGAAAGCTGCTTTGCAGAACAGAACTGGGCAGTCCTAGCGAACAACAGGTCATACATGAATCAGCAGTGTACCCTTGTGGCAGTGGAAACTGACAGTGTACCAGGCTGTGGGAGCGAGCGTGTGTGAGCAGGTGGAGTGAAGTGATTGCTTCCCTGCTGTTCAGCACCTGTGGGACTGCTGGTGGGCGCTGTGTTCGACTGGGGCTTCCCAGAGTGGAAGAAACACTGACAAACTGAAGCAAGCCCTACGGAGGGCCCGTGAGTCGGTTGAGGCCACTGTGATGTACCATGAAAGCCTTAGATAACTGGATTTGTGCAGCCTGAAGAAGAGACGATGTGAAGGGGGTCTGATGGCTGGCTTCACCTGCCTAAAGGGTGGCTATGGAGGATGGAGTCAGGTTGTTCTTGAAGTGAAAGGATGAGAGGTAGTGGAAGAAGTTCCAGCAAGGGAAATTTTGATGAGATAAAAGAAAAAATCCTTCACAGTGAAGTGGTCATAAAGCAGCACAGGGCCTGGAAAGGTGGTGGAATACCTGTCTTTGGAGATATTAAAACCTTGACTTAAGGCTTTGACATAAGGCCTTGAGCAACCTGAGCTAGCTTTGAAGCTAGCCATGCTTTGATGTGGCTTTGAAGCTAGCCTTGCTTTGAACTAGCTGTGAAGTGACTAGGGCCTACGATTTAAACAGCCTTGACATTTATAAAGCATTTTGAGATATCCTGGGATGACTGACAACTTAAGTGTGCTTAAATATACCTTTTATCCATTTTACAGAAGCCAATTGAGGCACAAGATGAAATTCTGCCTAGGAAATTAAGAGAATAAAGTTAAAAAACAAGCAAACCATGAACTTAATATTCTTTACCTCTGATTCTGTTAAAATATATTTGCTTTGATTCTTTTTTCAAATTCTAGGAAGAAAAGAAGATTCTCTTCTATCACCCAAATGAAGTAGAAAAGAATGAAAAAATTAGAAATGTGGGACTATGTGAAGCTATAGTACAATTCACAAGGTATGAAGCTTGCATGGCTCATGGTATTAGCGCAAGCACTCTATTTTCCCAGTCATATGCCGCCGCCTTGTGTCTATAAATATCTATGTCTACATCTGTGTTTTGTTTCCAGGACCTTTAGTCCAACAAAACCTGCAAAATCCCTACATACGCAGAAAAATAGACAATTTTTCCATGAACCTGAAGAAAACTTCTGGATGGTCATGGTACTTATGCATGTGATATGAATATTTCTAAAACATCATATCGCAATGTTCTCAATGCATTCTGCATTGTCTAATACCAGCCTGTTCCACTTCCTAGGTTGTACGGAATCCCATAATAGAAAAACACAAAGATGGAAAGCCAGTCTATGAATATCAAGAAGAAGAATTACTGGTAATACTGAACTTTTTCCTTTTTCTTTCTTTTGTTAATGGATTATATTGTATTTTAAGAGTACCTCCAGAAATATCTTAGTTTGATTCTTCTTGAACTGCTGCCAAATTATTTTGATATATATATCTGTGTATCTCCATAAATGGAAAAGGGCAAAGTACTTTTCAGTAAGTTTAAAGAGGAGAGCGAGATAGTAAATTATCCAGATAGCAGTTCAAGATCACCCAATAAACATCACAGTACAGCTGTGAGACTTTTAGCTTGGAATAGGCAAATATTTCTTAGGATCTCTCTGTTTAATAAAGTTCTTGCAAGACTTTAAATCTACGTATTTGTATTAGGTTTTAAGTATGCATGTTACTACGTTCTTAAGACTGCTAGTAATCTTTACTAATAATGTGGACAAACAAACAATTCATAACTATCATGGGATTTCTTGTCCAAACTGCAGTATCATTAGGTCAGTTTAATTGTATACAGGAAGACTATTTGGCCAGGTGGAGTAATATTTAAAAAGCTGGTTGCTTGTGCTTCCTCCATTCATTACAGTGTGCACTAGTTCTGTTCCTCACTGTGTTCTAAGAAAAGGATTGGTGCCAGACAAACAATAAAATAGTCTTTTTTTCATCTGGGTTAAGATACTAGCCTAATCAAAACCTGCTATTGGTGTCCTACCTCCTTTAGCCTTTGGCCTGGATGAAGAGAAAACTATCAGAATAAGTTCATTTTCACTAATCACTGGCCTTAGGGGAGGGCACTATTTGTAACTGATATCTTGTGCATCAGTTAATAAGGCGCTTTTGATATTAAATGTAAGGGGGGAAGGGACTCCCTTTATTGAAATAGTACTTTATAAGTACAAAGACATTTCTAGATGCTTAGTGAAAATGCTATTTAACTTTTCAGAGATTGATTTCTTGTGTTTGCTGGCTCTTTGACAACATGTTATGTGTAACTCAGCCAAATATTTGAAATTCTGCCTCTGCTTATGCTAATGTCTGGCTGTCTTTTCTGCAGGACAAGGTGTATAGTTCAGTCCTACAGCAGTGCTACAGCATGTACAAGGTAGTTAATACTAGAGGTTCCTTGTCTGGGCAGAGGAAGAGATCCTCAGGGTACCATTTGGACGTGCAAGCTCATCGTTGCTTTGACATTTTTGTCTCACTGCTATTGTCTGCTCTCTTTCTGAAACTGTAATGGTGTTAAGGGAAGAGAAAAATAAAGCTTCTGCAGTTACCTCTGCGGGTTCATTAGCGTACTGTAAAAATAAGAACCTTCTAATTTCTGTGAAGTCCAGATTTCTTCTATCATGGGCAGCTATACTACTGAGCATTTGATTTTGATGGTGTTTGATATATCTGTTGGAGAAACAATACTGGATAAAGGCCATCAATCTGGCTTTTACAAAGCAAGAGCGTAAGATACTTAAGCAACGCAGGTAAATTATTTATCTACCATTAAAGAATTTAGTTTGCTTTTCTAATTCTGCCTCTGCTGCCATATATACCTGGACTCTGCAACTCTGAGAGGGGTTTTTTCAATAAAGAAGGGATACATTTTGATCTGTGTGGAGCCCAAATACTGAGAAAGAGGAGCTGTACTGAAATCTAGCTACATTCATGGCCAAGTTATAAGAAATTATTGTAAATGATTACCCAACTGACTTGATTTTTTTTTTTTTAAACTATTAGCTTTTCAATGGCACATTCCTGAGGGCCATGGAAGATGGAGGTGTAAAAGTTCTAAAGGAGAGACTAGAGAAATTCTTCCATCGGGTAAGACCTTATTTTTCAGGCACATACAGTGTGATTCTGCATTGGAAATAAAATGCAAAAATCTCCTCTTACGTGGCTGCAGTGTAACTACAAAATGTAGGCAGTGGAAAAGGAGTAGTGGCAACACAAAAAGTCAGGTTACTAATTTTTTGAAGTAATTCCTGCTTCCTACTAACGTCATAGATTCTTTAAATGGAGATGAACCACAAGCAGGGCAGGGTTATGGCTTGATGGAACAGCTCAGCTGTTGGCTATTTTTTCTGATGGAGTCATGTTCATTCTTTGGAAATTCTACTTTAACATTTGAATTGGTTAGTGTGTGATCTACTTGAGTAACTGTTGCAGAATCATTCAGGTTGGAAGGAATCTGGAGAGGTCATCTAGTTCAGTCTCCTACTCAAAGTAGGGTAACAATGAAGTCAAACTAGGCTGCACGGTGCTTTGGCTGGTTGAGTCTTGAAAATAGCCAGGGATGGAGATTCTACAACCTGCATGCACAGACTTGAAGTCCCATAGTACTGGGAAGTAATGGATAACTGTCATTTTTAACTTGTCTGCCCCCCCACCCCCGTGGAATTAGTAGTCATGCCTGCTAAAGTTTCAGGAGATACTGCCTCGGTTATAACTAGTCTTCAGAACTCAATTTCAATATTTAAAAGCAAATGTGTTAGTGAAAGGATGGAAAGCAAAACCTATTTCTGAGCAAGAAATCCATCAAATATTATTCAGGTATTTTTCACATAAAGTAACTGACTGAGTAGTAATGTCTGGCAGAATTTTGAGTTCCTACATGAAAAGTTTCAGCAAGCTAGCTTTAAAAGATAGCAATCAAGTGTTTGTCTGCCCTCATTTTTCTTGTTTGCACAGAAGGAAACAGAGGACTGCTGTCAGCAGTTAATTCTCTTGTGGTAGAGGTGCAAATAATCGTATCTCTGATAATGATGGAGTGTAGACACTGTATGCTGGTGTTTAAAATTTTGTTCTCAATAGGTTTTTAGAATCACACAATGTTGTGACAATAAACAAAAGTACAATTCAGTTTGATTTTAGGACAGCCTTCTCTTGTGGGTTTCGGGGCAGGGGGTTGCTTGGTTTTTGAAGGACTATCATAGACTCTAGAACAAATGCTGTTGACACAAGGAGTACATGTTTGATTAGCTGGTGTATACTTCTGTCTAGACTAAATTAAAAAATAGCACATGGCAAAAAGGGAAGTAAGATCTTTATCTTTAAAACATTGTTTTTCTTTTCAGTTCCTACTGAAGATAAAACAGTAATCGCTATAGGGAAAGAAATCCAAGGAGAATATGTTTCTCAGAGAATTAGAATTTTAGGGAATTAGACATGCTTAAAAAAGCTTGGTCATGCAAGTTGTTTTGTTATAACCCTGTTGAATAAATTGGCTATGTGTTACTGGCAGGCTTGGACTGCACTGAAACTCTGAAAGGAAATGAGTCTTAGATTACAAACTGTGACAGAGATCTGTCATACCGTTTGTCTAAGTATTTTACTTGTTTTCTTCGTAATGTGAAATGACTGTAGAGGGGGCCATTGGGTAACTCATCTTTCACAGAGCTGAGCATTTGATAGCACATTTGAAGTCTCTTGGTAAAGGTTACTGTCTACCAAGAAAGAGAATAATAGAAATTATATTTTCTTTTGCACATTGAAAACTAATGGATTTATCTCCTAATATTTCTACAGAGTTAGTTCTGAAATTAAATATTAGTAAGATAGGCTGTGGTTTCTTATTCTCTGAGAAGATCTTGAACTAGCCTTAAAAGCTGTTGTCGCTACGATTAAATAATAGCAAGCTGACACCTGGAATCATATTAACACATAAAACATAGAGTAGTTTGGGTTCGAAGGGACCTTTAAAGGTCACCTAGTCCAACCCCCCTGCCGTGAGCAGGGACATCTTCAACTAGGTCAGGTTGCTCAGAGCCCCGTCCAACCCGACCTTGAATGTTTCCAGGATGAGGCATCTACCACCCCTCTGGGCAACCTGTGCCAGTGTTTCACCACCCTCATTGTAAGAAATTTCTTCCTAATATCTAGTCTGAATCTACGTTCTTTTAGTTTAAAACCATTACTCCTTGTCCTATCACTATAGGCCCTCCTAAAAAGTCTGTCCCCGCATGAAGGAGTATGTCATACAAGCAGAACTGGAGGGGGGCATTTTTTGGATCATTAGTGTAGATTAATGGGGGCTATACTCAAATTTATCATTTAAATCTACAGATTGGAAGTTTTCTGAAGTCTAAAAGCCAACTGTCATTATTCTCCTAGTACTTGCAGACACTGCATTTACAGTCTTGCGATCTGTTGGATGTGTTTTGTGGAATCAGCTTCTTTCCACTGGATAAAATGACTTACTTGAAAATTCAGTCATTTATTAATAGGATGGAAGAAAGCCTGAACATAGTCAAGTATACTGCATTTCTGTACAACGACCAGCTTATCTGGTAGGTGCTTCGATAATTCTTTTGTCTTCAATTTCTCATCTATAAATGAGTGCCATCATAGCAAAGCTTCTGAATCAGTGAGAGAGATGCATGAAAATGAGAAAACTGAATGGTAGGATGAGTGATATATAAGAAAGGCATAGGTCTTTGCCTTCAAAATCTCTAACCTGTACGAAATGATTACTTCCAAGTTGGCTTGAGGAGCAGCCTAGAGAAGTGTCCTTGTCATTTACATCACAGAGAGCCTCTGTGAGTATACACAAGTTCCTCTGTAGGACCTTTTAGTACAGAAGATTAATTAAAGGATTGTTCTTTATATGGTTCTGAACCAGGAAGTCACAATGCTTGTGAATAGTTCTACTTAAAAATAGACTTAACAATAGCAAACTTCATCTCTGTTTAAATATTGTTCTATTTCTTTTCTGGTGCACGGCCAATTTAGATGCATGTTGCACATTTGCTAAAGCAAATAAACTAACATTTCATTTAAAAAAATGTGGGATTTAATCTACTGAGACACTGAAACGTTGCTACCCAGGTTTGGTATGTGCTTTGCCTGACTTTTTGTTAGAGGAAAACCTGTGATCTGAACTTAAGGCTAAGATCACTTGCGTTTCTTTCTCTCCCTGATGTTCTAGGAGTGGACTTGAACAAGATGACATGAGAATTTTGTACAAATATCTCACAACATCTCTGTTTCCGAGGCACATGGAGCCTGAGGTATGGTAGTTGGTGGTTTTTTGGGAGTGGTGGGTGGAGGTTGTTGTTAGTTTTGATTTCTGTGTTTGGGTTTTTTTCTTTTGGTCTAGCTGGTACCACTAAGGGCTAAAATACCAAAGAGTATCTCTCTTCCCCTCCCCTCTTAAATTATAATTCAGGAATTCTGAGTTTTATTGCTTTCGGGGCACTTTACTAAACTCAGTAGTATTTGCACCTAACACAGTATGAATTGTGCTGACAATTTGAATATGGGATGGTGGTGGAGAGTTTACTGAATGTTGATACCTGGTGGCTGCTCAGTATTGCAAATTAATCACTTCAGCTCAATGACTAAACACGCCATGGAGTGCCATAAGACCCCATGGAGTTAGTTATCCCTCTCCCCATCAAAAAGGTCCATAGGCTAAGTTTTAAAAATCAATAAATGCAAAATCAGAATGCCCTGTTATATCAGCGTCTCTTACACTTTAGCTTTACCTCCTTCATATTACACAAAGTATGTCTCTTCATGAGTGGTAATTTCTGCAAATGGTTTACTTTGATTTAAAGACAGTCCATAAAGTGTAACAGAAAATATCTCTATGTTGTTTTTTTTCTGTGTCCTTTTTCACTTCAGTTAGCGGGAAGAGATTCTCCAATACGTGCTGAAATGCCTGGAAATCTACAACACTATGGAAGGTAGCTCTTGTTTACTGTCATCATCTACTGCTTTAAGGGTAAAATGTTTGGGAGGATAATGTGTGTTCTGAGTACCTATTCCACACACATTTCATTCCAGAGGGTCACACAGTAGTTGCAATGTAAAACTTGACCTCTGGAAAAAAAGAGAAAAGGCTTCATTAACATTACTGCATGGGGTTTTTTTCCCCACTGTTCTTAATGCACTGCATGAAAAATTTTGGAGGTGCTCCGGTCATTTCTTTTCGGTCAGGCACTTCACTTCAGGCAGAAGTGCAAATTTAATCTAGGGATTTATCTATTTATTTTTCTTCTGTACTCGGCATATCAGAGTGGGGAATTCTGTACTTAAGGAACTGGCCAACATTAATTTGAATAATTGTGGGTTTGGACATCTTTCTTTAATCATGATAATTCCTCTTGCCTGATTTACTGTATTCTTTTTGGGATCAAGGCACTGGCACACACTCCCCTGCTCCTCTGCCAACCCCATAACTTCAGGTGCTTCTAATACACCACAGTTCCACATAAAACTATCTTGAATGTACTGTTGGAAAGCAAAGGAAGAATGCTTTCCCAGTAGCAATTAAAAAAAGGGTTTTTAAAGATAGTCACAACTTGAATGTGGAAAGAGTTTTGTTGTTGTTTCTTTGATGATCTGCACAGTTTATTTCCTTAGCGTTATTCTGGCTTTCTGAGCCTATTTCTGTAACTCTTTGGAGCATATGTGCAAATAATACTTTGAAAATGTAAGAGTGCTGAGATGATACATAAAGGGCTCTACACCCATCTGGAGAGCTGAGAACTCATTGTATTCAAATATATTCATACATTCAAGTAATTGCTAGTTTTGAAAATACTTGTTAAATAGGAAAAACTGAAATATAAGAATTCATAACATCTGGCCTATTGAATTATTTTCTAGGTTTCTTACTGGACCTTTAAATCTTAATGATCCAGAAGCAAAATGCCGTTTCCCCAAAATATTTGTTAACACTGATGACACTTATGAAGAGCTTCATTTAATTGTTTATAAGGTATTACATTTTTCACTGCAATTATTCCACAGAATTAGGAATGTATATACAATGAAGATGACAATGATGTGAAGTGCTTATGAATTGTATAGAAAGGTGCATTGATATGGCCAGGTTAAAGCAAAGAGACAGAACACTCTTCGCTGTTTCTAGCACCAAGCTTTAAAGCCCGAATCCTCTTTCCCCCCTCCTGTACCCTCCCCAAAACAAATAGCTGTTTTAGTAAAACAAAATACCACCTTCAGTTACTTTAAGTGGTTTCATACCTGGCTTTATGTATCATTAATCAATAAAAAACCCTACTTTTTAAAAAATGAAATGCAAGTTTCTTGCAGGCATATAACCTTGCATAAAATGCATTTTTAGCAAATTTTACCTTTCCCCTATAACTTAAAAACTGTTAACTGGGCTGAATTTTAAAAATCATAACTACCCTGTGTTGTGCAGGATTGCAAAGAGATTATACTATTTAAGTGCTACCTTTAAACTAGACGATTTTTTTTTAATTTAACTGGTTTACCTGTGTGTGACCTCACTGAAGTATTGTCATTGATTTGAGGTAACCTGTTGTAAATGCTTTTTTTGCTTTAACTTTTTTGTTCCAGGCCATGAGTGCAGCTGTCTGCTTTATGATTGATGGTAAGTACCTATTAGCAACACTTATTTGGCAAGACATAGTACAAAATGCTATTACATGCAACTGTTTTACTCTTGAAAAATACGTTAATTTATTTGAGTCTCTTCTTCGTGAGTGCTTTTATCAGTCTTTTGATTTTTGTCCCAGCAGTATAAATAACTCAATTTATACAATAAAATGACTAAATATTGCTTCAGTAAGCCATGCACTCTCAAAATCATCTGTAAGGTTATAATTAAGAGAGAAATCTGTCCTAGGACTCTCACTGATGTTTAAAGAAAACAACTACAGAAACTGTATCTTCAACTGTGGCAAGAGACTCTCATTTCTCCCTTTTCTTTACCCACTACGTAGCTTCAATTCCGCCTACGCTGGAGTTTTGCCGTAAACTGGACAGCATTGTTGGGCCTCAACTCACTGTGTTAGCATCAGACATATGTGAACAATACAACATCAACAAGAGAATGTCAGGGTTTGTACCACATCTCTGTTCCTGTTGCAATCCCTCATTAGTTTCTTAAAAAGCAGGTTTAACGAACTGCTTAAATAATGGTAACATGAGCCCAAATGGTGAAAGCATTGAGTTAACTGTGTACTTTAAACAATGTTTATCTATCTTTCTGCATCTTAAGCATTTATAAAGTGCCTGTTGTTGTTCTTACTTCAGGGAGACCTAAATATGCATACGTGTTAATTTAAGAATGTGTGGCCGCTGAAGCATTTTTCCTCTATGTGCGTAATTTTTGCAGGAAAAAAATCATGTAAATATTAAGATGAATTTCACTATTATCAATTCAGATTCTGCCTCCTCATCCCCCAGCTGTCAGCAGATGATTCAGATACAAGAGGTGGAACTTCTAGGTTTTGCTTCTTTCATACATGAACTGAAACTAGCTGACCCTTGGAGATGATGAGTTCTACAGATTACTGTGATTGCAGAAATAGATATAAGATGGCAAAAATGGCAGCTGAAGTTGTAGTCTTCTGTCACTGTCCCCCATGCTGAAGTAGAGAAACAGCACTTCCTGCAAAATCTTAACTTCATTCTTTCTAACTTTCCTTAAGGAAAACAGAATCTCATAATGTTCACAAATAGCCCTTGGGCTAGTAGAACATTTGAGTTTAAAAAAAAAATTTAAAAATATCACTGTCTTTGTGCCCACATCCTTCTTTGTGCTGATTTCCTTTGACTTCTCCTTTGACTTTCTGTGATTTTGTATAATGCTAAAGAACAACTGTATTTTTCACATCAAGTGGATACTGACACCACTAGCTGTGACTGCGTGTTGCCTTAGACACAAGAACTTACAGCTTGGCGTGTATGGAGCTCTTAACTGTTACAAATTCAAAAGGAAAACAAAGGTCTAGATACTAGAACAACTGCTTTATAGTTGAGTACTTTTTTCCAGAATTGCTGCTTCTTGAAGTGTTGACATGTATAGTAGGTGAGGAAAAAACTGTCTTATTTTTTCTGTTTTGCAGGACTAAGGTAACTGCTTGAGGGGCAAAAAAAAAAAAAGTCAAATGGAAAAGGATGAGGATGTAATGCTTTGGAAAATATACTTAACTACAGCTGACTTTCCATACAATTGTATTTATTTTTAGATAGTTGTTAGTTGGGGAAGCAAGAACAGCATTGCATATGACAACCAAAGAGGAATTAAACCAAAGATAGGTGTGTGACTGAATTTATTTAGTGGTAGCCTGCCAAATCAGCAAAATCGCAGGGTATAGAATAGGATGTGCTTGGAATTGTGCCAACCTACTAAATCATTAAACTTGGGGTTTTTTAATGTCATCTGGGACCGGCCTTGGCAACTTTAACTCTTTTAAAGTTTAATGCCGTGGTGTCCTGAAAACATGATACAGTTTATTGACACTAACGCATCTGGGTGACAGAGAGTGAGGGTATCTAGTTGTTTGCTAAGGTGAGTGGTGTCATCACAGTATCTCCCTGATTCTAAATAATACATAGCCTGAAGCACCAACTGCTATAGCCAGTTTTTGCCAGTCTGAATTTGTTGTGACTTCTACCAAAACTACAGCTCTAAGTGGCAGATTTTATATTAACTTAGTAAAAGAAGAAATGGAGGAAGACTGCCATGACAGGAGTTTGAAATAATCTCTTGATTGGCACACACTAATGATGGGGGGAAGAGTTCTTTCTTTTGACTGTAACAAATAACAATGACATGAGTGGGAGATTACTTATTAGGCAAATTAAAGACCTAGCATCCATTCAAACCAGATTGGACTGGCATCGGGGAGCAAGGAAACAAAACGGGGACAGAGAGAAAACAGCTCATTAGAAAAACACAAACTACTACTGGGAAGTGGGGCAAGGCCTTTAGACTCTCCTGTGGCTATTTACTATCAACCTAAGCAGCGGAAGGGGAGAAGCTGGTTGGTTTTGCAGGCTTGCTTGCCTTTTTTTTTATTTTGGTTTTTTTTTTAATTTTCAAAGAAAAAAAAAGTGTTACAATGAAGTTTGATCATGCCACAAGCCTTACTGGTCTCTCCAGTGGGAAGATAACTTTAGGATGTCTAAGCAAGCTTGCACTGGCTAGTTACCTGCTCTCTGTGAAGCCTGTGCTTATGCAGTATTCACAAGTCACTTTTTTTTTTTAATCTTCTTAGGGCTGAGAAGGAGCCTCAGTTTAAGTTTATCTATTTCAATCACATGAACCTGGCAGAGAAAAGCACCATTCACATGAGGAAAACACCCAGTGTATCACTTGCATCTGTTCACCCTGACCTGATGAAGATTCTCGGTGACATCAACAGTGACTTCTCCAGGTAATGCTTAACTATTAAATAGTCTGTAACTCCTTCTGTCAAGTGGATTTTTTTCACAAGTGAAGCTTTCGTGTCTTTTTGTTCATGGATGGCTATTCATAGCTCTGAGATAAATGGTGTAACATAAGTCATATCTGGTATTCTGTGTTGGTTTAGAAATAGTCCTAAACAAAACTTCTATTGTCACTTAAAAATAATAATGAAAAGAAGGGGCAGGGCCCCTATCCAAGAAAATATCTAATCTATTTGAAGCTTCGGAGTAGCCATAACAAATTTAGACGGGATGTGAAGCCTAGTGCTTTTGCACTTAAGTCTGTCTAATCTCTGGATAAGTAGTATAAAGGAAAGGGAAACCTCCTCCTGCCTGTATTATACCCTCCCCTGAAACAGCTGGCCGCCTTTAGGGATTAGGCAATAGATGAAATGCAAATGTTGCAGTTACTGCAGTACTGCTGATAAGAGAAGATAATTGGCTGCTTGTCAGTGGGTATTGTGCTTCAAGGTGGGAGAGACCCTCTGTCACTATAAAAATTAATAAAGAACATGAAAATGCTGAATGATTGTCATGTCTGTAACTCTAGCAACTTTCCCACTCTGCTAAGGACAAGGTTTTCCTTTTTCTAGAAATGAAAAACGAATGTTTCTTCATATTGAGGAAGTACTGGGTTAGTGACAGCTTTATGTAATATATCTAGTTATTGAGCATGGTTTAGTTCTAGGTTTAACAATTAGGTATGTGAAAGCTTAGCATCACCATACCATCTCCAACTTCTGTTATTAGGTCACTGTGTAGCAAATCATAAGTCTATGAAGTATGTCCTTAACAGCCTGGAGGATAGGTGTTTTCTTCAGAGCACTGGAGTGTTTGGCTGATGGACAAATTAATAATTTACTCATCTGGGGATGTATTTGTCCTAAGCAGCCATTTATGAAGCCTTCATCCTGGATTGCTGCATTATGTCTAAGTTAGTATTGGTTGTCTCTCTTTGATACTGCACAACCACAACAATTTGTTATATTAAGCTGTCCTAATGGTTACAAATAAAGTTGTTGAAGATGAACTTGCTGCCACCTTCTTTTTTACTTTCTAAAACTTCTTTCAGAGTTGATGAAGATGAGGAAATTATTGTGAAGGCAATGAGTGATTACTGGGTAGTTGGGAAAAAGTCTGACCAGCGAGAACTGTATGTTATTTTGAATCAAAAAAATGCAAATCTGATTGAAGTTAATGGTAAGGATTGGTTTTTTTATTACCTTTAAATACAGTTACTACTAAAATGTATGTTCCTGGAGAAGTAATAAAATCCATCTCACAAGAAGTCTAGAGAGGGATTGATCTATGATAGACCAGGTAAGTTTGCATAAGGTTTTAGACTGGCTTCTACCAGCTGTAAAAGAACAGCATAAATATTCAGCATTCTTAATTATTAATCAGTCATTCTTCCTCCTTCATATAATAGAAGAGAGCTCTGTGAGCTTAGCTTAGGAGTAATCAATGAAGTGTCTTACAGGTGAGAGATGAACATGTTTACATCTGAGTTAGGTTTTGTCAGCGATCCATGTGTAGGTTACTTATACATAATGTCTATCCTGTTAGTGATTCTCATTACATTGTTGTCTTGTTTCTAAACGCTGTTTTGAGAATGATTTGCTATAATTAAGAGTGCAAATTAACATTAAGATGCAAAAGCTTTTAAACAGACTAAGAGAAATGGCAGTTTGAATCTTACTTGCAGCAATTTGAGGGATCTGTTTTAATAGGAGGCAATGTGCGCACTTGGATGATGGGAAAGAAGTAATACTTTTCCAGACCAAAGCCTAGCAACGTAAATTTTAAAAGGTGGAATGAGTTGCATGACCTACACAATGATTTCTAATTGTCTTTCAGGATCAAACCTGCGATATAGAAACAGTAAATGAGTGTTTCTGTGCCTGATAAACTTAGGAAGTACTGCAAAAGTTTTGCTGACTTGATTTATTGTACCAGACTACACTAATCCCCCCTTCCCCTGAAAAGGGATTACAATATAATTCCTTGTGTTCTACTGAAGTATTCTGCTGGTGCAGTGTACAAGTTTGACAGGATGAATGGCCCAGCAGCAAACTCAAACCATCATTTACACTTTAGCCACTTAGAATAGAATGCACCTTTCAGGCAGTGTGAAAGGTCAGACTTGACTCACTTCTCTTACTGAAGACAGAATAAAATTAAGTGTATTTCTATTTTAGGAACTCCTTGGGTGTTTTTTCTGTTTCAATTTAATCCTCCTTGCTGATCCCCAAGGTTTTTCTTGCAGAGGTTCCTGTAAAATATCATACTGAAATACCTTATTTTTATTTTTTTACAGAAGAAGTGAAGAAACTTTGTGCAACACAGTTCAATAATATTTTCTTCTTGGATTGATCTGCAAAGGGCTGATTTATTGAAGATGTCAATGTCAGAGACTTGTTCAACATGAAAAGTTATCAGTCATATTATTGACTGGAATAATGACAATAGTAAAGCAATACTTGCTTTGTAAGAATCAAAATTTCTACTAAAATCTGTAAACTCTGATCATAAAATTTTTAGATTTTAAAAATGTTTATGTGCAAACTAATTAAAACCCAGTCTGAATTCATCTGTACCATTCCATTCTGATATCGTTATGTGAATATTTTACTGGAAAATAAAAAATAATTGTTACACTTTTAAGGGCATCTTTTTGTTTTCCTGTGTTCATTTGCATCATTGTGTGACTTTCTGCTAATTTTCTACAATGTGAAACTAGGCTGGTTACAAAAGACCCCCGAACAAAGAACATTCTAGGCTGACCTGTTCTTTGCAGATTCTGCTTCAGCCTGATTTACGGTCTTTGTCAGATTCTTACATACTTGTTTATATGCACTATTTCAGTCAAATCATGTTTTAAGCAGAAACCACTTCATTGGGACATACACTTGTGACAAGACGCCAGTTCTTGTATCAGCTTAACACTGAGGGAATTTTTAGGTGCAAGTCAACTATTGACTTCTGGAAGTTTGTTTAAGGGGTTACACTCGCGTAAATGACTGTATTCTCTATCCCAAGAACGTTGACATAAGAGCAGACAGTTTCCCTCTGAAATCAGCAAGTCTTGTGCATACAGTTTTATTGTACTTGTATTTTAGACCTTACTGTATGTGTGGTTCTTGTTGGGTTTGTTATTCACAGAGTACTTACTTGAAGCTTCAGTAGTTCTCAGCAGAAAATTTATTTCTTCTTTTTCTTTTTGCCAGCAAGCACCTTGGTAACAACTGCAGGTGCTACGCTGGGTGCCTCTTCTTTCGGAGAGGGCACTAACTCTGTGACAGGTTCCTCTAACTCTTTAAAATCTGCACTCCTGGAGTAAAATGTTTTTTCTGCTGCAGCTGCTTCTTGCCTTTTTGCCTCTTCTGCTTCTCTTCCAGCAATAAGTCTGAGAGAACAACGTTTAAATTTAATGTACTGCAAGAGAGGGGAGACGCTGATACTGGCTAAGCAACTACAGCTACGTTCATAGCATGAGCAGTATAAACTCTCATATTGTAGAGAATCAGAAAATCAGCCTAGTTCACTTCAAGTCTGACTTACAGTAAGTAAAAAGAAGGTCTTAACTGCCTTTACAGAGAGCAGGGCTCAGGTGCCAGGAGATACCAGAGAGTTGAGAGTTCTGTAAGTCTGTATTTGTTACTCCCAAAAGTAACAGAAGTCATGTTCTGGATGTTGCTTATTATACCTGGATGAGTTTGTTTTCCCAGTTACAATACTACCTTATTAAAGCACGCTTCTCATTTTCAGTAATTTTTGTTAGTAAAAGAGATCCCTACTTCAAGATAAGATACAATACTTACTTTGCCAGCTCCTCATCCTTGATCCTTCTCAGTTCAGCTAATTCAGCATCCCCTCTTTGATTTTCTTTTATTTTTGACCTCAGCACTTTTTCATGCTGGTAGGCAGGAAAGACCTTTGTTGTAAAAAAGATTTGCACCTGACGCATCCACATGCTAAATTCCTCGTCATATTCAGGTTTGGTTCCTTTTGGTTCATCTGCAACATGTAAATTAAACATGTTTATTTAGCAGGGCGCTTCTATTTCAAATGTGTTTTGGGCTATAGTATTTCAGACTTGATATTCTGCAATGGTAAAGTCTGGCTTCTGTATGGTACAGAAGATGACAACCGTGAGAAACTTTTAACTGATGCATGTAAAAGGGGATGGGCCTTTTGTGAGGCTTCAGAGTGACTTGTCCCTGGGAATGGCATCAAAAGACTATGAATTCATTCTCCCCTTAATTCTCCCCTTTAATTCTATGGTAGATGTCTTCTGTAGTGATCTGATGACAGTTCAGTATCCATGACTCCTGTGCACAGGGGAACAGAGGAATGAATGTGACTACCTGAAAGGAGAGAATTGCATGCAAGCATCCAGTTGCAGTGACTGTCAAAAAATAAGCTGGACCCAGCTGCTGGTTCTTTAAGAAACAATGTTTTTTCAGATCTGTAACTTTTCAGTCATCAGATCTCAGTGAAAGAGCTGATGACTACACAAAGATCCTTGTCTACCTCTGTTCTTGGGTTTGGGTTCTTTATCTGTAGAAAACATTTAACAAGCACAAAAACCAACCCTGATGAGATCTGCTCATCAGCCAGAAGGGAGATGGTATAAAAGGTTACTAGCCTCAACACAGGAAAATGCTCTCACTAATTTCTCTTCTGCATGAATGTTGGCCTGTCATAACATAAGACACCTTCTCCCAGCTAATGGTGGCACGCCGTTTATAATAATTTGTATATTAAGTAAAAGAAGCAAGGCATAGCAGTAATATCTTTTATTTGTCTAAGACATTGAGCTTCTCATAGAGTAAATACAAATTACAAATTACAGCTTACAGATACCCTACAAATAAAATATGGCATTTTAAAATTAGGAAACTACTTAAGTCAGCACTTAAATGTCTCAATTATTAACTTTCATTTTCTTTTAAAAATGTCTTTTAAAAACTTTTTAAAGTATCTTCCTCCAGAAATAATGCTCATTTACTGCCCTCTTGTGACAAGCTGCAATCTGCATATACAATTAAAATGTCACAATTCAAGAGCTACAAGGGATTTTTTTGTGTTAGTCTTAAAACAGTTGGACTGCTTTACCTGTCAATTCCTTTGCTGGACAGAAATCTTGTTCTTTTTCTGCATCCCAGGTGAACAATGATGGAACATCTCTGAAATCTCCATGAGTTGTGTGAAATGAGTGGACAGTATCTGATATTGCAAAGAAAGAAAATTAAAATTTCTGAAGTCTATAATTCTGTGCATTAAATATCAGGTTTGATCTTCAGCACAAACAAATATAAATTGTCATCTGCCCTTACAGCTAGACCTGTGGTTGAAATACTTCTGTACTGATGGAAAGTTTGTTTATAATGAAGGCACAGTGCACAGTTCAGTGTCCCGTTTCCATGCCCAAATGAGTGGAACAGAACAGGAAAGTTTTTAAAAGCCTTTAAGTTATTTTTAAGGAAAATGTGATAGCTTCTAATTAAAAATCACAAAAAGTTCAGATTCAAAACTTGCCCAGCTATCTGTGTATAGCAGGCATGGAAAGCTAAACAGAAGCCTTGTCATAACTGCCAAACTGAATGAGGCTACCCTCTGTAATTGCAATACATCCAGCTGTTTCAATGATCAGCTACTGTTTTAATCATCTTTAAAGCTGTAGAAAGAGTGAACCTCCTCTAGCACCACTGCTTATAGATGCTTATGGTAACCACAGTACTCACCCAGTAGAAATTCTTGAAGAGAATGCCCTCTGTCTTCACAAGGTCTCAGTGACTGACAAGAAGTTTTAAATTAAGTTGCTAAATGCCTGGACTTGTGTTCAAATTAAAAAGTGAAATCACATATCCATTTCAGTCATGCAAAGTCCTATCTCCAAAGCACTCTGCCAACCAAATGCATCCCACAATTATGCCCGTTTCAAAACACTGAAATTGCAATAGTGCTTCACACTCTCAAGTGTTAGCAAATTGGTCATAACCCTTTTCCTTTGACACCAGCTAGGGAAATAGGATTATCCTATTTCAGAGCTAGGGAAAGACAGAAGCATGGAGAATGAAAACTCCTGTTCTTAGACATGTCCCTTTGTTCTTACATGTTGCTCTACGTAGCATTAGTCATCTGTTCCTGAAGGAACAATAATGAATGGCTATTCCTGACTATAGGAATATACTCCAGGAATTACATTGAGTAAAAAGGAGAGAACAACATCCAAGAATATATCTGAGAAGGCAACTTTGAAGTCTTTCCAACTGTCATCCCAAGCATCTTCTGCAGCCCGATGATACCACTCTTTTCAGACGAGTGACAGTCAAAGTTTCACAAAAACTCAGGTCAAACACAATTCTGTGTTCTAAGTGTTGGTATATGTTCTGAAAGTCAAGAATTTTCCAAATTCTCTGTCTGATTTCCAGAATTCCAGTATAAAACAGCAATCCTTACTATCTTACCCTGAAATCACAGGGGTAAAACAATCCATTTTTGTTCTCGGAATATCAAGAATCTCATTATAGTCATACACTGGGTACAAAATTGTAAAGGTAGTGAAGGTGAAAAGTTTGCTGGAAGAATTCTGAAACATATTTTAGGAATTATATTACAGTTACCTTCCCCAGTGCTTCTAAACCTCTCTGCCCACTTCTCAGCCTCTCACTCCCCACCTTGCGAATAAAGATAAAGCTGTAGCTTTATTCACCACTGTTTTAGTTCATGTAGAAGATACCACCTAGTATTCTAAATAACAATAGCTGAGGGTATGTGTGGGAGCAAACATTTTGTTAGCAATGGAAATGCACCACTTCTAGGCTCATTAATGGATCCAGGCATGGGAATACATTGTATTTAGTGTCAGATTAAATTCTAGTCCCTTTCAAAACTTAAAACTATCTTGGCTACTCTGTCACCCATGAATTGCAAACCTTCTGCTCCATCTTTCAATGTGAGCTTTTTACATACCTTGTGTTTCTTTATTTTGTCTTGTGATATGACATCTTCGCTTGAAGACAACCATGAACAACTGTAAAGCTCAGCTGCCTCAGAAATGTCATCATTTATGTGTGTACCAATTATACTTCTGCTGTAAGTGCACTGATAAAAAGTACATACAAGAAGAATTTTACATTCAATACATTTAAAATTAAGATTTTCTTTTAGTCTTGGAAAATCTGACTATTTTAACTGGACCATTTCACTGTGCAACTGCATTAATGCTTGCAGTGATGCAAGAGAATGGGTTCCGTAGGATGGGAACAATTGGCCAGAAAACGGGAACCGGTGGTGTACAGTGACACTACTGGCTTACAGAGACTGTGCAATTAGGTGTTTGTGAATGCTCTTTGAATTAATAAAAATACTTTCATCTTGTGCATATTTCCAAATGATAACAATTCTAAGCCATGCCTTCAACCACCCTATGCATCTAAATTGCACCAGTGTCACAGGCAGCATCTTACAACCTACAAAGTCCTTATTCAAAAGTTCAGCAGAAACAGAGCATAGCTTAACTGCTGGGAAACAGCAAGTCTTGCTGCACACAACTACTGCACTGCCATCATTACAGGGCAATTTTAGACATTCAGCTTCAAGCAGGAGAGGCGTATCTTCCACCAGTCAATTAACCTGTCAATTCCCCTTCAAACACTGGAAGACTTGCAAGTACTTTATATGTAGTTATCTAGGAAAATGTGCAAGTGTGTTAAAACTGCCTACACTGATGTTACAACCTAAGGTAGCACGAACATAAAAAGCAGGACCCAGTCAAATGACTGTTTATGCAAAAAGAGGAAACTGGTTTCTATGTTCAGGAAACATGGAACATTTGCAGGGCCTGACTTCACCCTCTAAGTGAATATATAATAATATTTAACAGGTCTGCATCTACTTTACCTGGGACAGAGAATATTCTGGGTACAGAGACACATCTGTGGTTCCCTCCGAGAGGCCCTCGATTCTAAAGCCACTTCTTGCCTGACAATCATGATCTACTTGCTCCTTAATTATATCACTGGTAACATACAGCAATGCACAATCCAGAAGAGCTTCAACAAATTCAAGAAAAACCAACTAGAGTAAAACAAACACAGTGATTAATTTATTCATTTTTGCAAAATCCCTTCATTAACGGGCATATGAACTTGAGCAAGCAAAGAACTCAAAAGTGATTGCTTGCGAAGCCTCACTGGCCTCATTTATCTACTCCAACATCCCTTCTTCTGAAGAAAAATTTGAAACAGCCAAAGCTCAAAAAATTCACAAGTGAAAAAATTCACTGTATTACACCTTATACAAGTCATACTGAAATAAAATAGTGCATAGATTTTTGCTGTAGCTGGAGTTACGGGAAATATCTCGTAACAAATAACACACAATTATTGCTATTACCGAAAACATTTAATTGAGTGTGATGCTTCCAGACTCCCCAAGAATAGCTGTATAATGAATCCTTTAGTAAGACTTACATTTATACAGTTTATCAGATAACGTTTAAAACAATAAATTCAATTATGTCATTTACAATAGACTGTTGCTGAGTAAGAGCTAATTCTTTAAGAGTGAAGGCCCTCTGTAGCAGGCTAGCTGTCAGGTAGTACAAGCAGCTTCTCCAGTCACTACTTGACCTCACTGAGGTAGCAGCACTTCACACATCACTAATCAGGTTTCCTGGATCCCCAGATTTTCAGGATCAGTGGGTTCACATCTTAATTGACCCATCTTAACATTTCCAGTGCATACCTCGGCAGCTGGAAGTGCTGAGATTCATCCCTGCATATCTCTGTACACACATACTGTCATGTCAGGCAACTGCCCCACAGACAGAACTCTTCATAGCAGCAGTCTCCTAGAAATGGTATTCCACCCTCTGGGTTATAGCACTCTTTAGGAGTTATCTGTATGGTAAGGTATGCTGAGACTGTACTAAGAGGGATAAGATAATACACAAAACATAAAAGTACCTGAGCTAAACTGGAAAATATAGGCAGAATGAAGGAAGACAAAAACAGAGGCTCAAGCTTATACTCTTTATTTTTTGGAATAAATTAATTAATTTTCCTCCTGTTCTAGAAGATTGAGCAGTATTTGCAGTATTTTTTAAAAGTAATTTTAATTGTTCCTGTATCAATGAACTATGATATATTTTCTTCCATACACACCTCCTGCTCCAGGTTGGTACTACTACTGTCATGTGGAGAGGGGCCATCTTTGACAAGTATTTCCACAAGTCTTGAAGCAGTTAATTGTTTGCTGAGAAGTTTAAAATCCTGGGTAACAGTAAATACTAGATGTTAATAGCACTTAAGGCATTCCCACACACACCTAACCTAACTCCCTTTAAAGCCTGTGTCAAAATTTCTAGTGATTTCAAATGATACTTCCACACATGTAATTAACAACAGAGTGAAATTCTGGCCCTACTGAAGTCAATGGGAATTTTTCCTAGACCACAAAAACAGCATTAAGAAAGAACTTGTGAGAGCTCATAAATAAAAATAGTTTTGCCATCTAATATTTTTATTCTTTTTTTTTTTTTAATTAAAAAAAGGCTTGGATTTAAACAGTGACAGTGACCCAAAACCCAGGCCTATCAACAGGAATTGTTCCCTAGCTTCAGTGTAATCTTCATCTTTCCCTGAATTACTGAATTTTAGTTAAGAATCTCATGTTCACCTTGCAGTATATTAAATTAATACATTATTAAAATGGTTTACTGTGTTATTTCAAAAGCCACCAGTCTTTGAGTTCCACCAGTAAGACAAGACTCAAAGGCTCTGTGCAGAAGCCACAGGAAGTATTTTTAAACGCTCATATAAACTGAACAAATAAAGCACATCTAATCACACAAAATACAAAGAAAAAAAAACAAATCAGATTATTACATTCAACATCCAAAGGAAGTGCCTCATTTTCATTGTGGGTTCAAATGGAGGTCTGGTGCTCGGTCTACAAAAAGCTCTGTATATTTCCCAGCATTTGTCAATGTAGCTCATGGCAAAAACCGTACATTGTTCTTCAGAAAATAAGATACCTTTAAGAATTAATTGGGAAAAAATAACAGTTACAATAAAATTGTGATGAACGCAGTACTAACTGATGAACAGAAGAAATGTCATTACTTACCTTGGACACGACAGGCAGCAGGAATAACATTCCTGGACATCATTTCTGAGAAACACTTATGCAGATAAGGACCTTTCTCTCTACAGTTGAAACAAAAATACTCTTGTTTGGGAAGACTCAAACTGATTACACTGAAATAGATTTCACTAAAAGATGAAACTTACTTGTGGTCTTCATGATAGATATGAAATGCTAGACGAATAAGGTAAGATAAAAATGTTCTGAACAGTAAAGTCTCATGTGGACAATGTATTTCCGCAAGTGGTGTTTTATCACCTAAAAAAATTGAGAAAATAAATCTCTCTTGCTACCATGTACATTAAAATGCTTATAGGCATATTGACTTATCAGCTTTTCTTATCCTCTCCATCTCTACCTATCACAGTGTAAAAACACTCCTGGAAGAATCAGACCAGACACAGCATCACTTCCAAACAAGCAGGTTCTCAAGAACTGTCCACCTACAGGTGAATCTTACCAAATTCCCTGTTTCTAGAAATGCATCCACTCAACATATAGGGGCTGAAGTTGGAGTTAAACCCTTCACGTACTACAGACACTGCAGGGCATCCCACTGCAGGTCTAAATGGAACTGATTGATTAACTGGCTCTGTGGAAGATTTAAAAAAAAATCCAAAACATACCACATGCAAACCAAAGTTAAGAGCACTGGGGAAAAAAAAAAAAGAAAAATATTTATTTCTTCTACTTTGCCTTCTCAGACCTCTTAAAACTACATGTACTAGTAATGGCAAGACCAGGGGCAAATACAATTTACCAGTTTAGAACAACTTTTTAAGTGGTATTTTAATTTTGCATTTTCCCACCTAAGCACGTGAAGCATCTGGAGAAACGTTAATGCATCCACTGAGAACTCACAGGCACAGAGGTACTAGCTCAGGCCCACTTAACTACCAGAGTTGAGCTATCGGCAGAACTTGCCACTCCAACTCTCCACAGCTTACTATCAAAATTCCTAGATTCTAGGCCCCAGACAACAGAAATACAAACCACTCAATATCCGATCCATTTCGGCAAGAGTTATGTTGGAGTGATGAAACTGGCAGTCCTTCAGAAATCTCCAAAATTGGAGCTTAGTCATGAGGAAGGTGTTGTCAAGAGAATGATCACAGCCTAAGCCACTGTAGAAGGTATAAACTCTTCTCAGTTCTGTAATATGCCTCAACACAGCAAATTCTACCTAAATAAAGCAGGATATGTTTTCAGCATCATCTCACAGCAAGTAGGGATCAGCTTGTATTGGTCCTGCAACCGGTCATATAATTATTTTGATCTTGTAACTCTGAAGAGCGTATCCCTGGTTAAGCGTGTATGAGAGCATTACTCAAATGTAGTTATAATACATATTTTTTGGTGACTGATAAAAATAAACTAGTGTCTGTCAGCAGGCAAACCTCACACTAGATAAATGTAGTTGCTGAATGCCCTTCCAGATATGTTAATGTATTTTTAGTTGTCTTCTAGTGGAAGCTCAGGAAGAGGCAATACCATCTAATCATTCTTTTTCCTTTTGTTTTCATGGCCTTCAGATTTTTGAATAGTTCTCTAATGAAAAGAGTTACTTTAATACAAATAAACCAGAAATAAAACAATATGAAACACACTGTGGGGGGAAAACTGAAAATATCAAACAGTAGACTCTTACTTGTTTCACTTCTTCATGTCTCTTTTCCCCTGGCAACACGTCAAGCAGTGAAGATATATCCAACTCAATATCTGATCCCAGAATAGAAGTCTTTCCTGAGCCATTAATGGTTGTGATGTTTTCTACTATGCCAACAAAATAAATTAGAACAAATTAAAATGAAGGTAAATATATATATACACACACACACACGGGCAAAATAAAACATATTATTCCTTCGTATCTCGCTGACTTCAAACTGAGAATAACAGACTTCTTAATAGTGAGAAGTAGAGATTTCATAATCAACAGCATAACATCCGAAGAGCAATTTTGTCAAATCCAAACCCTAGCCAAAAGGAAATGCAAATACTACACAAGCTATGAAACTTTCAGACAACGCTGTTCCAAAAGCATTACAAGACATAGTGTAGATGTGCACCCAACTCAAAGTGTCATGCACAGGAAACAAGAAGCATGGGAGCAAAAGTCATTAATTATTAAGATAACTCCCATCTTTATCAAAATTATTTGAAGAAATATGTCTGGCTCTTCAGTAAGTACAAACAGCTTCACATTATAGTAAAAAGGAATGACAAAATGTGAACTGAGTGGAATTTGTTTGCTTAAGCTGCTTACCAGTGTCAAAAGGACTTCCTGTGCAAGTGGCATTCAGCTCTTTTGCATTCATTGCATGTACATGAGAAGCAGGATATTCTACTATATGATCGTCTGTGAACTCTCCTTCATAAACATGACCATTCTTGAAGACAAACTTCCCCTACAGACAGAATAGCTTGATTAATTTCAATATAAATATAAATCAAAGATCAGAAAAATAACACTAATGCTCTCAAATTTCCTTTTAAGAATCTTGCCTAAAATGCAATATATGAGATAAAATAAAGCAAAATAATTTTTCCTACTCTCTTGTATGAAGTATTTTTTAATCTGTTAATTAAAGTACACTGCTGGGATGAAGAATTGCCTATATATATGTTTGATTTTGAGAAGTATTTTGAGGATAAAGAATTTCCCCCCATGTAGAAAGACTTGTTTGCAATCCTCCATTTGCATATGTGGCACTCTGCTCACAGGCTTTTAAAAACGGTCTGATAATGTGAGAACATCTCTGTGCAAGGATAGCTCAGAATCCGTTAGCCCATAGTAAAAGAGCAGAAGTACTGATCAACCACTGCAAAAATCAAGATGCACCTATTGCACTGAAAATATCCACAGTAAAACATGTTTCTTTATATACACAACACATGTCTAACCACAGAGTTAAATCTGTGGCCCTTTCAGGTCCTTGGAAGGGACTCCTACTGCTTTCAGTGGACTCTACGTTGGGATTCCATCCACAATGCAAATTAAATATAGTTTTCCCGTACAGAAATCTAGAGATCCACTACACAGGGCAGAATAGTCTCCTCTGGTGGTGTCTGTAGTTTTGTCAATGCTCACCTTGCCATGCTTCTTATTACAAACCCATTCACCATCGTACACTGCTCCACTGGCATATATGAACTTCCCATGTCCGTGTCGTTCCCCATTTACAAAATCACCTATGTATTCATTCCTTAACGGATACTGAGACGCAGGCGTTCTCTTCAAAAACCATGTGTGGGTGCCGTATCCATGCTGAAAAAACATTGTGTGCTTAAAAAAAAAGTCTCCAGAAGAGCTACAATTGCTATAGGTCCAGACTTTTAAAAAGGAGAACCACCTAGGCATCTGTAAGAGTCACTGTTGGCAAATCTCTCAAATAAAAGCACCCAGCTGACAGCTGCAGTACTTCAAACCATCTGTAGAACTATATTCTACAAAGGTACACAGGAGAAGCACTCAGAGGATACCCCGAATCAACACATTCTTGAGCAAGCTCTACCAACAGGACTCCTAAAGACATCCTGCCTGCCTGACTCCTTTTGACTGCAATGCTGAACAGCCAGGTGAGGAACACCATGCCAGCCACGATATTCCAGAAGCTGGACTCCTTGACAGTTTTATGCAGAGTGAAAAGACAGAGGAAGTAGATCATATTCTTCTTCCAATAGAATAATAAAGGGAAGGAACAGAAAATGCCAGAAATCTACTTCTTCCATCACAAAACTTTTCTAAGGAACAGTGTTGTCTAATATTTTACAGGTGACACAGAAGCAAATTGCCACATATACTCACTGCTGAAGTAATATCTCAAGCTAAGTATAGCCACAAACATGTAATTTTTAAAACTTTTTTTAATTAAAAAGGTCTATATTTTCCATTAGAGAATTCAATTATCACTTTGTAAGACTAAGTCAAAAGCCTTTTAAAAATTTGAATATTGCTTACATGAGAACCAACCTAAACACATAGGGTTAAACAGCACATATCTGTTATTTCACTGGCAAAAATCATACAAAGCTCCTTTGATACTGCACAAAACTCCCCATCTAGTTTTACTAGACTAATGGACAGATGCTGAACTAAAGAGGTTTCTGGGGAAGAAATTATTACCTGTAGGCCATACACCCAGTGTCCCATATACTCTTGATTAGCTGTCAACCATCTCATTCTTCCTTTTCCATGACGTACATTTTTCTCCCACTGACCTTCATAGATATTTCCAGACTTATAGCTGCAAGAAAACAATAAAAGTTAATGACTCATTCATAGCAAATTCGGAGTGGAACTTATGAAAGCAAGGGTTATGCAAAACTTCATTGCTAATAAATTTAGCATATATTAATGCTAAATATAATAATTAATTTGAAAGTTGGCTCACTGTGACATGGATACAGAGGTTTGACTGTACCCACTGTTCACCTCCTATTTTTGACTTACAAATCACTCTAAAAGTATTAACCAGTACTTCTAAGAAGTCTTCGCCATAGCTAATCAAAATATTCTTTTATATATAATTCCACAGGTAATTAATCTATTTATGAAAGGAGCTCCATCTGTTCAAATGAACTGAGTTTATTTGTTTTTAAATGTTGATCTGTGGTTTGCCAAAGCTGATTTTGCATTTAGTCTTTAGACTTTTTTTTGTGGGAATGATCAGCATAAATATACTAACTTAAAAATGTAAGCTATAGAGAAGGTCTATTTTATTACTATTATTTATTCCACTGCAGAAAGTACACACTGCGATGAAATGGTAGCATTTGTATCCATTTTAAACAAAAGAGAAACTGTACAATAATATATGTAAAATTTAAAAATATGAAGATAAGAACATGTTATCACATTTACCATCTCATTCCCCATCCTTCTTTGACGTTATTTACCCAGTTGCCTGAATACCAAGAGGTATGTTCCCGATCATAATAAATTGTACCCTGAAACAAAAAGTATAGTCAATTTAAATACTGAAATATTCATCTGCATTAATAAAACACTGCATACCAATTACATAAGACATGTAATCACGCTCTTATAGTCACTTTAGGACACTGTACTGAAAGCAACTGAAGTAATAAATAAAAAAGCAACCTCTTTTGATGAATAATAGTTAAGACCTTAAAAAAGACCAAGTGTTTAAAAAAAAGCATATTACATTACGTCAAAGTCAACCATGCTTTTCCAACCACTTAGAAATACTTGCAGAGAGTTAACTTTGGCAACTTAATCACAGTAGTCACTCTGAGGTAGATCTGTTTTCAGGCTCGTTCAGAATTCAACTTCCAACAGTAGGTTTACAGTGTTAATTGTTCTGTCTTTATCTGATAGCTTCCTCTCAGAACAAACTGGACAGATCATTGCACTGGGGACCATCCACAGCAGCCTGTGCGATTTTAGTGTCTCATTAGTGACAAAAAACAAAAAACCATGTGATTAGAATGGCGTTTCCTCACATGCTGAGCATCAGTCTTCAAAACATCAGGCCCAGAAGAGTGTCTCAGTCTGGATGCACAAACCAGAGACAGACAAACACACTACTTGACTTTTAAAAGTTGGAACTAGATGTTACTTACACTAGATAAGGAAGTCTTAACTGTAATTATCATACTTGGTCTGCTTAACATGTTTGAGAGGCAGGATCACTGTGTCATTATTGGGAAGTTAATTGTTCTGTCATTGCTATGTGGCTACTGACACATTCATCGTTTTTGACTTTGTCACCCTTATGACATTATGTCATCGAAATGACATTTGTAATTTGTGTTCAGTTTTGGGCCCCTCAGGACAAGAAGGTGCTAGAGCATGTCTAGAGAAGGGCAATGAAGCTGGTGAAGGGTCTGGAGAACAAGTCTCATGGGGAGTGGCTGAGGGAGCTGGGGGTGTTTAGCCCAAAGAGGATGCTGAGGGGAGACCTTATCACTCTCTATAACTACCTGAAAGGAGGTTGTAGTGAGGTGAGGGTTGGTCTCTTCTCCCAAGTTACTAGTAATAGGGTGAGAGGAAGTGGCCTCAAGCTGCATCAGGGGAGGTTTAGATTGGATATTAGGAAAAATGTCTTCACTGCAAGAGTGATCAGGCATTGGAAGAGGCTGCCCAGAGAGGTGGGGGAGTCACCATCCCTGGAGGTGTTCAAAAACCATGTAGATGTGGCACTTCAGGGCATGGTTTAGGAGGCCTGGTGGTGCTGGGTTGATGGTTAGACTTGATGATCTTAGAGGTCTTTTCCAACCTTAATGATTCTATGATCCTCTACTTGGAGCTCCATAAAGGACAAACACATAACAGGCCAATTACTCTTATACCATTCTTCTCTTCCACTACAAACAAGGTCCCATCCCAAATGTTTTAATTAGCATTCATGACTTCAGAGAAGATCCTTAGGAAAAAGTAATCTCTACATAGTGTAAGACCATGCAACAGCACAAAACACAAAACCTTTCCACAAGAGTGCTTGCTGTTCCAGAAGGCAGTCACCCAAGACCATGCCCTCATTTGGTGTTCTTACCTTTCCATGTCTTTTGCCTTTACACCAATAGCCAATGTAAGAAACAGGATGAGTACCACTCCTGAAAAATCCAAATCCATGCCTAACTCCATTCTTGATTGACCCTTCATAAATGCTGCCATCATTCCATGTGTAACGGCCATTAAACATCTGCACGTTCTTGACAAATGTTCCCTAAAAGATTAAATTACAACATTTAAAAAACTAAGACTGGCTGTTCCCCAGCTACCTGGGAGAAGTCAAGCTTGCAGTTGAAATCATTGACGTACTTCTGCAGTTGGCACCCATACTGTACCAATTACTGCAACTTATCTACATTCCTTGAATTTGCACAACTAATTGTAGTTGTGTTATATTAAATTGCGCTTTACCTCATACTTCACTCCATCAGCCCACGTGTAAGTCCCTTGTCCATGCATAAGCCCTTCAGAAAACATGCCCTTCAGAATGAAGAGAACAGCATCATTTGCAAATTTGCTCTTACCACAACGATAGCCTACAGTGACTGTAAGATTTCAAAATGACATATTAATTCACCTCCAACCACTAGCTTCAAATGAAGTTTTAATGCCAAAAACCAACTGAGCTTTCAACGCTTACAAATTCCAAGCGCTCAACCTTCACCTATATTAAAAGAAATAGCCTGCCTGTTCTAAAGAAAAAACTTGATCCACTAATTTTTTTTTAAGTTTATACACTCACCTTATATGTATTTCCCCCCTCAAAATATGCAAATCCTTCACCCTCATACAATCCATGGACTTTTTCACCTTCATAGCTACAAGGAAAAGAAAACAAACTAAAGATGAAGATTTCAAGTCACTGCCAGTAGACTTGAATCACAACAGACATATAAAAAATGACCTTTGATTTACCATGGCCTACACACAGGCCAGTTGTTGCATCTTGCGCAGGCAACAAAATTTCCCATTTTCTGCACTTTCCTCCTCGTAATTTTTCAGATAAATTGCTGTGTTGCCTCAGCCTCATATTTCTTTCAATTAAGAAAACAAAGCATATTGGTAGCATTTACTAGCTTAGAACCAGGCCACCTGGTCAGTATGTGAAACATTACATATAATCCCCTTGAACTACTAAAGGATTTGGTTAACACTGCCATTCACCTGCTTCCTCAGTTTAGGATATTTTTAAGAGATATGAGCAGCCCTAAACATCACAAGGCAGCAAGAACTGAACAGTAGATGACAGAGCTACATTTTCTTCACCAACTGTCTGTACACTTAGACAAAACTTCACTGTAGGTGAACAAGCTAGAAGCGAGTGTTTTGGCAAGCAGAGAGTGCCAGCAACACTCTAGGATGCAAGAAGGCAGTGGAATTCCATGTATATCAGTCTCATAAGGTGTCACGGCTACCAGGTCTGAATAACTCAATTCACTGCCCCCAATCAAGAGTCAAATTCATGTTTGTGTAATGCTGGGTACACCAGAAATACTTAAGTAAGAATTCTTGACTTCACTGATGGATTTCTAACAAGCATACCTTTTTACAATAACCTGAGTAAGAACAGGCTCCTCGTAGTATTGAGGAACATTTTGGACTGGAGGTTCCTCCACTTCCTCTGGTTCTTTATCAGATATCACTGGATTTGGCTGTGTTTCTTCCACTCCATTCACTAAGGTCTGCAGATCTGTCAGCTTTGTTGAACTACTCTCAGCTGTAGTATCTTGTGGAGGAATAGGATGTACAGATTTTTCTGCTTTCTTGCAATCTTTCTTCTTATCCTTTGCCATAACTACTGAATTTCCTCAGTGGGTGTTTTCCTTCTGAACATTTACTGTCATATGTAACATTTTTTTCTCCTATAATCTGATATATAAAAAAACCCCCAAACAGCTAACTACATGGAGAAATGTCAAACCTTTTTGTAATTATTATATATGTTTTCAGTTATTTCTGTAAAAACAGTTCCTCAAGACAGTGGTTTCAGTTTCTGGCAGGCAGACCACAGCGCTAACAGAAAGCAATGCCTGGAATTACCTCTAAGAAGTCCATCAAAACCACTAAAACAGAAGTGTTGTCAATAGACTTATTTCTGCTACATGGAGATCGCCCTCTTTACTAGGAGATTTTTAGGTCGCTAGATTTAATCATGTGGAAAAGTTGAAAACCATTTCTCAAAGATGAGACTTGGATGAGTTTCTTGAAAGTTACAGCTGCACAGGTATTGATTTCACTTGCTTTCAAAGTTATGAGTTACAGATTGAACCACAACACAAGAATAACCACTATAGTCACTTTGCCAGTTAAGAGTTACTTGGAGGTTACAGGACTGCTTGAACAGTTCCCACTCGTTTCACAGACTGATGATCACTGCTTTGAAATACAACAAGAATCACATCCGCGTGCCGCAGTGGCGAGGGCTGACACGAACAGCCTCAAGCAACCGCCATGTTCTCACCACCGCTCGCCTCCAGCCAGCGTCTCGTTCCACTCGGCCAATTACAGTACCAGACCAACTCCGCCAGGGGCCCGAGGGGGGCAAGCGGGGGCCGCCCGTTGTCGAAAGCCTTCCCCGCCCGCCAGACCCGCCGCCGACCCCGGCCGCCGGCCACCGCCCCTCGCCTCACGATCGCCGCCGCGCCTCCCGCGCCGCGCAGCCGCAGTGCGGCGGTGGCGGCCGTAACCACAGCAACCACGGAGGGCAGGGCGGCGGGCGGCGGGCCAGCACGGCGCTGAGAGGAGCCCGTCCGTATGCTTGCTGTAGGGCGGGCGGTTGGCTCCGCGCTGCAAGGGGACACAGGAAAAGCGCCTCGTCTGGGTGTGTTTTAATACAAAGACATCGTGGATGGAAATTACACGTTAGCAGATGTTGCACACGTCCCACACAGAAAACAGACAATTTATTCATGGTAGTTGGCCCATTCGCGGGAGTGCTACAATGTGTATCGCGCTTCTGCCTCCGCCCAGCGCAGCGGCAGGTGCTGCTTTGTGCACCAGAACAGCGGCGGCAGCACCGCTCCCTCAGCAGTAAATTGAGGTGGTAAGGAAAGGCATCAATAAAAACAAATACCTCTTAAGTCAAATCTTGGTCTTCCAGAAAGGGAAGAGCTTAGCTGTTTGCTTTAATGGATTTGTAATTCAAAAAGATAGTTTTCTAACTATGTTGATTCTACTGAGAGAATTTGGACTGACCTGATCAGCAGTGGCTGGTGAGACAGCTTTTTCTCATAGAATCCCAGTTCTTGAAAAAAAAAAAAAAAAGTTTGGAACATGGATGGGAACGATGTAATTAAAAGTAAGTATACAAGATGAATTATTCTATTCAAGCATTAAACATGGATGCCGGCAAGTTAGCGATTAAATGCAATATTAATGCTTGAAGTAATTATCTAATGAAAGACAGCTTTAGCGTAAGTAAAAAAAAAAAAACTATTTCACTTGTATATCATTTACATGTTCTTTAAAATTATTGTATACCAGATCTATAAACGTAGAAAGTTAATGTTTGTTTTATGGCATTACTAGAGACTTGAAGTCACATTCCACTTAATTTTAAGAATCAGTGTATTTGCTATAAATGAGGTTCACCTACTCTTGATCTTTATAAACATTTATATTTATTTTTTAAAAGTCTTGATTGCAAAAATAAGTAATACACACAGTAAATCACAATGAAAGGAATATTATTTACACATGAATTCCAGTATGTCGATACTGCTGTCCTGATAGGAATAGCGATGAAAGCCGCCTGAATGTCCTTAAGTGGTTTTGTTTTCAAATTTGAAGGCTGGCTAAAATTTCTTTACTCAAAAACAAGATAGTCATGATAAAAGCTGAAAATATCACCAAGAATTAAAGTCAGAAGAGTTAATAAACAGAAACTGACTTATTCGAGTGAAATCAAGTCTAAACTGACTATGTGTCTCATAGTAGGCCTTCCATGGGGGCAGTTCCAGGGATGCTCGATCTCACCCATATGGGTGATCAGTTTTCTCATTTCCTGCACATTCAGTGCAGTTCCAATCATCACCTGCAAGTAAAGACAAATAACCCAATTATTATTTTCTTTCTCCATATTGACAACTGACACAGGTAAGAGCAGTTACTTGGGCTGCTAGAACAAATAGATACTGTGCAAGGTATTAAAAGCAGAAAGACCTACAAGATGAAGAGAAGACGACAAAATACAACTAAGTATGTACATACATGCACTAGTTTGAAACAACATAAAAAGCTACCAGAATTTTTTCCCAAGTTACACTAGACAAAAACAGAAGGAACGAAATTAAGGATATTAGCTCTTGACACTCAATAGTAAATAAACTTCTCCTGCAATATATATAGATACAGCCACCTATAATGAAATGGAAAATATGGTGTTTGCTTGAAAAGAAGTGTCAAGTGCAGTACTTACTGACTTTCTACAAGCTCGAGAAGCAAACATCTGTCTGACCCTGGAAGGCCTACACATGACTCCAGGGCAGTCACTTAACATGAAGATCAGCTCATCTATGTCTTGTGGACCAAAAGTCCAATTTTTGCTTGTTGGCAATGATATCAGTTTAACTCTTTGAGTTACAGGAGCTGAAAGATTTGCAGTAATTAATAAAGGAACAGAGCACTACAGGAAATTAATTTTTGTTGAGAGAAAAACAGAAACTACTTTGATACATTAATATGATGTGATCTACATATATGCTAAGGTTTAAATTTAGTCTTTTGATGGATGTTATTAACTAACCAAAGAGGTAACTATGGCATATACCCTTTTAACATTAACAGAAAAATTGCTTGCAAACTTGAAAGCAGATATATCTAACTTCTGATAAACCCTTCAATTTCAAAAAACAACCTCAAAATAGCTTCATAAACCATTTATGTGACTACAAAATAATTAAGGATTTTTGCTGGTAAGAGACTGATAATTAATAGTATTTTAGGCAAATTGGAGATTCTGGAATGAAGAGTACGGGGAAAAAAAATCTGTAGTGACTTCCCAAATACCAAAGCAGTAGCACTTTCATTATTCTTGATGTATAAGGGAAATAAGGAGCTTGCAGGTACAGTTTGCTCAAAAGTACATAGCAAGTCAATGCTAAACCCATAAGGAAAACCAAAGAACATTATTTACCAATGGTATCTATGAATTTAAAATTCCTAAATTTACCATTTGCCTGCTTCTAACGCTGCTGGGAACAGCAAGTGTACTAATAAAACAAAAGGATTTTAATATAACACACAGAGAAAATACACATCCAGCTGTATAATCAAACAGCGACTCCAAAGAGCCTTCAGAAACTTCCATAAAATGCTGGTGAGATAAATACTCTACAATGTTCTGTTAAACAGTGCAAAGGGACCACTGAATCTTAACTCTTAAAAAAACAAACCACATATTATAATGCATATTATTTCAAAGTTTCTGGTAACTACCAAAAAGGATTTTTACATAGTAACTGAGATGAAACTCTTGATCTTTTTTACTTCCAGCAATTCTGGCCCAAACTCACCATTTTCATTTATGACAAAATCAAACCCATTTTTTCTGAATATTTCCAGGTTTTCAATCAATACAGTTTCATTTACAGCTGTTAAATTCAGAGTTTGAGGCCTGAAAGAAAGATAAAAATATGTTATTGCATAGGTACATAGCGCAGACCACTTAAGATAGGCTTCAGAAGCAATCTAGAGGTACTAATGCAGAGCTCTCTATTAAAACATTTCACCTCACTTTGTTTAAAAAAAAAGAGATTCTCACTCGTGAAACAGATCACTTCCAAGTGTTACTCAGCAGAGTTAAGTCAAGTGGACAGCACTCCCTGTTGCAACAGCAGTCTCCAATATCCTCATGCTTACCAAACTGTGGGTTGCTGTGTAAGCCCACTCTGAAATCTGTCTGACCACTGACTCGCAGCATAGCTATGAGTGTATCTGTGGAATTTATTTTTCATGTGAAGCCTGACTCTTTGAAACATAGAATATAAAAACATCTTCTGTTGTGATTCAAATGTGTGAAATGCTACATACATATAATGATATCCTCTTGAGCATTGAATTAAACTTAAAAATTATTATTGTTAAAACGCTGAAAATACTTACACTATCAGCTTCTGACCTTGAAGAACAGTGTGTTGTTGTAACATCTCAAAGTTGTATTTCTCATCAGTAGCATGCTGGTCAATTATGAAGAGATCAGAATTCAACTTTGTTATTATAAACCCTAAATTGAACTGGCCAATGATTTCCATTTTTGCAAACATTTCTTTACTGTATATAGAAAAAAATATACAGATTATAAGTTACACCTCATCAGTTACCATGTTAGACTGTAAAACTTAAAAACATCTTCTCCCCTGCAGAACACACTTTATATTAAAAAAAAATTAAAAATCTAATATAAGCAGAATGTGAATGTGAAAAAGTAGTTATCTGGAATCTGCCACTGACTGATGAGGTCATTTCTAGCAGAACACAATCCATCATTAACACAGGACTTGTTTGGGATTCTCTCATTTTAAACACAGCCACTGGCGATAATAAAATTAGAAATGGGTAGTATGGTGATGGTTCAAGTGAATAACACTGAAGGCAGCATCATGGTTTTGAAGTAAGGTGGCTGCATATCTGCCATCCTTGCACAATTAGAAAGCTTTCCTAACACTTTTTTAATCCAAAACTAACAAATCATACACTTTTACTGCCAAGTGACCACCTGAACTTGCTTTCACAGCCATGTCTCACCAAATTTCAAATTCACATGAGGAAGGAATATGAGTTACGGAGTCTTTTCACAGCATTCTTCTCTATCAGGAAATTCAGTGATTCTCGGACTACACTGCAAATTACAAGTCTGAACTAAGCCAAATCCATGGTGTTTGTGGCTGCCTTTTTAGTGTCTTTTTTTCCACATTCCATTTGCACTTAGTTCAAACAGCTGCTCTGTCAGGTAAAATAATTTGTCAAATGGACATTTTAATGGCCTAAGTTAAATAAAAGATATATCCAAAACTAACAGGTAGATATATGCCTCCTACCCACCCCCAAAACAGGTATTATATTTTTCCTTAACTGTTTTTATTAACCAATGAATACAACATGTTAAGAAGGTGAAAATACCTGATCTCTTTTCTTAATTCATCTTCTGCTACTTTGTTTTCTCCAGGGCTAATTTTTGCTTTAAATCTTCTGTAGTGTTGTGTTTCTGTATTTTTCTGTTGTTGCTGTATTACCTTTTTTACCTTTTCTGCTAAAACCTTCATAGAAAACTCAAGTGGCACAGTTTTCTTTTTAACCTCCACCAGTACATCAACACTTGGCATACAGTTCCTGGTATTCCTCACTTCAAGACATTCACCTGTCTTGAAGTCATTTGTTTCACTTTTAAAGCGTCTGCTTTTAAAACATTTGACTCTTGAGGAAGAACTATTGGCTTCTTGAGATAACTTATTCTGACTGGTCCAGTCATTCACTTGATTTAACTTCTGTTCAGTGCCCAAGACCTGAACATCACATTCCAATGATTTCTCACTACATCCAACAGTTTTAAGACATTCATTCTGAAGTTGTTCTTCTGAGCTACAGAATTCTTCTTCAGGAGGATTAATTACACTCTCACTATTGATGCAGCTCCCAGCTTCTGGTGTACTACATCCAGCATCTGACTCAGAAGTGCTACAGAATCCAGAATCTGCATTATCTTCTAATTTTCTCAAATATCTGCTTGGAATTGACGTCTTTGAGTCCATCTTATGACAACTCTCAGAGTCCTTACTCAAGATGGCCTTACGAGTCTTTATAGTACTCAAAGTGGTATCAAGTGACATTTGTCTAGGGGAGCTGTGCTGCTGTTTTACCTTTTTAGAGCTTTGAAAATTACTCTCTGTCGTTTTATGGAGAGAGAATGACTCCCTTAATCTGGCAAGAGTCATTATTCTTTTTCCTTCACCACTTGGACTTTCAGTCTCAGAGTCAGGCACCTTTTCTACCCGAGGCTTTTCTGTCTCTTCAGGAAGCGTCGTCTTCAAGTTGCCTAATAAAATCAGAACAAAGACTATTTCAAGATTCTAAGTTAGCTGGAAACATGAATTAAACGACATGCTTTAGTAAAGGGAATGAAAAGAGAGGTAGAAAAATAGCAAACTCATCAAAAGAGCCCTTAAGCTTCAGACAGTGACTGAGTATGGGGGGCTGAAATGCTAATATCCGACAGACAAGCAGTTACATCTTTAAGAAACTTAATGGTACTTTTATGAATGAATTTGTAATCTCTTTTTAAACTGGAACAGCAATCAGTCCAATCAGCACATTTATTTATATTGTCAAAAGAGTTTAATGACTGAGTGACAATGAAAAGTTAATTGTTCTTACACTTTAACGGTCACTATAAAAGTCCACTGGCATTGGTATTAAGGAGCTGGCACAATAGATGCTTGTAGTATATGTGATTTGTAGATAATTAGGACTTCAGCCTCGCAGATTGTCAGTCCAACATGTATTTTACTGTTATTTAAATTACGTTTTAGTACATATCAGTCTACAACTGATTCCATATATCAGTAAAAAAGGAAATTATAGGGGGTTTTGTTGAAAGAAATAAGGAGAATGAGGTGGTGTTAAGACAGAAAAGCAATTTTGAAATATTATACAGTCATAAGAGAATCAACAATTTCTGTAGTTGTCATAAAAAGAAATTCAAAATCCAATAAGCTTGTACTCAAATTTCAGATTTTATTTATGAGACCTTAACCATTCTTTCTCAAGGACATTTAAATAAAGGAAACACAGATCTCTTCCAATATCTTGGGAGAAATCTTTTTCAAGCATTATCAATTAATTTTGTATTAATTTCTTCCCCATAAAGTTGACTGTAGATCACTTAACTTAGGGTCCTCCTTTATTATTTGATGTTGATAACAATCTTTCAATGTAAGCAATACATGAAAAATCTGCCCTGAGAGGTAGCATATCAATTAACAGCCACTTTTTTAATTTCTTCTTTGGGTTTGTAGAAACACATTATTCCATTTTCAATTCTCTACTATATATCATACGTAAAACGTTCACAGTCTGTGTCCTACCTGCATTGTCCAGAAGTTTCTGATTGACACTCAGTTTGTTAACATCACTACCAAACATCTCTGTCAGAGAAGTTTTTAAAGTTGCTAACAAAAGCTTTTCCTCCTGAAGTAAAATTTGCCTTTTGTCTGGAGTTACGTTGATGTCAACACACTCTAAAGAAAAAAGAAAAGCAACCTCATTATAAATGAAAAATTTTTTTTTAATTCCCACCCTTGGATCAAAGTTTTCTGCACTTTCACCATTTTTATTTCACAGGACTAAAGCCAGAGCCACCATTAACATTCACAGTATGCCTACAAATCAAACTTGTAACTTTCTCAACATTCCAGCAAACAAAACAGAAGCTAATTCTGTGCAATAACATGATACAAGTTTTCTTGTATTTAAGCTAACCACAAGACTGCCTTTTTCTCATTACTTTTAAGTACTTTTAAGTATAGTAAAAGTAGAGGGAGAAAAAAAAGTGGAACTACTGCTAGAACCCATCTTTCCTTCAACTATAGAACAAAAATTCACCACAGTGCAGGAAGCCACACAGATAAAAGTTCTCTATGTTCTCAATATTCTCTAAATAAATACAATTTATTCTTTGATGAAGTTATAGCCTTTATAGAAGTTACTGAAAATTATTCATAACTTACCAGAATCTACACAAATGTTAAGGACAACAAATGGGTACTGGTGTTTATTGTACAAGTGATAAACTTCATTCACAAGCTTGACAACCTGCAGAGAAGGTGAAAAAACAAGAAATCTTTTATTTCCCACCAGTATGCGTGATTTAATTCCCTTCAAAACAATTAATGTACTAAATCGTATCTTGTTTGATTGAACTTTTGTTCACACAAGACGACGCAATGAAGACAGAAACTTGAGACACAGGAACTTGCAGCATCAAGCCACAAATATAGGTATCAGCTACTAATCCAGTGGTTTTCAGAGAATATCAAACAAGTTAGTGCTGGTGATGTTAGAAAAATGAAAACCTCACCTTTGCTGGATCACATGGACGTTGGTTGATAAAGAAAAACTGTCTGTCTGTTGTACTCCTTCCAACACCATGATCACAACGAGAAATGAAGCCTGTAATACTGTTTAAAAATAATATCATAACATTAAAGTAAAATGAGGAGCAAAGCAAAAGCAATTTTTCTGACTCTGAGCCACTCGCAACAGTGGTTTGTACTTTGCTAACTACCTGTAAAGATTTTGTGGCATCTCAGTAGCATTGAGTCCATATTCTTCACAAACAGCTTCATTAGGAGGCAGCTGAACAAAAGGCATGAGAGTCTGCAACTGAAAAGAAAAAATAAAAGGAATGAAACATTAAACATGTACAGATTTTTTCCTTCTGTTCTGTTATTACTGATTAGCCTTAAAATCTATTTGATAAAACAGTTGTTTTTCTTTCAAGTTGCCCGACCAAGTCAAATACTTAAAAGACCCAAACCTACTAGACGACAGTAGCACTGCTTACTGAGAAACAGAAACAATGTCTTAATGAATGACTACTCTCATCCTCTGACACCACTACTTTTGCCTTAGTTATTTCACAGACCCTTATTTTAAATGTACATAGACAGGACAACAAAACGATTGACACAATTTGGACTCTCCAGCTACGTACATATGACATAATCAAGTTTTATGCAAAAACAAAAGGCAAAGGGAATAACAGAAGTTTCTTTGGAAAGAACAACAAAACTAGTAGAAAAGATATGTTATTTGAATCCCAGACTGCCTAAGTACAGATACGTTTACCAGAAACATTTTCCCAGTCATACCACTATTAGTTTTCTGTCATTAGAGCATCTTCTGCTGCTTTTACATTTAAGTATTTGATATTATAAAAGCAGGCTATAATATAAACATTGTATTCAGATAACACTAAATTTTCAGCTATGCTTGTTGCTATGCGGCAAGACAAAGTTAAATCTTTCGTCTAGTCTTTCAGCCACAGAATGAGCAGGCTTTGGAATCTCTACATGGGCATTGTGAAGGGTGGAGGTGCTTACCAACAACCAGCAGCTATCAACCGCTCAATATTCCTGATGGTTGTAATATACAGCTGTAGGAAGGATGTTTTTATGGTTTTTTTAAATCTTTGCTTTCTTCTAGAGGATAATAATTATTTTTATGGCTATTATTTAGAAAGCCCACACCTCTCTCTGCCTGACTGCAATCCCATTTAAAGGTTAACCAGAACACTAATGAAACTTAGTTTCATAGGAAGAGGTTACAAAAGCCACAAACGCCTCATTTTTCTGTTCCACAATTAAGACTTTCCTATCACACCATTTTTGGGATTTTCAAATTGCTTGTTCTTGTGACAGACAGATCTCGGTGCCTGTACTGTTTTCCAAAAGCACAGATCTTCAGCCGGCACAAGAGCTCACAAACTGGCTTCATAGAGATATTAAGCAGTAACCCTATCTCCTAATCATTTTTCTCCCACCAAAACACCTCTAAGCAGATTTAGAAACTTCAAGGGAATATGTGGAGGCTGCACTGTTTCTCCTTTTACAACCTGCAGGGTGTGCTAGAAGTCAAGTTATTAGACATTACAAATCTATGTAGCTGTATTATCTCTCTCTTCAATAATAAAAGTAATACCTGTTTTTGCCCAAATACTGCTCCGATGTTTTCCTTTAAACTAGGACTCCCAGTAGTGGATACCACAGAACTTCTTTTCCCTTGGCCAACTTGATTAGTGCAATTAATCCGCACTCCTTTTGAAACAATACAGTATGCCTGCAATACCTGGACCATTTTTGCATATTCCTATTACAGAAAAAAACAAGCTCACGTTTGTATGAAATGTCTGTTTTTAAAACAAAAATGTATAAACAAAACATTAAATATTTGCAGGTAATACAAAAAGGGGGGAGGTAGGTTTAATATTTTTAAATCTTTACAAACTAAATTAAAAATAATGTAAAAAAATATATATTATATATAATATCTACAATGTCCTTAAAAAGAAACAGCATGCTTACAAGATTGATATTTAATCATCATACAGCAGTCCCTGATCTTAAAATACACAAAAGTCATCATGATATTGATTCTTTTCAAAAATCTGAAAGCTTGAGAAGGTACCTTTAAAACCAGCCACTGCGAAATAGAAGAGGAAAGCACACAGGAAGGCTGTTTTCTTATTTCATGAAGATATAAGACAGGCATAAAATAGTCTGACACAATCAATGTATTCTACAGAGGACTGAATACCCTTCAGCAGTGAATAAATTCTGGGGTATGACACTCCTTTGAATTAATAATTGCAGATCTAACCTACCTTTTTAATGTTTCTTTGAAATTCCTTATGCCGCACTGGCAAAGTATAAAATAACTGCTGTATGTTGACAGTCATTCCTTGTTGTCGTGGAAAAGGAGTTTTCTGAGTAATTTTACCCTTGTGATCAAATACCAAACGAGTTCCAACCTTTGCAGACTTATGACAGGTAAAGATGGTAACATCGCTAATGGAAGGAAGGAGGCAACAGAATTACTCACTGACCACTGTATCTTCTTATGCATTCCTCACAACCTAATCAGGCACAGAAACTATATCAATACTAGTCATTTAATTGAAACTAACTCTTCACCACAAACAACTAAAAACATACCTGAAGAGTAGTGTAACATTTTCCTAGCTACAACGCAAACATTTTTATTTGTATCCCTTTCATTCTTCTCCTATAAAATGCAATATTAAAGTCTGGTTTTGTTGGAGTCTACATTCCTCATACTAATATATAACGGCAGAATATTCCTGATGCACAGAACTGCATACAACAGGTTTGCTATTTCAAATGTATAGTTTGTCTGGGAGGAGTTTAAATACAGTTTTAATGAGCCTAGGAAGCACAGCAATTAGATGTTACAGTGCTTTATATCAGAGGGTCAAAGACTTATGCAAGTACACAGTTCTGTCATGCAAAGATTTGCATACTTAAGTAACACTAAATTTTGCACATGAAAGGACTAATCAGGTGCTTAGAATCATAGATTAATTTGAGATGCTTAGAATCATGGAACAATTTTGGTTGGAAAGGACTTGAGTTGTCATGCAACCTACAGCTCAAAATTGACCTAACATCAAGGAACTGGAACCTTCCAAAGCCTCATTTTATCCATAATGGTAAACTGAAAAGTTGGCTTCAATAATTTTTGTGTATATAGTAACTTTCTACTAATAAGAAGTTTAATATTAATACCTTAATGCACACAGTGAACTCAGAGCTTCACCTCGAAACCCAAATGTTTCAACATGTATTAGATCAGAAAAATCTTGTATCTTTGATGTATAATGTTTCAGAGCTGGGAAAAGAGATTTCAAATATATATTTCACTTCAAAGTGACACTGGTCTGTGCAAGTAGATCTTGCATGAATATCAAGAAGGAAAAAACTCTCTGTATTATTCATTGTATTTTACGTAATTATTAGAGAAAAAAAAATTAAATACTTAATGTTTCCTTTCCCCTCTTCCTAAAAGCAAGATCTCTTTAAAATCCTCAGATACATGTTATTGCATACTTACACCCAAAATACATACACATCATTGGTATATGCCTTACAAGATGCCTTGGAGCAGAACACAGTACCTGCCGTCTGATACTGAGGTACCTGTCACAGATTTTGCCCTGCAGGAAAACAACTGCAGAGCTGTGCCATGCATGGTATATAGAGGACAGGAATAAGCCTAGTGCACAGCGACCCATAGCTGAGGACTCAGCCTACACCATCAGTGCAGCACTAGTCACCAAGTAACAAACTGAGTTGGTAGCAGTACCCCTGAACTTTCACAGTCCTGGAACAGTAGGAGAAAGAGCTTCTGGTGTACCACACATACCGTCAACACACAAAATTACTAAGTAATAACTTATGGTGAGAGAGATCCCTATGAAAAAAGAAATGCACGTTTCTGTTGCAACAGCTAGCTCCATTTATCATATAGTACTGTTTCTGCTCCCATTTGGTGCAATTTAAAACTAACAAATGGAAAAGTTCAGTCAGGCACACAACATCAGTTCACTTTCAGCAAATATTCAAGTTTATAATTCACCTCTCAAAAGCAGTCACTTTCACCAAGCTCTACTCCTTCAACGTCATGACTCAACGAATGAATCTAAATGAACATTTATAGGACTGTCTTCTATAATTACTTCTATTCTTTGCACCACTTAGTTAAGCAATCAAATCAGAGACTACTACTGAGCTACATAAACTATAACTGCAGTAGCACCACAGAAGTCCAGCCTAGTTTTGCCCAAGTCTTGCAGGTCATGCATGCATTAAGTAAAAGCTGAGTATCAGTTAAAAATTATCGAACTTAGGAAATTTGTTTAAAAAAGTAGCTTTCTCACTGAAAATATGCTTTCAAAATGTCCAAATATGAATTATGAAAAAAGTTCAACTTACTCAAGCCTTCAAAGTTTTCCTCTTCCACTCCACCTCCATTATCTGAAACCTCTATCAGTTCTGCTCCATAATCTTTAAGTTTTATTTCTACAAAATTGAGTAACAAAAGTATTTTAATTCTATATGTTCATACACGGTATTCAGTATTAATTTTGTACTTTAAGTAACTTTACCTGGTAACAATTTTTCATGCCAAGTTTGAACAACAAAGAAATCTCCATAGCTGTTAGAAGTCAGGGCAACCTAATGCAAACCAGCCTGTACTTGCAGATAGTTCAGCTTCATTGCACTTCTGCCTGAACAGAAGTTCTCCCAGTTATAACAGTTGTCATCCTGGCAGCTCTGGAAACCATGACCCTGCCTTAACCAACTGCTAGCTCGAGGTCACCAGCTAGCAGAGCCTGTCACCACCATACAGGCCATATATCTTATTTAGCGATAAAAAGGGCTACAAATAAAAGAGAAGAGACAAAACTACATGCTTTTAAGAGCCCAGTTGGAGCCTGGGAATCAAAATGCTCTATTTATCTGAGGTGTAAAATCACTACAAACATGCTTGGACCAAATAGGAAGTATCTGCACAGGTTTGTTAGCAGGCACTCTGTTGTCAGGAAGAAGTACTTTAGAAGACTATGAAATTTTATAAAATTACGATGAAAAAATGTTACCAATGTTGGTAGCTCCAGCATCCAGGCTGTTTTCCACCAACTCTTTCACGGCAGTGCCAAGATTCAGCACAACCTGTCCTGAACAGATCCGATGAACGGACTGACGGTCGATGGGCTTGATGGCTTTGGCGGGCTGCGGGCTTGAAAGAGAGGAAGGACAGGAAAAAAGACGGTCGTTTAAAGCAGGCGTATGCGAGGGCCACTGGTGCCCAAGTGAGAGACGGGGGGTAAAAGACCGATACGCCGGGTTGCCGCGTCCCAGCGCGGGGCGCCCGAGGAGCCCCACAGCCCTCCCCGAGGGAAGCGGGAACCGAGAAACCAGCGGCGGCCAAGGAGGCCGCGGCCGCGCCTGCGGCCTGGGCACGGCCCACTGCCTCACTACCGTGAGGAGAGGCGGCCGTGGCAGGGGAGTGGGTGCGAGGGTCGGCCCCCGCCACCGATGGGGCCGGTCCGGTCCGGCCGGTCCAGCCCCGCCCCGCTCCACGGCAACCGCTCACCAGGGCGAGGCCGCCTCCATCAGGAGCCCACAGCGACGCGCCGATCCTCTTCAGGACCCACTTCCCACAAACCCCACCTCCGCTCAGTCATTGGCCGCTGGAGAAAAGAGCCCGCCAGTCCTAAACAAATTTTCTCTCCCCCCTCTTGGCACCCATTGGTCAATCAGGACTGTCAGCTGCGCCTATGCCCTACGGAGACTCGCTTAACGACTCGGTGGCTCACACTGGTCAATAGAAAGAAGGCAAGGAGACA